>NC_080612.1:9958636-10595303 GCF_027887145.1 Ammospiza caudacuta
TTTCTTATATTTAGAGCTTGTGCCTCTTCTGAAGAGATCACAGGTTTGATAATAAGCTTAGGGAAAAGTTGACAATCTTCTTTGTGGAGGGGGAGAGGGAAAGCAGAGCTGTTGGGCAATTCTGACATGAGCAGCGTTGGCACCTCTGAAATGGGTGCTGGGAACGTGTTCATCTCACAGAAAATCAAATGGAACAAATAAGACTTAAAGACTGATTATGCTGCACAAACAAAGTCCCAGATTGTGGTGAACAGGCAGAGTTTGTGTGGGAGAATTTGTGAAGTATTGAGAAGTCCAGGGTAGAGAACCAATGTCCATAATCTGGTGAGATTTGTAATGTCACACTATGAAATGTCACAGCTCTTATTGTTTTTTTCGGTTGACCTTTTAACAATGTGCAGAGATTTCTTTTTAAATGGGACTGGGAGTAATTTTAAGACATCTCTCCCCAGTTTTAAATCATTCTCTGTACCTTCTAGGACAGGAGAGAGGCCACAACACTGCAGAATTCTTTGAAACATCCCCAGCTTGTTGGGAATCACTTCCCAGAGCCTTTGTGAGCAAGAAGAGCCAAATTTAGCTGTGTACAGCAGGCAGGCTCTGCTCCATGGGCTCAGGACCTGCCTGGCCCTGTGGAAATCCACATTCCCCTGCTTGGAGCTCACAGAATTTCCCCACCTTGGTGACCTCAGAGTGCAAATCCTCAATAAAGCTGGGAACAGGGAGAGGAGGGAGCAGGGGAGCACAGGGACCCTGTCCCTTGTCCTTCCCTGGGATGCTGTGCCTCATTCCCAGAGCCTGAAATGTCATGGAGCCACTTCCACAACGTGGCATGGCCTCCAAGTGTTATTCCTCCTCTATTTCAGTGTTATTCCTCCTCTATTTCAGTGTTATTCCTCCTCTATTTCATTAGTATTTGATAGTATTTGATATAGTATTTGATAGAAAGAAGTTTGGTTGGGTTTTTACCTCTCCAGATTTTCTCCCTTTTTTTTTTTTTTTTTTTTTTTGTTCTTTTCAAATTCTTTTTACTCCTTAGAGATGCTACAATTTCCTGCTGTAAATAGATCCATCTAGGAAGTGGAAGGTGAGCTATAAAAGGAAAACTGTTTGCTTGAAGCTTATGTTGCTACAACTACTCCCCCAGCTCTTCTCCCTGCAGCATCTGAGTGTAAATCTCTCCTTGGCATTTGTGGGCACAATTCTCCTTGTGAGTTGGTTGTACAGTGAATTTCCCACTGCTGCAGTCCCCTGTGATGGCAGCACAAGGTGACAAAGTCAGATATTGCCACAAATTCCCACCCAGGCACATTGTCCCATCAGCACAGATACTGGAATGCATCTTTGAAGATACAAAAAGCATTAAATTCAACATGTGTGTAACATAACTTGTCAAGTTAATGTCAAGATAATTTCTGTCCCTGTTGCTTTTTGTGTGTTCCATGTTTCATGATGTGGCCTCTTAAAATCCCAGGATTTCCATGCTGCAGCCTGGAACGTGAAGCTGGATTTGCCATTGTAAAATCAGGTGATATCTTTGCATTTTCCAGCTGAAGGGAGAGTGGATTATAGGCAAAGGGAGAAGAGAAATATTTGAGTACAATGCTTTAAATAATTCACTGGAAGGTTTAGAGCCATGCTATATAATATGTAAACACCTAAGTTCTGCTTATCTCTAATAATTTAGGACTAATCCTAAGTAACCATTCAACCTGTCCAATGAAACCAAACTTTGTGC
This sequence comes from Ammospiza caudacuta, assembly GCF_027887145.1. Classification (NCBI taxonomy): domain Eukaryota; kingdom Metazoa; phylum Chordata; class Aves; order Passeriformes; family Passerellidae; genus Ammospiza; species Ammospiza caudacuta. The sequence goes on from NC_080612.1 coordinate 9,960,375, forward strand.
CAGTGCAGGGTTTGGGAGAGGCTCTCACCTGCTGCTCATGACTGTGATTATTGAAGATGGATGGCTGGAGCTTTGGCTGCTGCCTCTTTAGGAAATCTTTTAAACCAGGATTGGAAAGAGAATATTTTACAGCCTGGTGAAAAACATCTAAATGCTGCCATTGTGTCGTTCAGGCCAGAACAACCCAGAGCCCTAATGTATTTTATCTGCTGTTCTGTTCCTCAACACTATAAATAATTCAGATCTGTTGGCTTAACTACTACTGGCAACTGTTATTTATTAAGAATGACTGAAATAACTATGTGGCTCAGTAGAACAGAATGCATTAGGGACTTTAATGTGAAACAGAATAGCTGAAACATTTTGATTATCCTTTAAAGAAAAAGCCTAAACCCCTAAACCTGCCATTATCCTTTGCAATTCTGCAAAGGACAAGTGACAGTGGGAATTAGGATGGGATCTTTCTGAGTAACTAAAGGGTTTTTCCTTTAAAAGAGCACTCACCCCAATCACAGAGCCCCTTTTATCCCTCCAGCATCTTGTTCTGTGGGCATCAGTGTCAGTAATTGTCATCTTGAGGTTCCAATCCAATCTTTAATGTACCCCACCGGGAAATCCTTGAATCTGCCTGTAGTTACACATCTGCCTGTAAAACCACTTTTAAAGGTGCTGCATTGTTTTTTATGTTTGCTTTCATTTGTTTCTCTTGCACGTCATGCACAAGAGCAGCAGGATTTTCTGGGAATCAGTGCAAGGGAATTGCTGTTCTCTTGTTCCATCCCCACTTTAGGCTTAATTAATAATATCTGGCACTTCATCATTGGCTTGGAAATTGCTTTCCAGAGGTCAATAGCATTGTCCCTGCGTTGCAGGCCCAGAATTCCTGACATCAGGCATTGCTACAGCACAAACACAGTGTGTCCCTGCTCACAATTACAGCACTGCACAACAGAATCATTCTGCAAGCCAACTGATTATAAATGGGGCATTTGGAATAAATTTTTTATCACCAAAAAGAGTTGACATGCAGGACTTGGATGAGTAATTATCTAATCTTACATCTGGCATAAACACCCAAGCCATTTGTGTGATGAAGTGCAAGGCACAGGAGGGAGAAGGCAGCGAGGGAACATTCACTGCTGACTCAGTGCCCATAAATCTTCCAGGGTGTGTTTTGCCTTAGATTTGATATTTGTTCAATGGGTTGAAAGAAGTTAAGTGATCAAATGTCATTTGGAAATCCTGGTCTGCAATTCTGATTTTTCCTCAGTTACATGAGATAAATGCTCCAACAGGAGCAGGGTTTGGGGCCTGGCTCTGGGGATGTTACTGAAGCTGAGCATTTGAACAGGCACCATCTTCACCCCTTTTTAAAGAAGTAATTTAACATTTGTTTGCCTTAATGATGATCTGCAGGAGACAGCAGGGGATGTATTGCTGTGGAGCATTTTATTTCATCTGTTTGAAATGAAGTTTTAGCTATAACACCAAAATGCATTTTTCTTTCTGACAGAGGACTTGGGTGTGTTAATCTGATCTCTGATAAAACAGAGGCTCTGCATTGGGGGATTCTTATTTAACTTGTATTTCTGACACATCAGATCTGCATGGAATATCCTTTCCACTTAAGGGAAGTGTCAGTGGAAGTTTATTTATAACAGAGAAAAAATTGGGCATGAATCAGTGGTAAGTAAATGATGTGCCTGAACTCTGCTGCAAGTTTCCTGCAACATGAACTTTTCTAGAGACTGTGTCATTAATATTTTATAGCAAGGAGAGAAATCATCAAAAACTCCAGCTAGGACATAAAATATCTGAAATAATAAGAATATATATAAGTACCTTCAGAGTGAGCTGGACACTCTCATTGATTTTAGACAGCATCTCATCCTGGCTTGACAAAATGCAGAATTCATAAATTAAATCTGATGTATACAGTGCATGCTTTTATGCTGATGTTGGCACGCTTTCAGATGTAAAATTAAATTACTTTTTCCAATAAGGCAGCACAGATTGAAGCATGGATTCCTTTCTTTGCTAATGGAAGCAGGAGAAAGATATTGAATTATGCTGACTTTCAACTGACTGAGTGCCAAAGAGAGAAAAATCAATGACATTTTTAATGTCCTGTGGAGCTTTTAAACAGGCCTGGCTCTGCCAGGGAAACTCAGTGTGAGGTAACTGCTGCTGCCATTGGGTTTCCAGCGAGGAAATTTCCTTCTCCAGGGAAGCAGCACCTGGCACTGATGTGGCTTTGTCCCCATTCCATTCCCAGCGGTGCCAAGTGGGCACAGGGAGGGTTTTGGGGGACTCTGGACACCCCCACTCCCTGAGCAGGGCATGGGCTGTGTGAACATGCAGGGTAATCCTTGCAAAACAACAACAAAATCCAGAAGGATCTTTCCTCTCACTATAAACCCCTGAAAGTCACATGAGTGGGTAATACCAATAAATTACCTTTCTTTTGATGAATTAATGATAGGGTAAACACAGATTTATTTTCACTGTGAGTTTGCATTTGCAAAGCTGAATACCAAAGAGCTAAGCTGCACAATCAATGCCCATCAAATAAGTGGCTTGTTGGGGTTTTTAAATTTTATAATAATATTTTTATAATTTTTAAAGTGCATTTCATAACAGCAATTAAGATTTTATTATAAAACATCCAGTCCCTCAGAATCTTACTCCTCAGGTAGAAAATATTCTGATTTAGATGGGGGGAGTCTATTTAGATACATCCTCAACATCTTGGTGTTTCTTATACCAGAGGTTCATGGATTGGGGTCCATTTTTCTCTGCATTCCTTCAAAGTCCAGGTTTCCCTTTCTTTTAATAACAGATGGATACAATCTGGCTGTGAAGTGCTGGGATATGATTTCCAACAGCAAACTTTGTATCCTCAGCTCTTTGCTGTAATGAAGAAAACCCTCCCAGAGTCACTCCTGGGAATTCAATTTCTTGCAGTTATTTGGCTTCCAGCTCCTGGCAGGGCCATGCTGGGTTTTCAGGGGTTGTCCATGTTACAGGAGGTGATTTCTGTCATTTTAAATGCAGCCACAGCAGCAGCCCCAGAAATTGGAATATGAGTAACCTCAGAACCCCCACGCTGGGAGGATGAGTGAGAGAAATAATAGAATTTGGTTTCAAAGATAATACCCAGGCAATTTATCCAGGCAGGAGCTCAGGAGAAGCTGCTCTGTGTGGTTTGGATTCTTCACAATTCACCCCTGTGGTGTCAGTGCTATTTTATTGACAGCCATTAAATCACAAATGCTTATCAGTGGTTTGTGGGCAGCCAGCATTTATATTTTAGATACACACCACCCTTCCTGACATTGCACCTCATCAAAGAGACAGAGATGACCTTTTTATTTTGTCTTGCTCACATTTTGGTGCCTTTATGTACTGCCATGTGCCCTTCACCCTCTGTAGAAGGGAGCACTGACTTGCTCTGCAGAAATTGCATCAGAGCTCTGAGCCTAATTCATGTGCTGAGAACAGTCTGTGAAAAGCCAAGAGTTTCCCCTGGTGAAGCATCTTCATCCAGCTGTGCAGAGGATTTCTGATGAGCAGTGCTCCTCTGCTTTGGGTATTTTTTCACATCCAGTTAAGACAGACTTAACTACAGAAATATATCTATACAAAATAGGCCTGGAAAACATCAGCGAGCAGAAAGCAGAAGGTTAAAAATTTGGTGAATGCAGTGTCTACATAGACAGGGGCATGATAAATGTATCTGAAGTGTCTTTTTGCAAGGCTTGTGTATTATATTTCTGTTGCTTACAACTGTCAGCACAAGGACAGGCTGGCTGGGATGTGAGCAGGCAGCTGTCTCTGGGAGCCTATAGATAGCAGCTTCCTTGGGTAGCACGTTTGCAGCTCCCTCAAACAGATTTATCAACATCTTCACTGTCTCACCACTGCCAGCTCAAATGACTTCTCAAGGAGCTTTGGTTATGCAAGCTTGTAAAAGGTGCATTGTTTTTTCTATTTGTTTCTTATTTTTGGGTGTGTGTGTGTGTGTGTGCCAGGTTTTTTTTTAGTAACTCACTGCAGCAGATAAATCTAGTGCAGGGTTTCACCATGTGTTAAGGGGAAAAAAAAATAACAATACTCCATTTGTCCAGCGTGACCAGGCTTTAAATAAGCATCAGAACTTCCAGCAGCTGTGCAGAGCAGTGGAACAGCACAGGGCAGGGATGCTCTGGGAGTCAGGAGAGGAGAACCTGCAGAGATGGGAGCTGGAAATAGCATCTGCTGGGCAGATCCAGAGGATGCAGCCATAATCATTTTAGGGTCTTGGAATGCTTCACTGAATATTCCCCTCTAGTGCTGGGTGACCTGGAGGAGTCTGGGGACAAACAGGAGCCCCTCAATGCTCCAGGTCCCTCTGGATGGCCACAGAAACAGGAGCTGGAGGAAGGGAGGGTGGGGAAACAGCCCAAGGAGCTCCCCAAAGCATTTCTGTGCTCATTGCTCTGCACTTCCCAGCATGGGAACCTGCAATAATAAAGACTTTAAAGGCTTCTTCAAAAAGCTTCCAGGCTGTTTCCAAAGCTCCATCTGGAAGGTCTCCTGAGAGTTGGGGATGTTTTGTAAATACAGGCAGGGGACAAATGAGGTTTTTCTTAAAGTGAATCTGGCAGAAGTTGCTTTCTAACAAGAGCTTGCAACTGGCCACACGAGCAGGAGTTTCCCAAAGTGCATCCCTGCTGGAATGTCTTTTGGAAAGGGTGCAGTTCATTTGTCATCCCTACGAAGTCTTTTACCACCACAGTAAATTACAGGCCTTTGGGAATGTGCTGTGCTTGGTTCTTTTCAGGTCATGTTCTGGGTCTTGGATTGCTGGGTGAAACCAAATATGCTGCTTTATCCTGTTTGCCTGTGCATTTGTTTTGTGTCTCAGCAGATTGAATAGCATTTCTATTTAAATCATTGCTCATTCTAACTAAAACAATTGCTGTTCTGTGGCGTCAGGGGATTCCTGAGGTAACAGGAACACTGTGCATTTTGTGATTTACTGCCCGCTTTGCCTCTTGAAAGCCCCAGTTCGTTTTGGTCTATTTTCCCTGTTTGTTTGGGTTAGTGATGCCTCATCAGCTCCCCCAGACCATGACAGGGCTGGGGATTTTCAGCCCTGGTGCCCTCGTTGTGGATTTAGGCATTTTAGCTTCATTTTCCCATCAGAAGAGCTAATGCTCAGAACTGAGAGTTTTAAGAACTTGAGGTCTCTCTTTGCTGGTTTTCCCCTCTCCTGCAGCTGTTGGTGACACTGTGAGTTACCCAGAGCTGTTGTTTGCCTGTGTGCTCCACTTAGCACTTCTGGCAGTTATGAGAAAAGAGTGAGAAAAACCTAAGCAAAGCTATCAGAAGTATGAAAGCATAAACCTCCTATAGATTGAAAATATCTCCCACTCTCATCTTGGTATTTTTCCCTTCAGTTGGGCTCTTAGCAAGAAATTCCAGAATACTTCACAAACACGGATTTAGGCCTTCTACAGCCTTCCTCCTCCTCCTCCTCCTCCTCCTCCTCCTCCTCCTCTCCCTGAGGAAATGACATTCTCATTCCTTGTTTGCAGATGAGGAATGAAGGTCTGAGTGGCGAAGTGACTCGTCCAAGGTCAGCTGCTGAGTTAGTGGCACAGCTATGAATAGACAAAGGCATTTTAGCTCTCAGCTCTCTGTTAAACAAGACTGGGCCCTCCCAGTTTCAATTTGTCAGACTTCATGACTAATAACACTTGAGCATCTAGAAGGTGGCAGAAGAATTTCTTTGCAGAGCCAGCAGGTAACCCCTGGTTACACCAGCAGCAGAGTGGGAGCTCCTCCCTGTCCCCAGGGATCCTGGTGACAATTTTGGGTTTTGTGAAGAGGGAGAACTTTCCCCTTGGATTGCTGTTTGTGTCATGTTCTATCTGCTCACCTGAGTGCTCACTTTGGTGCTGAAAACAGAGATAGAGATCCCAGAGCTGGCTCTTCATTTGTCTTAGTGCAGCAGTAATGAAGTGTCCTCAGAGCAGTTTGCCTTCAACAGCTATTTTAAACCTCCAGAGCAATCTGCTGTTCCTTGAAGGGAAAAAGTAATTCAACTAAAAGTGCTCTGAGGAGCCAAGGGAGAGAAGGAAACGTTGAGAGGTGCTAATCAGGAAGGGGAAATCATCTGTCTGCGTGTGGGCACCTCCCTGCTCACATGGCACAGCCCTGCAGCAGCCACATAAGAAGCTTTGTGATCAACAAATGTCAAGGGCAATTAATTCTTGGGCCAGCAGCTGTTATTATTAGGACAAAGAGTGGCCAGACATAGAAGGAAAGCCTTCAGCTGATTTGTTTTCTCTACCTTTCCCCTCCAAATTGATCGGTTGCTCAAGCCCCAGCAGTGAACTCCCTTGCAATAAGAATTTCAAATTTGCCATCTCTTTTATTTTCAGGAGGAGAGTTTGTATTAGATTCAGAGCACAGAGGAACAGCTCAGGGAAGGTGTTTAGAAAGTCCTCCCCACTTTAATGCTATCAGGATGGAGAGGAGTTAAGCTGGTAACATAATAATATGTGGGCTGAATTAAACCCACCTCAGACTGGTTTTCTCCAACTTAATTCATGGAAGCAGAGCACTTTTAGGCTTGACTTAATACCCTCCCAGAGTTATTCCAGGATTGCTACAATGCAACTGTGGGTGTTCTAAACACACCTACGCTGCCAGAGAATCAGGAAGGATGTACTCAAAATCCTTTAATTTATCTAATAACATCTTTAGCAGCTTTTTGTGTAGGTTTAGCATTGTAATGGAAATGCACTCTATGGCTGGATATAGAGCTGCTGTGTGGAAATGGAACACGTGAACAGCACTTGGAGCTGGGGGGAAATACTCTGACCTGCTACACCTCCTGTAAATGCACCTTTCACTTGTGCCATTGGTCTCTGCAGTTAAAATAATACCTAAAATTTCAGATACAAGTGTTCATGGCTCTGGGTATCCACAACATTGCTGTGCCCCCTCCCAGGGCCAGGCAGAGCAGAAATTCCTCCCCTCCGGGCTATTTATTCTTTGCTGTTTAGTCCTGAGTCTATTTTAGCCACGTTCCTAACCAGGTTCCCTCTTTGCCCCTGATGTTCCTGAGGGTTCTTTAGAAGTGACACAAAACAAGTTTGGTTTTACAGCCCTGAGCTGGTCAGGGAAGCCTCGGACTGGAAACAGCTCAGATTCCTGCGGGTGCCCTGCTGGTAACTGCTGGGATAATTCTGCTATCCCGGGCACTGAGACCTCTCCCTTTTTGGGGAATCTCATGGAACATGAGCAGAACCAGCATGACAAACCTGCTCTTTGTGAGCCAAATAAAGACAGAAGAAACAAGGCAGGAAATCAGCTCCTCTACGTGCCAGCAGCAGGGGATGTGCCGGGGTTTTCCTCCGGATGGGAACGGGATCGGAGCCCTGGGATGGGCCGGGATCGGAGCCCTGGGATGGGCCGGGAAGGGCCGGGATCGGAGCCCCGGGCTGGGCTGGGAAGGGCCGGGATCAGAGCCCGAGAAGGGCCGGGATCGGAGCCCTGAGGGAGGCCGGGATCGGAGCCCCGGGCTGGGCCGGGAAGGGCCGGGATCGGAGCCCTGGGATGGGCCGGGAAGGGCCGGGATCGGAACCCTGAGATGGGCCGGGAAGGGCCGGGATCGGAACCCTGGGATGAGCCGGGAAGGGCCGGGATCGGAGCCCCGGGCTGGGCCGGGAAGGGCCGGGATCGGAGCCCGAGAAGGGCCGGGATCGGAGCCCTGAGGGAGGCCGGGATCGGAGCCCTGGGATGGGCCGGGAAGGGCCGGAATCGGAACCCTGGGATGGGCCGGGAAGGGCCGGGATCGGAACCCTGGGATGGGCCGGGAAGGGCCGGGATCGGAGCCCCGGGCTGGGCCGGGAAGGGCCGGGATCGGAGCCCGAGAAGGGCCGGGATCGGAGCCCTGAGGGAGGCCGGAATTGGAGCCCCGGGCTGGGCCGGGAAGGGCCGGCCCTGAGGCGGCTGATTCCGGAATCCTGCCTGGGAATTCCAGGGAAAACCCTCGGATGGGTGGGGCCCTAATGAGGCACTGTGTGTGATTTTCAGAGCTTCCTAACAGTGTTAGACAAAGGTATTTATTGTTAATCTTATCCTTTAATCGTTTATAGATATGTTGAACAGAAGGAAGTGTTGTTGTTCATTGCCTGTTCTCTGGATTTCTGAGTTGGAATTCTGTGATTGATGGATGGTTTCTGGGCTGAAATTGGCTCTGTGTCTCTCTGTGGCCCTGTGAGAGTGGATGTATTGGGAAAGACATCATTATCCCACTAAAATCTGTGGAAATTGGAAGTTTCAGGCTGTGTCAGCAGGAGATACCTGCAGAAGTTGGGGCTGACCAATGGGAAATTCAGAGTTATACATAAATTAGGAGGTATTAAATTCCTCTTGAATGAGAGAATGTACATTAAAGTGGCCTTGGCTTGCTATAGATTAATTAACCTTTGGGGATACCAGGTTTAATTAAACTACAGTGAGTTCAAGCCACTTCACTCTGGGTAGAAATCATTCCTGAGGGAGCTTTTTTACCTTATGCACATCAGCTCCCTGTGGGTTAACCTGACCCTTTGGACACTTTGAAATCTGAGGAATTCTGGAACCCTGACTCCAAATCTTAGGAGAAACTGGACTTAACTTGAGTTAAAATTGTACCATACATATGTAAAAAATGTACAGTGGTGTGACAGACTCTGGAGGGTTCAAGTCTAGATTTGAAAAGAATTTAAATAGAGGTTATGAACTGAAACATTAAAACTTAAGAACCAGGGAACAGAGGAGTGAAAGGAGCAACCAAAACCCATCAGTGAGTCTGAGGTCTTGCTGCAGGGCTCAGGCAAAGAACCTTGGTGAAGAATACACTCATGTTACCTGGCTGAATCACACTAAAACATCTTTTTGTGCTTTCTCTTTTTCCTTTCCAGTAATTGCCCCTCATTTCTGGCCTCTGCTTTAGCCAGAGCAACGTCAGATGAAGTCCTGCAGAGCGACCTCTCGGCGCATTTCCTGCCCAAGCGCGTGGACAACGCCGACGGCATCGTCCGTAAGTGCCACCAAATCCCAAATTCCCAAATCCCACCCCTGGGCTCAAATTCTGGGACAGAAACACCCCACATGGATGGAAAAAGCCTCATGGGGAGCTCACCACCACTCCTGACAGAGCTGCAGGTCTAATTGCTCAAATCAAACCTTTGGAATCACTCTATTAAATGCATTTTCGTGGCTGTGTCTGCTGATGGCCCTGAATCTCTCTCTCAGCACTTCATACAATGTGGTTCTGCTGGCAAGTGCCAGTTGTCCTCCCTCATCCTTGGAGCAAAGTCAAATATATGTGGGAAGAGATAATTTAATTCTGAATTATTTCAGTCAGTGTGGTTTTTACTATGGCTTGTAAGGGTTTTTTTATGGTTTTAGCAAAAGGTAGTATAAAGAGATTTCGTGATTAAAAGGAAGAAAAATCCTTTTTCTCATTTGTCTGTGTTGGCTGACAAGATTTTTGCACCCTCCAGCTCAAGGTTATGCACCCTAACTCATTTCAAGAGTGTGCTGGCCTAAATAACCTTGACAATTAGCTGGGTTGTTCATTACAACAAAGAGCAATGTTTCTCACATGTAGTAACAGGAATTCTGTCATTTGATCTTGAAAATACAGTCCCCAAACCACTTTGTCCGTTCCCTCCTTTTTTGATTAAAAAAAAATTCCTGTAAATTATTCTGGGGAAAAGGAAGATCCATAAATCTGGCTCGTCAAAAAGGAAGATTTTGCTGTATTCCCCAGAGGCCCTTGGAAACCTGAGGAACAGAAAAACCTGCTCTGGGTTCCCTTTCTGTAGGTATTGCTGCCTCCTCCTGCTGAGCAGGTAAATGGAATAGATTTGTCATTGTTCTGGCTGAGCAGCCTTCATTAATTTCAAATTGAGATCTCTGAAACTTGCATAAATATTTGACAGTCTCCAAGGAAATGTTGACTAAGCCTCCACACAGAATATCTACAGAATTCAACAAAAAAGGGAAAAAGAGAGGAAAAAAAGCCACCACAAAACCCTCACACCTACAGAAATTGACATTTAAATATATCTAAGGCTGTAAGACAGAGGCAAACATAGATTGAGATGGGAACAGACTGCAGCAGGCACTAAGAATAGGGCTCCAGATGCAGTTTGTTGAGGTGAATTGTCATAATGAGGATACTTGGAAATAAAATATCCCTTTGCTGATGCAGTGTGAGTGTTAAAATGTGAGGGTTTAGGGGGAGAGGAAGAGAGAAATCCTCTGGCCTGTAGTAAAGCAACAGCTTCATACAAACATACAATTTCAATAATCTAAGTGATAATTTTCTAAAGCAGGACATAAGAATGACAGAATCACAGAAAGGTTTGGGACATTGAAGATCAATGGGCATGGGCAGGGACCCCTTCCACCCTCCCAGGGGGCTCCAAGGTCCATCCAGCCTGGCCTTGGGCACCTCCAGGGATCCAGGGGCAGCCCCAGCTGCTCCATCAGTGCCTCAGCAGCCACCAGGGCCAGGCTTGGCCCAGCAAACCCCGACAAAAGTGGTGACAGCAGCAGCAGCTCCAGCCTGGAGACGCTTCAGGGAGTCCTGGAGAATCCTGGGCTGGCGCTCAGAGGAGATCTGCCCTCAGTGGTGCCACACTGGGAGAATTCAATGCTTCAATGCTTTGGAAGAAAGCAAAGCAAAGTGTGGCAGGTGGTGAAAATGGGATTTCTACATCCTGGAGTTTGATGCTCAGAGTTCACTGTGCCCTGATGCTGTTTGAGCTGCTGCAGAATGTGAAACCAAGCTGAATTTCACTGCCTGGCTTTAATATCCAGTTCTGTGTCAGGTTTTTATGAACCCAGAAAGATTTTTACTCTGTGTAATACAAGGAGACATTTACCTGATTTGCCTCAAGTTTGAATTTGCTGAAAGATAAAAAAAAGCTATTTCAAATTTCCTTAGTGGCACATTTCACTCTGAGAATTGCAACGTGACAAATCATGTCCTGTGCTTAGGAGTGGGGAAAGCAGCTCTTGGTGGGGAGAGAAATGAGAAACTCCATGACAGAAGAATGCAAATCTTACAAGAAGAAAAACTGGTTGGAGTCCACAAATGTAGAATTGCAAGATTAGGGGTCTGTTGTGTTTGGGGTGACCATGTGTTTTTGGATATCTGAGTCACAGGCCATGACTCTTCCAGCTGCAAGAGATTTTCCATGAGACCTGAATGATGTTGGATTTCTTGTTTGAAAGGTCAGGTTAAGGACATTTAGGTTAGGGTTTGTATTGGAAAAAAGGCTCCCAATATTACCAGTTGGATCGTGCCTGGGGCAGTCTGACCCTCGCTGCTGGGCCAAAGGCAGCAACTGCGGTGTATCACCCCAGAGATACCTTGGCCTGCTGGTGGTTGCAGCTGGGCACTGAACAAGTCCAGGCTTGTTGGAACCCCGTTACCTCAAGAGGAATAGCTTCAGGTGATGGTGAAGAGAAAAAGGAGAGGATTCTGCTGGAAGGTTTAATGTCCAGAGGTTTATTCCATGGTTACAGAGGTCTGAACGTGAGGACCTGCTCCAACAGAACCCCAACCGCATGGTCTGATCACCTTTTTAAGCTCAGGGACAGGGGGAGGGGAGGTACAGGTGAGCCACCAACCAGGTGAGAGGGGCAGGGTCTCAGGGGAAGATGACACCCAGACAGGCCAATGACCCCTGGGCCTGAGTGGCATCCTTTGAACTTGACCAACCACACGACGCCTTGCTGGAATGTTAAGTCTGAGTGACAGGACTCACTCAGCATGGGGGCAAGGGGGAAGGGATAGACATATAGGCACACCTGGGGAAGTGACCTGGAAGGCCAAAATGGGACATTACAGCACACCACAACATCACCTGTTGTGTGTGGAGGAAGAGAATCTTGTGGAAGTTTGGCTTTGTTAAGGAACCAGCAGAGGCTGGATAGCAGGACCATGGGACCTGGTGGTGGTGTCAGATTTCCAGGAGATGTCACAAAGCAAATCCTAATGTCCATTACCCAGTTGTTCCAGGTTCTAGGAGATGGATCCTAGAGATATCCAAAGGGATCTAGAGCTCCTAGATGAAGGAAAACCTTGATTCTGACCTGTCCATGTTATCAACACAGCTCATAAAACATGGCACTAAAAAGCAGGACCTGAATCCTGGTATCCTTTCCACCCTCCTTCTGCCCTGTCATCTTTGGGAACAGCAATGCCTGAGCTGGATTTCCCACTCACTGTGGTGCAGCTCAGCATTCCCTCCAACCTTGGGGATTTGGGAGCAGCAGGAGGGAAATGAAATTCTCCATGACACAACTGCAGTGCCAGCTGAGTCAGCTCTGGCTCAGCGTGGCAGCATTAACAATTGATGAGTAATTTCCAGCTGTGAGGGGGAGGTTTTTATTTGGCATTTCATTATTCTCCTGTTTTAACCTCACGAGCAGTTGCTGATGATGCTGACAGCACCCAGGGTCCCCTGGGAAGGGCAGTGAGGATCTCAGCAGGGCCCTGGGTTCACTGGCACCCTCCTGCAGAGGTGCCACAGGTGACTCTGCCATGTCTGCCCAGTGGGGAGGGATGGGAGAGCAAAATCTGTGAGCTTTCCTCTGGAAAATACAACTTGGACATGTCAGGTTGGACATGAGGAATGGGAGAGCAAAATCTGTGAGCTTTGCTCTGGAAAATAGAACCTGGACACCTCAGGTTGGATGTGTTCCCTCTTTAAATAATTACCCAGGGAGATTTCTGGTGGTCCCAGAGAGAGCAGCACAGGTGGGGTGAGGAACCCCCCACTCACACTGTGGGAGTGTTTGATTTCCACCCCTTGGTTTTAAAGCTGTGTGATCAAGGATTCAAGGTTCCTTTTGGTTATTTATCCAGTGTATTTTCAGCTTAATACCTCTTGATTGAACCAACCCATAATCAACAGAGCTGGGACAATATTACAATATTTGTTCCTAAGGGTCTGGGCCCCCTGCTCACTCTAGACCTAGGACAGGAATTTGTAAATGCTGCTTTTAGGCTCTGTACAGAATTCCTGTGAAGTGAGAGATGCTGCAACTCCCTCCTCTCCTCCCTGCATGAGCCCCTCCTCCTGCAGGAGTGATTGGCACTCCTGGATTGCTGCTGCTCAGCTTTGAGGATCCTGCCTTTGGTGAGCCATCATGAACAAAGAGATGGGGATGTGTTCAGCTCTGATGCTGAATTCCTGTTTTCCTCTCCTGGATTTCAGAACAAATGTCAGGTGCCTGAGTTTTCACGTTTTAAAATGACAATTTCTCAGGAGTGCCAGTTCAGCATTTTCTGAAATTTGAGGCCTTTATGGTTTTGTCATTTGCTCATGCAGATTTCTCTGACACACCGTTGTCAGGAATATGGGAATAATAGGAAATCAGGGAATAGCTAAGAAGGCACCTGTGCACTGCTGAAAGTGCACAAAACACCTTAAAATCACTCTGGTAATTTCTGCAGATTGTTTCCACAGCCTTGCCTCAGCTCTGCAATGAAATGGTGTTTAGAACAGGGAATTTGGTCCAAACCCAGTGTGTCATTGTCAGTGAGGGTGGGTTCTGTAGGTGGCACCCTGTGCCATGACACAGTCCCTGTCAGAGCTGCACACCCTGGGCAGGGCCACGCCAGGGATCCAGCACTTTTCCTGCCTTTCATTGTCTCTGCTGCTGCAAATGAGTTCCCCAAAGGCACAGGGAAATGTTTAAGTTAAAAAGACAAACAAACAATGAGCTGCTTACTGATGAATGCTGATTATGGTGACTTTGGCTTCTTCTTTTCATGCATCAGAGCCCAGAATTTCCCTGCTGACATCAACTGCTTGGCTAAAATGGTTTTGTTTCATCTCTCTAATGTATGCAGGGGAGAAAACTCTGCCTTAATAACACTCTCAAGGCTTTCATCTGTGCTTTGTGCCTTCCTCAGAGATCGAGACGGTGAAGTTGGCCCGTTTGGTTTACAGCAAACTGCACGAGATCTGCAGCAGCTGGGTGAAGGATTTCCCCCTGCAGCCCAAGCCCCACCGCTACTACGACACCTCCATCCACGCCATCAAGAACATGCGCAGGAAGATGGAGGACAAGCACGTCTGCATCCCCGACTTCAACATGCTCTTCAACCTCGAGGTGAGCTCACACCTTGAATTGACACATTCTGTGAGAATTGACACATTCTCTGGTCAATATTGTAAATGCTGGTCCACCAACGAGGGGAGAGAATGATGCATCTGACTCCATCTTATCAGAATAATTTATTACTTTATTATACTACGTTATATTAAAGAATACTATACTCTACTATACTAAAGAATAGAGAAAAGATAATTACTGAATGCTAAAATGATAATGAAAATTCGTGACTCTTTCCAGAGTCCAGTCCAGGCTCTTCAACCTCTAGGTGAGCACACACACACACAATCTGTGGTCGATATTGTAAATGTTGGTCCACCAGCGAGGGGAGAGAATGATGCATCTGACTCCATCTTATCAGAATAAAGTATTACTTTATTATATTATGTTATATTAAAGAATACTATACTGTACTATACTATACTAAAGAATAGAGAAAAGATACTCACTGAATGCTAAAAAGATAATGAAAACTCATGACTCTTTCCAGAGTCCCAACACAGCTTGGCCCCAATTGGCCAATGAGTCAAAACAACTCACACCAGAATCAGTCAAAACAACTCACACCAGAATCCAATGGAACGATCACCTGTGGGTAAACAATCTCCAAACACATTCCACATGAACAGAACACAAGAGAAGCAAATGAGATAAGAATTGTTTTCCTTTTCTATGAGGCTTCTCTCACTGCCTTTTGGCTTCCCAGGAGAAAAACCCTGGGTGAAGGGATTTTTTTAGAGAATGTGAATGCCACAGGTCAGTGGTTTGCATCCTGGAAAAGCAGGAGGTTTTCCACTGAGGGAGTGAAGGGTGATGGATCTTAGCAGGGTTGGCAGTTGGTCACCTCACAGTTCATCTCTGAAGCCATTTGGCAGCTGGGGTGGGTCTGCTCTGCTTTTCAAGCCTTCCTCTTGGGAGGAAGAAGCCAAAAGCAAAAATAAGGAAATTAAGTTAAAAAATCCAAAACAAACCCAAACCTTACAGGACTGAGAGCTCACACACAATTCTAGAAATGTGAGTAGTTTGGTGGAACTGTAGCCTTGTCTTCCCTTCCATTAATTTCTTGATGTTGCCATTGGTCAGACACTCATTCTTGCTCTCCCTTGAGATATAAAACTGGACACTCAGGAATGGAAAGTAAAAGAAAATGGCAAGAATTTTACCTTAAGGATCAAATTGCTGCATAATTACTTCTTTTTTACACCCTGTCACTTTAATAACCATCTTCTACCCCATCCACATTCTTACCTTTAAAAGATATTAATGCAAACAGAGGCAGATGTTTCCTTTGCCTGTCAATTGTCAGCTTTCTTATTCCAATTTGTGTTGGAGTCCATTACCTAAAAATTACAATGTGCAAATATTCCAGTCACTGAGCTGGCTGTCAAGGTTGAATTGGCTCTGTCAGTGGGTTGGTGTTGTGTGTGTGAGCTGCTGGAGTTGCTGTCTCCTGCTACCACGTTGTTTCTCTGAACAGAGGAGGGGAAGCTGAGAAAACTGCCTTGAAGATGAGTGATTTTGCTGTATTTGATTTGTGAATGCAATCACAATTTTCTGATGAGAGAGCACATGCAGTTTTTTTAAAACACATCTAAGATGATATATTTTAGATTTAAGGAATAAAGAAGAGTGAAAGCAAAGATTGGCTGGCTTCACATTTTAACTGTACTGGCATTTTGTCCCTGGTGGATTCCAATCATGATGTAGACTTCATGCAAACTGTATTGGATGTTCCTCTCTCTGTGGTTTTTGCAGTCACAAAATCTCCTGCACAATTTGATGAGAATGGCACTTCCTATTTGAGTTGTGTGACTGAGCTGTAACAAATGGGACCTAAGGAGTACTGAGAACACCACACAGGGCATCTCTTGCATTTTGCAGGTAGAATTCAACAGGAAGGTGGAAATTTCCCACTGATGCAAGTGCAGGTGGTCAGGGTAGTTTGCTTCTCCAGTGGAGACTTTGTCTCTAATTACAGTTTAATGAGGACAGCACAAATCCCAAGTTCAAAGCTTTAAGATGATCCAATGAGCTGTTCGTGTTGGTTTCACTTGAGTTTTTTCCTCCCCGTGTTTCCTCTGGCAGGACCAAGAAGAACAAGCTTATTTTGCAGTGTTTGATGGCCATGGAGGAGTGGATGCTGCCATCTATGCCTCCATCCACCTGCACGTGAACATGGTGCACCAGGAGATGTTCCAGCAGGACCCGGCCGAGGCTCTGTGCCGCGCCTTCCGCGTCACCGACGAGCGCTTCGTGCAGAAGGCAGCCAGGGAGGTGAGGGCTCTGCTGTGGTGCCATGTCATGGTTTGCCTCAGATACCTCAGGTTTATCCCTGTAGATCTCCCCAGGTGTGCCATCACCTCTCCTTTCCCCACCCTGACCCTGCTGAGGGCTGTCTGTCAGTCCTGGCATTCCAGAAGGGCAGTGAGTGATTGGCAGAGCTCAAAAGATGCCCTCAGCCCTGGGGACATTGGGCCATCCAGGTGTCATTTGTCCCCTGAGACCTCCCCTCCTGTACCTGGTTGGTGGGATCCCTACCCCTTCCCTGCCCCTCTCCCCAGGGTTAAAAGACACAACAACCACATGGTTCAGGGAGTTCTGTTGGAGCTGTTGCTGCATTCAGAGGCCAGAGTAAAGCTCTGGATCAGAACCCTCCAGCAGAACCCGACTCCTTTTTCCTTCACCATTGCCTTAAAGCTTCTCCACCAAAGGTAAACCTGAGCTCCTGCATGCCTGGACTTGTCTCTAGCACCCAGCTGCAATATCCAGCCAGCCAAAGGTGTCTCAGGTGAAACCACCACAGCTGCCACCTTTGGTCCAGCAGCAAGGGCCAGACGAGCCAGGCACGTCCCGTGTGGTTATATTGGTAAATAATTCCAACAGGACTGAGAGCATGAACTGCAAATCAATCCTGCCTTTCCAGAGTGGCACAGTGGAATCAGCACAGAGCTCTCCATGCCCCACTGGTGTCCATAGCTTCACATCCCATAAAAATGTCAGCTCCTGCTTCTCCCAGCTCCCAGCCCCTCTGAGGGATGCTGCTGCCATTCCCACTCTCAGCTGCCTCCCAGGCTCAGCCCTCAGGGTCACCAACACCCAGCTGTGCCTGGCAGCAGCAGGAGCAGCCCCAGCAGTGCCCAGCTCCTGGCAGGCAGGTCCCATGCCAGGGATGCCATGGGGCACGTTGGTGTTCAGCCAGGTTGGCTCTGAGGGGCTGTAAGTGAGCAGTTGTAGCTGTAGGGAAAGCACTGCCTGTTCCTCCCTGGGAATAGCTCTGTGCTGCAGTTTCCATGTGTTCTGTCCCTGGGTTAAGGAAGAAAATGCTTTGAAATGGAAATGTATTTTTTTCCAGAGTCTGCGCTGCGGAACCACCGGGGTGGTGACTTTCATCCGAGGGAATATGCTGCATGTGGCTTGGCTGGGGGACTCCCAGGTCATGCTGGTGAGGAGAGGCCAAGCTGTGGAACTGATGAAACCCCACAAACCAGATCGAGAGGTGAGAAGGGGCTGTGTGAACAGCCCTGGGCAGTGACCAGCACAGGTACAGCTCTGGGGAGCGCTGCCATGCCAGATCTCTGTGAGCAGCAGAGCATGTTCCACTATCCTGGTTTGTTTGGATCTGTGAGCAAATCCTTTGGCTCATGGGGCCTGCTGTGTTTGTGAAAATCCAGGTGTTGATGGGAGTGCTGAGTGTGTGGTGCAGCTCTGACTGCTCTGTCTTGTGTTGCTGCTCAGGATGAGAAGAAGCGAATCGAGGCCCTGGGCGGCTGCGTGGTCTGGTTTGGAGCCTGGAGGGTGAACGGGAGCCTCTCTGTCTCCAGAGCTATTGGTAAGAGAGAGCCTTCATTCCTTTTTGAGGCTTGCTTTGCTTTTTAACTATAAAATTTTAATTTTCTAGTCATCAAAATTTGACATACAGCTGAAGATAGACCTATGAGCAATAACCTCTATTTTTCCCCCTACAGTCTGAGGGAATAATTTCCAAATAATTGCTTTAACTTGGGCTAAGAGTCACTGGCTCCACACTGAGTTAATAAAGGGCTGCTGGAAGCTGTGGCTGCAAACCCACGGTTGTGTTTCTCTGCTGTTCTTGCACAGGGGACGCTGAGCACAAGCCATACATCTGTGGGGACGCAGACTCTGCCTCCACGGTGCTGGATGGCTCCGAAGACTACCTCATTCTGGCCTGTGATGGCTTCTACGACACAGTGAACCCCGATGAGGCAGTCAAAGTGGTGGCTGACCATCTGAAGGAGAATAACGGTGACAGCAGCATGGTAGCACATAAATTGGTGGCATCTGCTCGCGATGCCGGCTCCAGCGACAACATCACGGTCATCGTGGTGTTCCTCAGGGACATGAACGCGGCGGTCGCCGTCAGCGAGGAGTCGGACTGGACTGAGAACTCCTTCCAAGGGGGGCAGGAAGACAACGGGGAAGACAAGGAGAACCATGGAGACTGCAAACGGCCCTGGCCCCAGCACCAGTGCTCAGCACCTGCGGATTTAGGCTATGAAGGACGGGTGGACTCCTTCACCGACAGAACTAGCTTAAGCATAGGCTCCAGCGTTAACCCCTTGGAGGATCAAGGCTATTTAGACCTGACAAAAACAGAAACTAGTACACCTCAGAGTGCCAAATGTCTGCCACCAGTCCAAGCGTTTAGTCCTGGCATACCAAAGAGCGCGGGTCGGATCAGCGGCTCCCCGGTGAAGAGCGAGGCCCCGGAGCTCGGCGCGCCCTGGGGCTGCGACCGCGGGCAGGACGAGCCCGGCCCGCTGGGCTCGGGGGCTGCAGGGCAGGGCATCTACAGGGTCAGGGGCTCATCCCCCGTCTCCTTCGGGCTGGAAGATGAACTGTTCCAATCCTTGGGAAAACGAGCCGCGTTCTCTCATTTGCGGCTCTGCAGCGGGAAGAGGCGGCGAGGAGCCAGGCTCAAACCAAAGTTTCACACGCCGCTCTGGGCTCAGGAGCCTTCCCAGGGAGAAGGATCCGGCCTGCCCTTCCCTGCCCGGGGCCGCAGGAGCAGGAGGGCCTTGGCCCGGCCCTCCCCGTGGCGGAGGCTGCCCGGCCACGGCTCTTACAGCGAGTGTTTGATGCGAAGACAAAGTCATTGTATACCAGACCCACACCTTCATCAATGCTGTCAAATGTAACCACCCCCTCGTGTTCCCCTGTCAGACTCCCATAGTAGACATTCCCAAAATAAAACTGGCATCATCAGAAAGAGAAAAAAAAAAAAAAAGAAAAAGAAAAAAAAAAAGAGGTGGGCATTTCCGAACTGTACTCCAGTCCCCTGCCAAGCTCAACCCCGTGTAAATAGAACTAGGAATTAACCAATGTAGTTGTTTGGATCTCTAACAAAGTTTGGTGGTGGTGCCACCCCCAGCAATGCCGCAGCCGCCCGACCACCCGCACACACGAGTGTCAGCCACATCCAGCAGGGAGAGCCCAGCAGCGCTGCACGTGGACAGACAGACAGACAGACAGACAGACAACGCCAGGGCACGCTCCTTACACATGCAGAAGGTTGCACCTGCCTGAGAAATGTCTGTGGAGCAATACTCAAAGAAGGATCTGGGTTAGAACTGCCAAATTTTTTTAGAGCAGGGGGAAGTTTCCATAATAGAGTCGAGGTGTGGGGGTTTTTTGGGTTTTTGTTTTTCCTTTCGTGTTCTGCTTTCTGTTTATTCCAGGTGAGCGTTAAGATGAATTAGAAAATTACATCCACTTTTGCAGGTAGATGACTAAAAGCCATACAGGGTTTACCAGGTACCTTAGGAATGGACACACTAAGCTCCTGCTGCTCTGGTCTCAGACTCCCATCGAGGTACAGACTCATCATTTACCTTTTTGTTTCCCATGTAATATAAAATGCAGAGTATGAAGAAAACTTTTCTTGCAGTTTCAAGAAATTATTTCCTATAGCTGGAGGTGCAGTGTAAGGAATTTCGTATCTTTCTGGTGCTTTTAGTGGCATTTTTCTCATTTCTCAGTTTAGGAAATTGTTCTCAATGAGTTGAACATGACTGTGCTTAATGCTTTGAGCCAACCTCTTCCCACCTTAACTTCATCTCAGGTCTTAAGATAACCCAACCCGTGGAGGTGTCCAGTCCCACCCTCTGTCCCCGCCCGTCCCAGCGGAGATCAGGAGCTGTTGGAGGAGCTGTGTGGCTCTGGTGAGGATTCCCAGCTGGCAAAGGCAGCGTTTCACAGCCAGGGGCAGCTCCAGGGCTGCGCGCTCGGGTGTGTAGGGAAGGATGCGCAGCGATCAAAGGATGCCAATGCCGAGGAGCAGCAGAGCGGGGGCTGCGCTGGGGCCGCAGCGGACAGGGAGGAGCTCGGGGCCCCACAGGGCTCTGCTCCGGCTGCCCGGGCCCAGCAGGGCCAGGCAGGGGCTCGGCTGCCCCTTGTGCAGGGGAGGTCACGCCCGTGGGGAGCCGTAACTGGGACGTGAATAAGCGGCCGATTCCCATCAGCTCCACCAAGTCCAGATCCCGTTCCTACCCTGTGTTACAGCGATGCACTGGGAGGAGGATGAACAAAATAAATCTTCATAGGCACTTAGTGAACAATCCATATCATTTTAGCAGTAACAATAGCAGTATTAGTGTTTAGCTAGAATTTGCAAAGTATTTTAATATTAAGTAGTCAAGAAAATTATTCAACATGACAAGATGGCGAGGCTTGAATTCTGCCAATTTCCGCTGCTTCTCTCTTTGATGCACTATTTTAAAAGCAATCTGATGAACAGCAAAAGGCTTTGTGAGCAACCAGGAGTTGGAGTGTGGCTTTAGATTCCTTTGATCTTTTTCAGACTTTGTTTTAATCTTACGGGATCATTGGCTCTTATCTGCCATCTTATTCTGCCTTAGCTGTTGTCAACGTTCTCTTTAGCTGCAGCTTCTGGTCCAAGTCAGATTTACCGAGGAAATTTGAGAAACCATGAAATGGTAAAATATGCAACTCTGGGGCATCTCTGCGGTGCCTTTGTTTTAAATTATTCACAGTAATAATGACTCACTGAAAGTCCATCTTTAGCTGACTGTCATGTTCTGGAGAGAAAGGTGGTGTAAGTGCAATTCTTGATGTGAGTAAATGAGAATGCAAACCCGTCACAGATGATAAAACTTCTTCCCAGTCTGCAGGAGCAGTTGAAGAGCACTGGACTGCATGTGTGCTGTTTTGGGAAGGATCTAGCTTTTTTAGGTGTGGATTCATAAATGATAATTCTGCGACTCATCCCATTTATCTTGCTAGGAGAAAAAAAAACCAATCCACCATCGTAGTTGCAGTGTGGTCAGGTAAAACCATTGTATAGATAGAGCAAGTGTTCATTTCTTCACTAACTGCATATTTATAGAGTAGATAGGAACCATTTGTAAGGTAAGTCCTTTAAAGTTCTATAATATTAAAAGTAGTGGTTATTGGTCTGATTATGCTGCTCTTGATTCTACACACTAGACAAAAAGCAGTGCTTGTGAAATGCAGTGTTTTCTCTTAATGCCACTGGTGATAGGAAGTAGTTCCTTCAGTTCAAACTCCTGTGCCCTTATCTGCTGCTTGCTGACGTAAGCAATAATCCCTCTCTAACGGTATCTAAGTGTTCTGTATTCGTACCTTGATCGTCTATCTGGTGACAGTGTAAAATATTAGGCTAATAGAGAACTATCTCATTGTATTTATTAACTGTTGATACTGAGATTTAGTCTGTGACCTGTGTTTTGTATTTTTATCGTGTATCTTAGTGGTGGTGAAAATTTGTACAACGAAATCTTTCCAATAAAGAGCTGAAGTATCCCTTTGCCGCGTCCACACAGCCCCGCATCCCTCTCGGTCGCCGTGCTGACCGTGGTTGCAGAACCAGGAGGTAGCAGTGACAACACGACTTTAGCTTTGTTCTGTTTCAGTTGTGGTGGTTTTGAGGAAGGGGCTCGGGGCTGCTTTGCCTGGAGCTGCTCAAAACCGGCTCGTGAGCTCTTCACTGTGAGCGCCGCGGGGGCCACGGTGCTTCCCAAGGCTGAGGAACGTGTGCGGTGCAGAGAGCAGAACAGCACAGGGCAGGGAGCTCTTCACCCATTCCATTTGCACTAGAGGTGGGTGGAAACGCACGCGTGGAACTTTTCTTTACCTAGAAGTGCCATCCATTGTCCTTGTGAGTGAGAACCGTCCGTAGCTGAGCTGCTGAGCTGCAGCGCTGGAGGACAATGTCCAAGCAGATTTAACTTAACTTACACCACGTTTCTGGTGGTGCATCATCCTAGAAACTCCACCTGTTTTTGGAGCACTGTGTGTCAGTTGTCCCATGGGCAGATGAGGCACAAGGAGTTGTGTGCACAGACATGGCTGCTGTAGTTCAGGTCCACTCTCTCCTCACCAAATCCTCCCGACCCCAAGATTCTGCGGGAATAAAGAAAAATGAGAAAGATTGGTCTAAATTAGGGGCTGTTTCAGCACAATTTCTTCACTCGGCACTCAGTCACATAAACAAAGCCATCCAAGGGGATACTGCAGCTTTGTTCATGTCTGTAATTTAGGGCAATCTTTCTTTAATTCACATCCTCTTTGCGACAGGAACAAAACTTTCTACCCTCGTATCACGTGCAATAATAAGGAAGCATTAACAGGACCTCGGAGCCCGATGTCCGTGCCCCCCTCCAGCCCTGGCACCCCAGCCATGGCACAGCCCTTGCCAGCATTAAAGACAAACAAGCCCCACCTGTCAGGGTCTCGTGCAACCCTTGTCCTGTCCGGTCTTTCCTCTCCTTCCCTCTGAAGACACCTCGGGACGAGAGCAGGGGAGGTGGCTGAGCTCACCCCGAGCGCTGCTGCTGCTCGTGGCCAGCCAGGCACAGTCTCAGCTCCTGGGTGCTCCTGCTGACCTTTCTGTAGTACCTTGTTCATGAAACATGTTCTTTCTGAAGTGAATAAATCCAAGCTAAATCATGTACCAGCGTTGGGACTTTTCCATTTGCAATCTTGTTCTACAGTTCACCCGCGAGTTTAGTTCTAACCATGTATTAGTCATCCATATTTTATTTATGAAAGCTGTTTATACAGGAAAAACTGTTGAAGTTTTACCAATATCTTAATAAAACAGTAATTTAAACCACACTCCAGCTAGTCTGGTTATTGAAGAGCTAACAAAGGCAGCAAGTGCCTTTAGTGTGGTGGGAGGGGGTTTCCTTTGGATGTGGAACTGGGGTTTCCTTTGTGGATATGGGCTGGAGTTACCCTGCTGAGCTCTGGCTTCCAGGGGCTGCTCAGGGCCCATCGCTGTGGCCAGAGGGATGGGGCTGTCATGGCACAGCACAAGGACATCAATGTCCCTTTCCAAGCTCTGAATAAGCTGCCCATAGAAGGTGAGCAAAGCACCAGCTCCTGTCTTACCCAGAGCAGCTCCTGTGCCCCAGAGCTCCACCACAGCCCCAAACACCCCCAAGGCACCTCCAGGTGTGGCCTGGCCTGGCCCAGCATCTGCTCCTTCTGAAGAACCAAAGCAACTTTGGGGAAAACTCTGCATCCTTCTCAATTTCTGTTTGAATCAGCATTTGGTCTGGCTTCTACAAATAGAATCCCACAGGGGTTTAAGTGCTTTTCACTGAATAATTAAAGAAAAAAGTGACAGGAAAAGCCCCTCCACGCACAGCCAGGTGTTGCAGTGAGTGGAGCTGACCCTGACAGGCTCCACCATTTTACTTATCCACACACAAAACACCTGAAATTCAGATTTCAACATTCATTTTATTAACAAAGTGCAAACAGTTTCAAACCAGGAGTTGTAGAGCACATTCACACGGACACAGGGCACAGGCAGCCACACGAGGACAACACCAGCAGGTACTGACAGGGCTCATGCTTTGTCACTAACCAGGCATCAGCTCCCACAGGAGCTTCACAAGGACTTCAGCAGCTCAAAATGCAACGAACAAAGAGTTTGGCAATGGGTGTGGTTGGTCCACGTCACCAACTGGGGAAACAATGGAGTGGTGGCCGATTTCCCCCAGCATTCCAAAGGACAGTCACATTCTGCAGGACTCTCACCCCAGGCTGGGGCTCAGCACCTTCCCCACGACTCCTCAGGGCAGCTGAGGCTGGGGGAGCAGCAGGGCCACCCCTGCAAAGGTCCTCGTGCCCCAGGGCAGGGTGAGACAATGGCAGAAGAACCCCAGAGTGGAGAGGGCACAGCCTGGGCACAGCTCCAGGGACTCACACACCTCTCCAGGGACGCAGCCATGGATCTTCAGGCCCCGAGCCCACGCTCTACCTGCTCCAAACAAAGGCAGTGTGCACTGAGAACTCTCCTGCTGGAGAAGTCCTCAAACAAACACAATCTAAGAGTTGAAATTTTATGCCAGCTGTTCCAACCCAGTCAGTTTTGGGAGCATTCAGAGCTCCGCCCTCCCTCCCTCCCTCCCTCCCTTCCAGGCTGCCTCAGAGGCAGAGGGAGCTCAGGATCCCTGAGCAGCCCCAGGAGATCCCTCCCAGTTACCTGGTGCTGTCATCTGCAGGGACAAAGCTGAGATCCTCAGAACTGGCCTGGTCCCCATCTGCTACCACCGAGGAGTGTCCTGAGGGTGAACACAGCACCAGTAAAGCCCAGTGAGCTCCCAGTGACCCTGCAGAGCCAGGGAATGCTCCCTCCCCTCCCTTCCCTCAGGCCAAAACTTCACCCCCTGGCCCCACATCTTTGATCTATTGGGTGAAAGTGAAAGCTCAACCAGAGGAGTCTCTGGAGCTCCAGTGAGCTGCTGGAAGCACATTGCTGCCAATTAAGATGCAAATCCATGTCTCAGGCAGTGCTCACCTCCCTGGAATTTGCCTACTTACAGTGCCAGTCCTGGCTCACAGGGAGTTCCAGTTGGGAACTGGAGCTCTGGGTTTTCCAGCCCTTCCCAGGAGATTCACCTCAACTGACTTCTCAAGGCTAGCAGAGTTTCCCTCTCCTGTTTTGAGCTGTTTAATTGGGATCCCAAGAGGAGAGTTCCAAATCTTACTGGCACTTGGAGCTCTAACACCTCCACAGCCTCCCCTCCCAGAGATCTGCATCCAAGGAGCTCTGGGAGGGTTTGGGAAGGTTTGGGAAGGTTTGGGAGGGTTTGGGAGGGTTTGGGAAGGTCTGGGAGGGTTTGGGAAGGTCTGGGAAGGTCTGGGAGGGTTTGGGAAGGGGGGCTCTGGCAGCTCTACCTTCACTGGAGGGCTGGGCAGAGAAGGCCTGGTTGAACACCTCTGAGGGGGAGGTGGCATCTTCCTGCTCCTCGTTCTCCGTGTCACACTCGATGTCACTGTCACTGCTCATCCCTGGCAGGAGGTGCAGGACGTGCTTCTGACACAGCCCAGCTGCAAGAGACACCCAGGGCACAGCGATGGCACAGGGTCTGCACTGCTGACTCTGCCCCATGTCCCATCCTGCCAGCTCCTGGGTGCCAGGGCAGAGGGAAGGAGCACGTCCCAAACACCCAGGGTCTGATGGAGCACAGCTGGGTTTGTCCTGTGTCACCAGCTGAGCTGCTCAGTCCACTCTGCAGCTGGCACAGAAAATCAAAGTTGCTTTTCTGGGAGCCAAAAGGCAGCACAGCCTGTGGGGCAGGTGAGCCTGCAGAGCCTTCAAGCAGCAATATTTTGAGTTTGAGTCTCACACAACAAATTTCCCTCCCAAAGCAGAAGCAGAGCCCTGGTGGCTCCAGGTGATGACCTGGGGTGTCACAGGGCAGCCAGAGCTCCCCATGGACAGCACAGGCTCTGCTTCTCACAGCCTGATACTCTCACTTTTGCTAAGAAAAGCAAAGTGAGGGGCCAATTCTACTGCAGTTTTTCCTCTGAAGGAAGAAAATTTGTAATATTTGCTTCCTGGGGTTTTTAACAATGAAGTATTTCAGTTTCTAAAGAGTTTTCCTATTGGGCTCCCTGCTCTGAGAGCAGAACTGCAGGAGCACATCACGATCATGCTGCAGTGACTAAGAGCAGAAATTCAGTTTTGTCACTGAGAGACCTTCTGTAAATGCCAACTCCCACACAATATTGCACACTGCAGCTCGAGATGGATGCTGGCACCTTAATATAGGCTTTGTGCTACAATCCAGTCATTGAAATTCAAATTAGTGCAGGGGTGGAAGGCAGGAGAGTTTTAGCAAGATAAGAAAAACTCTGTGTGGACTTTCAGAAAGGAAAAAAAAAGCAGAGTTATTTTTTTCCAGCATGGAAAGGATGCAGGAAGGGAGGGGGAAACTTTCCTTCAAGTCTCTAAGGAAACTGGATGATGCACCACAACACCCAGCAGGACTGAGGAGCTGGAGAGGCTCTTGTGTGGCTGTGGACAAAGCTGCACAGGGGCTGGCCCTGAAGGCAGCACAGTCACCAGCCAAGGGCAGAGGATTCTGTTTAAATGAGCAATGAGCAACTTCTCAAGGCCACTGCACTGCACAGCAAAGCCCTGCAGCTGTCTCAAGGTACAAAAGCAGCTGCTTGTCCAGAGAGCCCGTTCAGCAGCCACACAGGGATCCTCTGAGCCCACTCAGATTTATTCTGCAGCTCCCAGCAGAGCTCAGAGCCAAGGAAGCAGCTTTGGGGGGGTTCCCTCCTCCCTCAAACCCCAATTTACCTCCTTCCTCAGCTGCTGCTCCCTCAGAGCTCAGCCCCTGCAGCTCCCCGGGCTCTGAGCTGCTCTCCAGGCCCCCAGGCTGGGCTCCTTCTGCCCGACACCCCTTGGAGCTGGAGCTTGGGAAGGAATTGAGGAGAAACACAAAACCCCAGGTTAGAAATTCAGCCTGAGCTCAGCTGTGGAAACAAAGCTTTTAGTGCCACATTGAGTTTTACTCCTTAAGTCTTCTGCACACTCACTTAGACTTCCAGTTTTTTTTAACATTTTAATATTTCTAAATCAATCAAAAAACCTTGAAAAGTTTGAATATTTTTTTTAAAAAAGTGACTCTACTCTACTCTATTTTTTCTATTTAGAAAAAATAACCTGAAAACTTCATTGCCCTTTGCTTAGGCGGCCAACAGAGAATTATTATCATGAAATGGTTGAAAAATTGAGTTAGAGTGAAAAACTTTATCTCAAATGAGGAAATCAAAAGTGATTAAATGTCACTTAGAGGGTATTTTGCATGGAACAGTGGGAAAGCAGACCTGGGCTGCCTTTCAATTCCAAGTGTCAGACTGCAGCCAGAGCCGATCAAAATAAGAGAAAAACGAAAAAAAAAAAAGAAAAAAGACAGCTTGTAACCTAGTTATAAACCCAAAAATTGCTGTCCAGAGGGAACAGCAGCAACCAAGTAAACTTCAAAGTAATTTCTCTTTCATGCTACAAGCACCTGGTTTTAGGAGATTGTGGGGTTTTTGCAGATCAAGGGAAGGTGGGGGAGGAGATAAGAGAAAAAAAAAAGCAGAAACCCTTACCCCAGAGCAGCACCTTTCCTGTTCTTGTCTCCAGCAGGCAGGCCACTGAGGGCAGCAGCTCCCAGCTCCGAGTCTGAGCCCTCGCAGGGCGGCTCCTCCTGCTTGGGCAGCGCCTCGGGGGCCCGGCCGTGGGGCCGAGCACCCAGCTTGGAGCTGCCCAGGCCTGCTGGGCAGGGAGGGAGAGCACAGTGAGACCCCTGGGATCCTCCCCTGCTCCTCCTCTGAGCGCTGCAGAGGAGCAAAACACCAATTTCTGTGTCTGGGGCTCCCCTGTGCCTGCACTGAAGCGCTGAGGGAAGGGCATTGTGCAACCCAGGAGCAGCTCCACCATCAAATCCTTACTGGAGCTTCCTGGAGTTCCCTCTAAGCCAAATCACAATTTAAATTTAAATCACAATTTAAACCTGGCTCAGTGCTGGTTAATCCTGGATTTGCACTGTCAGCTTCACTCCTGAGAGGCCAGAACACAACACACAGATTTATGCTCTGCTCAGTGAATGTGAGGTGCTGCTCCCCAGCTCAGCTACAGGAACTCATTGGGTGGGAAAAAGCACCCATGCAAATTTAAGGGAAACTCCAGTTTCTAAATAAAATATTCATTGAGAAGCTTTTGTAGAAGAGATGGCAGTTCCACCCCCCAGGTGGCAGTGCCCAGGTACCCTCAGCAGGGTGGCTGCTGTCCCCTCAGTGTCCCATGTACCCTCACTAGGGTGGCTGTGTCCCCTCAGTACCCTCACTAGGGTGGCTGTGTCCCCTCAGTGTCCCCTCAGTACCCTCACTAGGGTGGCTGTGTCCCCTCAGTACCCTCACTAGGGTGGCTGTGTCCCCTCAGTGTCCCCTCAGTACCCTCACTAGGGTGGCTGTGTCCCCTCAGTGTCCCTTCAGTACCCTCACTAGGGTGGCTGTGTCCCCTCAGTGTCCCCTCAGTACCCTCACTAGGGTGGCTGTGTCCCCTCAGTGTCCCCTCAGTACCCTCACTAGGGTGGCTGTGTCCCCTCAGTGTCCCCTCAGTACCCTCACTAGGGTGGCTGCTGTCCCCCTTGAGGCGCAGGTTCCCGTCCCCGCTGTCCATGGCTCTCCTCAGGGACAGGCTCCCAGCAGCTCCTGAGCGAAGGGGCTTGGCTGAGGAACTTTTCTTGCTGGCAGCTGCAAAAAAGTGTAAAAATGTGACCAATGTTCAGTCAAAGCACTGCTGTACCCTGGTCTCATTGTTTATTAACCCTCAGTCCTGCACAAAATCCTTCCTGTCAGAGGCCTGGGCTGCACAGCTCATGTTCACTTCCCTCCACTGGAACATCCTTCAGAAAGCTCCACCCACACTCTTTAGCCAGCATGAGAATATAAATGATAGACAAACCCAAATCCTTGCATTTTAGATTTCAGCAAGGCTGTAATTTGCTGTCTCAAGTTCCCAGATGGGCCTGGTAGAGAGCAGCCAAGGGAGTGAGCAGCTCAGACCAGCCTGACACTGGTTAAACCTCAGAACTTTGTCACTGGCTCAGGTCTGGCAGTGCCTGTGGGGTCCAGTCTGGTGTTTGCAAGGCCAGGGCAGGTTTACATTCCTGATCTGCCTCATACTCGGGTTCGACTGGAACTGCCTGGGGACCTGAACCACCTGTGAGGGTGATTGAATCCCCCTTGCCCACACACTTACAGTTCCTTATGTAACAGCTGGTGACTGAGGACTTGGTCAGCAGCTCCATCCCAATCTCCTGCAGCTTGCTGCAGCTGTCAGTGCCACAGGCAGCCAGGGCCCCCTGCTCGATGGAGAAGAAGCTGGGCTGCCCCTCCCCTGAGGCAGCATTGCTGCTCCTCACTTCAGACAGCTGGTTCTTCACATCAGACATCTTGCTCCGAACTTCTGCCATCTGCGTTTTGAGTCTTTTCAGCATCTTCAGGTCTGGGGGCACCCTCCACATGGCCTGGTGCCTGCGCTGCTCCCGCTCCTTCAGGGAGTAGGAGGAGGCTTTCCAAAGGAACAGAGAGCACAGCAGGTCAGGAAAAGCATCCTCAGATAAACATGGACACACAAGAGTTGTACCTTGTGTCCTGCTGTAAGTGAGGGACACACACTGTGCCTGGCATTGGACCTCACGGAGGCTGCTGGCACAAGCAGGGTTTTGTCCCCAGGCATGGAGGAAGGTCCCCAGCCCTGCTCACTGGGACAAGCCAGGCTCCCAGCGCTGCTGCAGGAATCCTGGTGACACCTGAGCTCCCACCTTGCCAGCTCATATCAAATTTGTTTTTATAAAACTTGTTGACTTTGTGTAGAAGATTCTCAGACCACAATATCTCATAACACAGAACTCAAAGAAGTTGCAGTTAGGGAAGGAATTCCCTTAAGTGCCCCACAGCAGAGCAGGCTGAGCAGTCAATACCTGAATAATCCTCTGTGTTGTTCAGATGGAATTAAATCAACCTGGGTCTATCTGAAGTGTTATAAATTCTGTGTTTCTCTGCAAATTCAGCTGTTCCAAACTGCAAAGTCAAGTGGCTCTCAGAAACCTTCACCTCGGGAGGTGAGCTCTGGCAAACTCCAAATGGAACAGCAGCTTTGTCTTTACTGACCAGGTTCAACCTGACTGGGAACAGCCAAACCCCAAGGGAAGCTCCAGAACAGGTGATTTTGGCTGTGTTCAGTAGCTAAAGATTCACACAGAGAGCTTCACCTGCCTCAGAGGCACAGCACAAAGAGCACTGCCCTCTCCTCAGCTCCTTTAGTCCAGGGAAAAAGCTCCTTTTCTAAAAGCAAAACAGAACTGGGACTCTCAGTTCATGAGCTGTTCCCTTTTTTTTTTTTTTTTTTACTTCTTCTAGAAGGGACTTCCATTTTTGGAAATATGGATTACATTCAGTGAAAATTCATGGCTGTTTATGTAACCCCATTTAAAAAGCTAATGACAAAGGAACAAAGAGTTTGAGCCAGCTTTTAAATTCAGTGCCACCAATGGCATTGTGGCAGCAAACCCCAGCATCACTTGTAGCAAAGGGACATTTATTTCTCTTTCTGTTCTAGAAAGTCACCAAATGGTTCTAGGCCAGCAGTTAAATAAGTGTCAATCATGACAAAATTCAATCAAACCTCAATAATAAATTGAATTCCTCACTACCAGAGGAACAAGCAACCTCCAGGAAGAGCCAGGGCTGCCAGCTCTGCTGCTGCACATGGAGTTAATTGCTATTTTCGGGTCAAGGGTCCCAACTGAACCACAAATACTCCTCAATTATTTAAATACCATCACTATTTTTGGCTCCTGACATTTTGATCCTTTTTTTCCCTTTTCCAGCCCTTACAACCACTCACATTTTTCTAGCTCTAATGGCCTCTAAATTCCAGGATTTATTTTTTTTGGTTTGCACCATGCTCCAAGTACTCCCAGTGTGCAGGGAGAGGCTGAGCTGCTGCCTCAGCACAGAATTGTGTCTGTGCTGTCCTCCAGTGCCAACCCTTCCAGAAAAGTGGCTTTTTAATTCCACCTGGAGATGCAGGAGGATGAGTTAACATCACACACGTGCTGTGGTTACCTCTGTTCTGCAGAAGGGAGGCGGGAGGACGTGGCTGAAGGCCCCAGAGGTTTTCCATGCCATTTCTGTCCTTGAGGTCCAGGAGGTGGATGAGGATGAGGGGGTCTATGTCCAGCAGGCTGCTGCTGGCAGCGGAGCCCAGGGCGCTGGCGCCGCGCCGCGAGGCTCTGCTGAAGCTGTGGCTGGTACCTGAGCAGGGGAGACACAAAGGGGGCTGCTGAGGGACACAGGGGTCATTTATTACCTGGGGAAAACAAAAAAGAGTCACACAGGTAGATAAGGAATTCATTGACCCCATGAAATTAAGGAGATGTGGGTGTTTTGTGGATTTCTGGATGCTGAAAGCAATTGGATGTGCTGCTGATTAAAACAGCTGGACAAGGGAAATGCTTCACTTCGTTCCTCTTATAAAAATCTCTTAATGAACAGATTTGTTAATAAATAAATACAAAGATTAGAGTTACTCTAAAGGATTAAGGAGACAAACATGTCCCTCCCTGACCTCCAGAACTTCAAAACAGGGAATTCTGTCCTTCAAGCACCAAGAGACTTTCACAGCAGCACAAACAGCACTTCTGGTATCTTTGTCCTAAATAAATACACTCAGATTCCACAGTATCTCTCTATATCCCATACAGATACTCATTTCTTTCAGAATCTTGTGGCTAATTTGGGCTGTGATCATCTCCAGGCTGCAGAAAATCCCAGAACACCTTACCATGTTGCATTTAAAATGTATTGTGAGTATTCTTTACTTCATTCCCTCCACATTCTTTGGGTTTTGCAGTGCACTAAACCCCAAGTGAATGTGTCACCCACTCAGAGGTCACCCTGACATCAGTAAAAATTCCTTGTCAGTCTCCTATTGATTGGAACACAAGGAATTTCAAAGCTGCCCTCCAAACTTTGACATCATTTTTAAACCAGCACATTCAGATTTCCTCCCCCCACTTTTTTTTTTTTTATTGAACCAATGAAGTGTTTCTGCTACACTGCAATAATCAGTACAAACCACATGATGCAGCAGTTCCCAAAATAGAACTGCCTGCAGAACACACAGCTTGGCTTTGCTTGCAGGAGGAGCAGGGGAAGGAATCCAGCAGTGTTTCACTTTGATGGGAATTCTGGAGTCATTTTTCATACCTGATGCTCCAGGAGTGGCAGCAGCTGCTGCATCCTCCATGAGATCTCCATCCTCCAGCTCCATGGTACTGCTGTACTCCACATCATTCTCTCCAGACCTGCAGGGGTGGTCAGGGTGGGAAAAGGAGAATACAACTGTTAGCTTTCCTCAGCTCTTGTTAAATGCTGTGGCACAAACCTCAAAACACAACATAAAGTGCTGTAAATTGTATTTCCTGCATTCCAAGCTAGCCAAACAGACAAAGGAAGTGTAGTAATTAAACGACTGTCTCATTACCCAGGAGGCCAAAAGTGCTGTATGTACCCAGACTGCAAAATGTGATGCTGCAAACTCCAGTTTTTGGAAGTGCAGCAGCAGATTGTCATGTTTTAATTAAGATTCCAGGATTTGACATCAGCTCTGCTCAGTCTTGAATTTCCTAATTTAAGTACCTGGCCTCATTGTCACTCTCCTACTACTGCAACACTTCCCAGAGCCAGACCTCTACTCTGTTACAGCACTGAGACAGATTCCTGAATGGTGTTTGGGAAAGAACCTTCACAGATTATCACTTGTCAAAGGCAGAGTGCAGCACCAACGTAAATAAAGAGATCAGAAAGGCACTAATTAGCTGACCAAAAATTCAATGTTTAGCACTAACTCTGTGAGTTTGTGTTGTTCCCAGTATAGAAACCACCTCTCAAATCACACTGGGATCCCACACACCCAAGCAAATTACTCAGTTTCCACTGGA
This sequence comes from Ammospiza caudacuta, assembly GCF_027887145.1. Taxonomy (NCBI): domain Eukaryota; kingdom Metazoa; phylum Chordata; class Aves; order Passeriformes; family Passerellidae; genus Ammospiza; species Ammospiza caudacuta. The sequence goes on from NC_080612.1 coordinate 9,993,359, forward strand.
ATTAGGATGATTACCCTGGGTACAGGATGAGCTGAAAGACATTTTTAGTTACTTACATAGTTTCTTCATCAATGTCATTTTCCTCAGTGTTACTGGTTGCTGTTGAACTTGCTGAAGAGCTGCTGCCATCAAGGTGGTTCACCTCATCTTCTCCAGCAAGGTCTATATCCAGGTCACCATCTGAGAGCTCGTGCTGCAGGAAAAACAGAAGGGTTTTGATCTAGAAACATTGAGCAGCACCTTGATGCATCCCCAAAAGCTGTGAACAGACACTCTCTGTCCCCAGTGTCACCATCACACAGCAGTGAGGAGGCTCTCAAAGCACATTAAAGAACAAACACAAATCAGATTTTTCAGCTGCAACTTGGAGACTATTTGTGGTGGGATCTTTTAGCTCAGTTCTGGAACATGTCTCTGGAGTCACCTCTCCCTCACAGCTCTCAAGTGTGTCATCTCCTATTTCCATAGCAAGGATAATAAACCTCATTTACAATTCACAAGTTCCCCTGTTTCTATTGCTGCCTTAGCAAAGAAAGCTGCACATAAACAGAAGTGGGAAAAATAGAATTCCTACATTAAAGTCTTCCTGCTGAGTCTTCTCTTCCTCCTCCTCCTTGTTCTCCCGTGCCAATCCTGGAGCAGTGAAATTCTCAAGCAGTGCTTCAATGCTTTGTCCAGGTTTCTTTGCTCTTGTCTCTGAGCCCTCATCATTCTGGGGACTGAGGTGAGTGTCTGGAGGGGAAACCCCTCGGGATTTCTGAGTCCGGGACAGCTCAATCGCGAGCCTCTGCAAGGGCACAAAAACAACAACAATGGAGCAGCAGCAGCAAATCAAGCAGCTTTGTTGACTTGCAGAGACACTCCAAGAGGTGATTTTACATTCACAAACATCCCACTTACCTCTTTCAGGTTATTTATTTGCTGGATGTAACTTGTCTGAGCTGCTTCCAGCTGAGCAATGTACCAGTGCTGATCGCGGCACTTCTGGAAGAAGGTTGGTGAGCGCACTTGGAACCTTCAAAGGAATGTTTGAAATGGGGTTTTTGAGGGAGTTTGTTTGGTTTGAGGTTTGTTTTCAAATGTCTCCTGCAGAACAACCTTAAAACTTAAAATCTAGTGGTGAAATAAGCTTAACAAACAGGTCCTTGTGGACTCGGTGTCCTGACACCCTGACCAGCCACAGTGAGTTCTGTAGCAGGGACTCACAGACTTTTATACCCAAAGTTCTCCAATGCTCACTAAAACTGTTCCTAAAGATGGAGAGAAAGCACCTTTTTCCTTTAATTCTGGTAGCTACAGATCTCTAACCCTTATAAATGAGGAGCAGCCACTCCTCAAAGGAAGCTACGCTTAAAACACTCCCCAACTCCCTTGGGCACATTTCCCTCTTTCAACCCGCCGAGGGTGAAATCCACTTGGAACAAAACACGCCACCAATATTTTCAATTCAAACAGGTAAATAATTCCCTATTTCAGCAGCAGGTTTGTGGTGCCCCCCTTGGGGAGGAGAGCAGCAGCCCCACCTGAGGATGACGGTGTCGTTCTGGCGGTTCAGGTAGCCCTCGTTGGCCAGCAGGTCCAGGCGGAAGAAGCGATTGTAGCCCCAGCACTCCCCAACCTCGAAATCAGAGGCGAATTCCCGGATGATGTTTTTGGTGGGGTCGTTGGTGGACTGGTGAACCATTTCTACACGGTATTCATACCTGGCAGGGCAAAGGAACAGGGATTTGGATCAAAAGATGTCAGAATTGCTGAGTGGTTTAAGAGCTGCGCTTTCTTGCCCAGCTGAATGAGTGTCAGGCCTAAAATTTGACTGAACATTTAAATAAACAGTGAAAAATAAAAGAGAGCAGGAATATGGAGTAGAGTGAACTCCAGAGCTGAACTACTACACAGATACTCTTATCAGTTGTTTCACCAGCTTCTTTTTTATCTCAAGAAAGCCATTGAGTAACAACTTTAAAATATTCTCTGTGCCCAGTCAAAGCCCAACAGACAACAGAACTCTCACCATTCTTTTTCAAAGGGCTTTGCAGTCTCTGACAGAAAAACCCCAACATCTGTTCCTAGTGCAGCTTTGCTTACTTGGATGTCTCTGGCAGTCCAGCAGACAGCTCCAGGAACACTGACAGGTAGTAGCCCCGAACTACTCCATTGCCATCCTTGGAATGAAATCAAGACATTGATTAAAAATAGAAAGCAAAAACTATAAAAAATTTAAAAACCAAAACAATTTGATACAGAACACTTAGAAAAGTTTAGAAAACCATTTCAATAAGCACTGTATTTGCAGCAGGAATCTACTTTGGGTGTTACAGTTGTGATTTTTAGTCTTCAGTGACCTCCTACTGTAACACAAATCAACAAGAAGCACATTCACAGTCTAGTATTGGTATCTCAGATATAAATCTCAAGACAAAGCTTTAATTACTCTATTAACACTTCAGGTATTTGATGAAGTGGAAGTCTGAATAGACAAACATAATGTATCAGAAAAATATTATTTTAGGTTAAACATTAGTTCTGTAATGTAAATATTTTACATAGAGTCACATTTCAAAGCTACCTAATTTTTGAGAAAATAGCAATTTGTTCAGAAAAAAATCCCATGCAACATGAAAAGTTAGGGCAGTTAACTGAGAAACAATATTAGAGTCACCAGAAGTCAAGAAAAAAATACAGCAAAACCTCCATCACACTCACCTGAATCAAGGATGAAGAATGGCTCAACTTGAATCCTCCAGCTTGAAGAAACATTTCAACTTACCATTGAAAAAATAAATTTTAATGCCTTCTGACAGCACAGCTCAGGTAGCTAATCCTGAATTTACAATACTGTGGAAACTTCCACACAGTTCCACCTCTGCACTGCAATAATTCAATTCTGGGCATCCATGGGCTTAACTTACAGAGCCATTTTTCAAGGATGTCACAAAAGTCACTAAGACAAAGCTGCTTCTCCACACAGCTGCAGGAGCAGCACTGAGCAAAGCAGGGAATGTGGGAGGATCCCAGCTTGGGGGTCAACATTCCAACATGGACAAAGCTTCAGAAACTGGAATATTCAGCCCACTGAAGGGACATAGCAAAATACACTTTTTAATGTCCAGTTTGAGAGCTGGATGCAGAGTCAAGAACAAATGCTTGGTCCTCCTCCCACCTCCCCAGGAAGTATCACTCAAACAGGGTAAGTTACTCTATACCTCAGTTCTGTAAGGTACATTTGCAGAAATCCCTGAGACATCAAAATAGCCATCAAAATTCCTCTGCAATATCAGTAGGATCCATCTTTAATTGCTTCTAAATTAACCAAACTCTACTGAGCATGTTCTCAGTGGAGATCTGGAGGCAGAGAGGGAATTCTCCAAAGGTTGGTGATCAACTCATTATAATGTTCTTTACTTTTCCTACAGCTTTTCATGTACAGCATGAGACAAACATGATTCCTTACTGGAAAGCTGGGAATGAGCTGGGATGGGAAAACAGCTCCAGCTGAAGACAAAACTCACCGGGTAAACCTTTAATCTCCAGCACAGTCCTGACACCTGCAGGGGAGGGCTGTACACAGGATCCGCGCGCTGCCGCAGGGTGCTGGGAGACAGGAGGAAAACATTTGGGACTGGGACAAAGCAAAACCCTCCCAGAGAATTGATTATTCACCTGGTAAACAAGGGATTTTTATGGAATTCCCATAGTTTAGTCTGCATCTCACTGTTTTCTGTGGAGGTTGTTCTGTGTTTTAAATAACACTTCTCGTGTGCAGAAGCAACAGAAGGATGGTGCCAATATTCACAGTAATTAAAGATTTTCTTACCTGAAGTTTTCCAAGACAAATGTTGTTGAGTCATAGGCTGGAACCAATTCACTGTGTGGTGAAAGAATAAATGTATTACACTTGAATAACAAGGCATTAAAAATCCCAACTTTTACAATCTGTAGAACTTTAGATGTCTCAGGTCACCCCACAGCCACTGAAATTCATCAAGACTACACTGGGTTATTGCAGGATAATTCCATTTAAACACCTCCTCAGGAGGAGATTCCTTGGTGCCATTGGAAATTAAACATTCAGATTTAAACCATGACACAGCCAATCCAATTTTTGCTGAGGAATTCCTGACACTTCTCTGACTTTCCATTTTTTCAGCACAGGCTCCCTCAGAACCCAGCACCAGCAGCACTCTCCTGATGAAGAATTGCGCTATGAAGTGATTTTGGCTGTATGTTCTGAATTAAGGTGACCTGCAGAGGTATCTCATGAGAACCTGGCAATTATATACTGAATGACCCAATAATAAGAGAAAAAAGGACAAATCAGTAAACCATGTGTAAAAGAGAAAAAAAAAAAATTATGAGCTGGAACCCACTGTCCTGAGTCCCCAGCAGGAACCACAGACACAAAATAAGCCCTGCTGGAACAGAAAAGCCTACTTGCAGCACATACTACAAGGAGTAAGTTAAGAGGAAAGTCTCCTCTCAGGTACTTTAAATATGTTTTTAAACACTGAACAAACAGAACAGAAGTGCAACACCGACCTTGTGAAGTCTGGGGGGACAGGAGTGGTGACAAAGGAGGCCATGGGCTTCCGATGGACCTGCTGGAACATCATCAGGATCTCTGAGCTTTTGGATATCAGCTCACTCTTGCTGCAGGACCGCAGCTGGGAGGGGGGAAAAAGAAGGGAAAAAATCCTTAGCTCACTCAAAATCAGAGGTTTTATCCACTTTTGGTTTTAAACAACTGAATTACATGTTTGTCACAGCTTCAGAAAGTTTACCCATGACACAACAACAAAATGCAGCTTGGAGGTTTTGGGTTATTTTATTTTCTGGAATTCCACAATGGAAGTTACAACAGCCATTGTGTATTTCCCTTAGATTAAACTAACTTACATAGAACTGGGTAATTTTGTATGATGTTGCCATTAATCCCTGCAGTAATTTTTCAAGCAACACAACACCTTTGAGTATCTCTAGAAGACACACTTTCTTTTAAGAAGAAATTGTGCAACCTAAGGCCACATCAATGAAAATATATCCTCCAGAAATATCCATCAATTAATATTTTTAAAATAAAAAAGTAAGAAAGATCCCTCCTCAGCTGCCCTATCTACACAACATTTAATCTCCTTTCATAATTACCTGATGTTCTACTTCTTGAAGCAGGGTTTCCAGAAGTTCAGTTTCTTGAGTAAGTGATGTCTTCTGACCTGTTTAAAGAAAAGATGTTAAAAAACTTCTAAAACACATACTCAATATTTCTTAAGTGCATTTTATCTTTTATTGTTTCCACTTGGAAGCTGCCTCAGAACATACTAAGGTAAAGGATTTCTACATGTACCAAGGTTGATTGAGAAAGCATCTGAAAAGCAGGTCTACATTTTTAATTAGAGCTGTACTGAAGAACTCATTTAAGGTTAAGTCAGTAACTAAGTGCTCTGTGTCCCAGAAATGGCAGGTTTGTTGGGGTGCTTTTATGGACAGAAAGAAAAGCAGGTTTGACTCTTACCCAGATAAGCCCTTCTTACATTAAAATTACATTAAAAGGAGTATCTATTACAAAGATGCATTTTCAAACTAAACAGATGAAGTAAAAGCACTTTACTTGAAAAGTGCTAAATAACTTCCAGCTAGATGGGAATGTTTTCCAAGTCATTATATAGGAGTTTTTAACAGAATATAATCATGTTATGGTGAATTTAGAACTTTTCACAGTAACTACATCATTAACCAAAGGCTTTGCTGCAGGTGGAAATTTCCTGCCAGTAGTGAACTCACTCAACACCACAGCATGGAATGAGTCATCCTCCCAGGGAAACAAAGTGTGGGATCTCAGCACCTCAGGATGGAGGTGCAGAGAGGCCAAGACCACCCTTGGGGGGCTCGGGAGTCCTGGAATGTTGCCAGGAGTGTCTGGTGGCTGGACTTTGATCCTACACAGGAAATGACACCTGTATGAGGACTGGGAGGATTTCACTGGGGTGAATGGTGAAGGGATAAGTTAATTAGAGTGTAAAACACAGGGTTTAGGATTTCGGTACAGGGGGGTCTAAAGAAGTAAGATGGAGGAATTGGGGCGTGTCCTGTCCTTCTTCTTCTTCTTCTTGGCCTCCATCTTCTGTGGTGATGGTGGCACTTTGGGATTGGTTATTACTAAAAGTGCACCGGTTAATAAGGGTAGAAAGTATTGGGGAAAAATTATAAATATTGTACACGTAACTTCAGGTATAAAGATAAGTGACCGCCCCGGGGGCTCTCAGTGTGCTCATGGCTGACTTGCTGTGCCAGACCTCTGTCGGGCTGAAAGAAAATCTTTTAGATAAACAATTAATAAACACCGAGACCGAGAAAAGATCAGAAGTCTCTCCTCGTCCTTTGAAGCGTCGGCTCTTCAGGGCCATCCCTGGGCCTTTCCTAAACACCTAAACAGCCGAGAAACCGAGCAAGTGGCATCCCTGAGCTATCTCCGGTCCTAAACAACAGAAAGCGACAACAAAGTTTCTCAGTGGATTTACACATTGCCAATACATTCCTCCTCCTCCTCACAGAGGCCATACCCACCCATGAGGGTGATGAGCTTGTTCTTGAGCTGGGTGTCCAGGCGGGCGATCATCATCTCCACGGCGTTGCGGATCTCGCGCACGCGCTCGTCCTTGGCGCTGCGCACGGCCTCCACGTTCCGCTCCTGCAGGGCCAGAAACCTTCACACAGCTGCACCTCCCCTCAGCCACACTCCCTCAGACCCCAAAAATGCTTAACTGTCCCTAAATCCCCTAAGAGGGGAAAGAGGAGCGCTGGTTTTGATGAGTGATTTCACTGGATCCCTCAGAGAGCCCCAAGGGTAACTGGGAAGCTCAGCAACGTTGTCTGATCACACAGGGATTCGTCATGTGGGGATTCTTTAGGATCAGATCTGTAAATGCAGCTGCCAGTTTCTCTTCTGCAACTTAACCAGCTCAGAAAAGTGTTTTACTCTTTATTCATGTTATTCTTACAAGAACAACATGATAAAAACAGAAAAGTTTTGTGGTAATGAGATAAATCCAGCATCCTTCTCTCTGCCAGGGTAAGGCCACAAACTCTCAGCATTTTATCCCCACAATTGTGTTTATAAAGTCACATCTGAGCTGGAGAAGAGCAAAACTATGACTGCACGTGGCAAATAGGCACCTGAAAAATGAGCAGAAATCATACAGAAACTAGCTCCAAAAATTCCTGGTTTTACATGCACAAAGACTGCTCATCATAAATATAACAGAACATAAAAGTAATTCTTCCTGGGCTACCAGAAACTGCATCAAATTGCTGGAATCCCCACTGAAACTGCCCAAGCTGAACGTGTGAATATTCAGATTTTTGACATTTTTACCCCACAGGGAAGAAAAAGAATGTGCACAAACACATCTCCAACTGGTGAGCTGCTCATCCTGCAGGCTCAAATACATTTACAGTTTATTATCCTAGAGAAAGGAAAATAAGCTGCTAGAATAAAGTATTTTTGTACTCATTTAGCATGACAGAACACATTAAGTGTTGACAAAAATATATATTTCAAAGAAGTATCCAACTTCAGCTTTTAAACAGCACACTCCAAACAAAAAATTCTGTTACCTAACTCTAAACCAGAATTGAGAATATTTTTATCTTTCCACATTGTATAAAAAGAGTCAAATGAAAAAAACAAAAAGGTCTCTCTGTGGGATAATCTCACCACCTTCTAACAGGTACTATTTCCACTTCCCACTTTACAATTTCCTTTGCCACTACAGGAGAACTTTCTTACCACTTCCTGCACCAAACTGATCAATTCCATGAGTCTTCTCCTCAGCTTTGCCACTTCTTCATTCACTTTGGTGACATGCTGCTCGTAGATTTCTGCCAGTGGTTTAAAAGTATGTCCCCCATGCTGTTCAAAGAGAAAAAAAGGGAGGAAGAGGAGGTGGTGAATAATACAGCATCTCTTTTCCACTTTATTCCACTCCTATTAAATTCCTGAAAGAGAAGAGAAGAAAGCCTACGAGTGCATCACTCATTCTGGAAAGGTTCCAAAGCAGATTGTATGTAGGAAGTCAGTCTTTCACTTCCCTTTGTAAGAAATCATGAATTTGGCTCTCATTCCATCAAAGCTTCCTGTCAGGAGTTATTTGGAATCTCAAGAGTCCTCCAAAAATAAACGGCTTCATTCACTGTGCAATCCTTTACCAAATCAAATATTGGTAGAAGGTTTATTTTTATCATTATTATTATTATTAAAACACTCTTCCCAAACAAAGGCAGCACACTGTTAACCACTTACATTCCAAACAGCAACATTTGTTTCTCCTTGAATACCCAGCTGGATGGATAAACACTGATGAATTTAACAGCTTTGGAGACTGGAGGCCAGGACAATTAAACAACAAGTGTTATCTTTGTTTTCTGAGCAAAGCTCCTTCCTTTGCTCACAAAATTTCCCCACCACAAAGAATTTGTCCAAAACATCATGAAGTTTATAACAAGGAAGGTAATTCTGACCTGGTTTTGGTAAAAACTCAATTTCTTTCTCTATGAACTGAAAGTATCATGTTTCACAAGCAGTGTTACTAAATAATAAATGCACCTAAACCTGCAGTATTTGCACGGCAATCCAACAGCCACAGCAGCAGTTTCACAGCACTTTCAGTTCTTCAAAACCACATCAGACACAAAGTTTGAAGTCCCTCACACCGTGTCCATCTCCCCTTACCATTCCTCCCCAGAGTGCACACTGGTGGCAGATACACTTCTTGCAGGTCCAGCAGAAAACACTGAGCTTCTCATGATGGTTTTCACACCTTGAACCAAAAAATACACATATCACCAACAGAAAACAGCCATGAATTTTCTATAAACTCAGCTAAACATTTTCACTTGTTCTGCTACACAACACCTTTTGCAGGAGGAACAGCTGTAGTCAATAAAAACCTTTTGTAAGGTTCTGCTTTCAGTATTCTCTCCAGAGGCACTTCACAGATACAGAGAGTAAATTACTAAAATTAGCTGCTACAATCCAAACCACAAAACACTTGATGCAAAGAACACTCAATTTACTTGTCCTTCTCATTCTCCTCGTGCTTGGTGAGGCTGCAGAGCTGCAGTGTGTCCAGCTGCTGTGTCACCTCCTCTGCCCAGCGACAGTTGACGAGCTCTCGGAGCTGCAGGGGGGCTCTGCAGGAAGGATGGCACAGTTAGAGCAGGAATTTGGCTCCAGGAGCCAAAGAAGAAGCATTGAAGTGAGCTCAGTTCATTACTACATTACCAGAAGAGTCACAGGTAAAAAAGAGCAGAAACTGGACAAGTTATTCCATGAGAAAAAAATAAATTAAGTCAATTTGATCATTTGGGAGAGGTGGGGACTGCAGCCTGCAATGATGCACAGAAATTGCATCATTTCCACACAAATTACAGGCACTAAAAATGGGCATTTTCACCCTGAAAACTGAAGCTCCTGGGCTCTGACTTTTGAAAGAAGAATATAAAGAGGAATTCCCTGTAGTTACTCCTGTTACACCAGCTATGTGCACAGCAGTGTTATGTGGGAAGAACAAAGATCCTGCTCAGCTTCTCACAAAACCAGAATGCATTTTAGAAGAAGTATTATACCAGGGCCAATTTTTAAAGAAACAGCAGGCAGGTCTGAAAAAAATTTAAAGCTTATAAATTTAGTGCAAGCTGCACTGAAAAAGAGACTGATCATAACAGGACAATCCACCCAATTGCTGCTATTAAAAATACCTTACCTACAATGAGGGCACTGAGCTCTTTGTTCAGTCAGCCAACGCTGTGATGGAAAAAGGAGAAACCTTTTTAAACAGGCTGGAATGAAAGAACTGCAGGCAAATACATTGTATCATTAATTAGGAGTTACTTAATTTATTACTTTTTCCCTGTTAAGCAAATTTTCAATTTAACTGTTCAACCACTTAGAAGAAGCTGCTATTTGTGTCTTAGTAACAAGCAACCACTTTGTCTTCAGATGGCAGAGATGCTTCAGTTAAAATTACACAGAGAATTTGGAGGTACCAAATATTCCATTAGGAACCACCCACCTGGCAGATTCCCAGAGTCTTAGACTAAAGAGGATGCTTCAATAAAGGAAAGAAAAAGACACCACAAGCATCATTCTCAGAGTCTAATTAGTCTTCAAGGTAATTTATTTCTTCCTCTTGAGTTATTTATAGACAAATTAAATAGCTGAAGTTCAGTGATCAAATCCACAAGGAGCCTGTGAATGCTTCTCTTCCAGAAAGCTCCAGGGACAAACAGCTGAGCAAAGAACTTCACCTGCCCACTACAACTCACAAGTGTAAAAGCTCAGCACTTGATGGGTTTATATTTGTCAGCTCTCTACTACATTTAAAGAGTCTCATGAATAATCTCTCACCACCCAGCAACAATATGTCACTGAAATCCTTAATATGCAGCACGAATGCTTCACCTCCAGCTCCTGTCAGAGCTTCCAGAGCGAAGGATGAATGTCTGTTCCAATTTCTGGAAATACTACTGGAGGTCTGGAAACCTCAGCTGAACCTTCCGCTGCTACAGCAACACAAAACAGCATCTGGATTTGGAACTGGAGTGTGATACACGGCCTCAACAAAGAAATGAGGATTCAGGTGCTGCCTCAGACTCCCCTGAGGAAGATTTAGCCCCACCTGATCACACCACAGCAGCCTGCCAAGCGTTATAAAACACCTCCAGGGTACACGAGGTGATGCTGTGACCTTCCCGGATGCAAAGTCAGCATCTGATTCCTGTCCCAACTTTTCTCTTCCACACAGGCATCACCAACTCTCAGGAGGTGCTAAAGGAGGGATCATTGTGTGTCTCTTCCTTAAAGCAATTATTCCAGATGGTGCCTATAATTAGCAGCACTGAAGGCAATGCACAGCCTGCCTACTTCTTCCTCAGGGGTGTTATAAAAGGTTTTGAAAGGGAAACTAAAGGGGAAGGGAAAAAAAAAAAACAAAAAAGGAATCCTTGGAACTCCAGGAAAAGAATGTTTTCATAAGCTCAGCCAGTTTTCAGTTCAAACCTTTGAAAGAACAGCCCAAAGCAAGCAAACTCACCCGGATACAGCTGAAACAGCAGAGCTTGGAGCAGTGGGGGCACAGGCGGGCATCCCGCAGCTTCTCCATACAAATAAAACATCGGAACACCTCGGCAATGCTCTGCAGAGGGGGATTAGCACCATTGTTAAACATGCTTCACACACACCGGGGCTGCCTTTGTTCCCCAGGCACAGCGCCAGGTTTCTGTGCTGTTCCAAACAGCACCTCTCTGAGGGAGACACAACCTGCACAGCACAGCTCTCCCCCTCAGCTTCTCCCACACTGCACCAGCAGCTGTTTTATAACATTATTCTCTTTTTCAAAGGAATACTTTCTGTTTGCCTTATCTCTTTCAGAGCAGGCCTTTCTGTAGCCAAGATATTCCCGTGTGTGTTCACACGGGATTGAGCAGCAGCCAGAAGAAATGGTGTTGTACCTGCAGACAGTGCACTGGAACTAAACTATTTCACTATTTCTAGATCACGGTAAGTGCATGTATGTGTAATACAAGAGGTGTTGAACTGAATTGGGTATTTTTTTGACTTTTATAAGACTTATATTCTTTTAAGGTCTACCATTAGCATCAGCTCCACTATTTCTACACTCTCCCCCACCCTATTTAATCAATTTTGGGTGATAAAAACATTCCCCAAATTTTGAAAGCAATGTTTGCTTTCCATATTGATAATTTTGAACTGATAAGGAAGTTTTACATATACATACATTTTATATATACATACAACTCCTATATCATACAGGACTTATAATACTTCTGGTTATAACTCTGGAACTTCATAAGGTCCTTCAGGTGGGCTAATTTTTTTTTTTTTTTTTTCACACAGAACTCAGATTGTGAATCAGCACAAAAGCAACACATCTTCAGTTTAGGGATACCAATACATCTCCCACACATTAACGCTTCCTTTAACAGCCACAAGCCATTGAAACGCACCATACGCGGTTACAGGAGATAATCGCAGCCGGTCTTTTACATCCTCTCCCAGCCTGGCAGGGACACAGCCCCCAGCAGGTGTTGGAGCTGCCGGGTCACAGCCACTTCTGCACCTCCACGGTGCCGGGGCGGGCTCGGTGTGCGCCAGGTCTACATCCCTCCACGGATCCATCCATCCATGCCCGGATCCATCCCCCTCCGGAACCGGCACCCGCGGCGCTCCGCCAGCTCATTTCCGACCCCCTCCCCGCCTGCCTGCCCACCCGAGCCAAGCCCCGCAGCGCCGCAGGCTGTTCCCAGCGCCCGGGGCCGACACCGTTCGCTACCGCTCGGCGTTTTTTCCCCCCTCACACAGGGTACGCCGAGGCTGCGAGGGGCTCCGGTGAACCGGGCGGGTGCCGCAGCCGCTGCCCCCTCACCGCGGGCGGAGAAGCCGCAGCCGCTGCCCCCTCACAGCCCTGAGGGAGCGCGCGCCGCCCGCCCGCCCTCACCTCCACGCTCTGCTCGTCCATGGCTGCGGCTCCGCCAGCGGCGGCAGCAGGGACGGCTGTCCCCGAGCTCCCTGTCCGTGCCCGCGGGTGAGGAGCAGGAGCTCCGGGAGCGGCGCTGCGAGGAGCGGAGCCAGCGCACCGGGCTCGGCCCCGCGCACCGGCCGGGCCGTGACCGCGGCAGCGAGACCGCCCCGCCCCGCCCGCGCTGCGCATGCGCGGGACCGCCCCAAACGGGCGTGGCGGAGCGAGAGGGAACGGGGCTGCGATGGATGCCGAGGGTTGGGGTTCGGGTTACATTTAGGGTTGGGGTTTGAAAACACAAAACCCAGAGCTCCAGGCACTCTGCAGCTGCAAAAGGCATCCCAAGGGCAACACTAAACTGCCACAATATCGCTGCTTCCATGGCTTTTTCCTTGGAACCAGCCCTAGATCAGAGCTGCCTTTCCTGCCTAGGATTTGGGTTAGGTTTAGGGTTAGGGTTAGACCTTGGGTTAGGGTTAGACCTTGGGTTAGGGTTTAGGGTTAGACCTTGGGTTAGGGTTAGACCTTGGGTTAGGGTTTAGGGTTAGACCTTGGGTTAGGGTTAGACCTTGGGTTAGGGTTTTGAAACCACAGAACTCAGAGGAGCTCCAGGCACACCCCAGCTGCCAAAGGCATCCCAAGGGGAACGCAGGTGGCGCCTGAGGGGAACCGGCAGGGAGAGAGCCCCATGTTTGCATCTTCCTGTATTTTCCTTTAATTTTCTTTATTTTTCTTAATTATTTTTCTTTATTCTTCCTTACCTGCGAGATTTCAGGAGCAGGGATGGGTTTCTGGCCTCTACTGACAGCTGTCTTCAGTTGCTGCAGCCAGCTTTAAATGAAATATTTAACCCTGCTATAGGCAGTGGCACAGCAAGGTTTGAGTCCTCTATTAGAAGATCAATGTGGTTGAAAGCTACTAAATGAGTTTGTGAAACTGAATAATTGCTTGGAACTGATTAGTTACTCCTCAAAGGGCACACTTGGCAGCAGACACCATAAAATCAACTTATCCTTGTTCTTTCCTCTGCAATACCCAGCCTGTTTCTCTTCCCATCCAACCCCTAAAGCAATTCAAGGATGGGTTCAGAAATCAGCCTTTCCCTCCCTAAGGGCACTAATTTAAATTTCTCTCCTTTGACAGATGTAATTTTTCACAAAAAAAGCCCAAAGTAACTTAATAAAACTTCATGTATCTTACCCTCTCAAATTATGCTGAAATATAGCAATATAAATATTAAAAAGTATACAATATATAGAATGTATAATATATATAATATAGAAATATTAGACATAGGAAAAAATGTTTTTCACTGTTAGAGTGGTCAAAAGGTTGTAAATTCTGGATCCTTGGGAATTTTCAGGATTCTGCCCTGAGCTGCAGTTCAGGGGCTTGGATTGGGCAGTGCCCAGAAATCCCTTCTGACCCTGCCTGGACTGTAAAAACCCGAGGGAATTGACATTAAAGGGAAATGAATCAGGGCAGGGATCAGGGTCAGGAGTCACTTCAACAAAAGTAAAATAAATCTTTATTCAGGAATGCAAGGACAATTGAGAGGCTTGGATTATTTGCCTTTAAAACCCCCTCAGGAATGCAGCAGGAAAGTGGAACATGGCTCACAACATTCCTTAAAAATGCATCAACCATAATCCCTTAAAGAAATCCCATAATAAAAAAAATCCCATAATAAATCCCTTAAACAGCCAAGGTTGAGTGCCAATCTCAGTGACCTTGAACTCTCCAATTTCAAGAATTACCAACAGAGTATTTATACAGAAACATGAACAACTTCCCTACAGTGGAACTCTTCCTCCAGAGAAATTCTTGTTCCTCAATAACCCAGGATGATTCTGAGGCAGATGAGTTTTCTCTCACACAGCTAATTTAACATTTCCTTGTTTGTCGAGTTCTACAATCCCCAGTTCTTCCAGGATTTGAATTCTTGAGTCAGTGGCTTTCATATTCATCTTCTTCACCTATGAAAGACTCAGTGCTGCTCTGCAAGACAAAAACAATTTAGTAGAGCGGGGATCAAACATCAGGTCTGGCAGAAAAAGGCTAAAAAGCAAATGATGGTTAATCGATGATTTTTGTAAATCTCAAATTTATTCAGATTACCATCAACTTTTCTATGCCACTTCAAATCCCAGCAGTCATTTGTAAATCTCAGGGTTAAAAAGACAGAATTCCTGAGTTTAAAACTTCCTTTTTTTGTAACATCAGCCTGTCAGAAACCCCCATCACTCACCCAGAGAAGGGGATGGTGAGGGGAGGGCAGGGTTTGGGACATGGTTTGGTCTCAGGGCATTTTGAATTTACAATAAGCTTAACTAGCTGCTTTTATTTAATTTAAAAAGGCTGAAATTCTTTGCAGTTTATAAAAATCTTTCCATTAATGGCTTTAAGCCTTACCTCTTGTTCTTGGTTAAATAACTCTTTGTAAAAATTATTCATGTCTGCTAACTTGACAATGCTTCTTCTGCTCCTGGGCACACTCAGAAATGCTTCCTTAGTCAATGGGGTGAACTGGGCTTCTAAAAATTGGAAACAGAAGATATTTGTTAAAAAGAAAAAAGAAATGGAAAATATTTGCTTCTTCAGAAATTGCATCAAAGATAGAAAGTGCTTCCATTAGTGTTTGATAATACCCCTAGGTGGGACTAAAGAAAGATTTTCCAGCAAGAGAAAGGAGAGAAAAAACAATCACTGGATCTGGACACTCAGTTAAAAAATCATTTAATTTGAGATCTGATGAGGATTGACAGATTTGGTCTGGCAATGACCAGCTGGCTTTATTTTTTGTGTTTTTGTGGGTTTTTTTTTTTTACAAACCAAAACCAAGTGTGAAAACTCCTTCCTATAAGCAGGGATAAATGAGTTTAAAAGAAGAATTTCTATGGTAAGATTAGTGCACCATTTCTTCCAGAGCTTAAACACAACAAGTTTTCCATTTCAATCCCAATGAAAGCAAGGAAAACATCCCAGAAACATGGCAACTATTCCTGGAATGTAACTCAGGGGTCAGGTCCTTCTAGAAAAGTCGAAATTCTTCACATAAAATCAGCAGATACTGGTGCTTGAGTGAAAACACTGCAGTTCCTGCCTAACACAGCCTTTATGAAATTAAATCAGTGGGAAGTTGATTTTTTCAGCACTTACCTTCATCTGAGCCAGGGTCTGTAGATCCTGGAGAGGATGGCTAAAAATAAACAATAATGTCAGTATTTGTTAGTGCTTTGCCCAGAAATCTTTTTTTACACTCTCATTTCTGCATGAAATTTACATTAATTACATTTTACCATTGGATAAGCAAAGATCTTGCAGCCACTGAGGTCAACAGCAAAATCTTAGGGATTAAGCAGAGTTTAAAAATGAAGTTTAAAATGGACACGGGAAGATTAATGTGCGAGTCAGATGAGCCTGTGCAACTTTCCAGCACAGATGTGAGAGGGCTGCACATGACCTGGAATTAGTGAGGGACATAAATGGAGAGCATTTCTCAAGGGAGGAGCAGATATTTGCAAACAAAGGGTGAGGGAAGCTGCAGGAGCTGGACAGGCTCCATGCAAACCAAGTGTGGCAATAAAGGGACACAAAGTGTGACAGTGTGAAGTGAGAAGGAGGAAAAGTCAATCAGAAAAACACCCTCTGTTGACCTGCTTTAATGTTTTTAATATGAGACCCAGAGCAGATATTTGCAGATAATTATATTGGATAATTACACATCAAGCTATGGGAGAATATCTGACTTTTTAAATAAATATTAATTTAGATCTAAGTTCTACTGCATTACAGTTAGAACAGATTGTTACTCATATCCCAAAATTTGTTTAATATTTCACAGGAAATTAAATTTCTCCCCACATTGGTTTGAATCAGTGACATCCCTCACTCCCACCCAAATGTTTCTTTATCAAGAAGATCAACCAAGTGCATTCCCAAGAAACACAAACATATCCCAATTAAAAAATAACAGGAACAGAATCTTCCATCAAAGCTAATTTCTCCTTTGTGGACCATCTAATTGGAACAATTAAAAAAAAGCTTAATCTGTATAGAATAAAAATGAAAAGGCTTGTTAAGGAATTTAATCCCATTTCTGAAAAATCCCACTCATTTGAGAGGTATGAAATCCCAAAACCAGCCCCTCCTGCACTTGGGGTTAAAGGTTTCTGGAATTCTGACATTCCATGCCCCAATTACCTCTTGCACTGAAAATTCCATTTCTTTCCCAGTTTTCAGGTTTAACAGCTGGGCTGCAGTCTGTTCTGCTGCTGACAGAGGTGAGTTCTGGGAAAACAAGAAAAAGCAAGCACAGAGAAGTGTGATCCTTCAGTTCCTGAGGTGCTGATATTTACAGAGGGACTCAATGTTTGTGCAGCCCTTGGCTCATGGAAACTCACAGTGAACTCCTGATTTCCTTCCTCTGAAAGCAAATGTACAAAAAAAAGTGGTGCTGAAAAATCAACCATGATCTCCCTCTAGCACCAATACTATAAATTAGTCAAGCAAGAGAAATTTTTCAATTAAAAAAAGGTATTTAATTTCAAGATTTTTATGGCTCCAGAAGTTCGATCCATCTTTGGTTTAGGAAATATAAAAAGTGAAAGAAATTCTTTATCTTAGGAAATATAAAAAGTGAAAGAAAATCTTTTCTTAGGAAATATAAAAATTGCAAGAAAATCTTTACCTAAAGCTCTATATATAACTCAAGAAAAGAATCTTCCAGTTTGAGAAAATCCAAGTATAAAGTTATTCTGGGCAGAATATCCTCAAAGCACAGTAAGATATGATCTGTTTTCCCTTTTGTGACATATAACCACTGTCTTTTAAATCATGATACAGCCCATTTTGTCTATCAAAAGTTACCAGTAACTGTTGACAGATTAATAAATCTGTCTAAACCTCCATCACTGTCATTAGAATATTGGTCTAAATCACCTCATTTGTAAAGGGTCAAAATTAATGTTTTCACCTCTTCAATAATGAAGCAGTGTCTGAAGACCACTTAAGAAAATGTTGTTTGTTGAGTTTTTTACCAATTTAAACATTATCTTAGGAAAAACAGCTTTGGAATAACAGCAATCCCAGGGTGTTTGTTACAATGGTTTAACTTTCTCCCTTTAGACACTGAAAATTTGTCATTTAAAAGCTTTTTAGCCTTTTAAACCTGGTTTCACTTTCTTTAAGGTGTCAGTGTGGCCCTGAGGAGGGCACAGAGGTGTCAGTTGCTATGAAATGACCCAAATTGTGTCACTCTGTGGACACTCCTCAGCTCCAAATCTGAACAGCACTGATTTTAACTGCTGGGATTTTCAAAAACAGCTCCAATCCTGCCAGCATTCCTTCTGGGAAATTGTCTCCTGATCTTCTGCAAGTCTGCACAAACAATAATTTCCAGTGGCACGCAAAGGTTACAAAGTTGGCGTTCACTGCCAGCAGTGAAAAGAAAGTGATTGAAATGAAAATTTTGATTTTAATTAAATTTAAAAACCCACCTCCAGCTGGGTTTGCTGCTGCAGTGCCTGCTCAATCTCCATGGCTTTCCCCAGGGCAGCACGGATCCTCTCCATGGATTCCTTCCGCTCCAGGGAAATCTTCTCCATGCGGGCACACAGGGATTTGTACCTGGATTTCAGCACTGGGATCTCCTTCAGGAGAGCAGCTGGGTCCTCCTGTGTGAGCAGAACACTTAAATTACACTAAATGGTAAAATTCATGTGGTCACACATCAATTAAAAGTGTAGGTGTGAGACATTTAACATGAAATAATCCTTTACAGGAGAAAAGGGATTATTTACAAAATCCTTGACGTGATGTCATTTGTTGTTTTCCTCTCATCTCTCCCCCAAATCTGAATTTATTCACTGCTTGTTGGCAAGTTTATCTTGGTTCTCACAGCAAGGGTTTTAGCTCAGACTGGAATCTGTAACCTGAATTTAGGTGCCAACACCACTGATTGCTCAGAGCAGAACATGGGAGAATTTCATTGTCCCAAGAAACCAAAGGAGTTAGGTTGGAATTCATATGAGGCCACTTATCTTGATATATGATGCAGGGAATAAATAAATAAAATAAAAATAATTAAAATAAAATAAATATAATAATAATTGCCTGATAATAATATTATTAATGGTAATAAAATAGTAATGATTAATAATAAATAAAATAACAATAACAACAATACCAATAATTATATTAATAATACTCATACTATTACTACTACTACTGCTACTAGTCCTGACAAGTATATTAAAGAATAGCCAATTATATTTCAGGTTTAAAGAAAAAAAATACCCATTTATGACCAAGTTCATGCAATAAAATGGAATTTCATCTGGAAATACTACCTCTGGTGCTGTATCCTCAGGAAGACTTTTCATTATTTCAAGCTCCACTCTGCGCTGAATATAATCCAGATCAGATTCTGCTTTCTGGAACTAAAATATTTAAGGTCAGGCACAGTTTATTAAAACCCAAAAACTGCAGACAAACCCCAGGCTGTGCTTCAGGAAAGCAGGAGGCCTGACTTTGAAAAGCTCAGAGACCATAAAAGTTTTCCAATTGAATTTCATTCAAATATAAAGGGTTCTGTTAGCAAAACTACAACACTCAAGTTATTTACACAGAGTTAATTCAGGATCCAAGAGAATCATCAGAGCTTTTATTAATACTCATATTAGGGATGTGTTCTTTCAGATGGCTTTAATGTCCACAATACACTTTATTATTCCCTAATAAACCAGCCTGACTAATGGATGACATCACTTTTCTTTCCTTGGGATGAAGAAGCCACCAGAGAATTGTCTAATTGCCTTGTAAAACACTCTGCTGATAGCATTACTACTTAATTAATTTTAGTCTGCAATTTTAATATCTGTTAAAGACTTCCACTTTCAGGAAAGGCAGTTTCCCCAGCTCCCAAGCAGCTCATTAACTCTCTGACACAATAATTCAGTGATTTTACACTCACAGAAGAGACAGTGATGAAAGCAAATTAAAAATGGTTGTGACCTCCTGAAGTTGCTTTTCACTGTTTATTTTGAAATTAACCCCAAAGTGACCATTCCAATTTTTTTTAAGGTTCAAAGCAAGGCTGTATTTGTTGTAAAGGAATAAATATCCACAGTCTGTGGTCAGGCTGGGATTCCAATATTTATGTTTTGAACATCAGCCTGTGAAAAATGCAGGTATTTTATGATTGCAAATATTAAAATGAATATTATATGTGTTGTGTTAGAAAGTAATGCTGGATTAATTCTCTTAAGTACTGTGTTAAATATAGTTTTAGGTTATAAAAAATGTTAAAATAGAAACTGTGCCATGTAGGATAGTTTATTTAAAGAAAGGACTGGCAGTGAGATAGCAGCCACAGCACACCTGAATCTTTCAGAGAAAGAGAATTTATTGCTGTATTATCAGGAGAAATGAATTTCTCCCTGCCTCAAGGTGCTGTTGGGGTTCAGAGGAAGAAGCTGATGATGACCAGACAGAATCCTGTGTTTGAATGGAATTTATGCATCATGTGTGAGGTGTTTGTTTTTAAGGGTTAACCCTCTGTTAACTGTGTCCTTTTCAGGCTTGTGCTGCCCAGAAAAGGGACCCAGACATCCAGAACTCTTTGTATTTATTGTCTCATATTGTCCTCATTCAAATTATCCGAATTATAATTAATTGTATTACCATTTTTATAACCATTTAATTACTATTAAACTTTTAAAATGTCAAAAACAAGCGACTGGAGTTTTTCACAAGCCTTAAGGAATGGCCATGGATGCCTTTGGGAGTTTGGAAATCCAGCCTGAAGGAGCAGGGTTTGATCTGCAATAAAATCCCCTTTCTGAGGGGTGATGGATGATGCTCCACACACCTCCAGCACATTTTCAATAATAGCTTATGAAAAGGAAAATAAATCCAGTGAAGAGCTGGAGCATCCATAAATCAAGGGGAAAGCTTTCACCATAATTCACCATCTGCCCAGCAAACTCCTTCCCACACCTGCCCCAGAAAGCAGCCAGGACAAAACCCAAGAATAAATAAAATACTTTTCCAGCACACTGTACATTTTTAAAGAGCTCTCAAGGGATTTCTTCCCTGACTGCTCAATGGTTTCTGTTCTCCTCCACTAAGAAGTATTTCTAGGTTTTCCTTTCCATGGCAGACACCTCAAAAAGAACATTTTTTGCTTTTCTCCTCTGCCTTTTTTTTTCTCATTTTTTTGCTTTTCTCTTCTGCCTTTTTTTTTTTTTTTTTCTTTTTTTGCTTTTCTTCAGAAAAGCAAAAAACATCAGTTTGATGAGTTTTTGGGAAAGCAGACAACAAAGCTGCTTTCCAAATGACCCATTAAATATTCAATACTGATATTCTGACATTTCCATAAGGAGCCAACTAACACACTGTGATTCAAGAAAATAAAAACTGGATGTGAAGCTAAATGTGGCCAGAATTTTAAGCTTATTAACACAGTTCATTAGGACTGCTTTTATTTTTGTAAATATTTACTTCTTGCTGCATTTCACCTGCAAAAATCCCCCCTTCGCATTCTAGCTCAGAAGCATTTGTAGGATGATTATTTCACAATAAACCACACAGAAAATGCGGAGTTTGATGTATAAATGTGTAATTTGACCCATCAAATATTCAATACTGATAATTTGACATTTCTATAAGGAGCTAACTTACACACTGTGATTCAGGACATTCAAAACTGGATGTGAAGCTAAATGTGGCCAGAATTTTGTGAGGACAGTTTGTTATGACTGCTTTTATTGTTGTAAATATTTATTTCTTGCTGAATTTCGCCTGCAAAAATCCTCCCTTAATATTCTATATAAGAAGCATTTGTAGGATGATTATTTCACAATAAACCACACAGAAAATGCAGGGTTTGAGGTGTAAATTTGCAATTTGACATTTCCATAAGGAGCCAACTAACACACTGTGATTCAAGAAAATAAAAACTGGATGTGAAGCTAAATGTGGCCAGAATTCTGTGAGGACAGTTTGTTATGACTGCTTTTATTGTTGTAAATATTTATTTCTTGCTGCATTTCACCTGCAAAAATCCCCCCTTCACATTCTAGCTCAGAAGCATTTGTAGGATGATTATTTCACAATAAACCACACAGAAAATGCAGGGTTTGAGGTGCAAATGTGTAATTTACTCACAGGTTTGGAAGGAAATGTTAGCAAGTGCAGAGGGCTCTGCTCTCAGATGCTTTGACAATACTATTGCACTGCTCTCTGTATAGCACAGTAGTGCAATAAAGTCAGAGCACTCGTTAGCAGCAACAATTCTGGGCACCAATCAACCACACACTCACCAAAAAAAGGGAATAAAAACCACATCAACTCAGCCAGAGGATTCTGTGGATGGTGAAGAGCTGCACGAGGTTAAAGCTCACCAAATCCTAACACACAAAAACTCACATTATTATTATTTTTCTCCTTCAGAATTTGCCATTCCACTGATCGTGAGAAGGGGGGAAAAAAACACCCAACAAGAGATGTGCCAGAAATTCAATTTCAAACTGTTTGGTGCTTTCTAAACTGGAAATTCCATTTCCAGGTGTATTTATGGCTTGGGTTTTCCTCCCAGCAAGCTGAGATTCCAACCTGCCATCAGCCAGATGTTGTTAAACTGCATTACAGGGAATATCTGCTAGACAGCAGAGTTTATTCTTTGTAATTTCCAGTGTGAATCACAGTAAAATGCACTTAACAGCTCCATTAAATTCACTTAAAACTCCATTAAATGCACTTAAAAACTCCATTAAATGCACTTAAACACTCCTTGCCCAGCTCTGGGGATGGCCTTTACCATGGGGAGTGAAAACACCACCACAAGGAAGGGGTGCTCCAGAAATCTCAGGGATTATTGGGATTTTTAACACATATTGAGAGCTGGAGGACTCTCAGGCTTGGGAGCTGCTGAGATTTTTTAAAAAACACCAAGAAACCTGGGAATGGAGTGGAGAAAGGGGATTTTTGGGGATGTACACAGAGCTGAGTGACCTCAGCCACGTCTAAGACAGGGATTATGGCATTTGTCATTAAATGGCCAATGTTCCTCCTTAAAAAATAATAAATAAAAATAAACCAGTGGCAATCTCATGTTGTGGTCTCAGACAGATTTTGGGCTTGTATATGATTAAAAAGAATAGAGAATAATGCAGATTGTATTGCTGGCCAATGCCCTTTTAACATTGCACTGCTTTTTGTGCATCATCACCAGTAGTACAACATAAAAAGGGCACTGGACAGACACCACTCAGGCCAGAGGAGGTGCAGGATCCCAAAAAACAGAAATAAAAATGAACTGAACTGCTCTGAATGAAGCACTGCCAGCTCTGTGATCTGTTCCATAATTAATCTAACACTGATGGTGCTCCTGTCACAAATAACCATTGATTACCTGGTTGGTTTTGTTATTTTCAGACCCATTTTTCTCTTCAAGCTCCCACTAATTACTTTATCCCTGCTTCCAAAAGGGAGCTTTCCATGAAATTCGTGTCAAAAGCTCGAGGGAAATAAGAAGTGTTATTTTATCACACTTGTGTGGAGAGAGCTGACTTCACAGGAAATCCAGGACGGGGAAACAACAAAGCAGAAGGGAAAGGAGGAGACACAAAGCTGTGAGATGTGAGATTATTCTAAATTCCAGCATAAAAGCCCCTGTTAGCTTAAAGAGGGCAAAAACACCTCTCTGTTCACACGTCCTAAAATGAGAATTACTTGAAAGCATGACTTTCAATAAACATGACAATAAATAAATTCAGTAATTAAACATCTAACCCAAGTATCTTTAAACATATTTCGAAATTAAATTAGGCTTCAGAAAAAATACAGAGTACTACATATGTGGGCAAAAATAGAAAAAAGACACTGTAACAGGAAGATGAAGGTTTGAGGGACGGCACGAGGAACTCGGCTGGTTGGACACCGCTCCCCAGAGCCCTCACGCGTGAGGTAAAAAATGAAGCTCTCATTTGTAAAAGGAGAAAAAGGAGGAAAAAACCCTCATTTTTTCCACTTTTCCAGGAGTGGGGATGGCAGAGAGGCCGTCATTCCCTGAGGGGCAGCTCCGTGGAACGGAGAGAAAAGCGGGGAAAACTCCGCGATTTTGGGACTCGGCCCCTGAGGGCTGAGGGGCCATCGCCCCGCTCCCCCCGCGCGCGGCGCCAATGGACCAGCCCAGCCCGCCTCTCCCCCCTCCGTAACCACAATGGTGCAGCCCAGGTGAGCGCTTCACCCTCACCCCCCTCTGGGAAAAAATGGACTAGTCCGGGAGCTCCGCTCTGCCCCGCGCCCCCCCTCCCGCCGCGGGCACATGGAGCGGCCCGGAGCGGCCGCGTCCCCCCGCGAGGCGGGCTATGAGCGCGCCCACCGCCCCCGCCCCCCCCCAGGTGCGCGGGAAATGGCCGCGCCCTGCCCCGCGCTGAGGGGTGAATGGAGCGGCGCAAGCCCCGCCCCTCGAGGAGCGGAGGGGGGGCGGAATGGACCGGCCCGGCCGAACCCGCCTGACCCGGACGCGGCCGGCGGGCGCCCCGTCGAGGGCGGCGCGGGCCGCGCTCAGGGCCCGGATGGGGAACGCGGGCGCGGCTGAGGGGCCGCTCTTCCGTCGCGCCGCGCCCGCGCGCCCGCTTCTCCCTCCCTTCCTCCCTCCCTTCCGCGGCGGCCCCGCGCCCTCCGAGGCGTCGCCGCCGCCGGCCCGCGGCGCGGCCGCCTCTCGGCGCGGCCGCCGCCCGCCCTCACCAGGGTCTCGAGCTTGGTAACCGCCGTCTCCATGTTGAATAGTTGACATTCCTCAGGCGGCGGCGGGGAGATCCCCACCCCCCGCGCCGTGGCACGGGAGAGTCGGCGGCGCCCATTGGCCAGCTGTCACTCGCCGCGCGCCTCCCATTGGCTGGCGGCTCGCGGGGCGCGCTCGCCATTGGCCCGCGGAGAATGTAAACCCGCTCCGAGGTACGGCCGAGCCCATTGGCCCGGAGTGGGCTCCGGCCGTGATTGGCCGGGGCGGGGCGCGCGGTGCTGGCGGGAAGCGTTGCGGGCCGGTCCGCTGCGGCCCTGAGGGGGCGGCGCCGCCGCTCCGCCTCCCCGGTTCTCTCCCGGTCGCGCCGGTAGCCCCGGCGGGGCCGCTCCTCGCCCGGTTCACCCCGCCGGCCTTCCCCAGCCGAGCGCTGCCCGCAGCCGATTGGCGGCACGGAGAGCGCTCGTCCAATGGCGGCGCCGCTCGCCTCAGCGCGGCCGGGCCGGGGCGGGGCAGCGCCGGCCCCTCTCCCGTGAAGCGCGGGCGCGCCTCGGAGCGACAGCCAATCAGCGCGCGGCTTACATGCGGCGCGTGGGGAGGCCGGCAGAGAGCGGCGCTGCCATTGGCTGGGCCCGGCGCGGGGAGCGGTTTGAATCGGCGGCGGCGGGCGCGGAGCGCGGCCCGGGGGACGGGGCGGCCCCGGACACCCCCGGGACACCCCCACAGGTGTGTGCAGGTGTGTGCAGGTGTGTGTGTAGGTGTGAGTGACAGAGAAATCCCCGCTCTCCGTGCGGGATCCCGATGAGCGGGGCTGGGATGTCACCGATCACCGGTCAGGGACCGGCCCGTGCCGCCCCCGGCATCCTTCCGTGTCTTCTCCGTGGCTTTTGTCACCATTCTCCCCAAGCGTCGTTTTCCCCAAATTCAGTGCTTGGCACGCCAGCCTAACGAAAAACTGAACATCCGTTTATTTTTATTGTGCTTTCATATTAATAGTTGCAGCATTTCTATTCAATTGATAACATTTCTAATCACTTTCTTGTATGTTTACACTTGTTTATAGTATTATAAATAATGCTTTTCATGTGTACTTATTTAACTAATTCATATTTTTATTTATAATAACTATTTTTTAATGCTATCTATTATACAAATAGAAAAGGGGAGGAATAAGCCCATATAAAACGGTGCTTTCTGTGTGCAAACACATCCCCATGGATCATATGAAATTAAGGACGTGTTTTCTATCACTGGTCCATGCTAATTCCACCAAGGCAGCTGTGAGTAACCTCTGGCTGCATTTCTGAGGTGCTGCCTGTGCTATTCTCTTTGGTGGCAGCTCTGTCCCAATGTATAATTTGATTTATCTCTCTACACCCATTTGCAATGTGTCTTTTTCCCCAGTAATGGCAAGGTACAAGAAATGCAAACGAAAACGAAGATCCCGAGCCAAATTTCGAGTGGAAAAGAAGAGAAATGCTGCAACCCCCCGGGGCTCAGTTTGTCCCTCTCCACGGTAAGAGGCTCTGCTTGAATTTTGCCTTCTCACCCCATCCCTGGGTTTGTTTTAGCTCCCAATGGCTCATGGAAAAGAGGAAAATATTTGTGCCAAGTCCATGGCACTCCATGGTATCTTTTGGTGTGACCTTGGGGATCTTTTCCAACCTTAATGTTTCTATGATTAATAACCAGGAAAAGCAATTTGAATAAAAAACTATTTCCAATAGGATTTTCCCCCATTCTGTACTGAAATGTATCTTGGCTTTCTGTGATCACATTTGCTCTGTTGTTACCTGCTTGTAATTTCCACAGGATTGGTCACAGTTACTTTATTAAAAGCTGAGATGATAAATGAAATTCTGGCCTTGTTCTGTTGCAGGTCACCAGCTCCTCTCCCTCTGAACTCATCACCAGCCCCAAAGTGCTCCCACTGGCCTTTAGCCTTGCCCAGTGTAAAAAGTGTGGTCAGACCCTTGACAACAGCAGCATCATTTCTTTACTGGTGGTGCCAAAGCAGAGTTACACAGGTAGATCCTTCCTTTGATATTGGATTTTTCTGTTTTAAACAGGGATTAATGCTGTTTACTTAGAGGGAAATATTTCACTGTACCAATTTCTTTTGTTCTGTTAGTACCCCTCCTAAAAATCATGTTGATCTGAAGAAAATCAACACACAAACATACATAATCTGTTTCTTTTTATGCTTAGAGCTTTCAGGTGGTTAAAGACACCATATTTCCATCACAAGTCTACTTAAGGGAACTGAATACCTTCAGGGAGAAGCTGGAGAAGTTGGAAAGTGAATTTGCCAAGCTACAAGGAGCCCTGCAGGTCAGTCTCAGTCCAGCTGGGGCAGGGCAATATTTGTTTGTGTGAGGATCAGGAATTGTGTGAGGATTAGGAATTGTGTTCAGTGCAGATGCACTGAGGTCTGAGCAGCTCCTCAGGGGCATTCTGTGCACCCAGAGCTGCTGCTCCCTCACAGCAGGAGGGTTTATATCTTTATACCTCAGCCTTAGCCAGCACCTTTGTTCTCTAAAATCCCACCTACTTTTTCTGCTGGATTTAATGCTCTCTTTATTTAATTCCGTCGCTTTCAGATGAACAGCGTGGCAGCTTCGCCTTCAGAAAGTTCCCTTTGCCAGAGGTGTCACAAGCCAGTCCTGAGTGCTGCTGTGGGGACACAGATGGATCCTCCACCCTCAGTATCCATGCCTGTGTCCATCCCTCCTCCTCCTCCTCCTCCTCCTCCTCCTCCTCCTCCTCCTCCACCGCCGCTGCCTCCACCCAAACTGCCTCCAGCTCCTCTCCTCCTCCAACGGGGCACAGCCTCTAAACTGGTAGGGAATCAGAGAGTTCCTCTGCTTTTTGTTTCATGCCTGAGTTCCTTTTGGACCTGGATTCCTCAGTGTGGGATCTCAGCACCTCAGGACGGAGGTGCAGAGAGGCTGAGACCACCCTTGGGGGGCTCAGGAGTCCTGGAATGTTGCCAGAAGTGTCTGGTGGCTGGACTTTGATCCTACACAGGAGACGACACCTGTATGAGGACTGGGAAGGTTTCACTGGGTGAATGGTGAAGGGATAAGTTAGTTAAAGTGTAAAACACAGGGTTTAGGATTTTGGTACAGGGGGGTCTAAAGAAGTAAGATGGAGGAATTGGGGCGTGTCCTGTTCTTCTTCTTCTTCTTCTTGGCCTCCATCTTCTGTGGTGATGGTGGCACTTTGGGATTGGTTATTACTAGAAGTGCACCGGTTAATAAGGGTAGAAAGTATTGGGGAAAAATGATAAATATTGTACACGTAACTTCAGGTATAAAGATAAGTGACCGCCCTGGGGGCTCTCAGTGTGCCCATGGCTGGCTGCTGTGCAGACCTCTGTCGGGCTGAAAGAAAATCTTTTAGATAAACAATTAATAAACACCGAGACCGAGACAAGATCAGAAGTCTCTCCTCGTCCTTTGAAGCGCCGGGCTGTCCAAGGCCATCCCTGGGCCTTTCCAGGCTACCTAAACAGCACAGAAAACCTTACAAGCGGCGTCCCTGAGCTATCTCTCTCCGAACATAAATCAGCCGGGAGAAAGTAGAAATTTACACCTCAGCACATCACTCTGTGAGTGCTCAGTCACTTTCCCTTCCTGATTTCCCCTTTGCCTTCAGGCAGCACCAGTGAAAAAGGATGGGCCCGTGCACATCACCCTCAAAGACCTCCTGAATGTTAAACTGAAGAAGACAAACAGCAACCTGAGAATGGACAAGGTAAACTGGAGGGTGAGTCAAGGGAAAATCCACCCTGGAAGTGCTGTATTTCCTGCTTTTTTCTTTTTATAAATTGATTCTCATCCAGACACCCAGTGATAGTTTTAAATGACCATTCTAATTCTGCGCCTGGGCTTTGGAAGGGAAGAAATAAAGTGACAAACTCAAATCTCACCTGGCACTCAGGACAGCTCTGATTTTACATTAAGGCCATGCAGCTTTCTGTTTTATCAGTAGATTTTTGGACTCCTTTTGCCCAGCTGGAACTTTGTTTGCAGAAGAAACACCCCCTGTTTAGGGTTTTGTTTTGTTCTGTTTTTTCCTAAAACTATTTTTATCCAAGGCACGTTCAAATCTTAATAATTCAAAAAAAAGCATGAAAGCCATAAACCACAAAAATCTTTCAGGTTTATTAAATATTAAATGGATTTCAGGGTAGTGAGACCTGAAAGTTTTATTTGGGGTAACATTTCTCTCCTTGCTGTAGGAACAATCACCAGTGAAGCCACGCAGGGCATTAATTACAGTCACAGATCTACAGAGTGTTAATCTGAGACCTAAATCCAGGCCATCACCTCATGCTGCAAAATCTTTAATGTAAGATACTTTATTCCTTGATTAGATATTAGATTCTTCTGTTTTAAACAGTGATTAACACTTTTTACTGAGTGGGAAACATTTCATTGTACCAATTTCTTTTTTTTCTCTTAGTACCTCCCCTAAAAATCAGATTGATCTTCGGAAGCATCTGAAGAAAGTCGATATAGAAAGGTCTGTTCCTTTCTGTTCTCTTTAATTGTTTTTTTAATCTAGAAAAACTAGGGAACTAATCAAAGTAATCATAATTGCCTTTTCAGAAGTCCTGGTGGCACTCCTCTGAATAGCAAAGAAAACACTGAATGTGGCTCTGGGCTGACCCCAATCATGACACGGGCACTGCGGCGCAAGTTTCAGGCAAGTCACTCTGTCCCTCTTCTTGGAATCATAAAAATCACAGAATTCCTACTGATTTAAGGGCTCTGCAGAATGGACATGCCATTTTGGCAGGTTATTTGACAATCCCAAGAGGAAAAATTGCTTTTTTTGGTGGCCAATGGGGTGCCTCAATGCAACTTTCATTGTCATAGTTCCACTTTGCAGAAGAACAAAACGTGAGGGTGAATTGCGTCTTTTATTTTACTGATTTGTTGTGTTGGTTTTAAGGTGCCAGCTAAGAATTGCACTGTTTTATCTCAGTGATAATGAACTCAGATATCCAACTTCTGACCCTTCCCTTCTTTTGACAGATGGCTCACCCAAAGAGTCCCTCTCCTGCACGGCTGAGTGCTGCAAACAGCTTTGATGAAAAGTAAAAAGGAAAGTAGGTTTATGGAGCAATTTTCCATTTGTGGTCAAGAAGACACTTGAATCCCATTTTTATCCCACTCAGGCACATGTATTTGTAAGTAAATGTAGTGCACAGGAAAACAGGGCATTGTGAAACCCTGTAAAGCAGATTGTGCTTTTTATCTCTCTCTAATGTCTCTCAATTTGGTTGCATCTTTATTCATAATGGAAAAAAAATAGGAAGTTGCCCAAGTCTTTTGACACCTGGGTGCTGCTGAAGCAGGGACTGTTATATTCCTAGCACTGGTGCTGCTTGTCATACAAATATGTATTTGCTGAAATTCAGTATTATTATATCTTTTTTTAACAAAAAATAACTTGACGGTATTTGTACACTTTCAAATTAAAAACAACAGTTTAATGCACTAATATCATTAAAGTGGAAAGCTGCAAGCTTCAACAAAAGTTTTGCTTGGAGAGCCTGTGGCTACAAATGTCAGAGGACCTTGTACTGTGTATCACTGCTGGCTGATCGCGATTAAAAGGCTGCACTGCTTAAAGGCGAGGAACTCAAAACTTCCTTCCAAGTCATGGGGTGGGCAGAGGTTGTGCCTGTAACGCGGTTTAGCTCACGATACAACCCAGGACCAGGGCAGAGTGGTGGCACAGCCCTGCCCGGCATCTGGGCACGGTGCCCGCGGTGTTCCCGGCTGTGCGGAGCCGACCCTCGGGAGCGATGGGGACCAGCAGCGATCGCTATGCTGTCACTCCCGGCCGTGCGGATCCCATCCTCGGGGACGATGGGGACCCGTGGCGCTCGCTGCGCTGTCGCTCCGGGAGCGATGCTCGCTGCGCTGTCGCTCCGGGAGCGATGCTCGCTGCGCTGTCACCTCCGCTCGGTCCCGCCCCCCGTGCCCGTGTCCGCGCCCTCCGGGGCGGGGCCGCTCATGCGCGGGGCCGGGGCCGGGGCTCCGCCGCTTCCGGAGCCGGGAGCGGGGCTGGGAGCGATGCCGCTGCCCGGGGCCGGGCCGCCCGGGCCCGTGGGCACGGCCGTGGGGCCCATGAGCCTGCGGGAGCTGCTGCTGGCGGCCGAGGCGGGCGGCGCGGCGGGCGGCGAGGAGGAGGTGTGCGTGGTGGGCATCTTCGGCAAAACCGCGCTGCAGCTCTGCTCCGAGAAGGAGGCCCTGGTGAGCACCGTGTGCGACCGGCAGGTGTTCCCGCTCTTCCCCGAGGAGGATCCCGAGCTGGCGGACGGCGCCGCGGGGCAGGACGGGGACCCGGCCACCAAGGACTACAACCAGCTGCAGGCGTACTACAGCCAGGAGAGCCGCGTGCTGTACCTGGTGCTCACCTCCATCTGCGACACGCCGCAGCTGCTGCGCGCCTGCGGGGACCTGGCGGCCGCCGAGAACAGAGAGGCCGGGCCCGGGCACCCCTCCGGAGGCCCGGCCCCGCTGCCCCACGCCGAGGCGCACGAGTTCTGGAAGCACCAGGAGAAGCTGCACTGCCTGAGCCTCCTGTACCTGTTCTCCGTGTGCCACATCTTGCTGCTGGTGCATCCCACCTGCTCCTTCGACATCACCTACGACCGCGTGTTCAGGGCGCTGGATGGGCTGCGGCAGAAGGTGCTGCCCTCGCTGAAAGCTGCTATCAAGGACTGTCCTGTCGGCAAGGAGTGGAAGCTCAACTGCAGGCCATGCCCTCCACGCCTCCTCTTCCTCTTCCAGCTCAACGGGGCTCTGAAGGTGGATCCGCTGCCAAGCAGGGGTCAGGACCCCTGTGGTCACCTGGAAAAGCCACCCCCCAAGAAGCATTCCCCCAAGAGGAGGCTGCAGCACGCTCTGGAGGATCAGATCTACCGCATCTTCCGCAAGAGCCGCGTGCTGACCAACCAGAGCATCAACTGCCTGTTCACCGTGCCCGCCAA
The DNA here is from genome assembly GCF_027887145.1 of Ammospiza caudacuta. Lineage (NCBI taxonomy): Eukaryota > Metazoa > Chordata > Aves > Passeriformes > Passerellidae > Ammospiza > Ammospiza caudacuta. Next base: position 10,024,650 of record NC_080612.1, read on the forward strand.
CCAGGCGTTCGTGTACATTGTGGCTGGAGGGCCCCAGGATGGAGATGATCCCGTGGCCATGCTTCTCGACCAGCTCCGGAGCAACTGCACCATGAGGGAGACTGACTCGCTGCTGGCTCCCACCCTGTCGGGACCCAGGAGGTATCAGATGATGAGGCACGGCCGGCAGCAGCTCTCCTTCCACGCAGAGAGCAGCAGCTCCAGCTCCAGCTCCTCTGGGCAGCTCGTGGACTGCACCCTCAAGGAGTTCTTGTGGCAGCACGTGGAGCTGGTGCTCAGCAAGAAGGGCTTTGAAGACAGCGTGGGGAGGAACCCGCAGCCCTCTCACTTTGAGCTCCCAACCTACCAGAAGTGGGTGGCAGCTGCTCTAAAACTCTATGAAGTGACCATTGAAGGCAAGGACGATGACCCCACCTGTGGCGAGCTGAGCTCAAAAATCATGAGCAGCATCAAAGTTTTGGAGGGCTACTTAGACATAGACACCAAGTTCTCCGAAAACCGTTGCCAGAAGGCTCTGCCCATGGCCCACAGCGCCTACCAGTCCAACCTGCCCCACAATTACACCATGACAGTGCACAAGAACCAGCTGGCCCAGGCCCTGCGCGTGTACAGCCAGCACGCCCGGGGCCCAGCCTTCCACAAATACGCCATGCAGCTCAACGAGGACTGCTACAAGTTCTGGAGCAACGGGCACCAGCTCTGCGAGGAGCGGAGCTTGACGGACCAGCACTGCGTGCACAAGTTCCATCTGCTCCCCAAAGCAGGTAAAGGTGCTCACTCGTGCTTTGGTTTCATGGTTCAGTTTTGTATCTGTGTTAAAATGTCTTAGGCTGAAAGTACTGGCTCTGAAGTGTTGTGGGAGGTGAAAGTTTGCAGCTTTAAAGCGAGGTGTTCAAGGACTGGGTGTGGCACTCGGTGCTGTGCTCCGATTGACAAGGTGGTGACCAGGCAAAGGTTGGACTCGGTCATCTCAGAGGTCTTTTCCACTCCAGATGATTCTGTGATCATCTCTACAGTGGGATCATAGCAGAGCTGATGCGCAGGTTTCCTTTATGCTGAGTTTAGGAGCCAGTCCGCTGTTAGTAGCAACTCTTACTCTGATTTTCTGATTTTAGTAGTAACTCTGATTCTGTCTTAGCAGCTAAAAGCAATTACACTGGAGTCCTCCTAATGAGAGGAGTGTAAGAACAAAATTCTCTAAAAAGCATAAGCATCCCCCTTTGCTTTAAATGACCTGGTTGATCAGGGAGTCAAAACTGACTTCTGCAAGTTTATTGCAGGCAGAAGAACTTTGAGCCTTCAGGAAGAGGTTGTAAAAACAAATAAGATTTGGTTTAGTGGTAAAACCTCCACTGGAACTTTGCAATATTAAAAGTGGGAAAGGGAGGAGTTGCTTGACAAACATTTTGTATTTGTGTATAGCAGGGAGGGAGCAATGGATGAAGGGAATAAAGAAAGTTGTGAATGGTGAGCAATTTGCCCAAGGTCTGATTGATTTTGCTTTTAGGGGAAAAGCCAGAAGCAGACAGAAATCCCCCAATTCTGTACCACAACAGCCGGGCTCGTTCCACTGGTGCCTGTAACTGTGGAAGGAAACAAGCTCCTCGGGAGGACCCCTTTGATATCAAAGCAGCCAATTATGACTTTTACCAGGTAATTCAGGTCTCTTGGTGCTTCCAGCAGTGCTTTTGTTCCAGCTGCAGAGTCTGTATCCTGAAGTGACCACAGGTTTCCTCTTAACCTTACCGACTTTTTGCTTGGGGGAGACATTTCTGGGAGCAGAAATGGGCTGACCAGGATGGGCAGTTCCAGTCTTTACCACACACACAGGAGCACCAGTTTATGCAGCTGTTTACACTTTGAATATGTTGGTCCATGTGAATTCTAAATAATCAGGTCTGTGGGCCGTGTTCCCATCGCTGCTTTGGTTCTCACGTGGTGCAAACCTCTTGTATCTTAATTGTAGCTGCTGGATGTTGTGACTCTGAGCTCCCTCATCTCAGGGTGGACACTAAACCACCTTTTCTTTCTCGCAGCTGCTGGAAGAGAAGTGCTGTGGGAAACTGGAGCACATCAACTTCCCCATATTCCAGCCAAGCACACCTGACCCAGCGCCTGCTCGGGACGAGGCATCGCCCGCCCCTCCGGAGGGCGAGATGGAGAAACTCAAAGAGAAGGAGCCTCAGACTCAGGGAGAGAGCACAGGCCTGAGCTTAGCCCTGAGCCTGGGCCAGTCCACGGGCAGCCTGGGCACCTACCCACCCGATGCCCAGGGTGCAGGGGACAACGCAGAGAGCCACGGGCAGAGCGGGGACTCCAAGGGCGAGAAGAGGCCGAGCCTGGTGGATCGCCAGGCGTCCACTGTCGAGTACCTGCCCGGGATGCTCCATTCCAACTGCCCCAAAGGCCTTCTGCCCAAATTCTCCAGCTGGTCACTGGTCAAGCTGGGGCCTGCTAAGGCTTACAACTTCCACACAGGCTTAGATCAACAGGGTTTTATCCCGGGGACAAACTATTTAATGCCTTGGGACATTGTCATCAGGACCAGAACTGAAGATGAAGGAGACTTAGACACCAATTCCTGGCCTGCTCCCAACAAGGCTGTTCCTGGGAAAAGGAGCGCCGTGGTGATGGGGAGAGGCCGGCGCAGGGACGACATCGCTCGGGCTTTTGTGGGCTTTGAGTATGAAGATGCACGAGGGAGGAGGTTCATGTGCTCGGGGCCTGACAAGGTGATGAAGGTGATGGGAGGGGGGCCGAAGGAGTCGGCCCTGAAAGCCCTCAACTCCGACATGCCCCTGTACATCCTGTCCTCGACGCAGGGACGCGGCCTCAAGCCCCACTACGCCCAGTTCATGAGGCTCTTCGTGGTGGTTCCTGATGCTCCTCTGCAGATCACCCTGACCCCTCAGGTAGGGAGTGCAGAGGGAATCTGGGAGCAGCAGAGGCACGGCTGGTTGGGGAAACATTAATTAAAACGGTGCCAAGAAACTCCAACTCAAACCAACTTCAGCCCAGACACTTGTTTCCCAAGTATCTGTTACATAAGCGCTTGTGATTTCTTACACTTTAAATTTATACTTTGTATAAAGTAAATATACAAAAATATTTTACCAAGGATGAGTTATTGGCATTCCCTGCTATTAAAAAAAAAAAAAAAAAAAAAAAGCTAACAGTGACTCTTTAAGAATACTTTGTCATTTTAAATGTCATGGAGAAAAGCAGTGACTCATTGCTCAATTATTATTAGTAGTTACAATTTGAATTTAAGACTTGAAAAAATGTAGGTTTTCCTAGTTGGAGAATTCTTCACCATTTCTTCTATTTTTCTTTCAATACACATTTGAAAAAAAACTCCATTTGCATTCTATTACTTTTTAAGGTAGTAATGATGCTTGATTACCTATTCACGTTTCCTTTTGCCTTTAGGTTCAGCCAGGACCACCACCCTGCCCTATATTTTACCCCGAGAAGCAGGAAATCACCCTTCCCTCTGATGGACTCTGGGTGCTGAGGTTTCCCTACGCCTACGTGACAGAGCGGGGGCCCTGCTTCCCTCCCAAAGAAAGCCAACAGTTAATGAGCTACAAGGTTCTCCGAGGAATCCTGAAAGCAATCACACAATGAGAATGGTTTTGGGTATCTCTGTTTGAGTTTAAGAAGGCTGCCTTCAATCCACCTCGTGGGTTTTGGTTACCCAACTGTTGTCACTGCAATTGTGTGAAGCCCCCACTGTATTTCACTGGAATGCGGTGAGATTGGAAATAAAGTTGATATCAAAGCAGGAAAAGGGATCTGAGACATGTGAATTTTCCATTTATTAAGTGTTCATTTGTAAAAAATAAAAGCTGGTTTTCGTAAAGTGCTGATCTTGTATTACTAAATGTTTTGATGACAGTGCTTTTCCCCATCCTGTATTTTATATACCTGTTTAGGAATATTAAAAAATTAGCACTGCCTGAAATCAAGAGTTTACTTTGTCATATTGAGGCAATGATGAACAAAATATTTCTCTGAACAAGCTGTTTGTATGTAAATTATGTTTTTAATGTGATGATAGGAGAAGTAATTTTGTCTTAAAAAAAAAAAAGATACTGCAGTTCTGATGTATATTAACAGCAAAGCCAGAAACTGTGCTCACCTGTATCAAGTGACTCTCAGTGCCAAAAAATCAGCCACAGTAAATCGACTTTTAACTGAGGTAAGATGGAAGGCTGTATGCCGAGACCTAATTTAATTTCTAGAATATTTGTTTCTAATTAGCATGCACACAAAATTTAATTTGCCAGTTTGCTATAGTATGGTAATTACACTGCATGACCGGAGCTGAGACCTGGTTTCTGCTCAGAATACGACATCTGTGAGGGGCTGGCTGAGGAAAAGAGGAAAAGACATCTCTTCATATGGAATACAACATTAGGGCTGCGGTTAGATGGTCTTTAAAGATCTTTTCCAAGTATTTCATGATTCTGTGATCTCTCAGGGGCTGGATGTGGGAAATGTCATATTCCTTCCATTTGGAATATGACATCGCTGAGGGGATGGATGAAGAAAACACATCCCTGCATTCGGAATGTGATATCTCTGAGGGGTTGGGCGTGGAAAATGCATCCCTCCTGTTTGGAATATGATATAAGGGGTTGGACTATGATTTTATGACCTCTGAGGGGGTGTGTGGCGAAAGAGCATCCCTGCCATTTGGAATTTGACGGGTCTGAGGGGCTGGGTGGGGGAAAACACATCCCTTCCTTGGAATACGACTTCTCTGGGGGACTGGGTGTGGGAAACGCATCCTTCCACCTGTGAGGAGAGAGCCGGCACAGCCAGGTGGAAAATAAAAGCGTATAATTGAGAATTTCCCCACAGCACTTGCTTTTTGACCGTGACAGCTCCGCCCATGAGGCGGGCGCTGGGCGGGGGTGTGGAACACACATCCCTCCACCTGCCAGTAGATAGCCGGCACGGCTCGGTTGGGAATTAAAGCGTTTAACTGGGAATTACCCCCGGAGCGATTGTGAAGCAGCGGCGGCTGCGGGCAGCCCCTCACGGGCGGGCGGGAAGGGAAGGGCGCGGGGCCGCCGCGCCTGCGCGCTGCGCTCCTGGCGGTGCCGGGGCGGCTGCGCGGGCGCAGAGGCTGCGCTCCCTCAGAGCCGCCGCCGCTGCCTCGGAGCCTCCGCGTCCCGCAGCGGCTCCGCCTCGCTGCGAGCCGCCCGCGGGCTGGGACACGGACACGGAGCGCGGCAGGACGGGCCGGGGCGGCCGGTGACAGGTGCAGGATGTCGGCCACGCTCTACGTGCTCTCCACGCTGGGTGGATACGTCCTCACCTCCGCGCTTCTCCTCAAGTGCCCGGGGCTGCTCCATCGGCCCAAGCGGCAGCGCTTTCGCTGCCGGCACATCTCGCACCGCGGCGGTGAGTGAGGGGCTGCGGGGATGGAGGGGAGGGGATGCGGGAGCCTCTCTGCTCTCTGTCGCTCCTGAGGGACGGTCCCAGCCCGGCTCTGGGCGCTCCGGGCCCGCGGGCGCTGCTCCCTCACGACCCCGGGGCTCTGCTCGGGCCCCCGGGCGCGGGAGGTTCGTGAGGGGCTGCGCGGTGTCCGTGCCTTGCAGGGGCTCCCTTTAAACCTTCCTCCCTCAGCCTAATTTTAGGTGCCACCTGCTGACCAGTGCCTCGCTTCAGCACGCGGAATTAATCTCCGAAGTCCAACCGCGCCAGTCGAAAATCAGCTTTTTTTCTTTTTTTTTTTTTTTTTCTTTTTTTTTTTTTTTTTTTTTTTTTTTTTTTCGTTCTTTCTGACGATTCTGTATCCTGGTATTTCTCTCCCCAGCCAGATGGGCGTCTGGCTGTTGCGTAGGTCAGGTACAAGAGAGCAATTTTCTTGCCTCTGCCCTCCTGTTTTCTTTGCTTGCTGCTTTCAGGGGAAGCAGAATTTGCTGTGACTCTGTTCTTGTTCCCCTCGGTGTTGCAGGCAGACAGTGAATGGCTCAGTGCCCTGGTAAAACCCTCTTGCATTTGAAAGTCAGGCACGTTGATTCTGTCTAAAATAGGCTTTTAAGTTTCTCCCACCTATTCCAAAGCATTGGGAGGGGGAAATGCAGCAAGGTGTGTCTTCCTGTTGTGTAGAGATCAGTTCTGTGCTCTTCCATGCTGCCTCACCTAATTTTTGAAAATAGCTAGTTTGCTAGTAAATATTTTTTGATATTTTGTGTCAGGGGTGTCTGGTGATGAGTTTAAACAGTTTTCAACATCAAACTTAGTGCCAGTTTTTGCAGAGGTTGATCACAGTTTTAGCCAGTTGTCCTTAACAAATGCTGTTGTCTTGAATTATCATAATAAAAAAATTGGAGCTGATCTCTTAATGATTTTATTCCTGGCGCTTCTTTCATTTACTTCATTTGGCAGTTTAAGATTCTTTGTAACTATAGCTTTAAGTATACCTTAAAACGTAGCTCTTTGTGTGGACTATCTGTATTATGTGTTACTTGGTAGTTATATTTTTCCTTCATCGAAAAGATTCTCAATTTTAAGGGTTTCCTGGTTTGGTTTGGTTTATTTGTAAGCTGTTAAAAACTTGCAGGCGACTTTGTTGGAACTTGGAATGATCCCTTAATCCTCTGTTCTCGCTCCTTTGCAAGCACCTCAGTTAAGATCCGCAGCCCCGAGCCTGGAATGCGAGGGCTCGGGCCGGTCGCTCTAAGCTCCATCGGAACTGCAGGAAAGCCTCGCTTAAGGCAGGATTATTCCTCAGGCACTCAAAGTCCACAGCCTGAGAATCGTTCCTGTGAAATCCACCCGAGGCAGGAGGGCAGCCCTGGACGTTGCAGCAGCTTTTTGCCCATTTGAGGCTGAAGATCCCTCGTGCTTTGCTGTCCTCGGTGTTTACCCTGCAACATAAATTCCTGCGGGACTCGAGTTCCCGGCTTTGGTCACGCTGTAGCTTTAGACTCAGTGTCAGGTTTCCTATTGCATTACTCCAATTAGCTTAACTCGTTTGGCTTTTTCCTCTCTGGGATCAAACCTTGTGCAGTCAAGTTTTTAAGTCTTGATTTATCTTGCTTTTTCATTCAAGCATTTTGTCACCTCATTTTGTAGAATCATGCCTGAATTATTTCTTCATGTCTGCATAATTTTATAAATGGTCATTTCTGAGGGCAGTTATTGACTCCTGATATTCTGTGTTGGAGTCCTCTGTCGATGCCAGCAGCCCTGGGTTGCAGGGTCTCTCAGAGAGGGTAGCAGGATGGTTTTTACACAGAATAATTCAGATTGGAAGGGACCTCTGGGGATCTGGACATCTGATCAGAGCAGGTTAACCAGGACCTGGTCCAGTTAGGTTTTGGATACATCCAGGGATGGAGCCTCCACAACCTCTCCAAAGTTTGGCTACTCTTGCAACAAAACAAGGGAGGTTTTCTTACATTTATAAACTGAATTTCCTGTATTTAAACCTGTTCTCATTCCTCTTGTCCTTTCCCTGGGCACCACCAAGAAGAGTTTGGCTGAGTCTTTATTCCCTTCCATCCAGTATTTACATGTGTAGGATCCTCTCCAGACAAAACAATCCCAGCACCCTCAGCCTCTCATCCCTGACTTTCACAGCCCCTCCTTGGATTTACTCTGGTAGATCCAGGTCAATCTTGTGCTTTGGAGCCCAGAACTGGACCTGGTGCTCCAGGTGTGGTTTCAGCAATGCTGAGCAGAGGGGAACCATCACCCCCCTTGACCTGCTGGCCCCAAAACCTCCTCGAGGGTCACCCCCTTGAGGCAGTGCTGGGTGTTGGCTCCCTCTTGGCCATGGTGGTGCTTGCAGAGGGGGAATTGGTGCCCTCCTCATGTCTGGCTGTGCCATTTGGGCTGGGGAAGGTCTGTTCCTCACAGGGACTGAGCCCATGGAGCTGGAAATGTCTTTGAGGAAGTGTCAGCAGCCTTTTGGTCAGCCCAGCCTTCTCACTTTTCTGGGAGAAAATTACTTTTATCCAATAACTCGTGTAGTTCCCCTTTCTGCGTGTGGTTGCTGATTTAGAATTCCTCTTTCAGCTGATCTCTCAACTTTGTTCCTCATTTCCCTGAAATGCTCCAAGTCAGGCATTTGACTCAGCACCCCTGACCTGTCACCATCCCTGGCCCTTGACCACCTCCCTGCCATGTGATTTGTCACATCAGCCACTTGAAACTTTTATCTTTGGAACTTTCTGCCCAGGAATGTCAGGGTGCTCTTGCTTTGCTCACAAATGGAAGACTTGACTCAGGTGTTTTGGCCCTTCCCTCCCCGTTCAGGATGTATGGGCTGGATTGCCCCAGCTGATAAGTTATCTAAAAACCTCAATAATTATTGCAGTTAATTTGTAACTGATCAGCCAGGCCCTGTGCAGGGGATTCCCATTTGTTAGGCAATCACCAGATGGGCACCATGAGGTTCTCCTGCTCTCCTTTGTCCCTTGTTCACTTTTGCTGCTCAGCCAACTCCCAGTTCTGCAATCAAATCCCATAGAATGGTGAATGTCTGACCACAGGAGCTGCTGTGGGCTCACCATATTGTTTTACATTAAACCCTGCAGATTTTTGTCATCACAATTCTAAGTCTTCCATTTTGTACGCCTGCCTGAGAACAACAATTTTTAATTGGTGCTCGTGCATTGCTTTAATTAAGTAACTGAGCACAGGTTTAGGTAAGTATGTCCTGGTGAGGTCTTGTTAATAGGCAAGGCCTTAATTGGAGCTCTTATAATTGCTGTTTACAAAGTCTGTCATTCATTGATGTCAGAGAGCAGCTGAAATTTGCATAGATATCTTCATCAGCACGTGTATCCTCCCGAGGTTGTTTTGTTTGCCAGTCTATAATGTTGCCTGTTTTCTGAGGAACAACCTCAGGAAAAGGCTGACAAAGGCACAACCTCAGAAAAAGGCACAACCTTTTCCAGTCCCTAATCAGGCTGATTTTCAAAGATTTTTATGCAGAGATTGCTGGCTTAGGACTTGCAGAATTTAATCCTGCCTGAGAGAAAATTAAATTTGCTTGTCCTTTCATTTCTTAACTGAATGGATGTGTGTTTGATTCCTTGTGTGTGAGAGCTCCTTTCTCCTTCAGCACAAACCTGTATTGACACATTTGTGCTCTTTGCACTGAACAAAGAGGTTGTCACCTATGTCACCCCAGCTGGGTTATACATTTAGGGAGTGTCAGCTTTAGAATGCCTTGGGGGATTTAATTCATTGCTTTTTTGTTATTTTTTTCTCTTGTTACTCTTCCCACCATCTCAGCTCCATTTTTGCATGTAATTTCCCTGTGCCTGTGGGGTTTATTGTTCTAACTGAATACCTCTGGTAAAACAAACACTTTGGTTTGAATATTCTAAGTGTTACACAAATCCAAGAGAAGTTCTTTTTTAAAATCCTTTTACTTGGAGAAGGTTGTGTCTGTCCAGGACATTGGTGGCAACAGAGATTTCTGATTCATGAGGATTTCATCTCATTTCTCAAAATATGTATATTTTAAAACCTGCTAGTTTTTAATTCTATTTTCAGTGGGGTTGAGGGGAGGAAAAGGATTTTGTGTAAGTTTTATTTTTGTTGTTTCTGCAGGTGCTGGAGAGAACCTGGAGAACACAATGGCAGCCTTTCACCAGTGAGTACAGAAGGATGAGAATATCTGACTTAGGTGTTCTCAGTGTCTTTAGTGAGTGAAGCCACCAAGGGAGGTGGGAGTTCCTCAGTTTTTGGGGTCCCCGTGTCCCATTTCTGAAATCAGCTCTCCTCTGGGTAACTGTGGATTGCCAAATCCACTCCAGTTCCACCAGAAGGAGTTGGGATACCACAAATTATGGTCTGTGCTCAGTAACAAATGGAAACAACCCCTGAGGCCTGAGCTGTGCTAAACCAGCAAACAATGCTGTGCCTGGTGGTGATTACTGCTATTAATTAATTTATCACTATAAAGCAGAAAATGCTGCTGTTGATGGTTTTCCCTGCACTCATGCAATGTGTGAAAGCCTCTTACTCAGGGTTTAAAATGGGGCTGGGACCAGAAAGCCTCCAGCATTTAAGTAGTGAGTTTTAACATTTAAGTAGTGAGTTTAGTGAATTTTAACAAGGTTCTCAAAGGCATTTGAAGAAGCAGCAAATCTAAAACTCCAGCTGCTGCTCAGAAGGGACCACATTCTGTGGGCTCCTCTTTCTTTTGTTTGGGGTTTTTCTGATTTGCTTTGTGCTCAGGAGCCTCATCAGTTTGCTGTGTCCCTGCAGCCTGAGGGGTGCCAGCTCTCCCAAGCAAAGAAAAGAAAGTCCTGCACTATTTTCTATCTCCATGGAAGCTCAGCATAGTTTTCTGTGGCTTTTTGTTTGGTTTTTTTTTCCTGCTGGCCTGCCTTTTTTCAAGTCTGCTACCAGACTTTCTGAAAGTGCTTCTTCCTTTTTTTTAACCATTTCTTAGTTTTCATTTAATGTCATACATAATCATTCTGTACACAAAGAGCTCTTGCAATGGAAATTACTCCATAATCAATTTTTATTTTATTCCCAGAAATAAGCAGTAATACTCAGAGAAAGGACTGTGCTGGGGGAAATACATTTTGTGATGAGTTTTTCTGACTCTCTTCTGCCCATTTTAATTATTTTAGAGCTGTGGTGGGACAAATGCAGATTTTGAACCCACAGCAGTTGCCAGTAGCAAAGTTCATCAAGGAGAGCCAGGGTAGCTCTGCAGGAAGCAATTTCCTCCTGTTAGGAGTAGAAATTTTCTGGCTCCTTTTGGGAAGGGGTAAAGGCTTTGTCCATCCCATTTGCTCATTCCCATCTTCACAAGTAAAGCAGCAAAAGGGGTAGAGAATCAGTGTTTTGGCTGGTGAAAAATGGTCAGGATTGGCTCAAAGAGCTGATAGGAGCTGATCAATCATAATCCATCAGATTCTGTGTGAAGCCAGACAGGGTGTGTCTGCAGGAGCTGTTCCTGCAGGTTTGCACAAGCAGGAATATTTGCCTGTTGCTGTAGTTGAATCCAGAGGAGAATGTTTGTATGGGGGGAGGAGACATTCATTGGCAATTTCAGTTTCTATACTGTTTAATTTACAAATATTCTGGAAGGAAATGAGAAGCTTTTTGTACCAAAGACAATCTTTTTTTTAGTTTTGTTTTACTGGGTAAAATGTATAATAGATGGGGGGAGGGTTATAATCTTGTTCTACCATATTTAAATGCTTCTGTGGTGGGTTTAGGTTATAAAACAACAGATTTTAAGCAGGAGCACTCTCACCCTAATTTACAAATGCAAGCCTACCTCACAGCTTGAGTTCTGGAGCAGTTGGATCTGAATCCACAATGATGTTGTGAATCTGGAGCCTTCTCTGGAGCAGTGTGGGTTTGACAGAACAAACTGATTCCAGCTGGGCCAGCTCAGCACTTGAGGAAGCTCATTGAGCACTGAGCTGCTTGTGAGGGCCTGGCAAAGCCTCAAATCTGCTCACAAGGAAAGTTGTTGTTCTCCCCTTTCCAGGCAGCATCAGCCCTGATTCTTAAGCAAGAAATATTGCTAATAAAATCTGCTGGTGCAATGATAAAACATGGGAACAGCTACAGATCTGGCAAATCTCCTGCAGCAGATTTGGAGTTGCTTTCCCTCAGGAGGAAAAAATCACCCAGTACAGCCTGTGATTCCTCCATATGTAACAGGATTTTGTTCCTCTCCTAATTCTTAATTAGCAGCACTGGCAAACAGTTCACAAATTGGCTTTAATTTGACAGCCCTCCTTGATCATTATTCCAGCTGGACCAGAAATTGTTTTAACCACTTTGGGGAGTGTGTTCTGATTTATTTTTTTGGTTTGTTACCACATTAGTGGATGTCCATGGGCTGTGTTCAGCAGCCAGCAAAGCCCAGAAGGAAAAGGCTGTGACTGAATTTCCACAGCTTTGGGTCCCAGGTGGGCACAGCTCACAGGTGCTGTGGGTTTGCTCAGAGGGGGATAAAAAAGGTTTTGAAGGAAGAGTTCAGACTTTCATCTGTCTGCTGGAATTACACCTCTTTTCTGGTCAAATGAGCAATTCACTGCTCATTGCAGCTTTTTTTTTTTGTTCTGGTGTGAGGTTTCCTGTTCTCATTTCCATCAATATCATTATTATTTTCTGCTTTCCTTGCTTCTCCTATGAACCAAACTACCATGGAGTGCATTTGGGATTGGATTAGAGCTTTTCAAAGCAGTGGCTTGGACCAGGAATAGTTATTTTGCTTTGAAAACTGTGACTGGATGTTTAGTGGTTTCTTTCCTTTTTAATTTAAATTAAAACTTTTTCATTAAAACAATAGTTTCAGGTTGTTTTTCTACCCAATAAAACAGCCAAAAGCCTGAAAGTCCCACTGCTAATTTCCTGATCCATCCCTTCCTGATTAATGTAAAAAAATAAACAAAAAACAGGTTTCACACCCCTGTCATTTGTGGTTTCTCATCACAAATTCAATTTCTTTTTTCACAACCTCACTTCCTGCAGTGGGCAGATGTGCTGCTGCTCCTTAACACCCCACTCCAAATCCTGACCCAATCTTTAGGAGCAGGTTTCTCAATCCTGGGCTGGCAGGCTGCAATCCTCAGGTGAGCTTCCCAAATCCTCTGGGACACAGAGCCAAAATTCCCATCTGTGCTTCCAGAGATGTTGTTTATTCTTGCATCAGCTTCAGCTGCAGCAGAGATTGTGAGGATTCCTGTTTGCTCCTTGCTTTGCAGCAGCATTGAGAGGATTCCTTGCACCACCAAAGCATCCAAGGCCCTTCCAGTGGGTTGGTTTGTGGAATGTTTTGGGTTTGGAGCTGCACAAAGCACCTGAGTGGCTCAGGGCAGCCTTTCCTTGCAGTGCTGTTAATTTGGGGACAGACATGCTGGAGCTGGATTGTCACCTGACAAAGGATGAGCAAGTGGTTGTGTCCCATGATGAGAACCTGAAGAGATCAACAGGAGTTGATGTCAACATCTCTGACCTCAAATACTCGGTGAGTTGAGGAGGAAATGGGCTGGGGGGGTGCTGAAAAGTGAATTTGTGGGGTGGGCAGGGGGCTCTGAGTGTGCCTGGTGCCCAAAACCAAAGGGGAGGATCCACCTCAATAAAAAACCCAAACAAAAACCCCACCCTAAACTAAACCACCCTCCCTAAACTCCCTGTGCAGGCAGGAGATCACACCTGGCACGTCCACAGGGGGATTCACTCCTCAGGATCAGCCTGGGTCAGTGGCTCTGCAGCTGGCATGGTTTGTCACACCAATGGCAGAGTGACAATGTAAGTTTTCTGTGCTGTTTAGGTGGCCTGGAAAGGCCCAGGGTGGCCTTGGACAGCCCGGCGCTTCAAAGGACGAGGAGAGACTTCTGATCTTGTCTCGGTCTCGGTGTTTATTAATTGTTTATCTAAAAGATTTTCTCTCAGCCCGACAGAGGTCTGCACAGCAGCCAGCCATGGGCACACTGCGAGCCCCCGGGGCGGTCACTTATCTTTATACCCGAAGTTACGTGTACAATATTTATCATTTTTCCCCAATACCTTCTACTCTTATTAACCAGTGCACTTTTAGTAATGACCAATCCCAAAGTGCCACCATCACCACAGAAGATGGAGGCCAAGAAGAAGAAGAAGAAGAACAGGACACGCCCCAATTCCTCCATCTTCTTTAGACCCCCCTGTACCGAAATCCTAAACCCTGTGTTTTACACTTTAATTAACTTATCCCTTCACAATTCACCCAGTGAAACCTTCCCAGTCCTCATACAGGTGTCGTCTCCTGTGCAGGATCAAAGTCCAGCCACCAGACACTTCTGGCAACATTCCAGGACTCCTGAGCCCCCCAAGGGTGGTCTCGGCCTCTCTGCACCTCCGTCCTGAGGTGCTGAGATCCCACATGACAAAAGCTCTTCCTGGTGTCACCAGATTTTTAGTGGGAAAACTGGGAGATGAATCCCCTCTGCCTCAGCAGTGAAATTTTCAGGATTCTCAGTGGAATTTCCAGAATTCTCAGACATCTGGGAAAGTTTTGCTTTGTTCCATTACAGGTGACACAAATCTAAGAATGCCAAACAGTTCAATTAATACTGAAGGTGGTGCTACTAAACCAGATTTTTGGATGAGGAGAAAGTGGCTTGTGAATTATGATTTTTTTTGTCTTTTGGGAGGAGGGTCATGATTATATCCCTGCATTTGAACTGATGTTCCATTCTTCTTTATTTTTAAGGAACTTCCACCCTATCTCTGCAAGTTGGATGTCACCTTTCAGAAAGGTGAGATGTTTGTCTCTTGCTGTTTCAATTTTCCATTTGGCAAAGGGATTAGAAAAGTGCATTTGCTTCTCTCAATATCATGACAAAAGAAGTTTCAAAAGAAAAATATAACCCTGGCTGTAGAAACCAGTGCAGTAGTTCCTGTAGGTATGAGTTCAGAAGGAAATTTTGTTCTCATTTTGTCTTTTTCACATGAATCTCTGCATTTGGTGTGTGGTAACTGAGCCTGTGTTTGCTATTTCAGGATTTTAATGTTGCCTGTACTCCTACTGTTGCTAAATAATGAGTAAATTTCATGAAGTTAAAACCTGAATGTGCAACGTGCTCAGGGCATTTTCATGATGGAAATGAGCTTGTCATAGTTAATTACAGCTGAATGAAGTAATTTTTTGTTTAAAAATGTGATTATCCTTGGAACTTTATTAAAAGTATAAAGTTTGAAGGTGTTGAGTGCTCTGCCATTTCTGCTTCTCTCTGTGGTTTGTTCAAAGTGGCCACAGCAGTGAGAAATTTCTTGTTTCCCCAGAAAGTCAGTGTGAGGGGACAGACAACCGAATCCCACTGCTGCAGGAGGTGTTTGAGGCATTTCCAGAGACTCCTGTCAACATTGACATCAAAATGAACAATGATGTGCTGATCAGAAAGGTACGTGGGCCCTGCTGAGCTGACAGTGAGGCAGGGCAGTGCTGCTGATATTCCAGGGGTTTTTTGGAGTTCTGGCAGTCTGTGATAGCCAGATCTGTGTTCTTGGACTGCTTCACCCTTCTCATGTTGGGTCCTGCTCCCTGTGTGAGGTAATAGAGGAGACAGAGAAGGGCTCTTGTGCAAGATATTCTGTAAAAGCTCTTCAGGACCCTTCATCTGGAAGAGAAACATCTCCAGCACTGCTGGAGACCTGTTTGGTTTGTACCTGATGGGAAGGATCTCCTTAGGGACTGTTGCTCCCCAAAGCAGCATAAAAATGATGTTATTGTGTAGATAGTGATGATGTGAACATATCTGACCTCAAATACTCAGTAAGTTGAGGAGAAAATGGGCTGGGGGGTGTTGAAAAGTGAATTTGTGGGGTGGGCAGGGGGCTCTGAGTGTGCCTGGTGCCCTTAATACAAAACCCAAACAAAAACCCACCCTAACCTGAAAATCCCTGTGTAGGTAGTAAGAAAGTAGAAAGTAACCTGAGTAGATGTGTTCAACACAGAGGGAAACCTTTCCAGAAAATATTATTTTGTCATTTAGCTTCCTTGAATTCTTGAGGGTTTTTTGTAGCTATAATCTGTTGTCCTGAACCCATCAAAGCATCCATGATCTAGTTGAGGTGTTAGAACATGGGTTGGACTACAACTTCCTGAAGGGTGGCTGTGGTGAGCTGGGGGTCGGCCTCTTTCTCCGGGCGACAACTGATAGAACAAGAGGACACAGTCTCAAGCTGCGTCAAGCGAGATGTAAGTTAGAATTAAGAAGGAAATATTTCACAGTAAGAGTGGTCAGATACTGGAATCATTTACCCAGTGAGGTGGTGGAGTCATCATCCCTTGAAGAATTCAAAAAAAGACTGGATGTGGCACTTGCTGCCATGATCTAGTTGCACAGTTAGAACATCGACTGGACTCGATCTTAAAGGTCTCTTCCAACCTAGAATTTCTGTGATTCTGTGAAAAAGTAAAGAACTCTTCCCTGCAATGATCTCCAAAGCAAGCAGAGTTTCAGTTCAATAATGCTGCATTTAATTCCAGTGGCTGCAGGTGAGAGCTGTGCTTTCTGTGTGCAGGTCTCAGAGCTGGTGAGTCGGTACAAGAGAGAGCACCTGACCGTGTGGGGCAATGTCAATTATGAGATTGTGTGCAAGTGTTTCAAGGAGGTAAGGCTGAGTCCAGCTGAGCTTTGGTGCTGTGTGCTCACAAATCCTACAAAAAAAACACCCTGCAAATCAAGATTTAACCAGCTAAGCCAGGCTTCTACTCCTGGTGAGAAATTCTGTGCTCAGATTGTTCTGCTAAAATAAGGCAAGCACAGATAACACTCCTCTACCCTGCCATAAAATACTTGAGGTATTCAGCTTAGTCATGTTTTATTCTTGTTTTATGAAATATAGGGCATTGCAGTTCTATGCCAGGAGTTCTTAGAAGCCTCTTTTGCACATCATTCATCTGATAAAAAGCAGTTTTCCCAAGGATTGCTGATTGTCTGCTTCTTTGCATGAAAATAATGGATGTGGCCACTAGTGGACAGAGTTGCATCAGCACAAAGCTGTTCTTTCACAGCTATAATTCTCCTCCTTCTGCTGAGGAATTTTACAATTTAGAATTAAATTACAATTGTGCTTAGTCCAATGAGTTATGCACCTGAGTGAAATCTATCTTATTGGTAGTTCAGTCTAGTTGATTATTTCAGTTTATCAGTGCAGGACTTTTACCGCACCTGAGTGGGCGCAGCTGGTGAGAGAGAGACGGTGAATCTTGTTTCTTGAATCAGAAGGCTTGATTTATTAATATATGATATAATACATTATAGTTATACTAAAAAGAATAGGGAGAGAGGTTTTTGCAGAGCTGCTAGCTAAGCTAAGAATAGATAGAAAAGAATCCACAACAAAGCTGTGGCCAAGGACTCAGTCCCCTGGCTTGCACTGGTGATTGGCCCTTAATTATAAACATAAAACATGAACCAATCACCAATCAAAATAGGTGCCCCTGTTGCATTCCCCAGCAGCTGATAATAATTGTTTACCTTGTCTTTGGAGGCCTCTGGCCTCCCGAAGACACAGAAATCCGAAAGAAAGGATTTCTGTGGAGAAATGTCTGCGACACAGGACAACACCCATTTCCTACCTGAACAGCAGTTAGATGTATTCACATAAAGCAGCTTAATCTCAGGTGTGATTGCTGCACTTCAGCCATGCATTGATGAGTAAATTGAATTGCAGCAGAGTCAAAATCTACCAAGCTAACTGAGAATCTCTTTTGTGGCTCCTGCAGAACTCTGACATTGCCACCATCTTCTGTGCCCAGCGTGTCCTCCTGCTCCTTGGCCTGTTCTACACTGGGCTGCTGCCCTTTGTTCCCTTCAAGGAGGAATTCTTTGAGATCCCCATGCCTTCCATCATCCTCAAGTGAGTTACAGCCACTGCTGTCCCAGTGTAAAGCAGCAGATCCCTGAGGCCTCCCTGAGCTGGTTTTTGGGGCTGAGGTTCCTTTTCTGCTGGTTTAGGCACTTTTGGATATTGCTGGGAGAATTCTGTGCACAGTAATACCCAGCAGTTCTGTACTTACAATAAATTCTTGCTCTTTTCTCCTCTTTTCTTGAGATCAAATTTATCTGATAGGGCCCAGAGACAAGCTAGCAGTAGAGTGGAAATGAGATTTCACAATCCTTCTCATTCTTCACTCAAAATGCTGCAGAATTCTCATCTCTGCTGCTTCTCTTAAATGTGGCTCATTTCTCTTGTATAACCCAATTCTACGTCACTGTCTTGAGCAGTGAAATTGCTGCTCTAATTTGAGCAAGATTAATTCTTTATGTTCCTTTTGCTGGAACATCTCAACTAAGATTTTAATCTGTGCTCTGGTAATTTTTGGTTTCCTTTTCCTCAACAGGCTGAAAGAACCAGAGAAGATGTCAAAAAGCCAGAGATTTGTTATCTGGCTGGCTGACACGTAAGATTTTTGTCTGGTTTTTATTTATATTTTGCTTTTATATTTATAAACATTTGACTCAAACAACTAAGATTAGCTATTGCTGTATCTATGCATTATATATTTTCAGTTCCTTCCAGCTTTTTGTCAGTGCAGGATAAATCAGATTCAAATCTTATGTAGGTGTTCTTTATGCTTTTATTTTCCATACACATGAGCTTTTTAAGGTGGGAAGTATTCCAATTGTCTCTTAAGCTCCTGTCCTTAATTGTGCTCAGCTAATTAACATGCAATTAGATGCAGAATGCAGATTTTGTGGATGTGACTGTTTCATAATGTTGTCAGAGGAGAGGCACTGTTTGCCTTGCAAGGAACACTTTGCATTTTAAGAATATCTGTGCTTCAGAGGGGATTTAGGCACAGCTTTTCAGTGACTGCAGTGTCTCCTGCCTCTGACATCTGATAGTTTAATTTCTCCTGGATGTTTTCATGTCTTTTGGTGGGAAGGATAAAATCTCACTTGAAAGCAGAGTGGTTCACCAGACAAGGTGTAAGGTCCCTGCAGGGTGAAGGATTTCTCTGCTGGATTTAATCTTGATACTTGAATTATTTGAACAATTTCTAGGATTGGATTTCTCTTGTGGAAAACTCTACACACTGTATAGGAACTTCATTGCAGGTCATCAACAGACACTGAAAATTCCAAATATACCTGAAGTTGTTCATTAATTTCCCTCTCCTTTCTCAGGCTGCTGATGAGGAAGGCACTGTTTGATCACCTCACAGCTCGAGGCATCCAGGTACAGTGGGGAAAGCTGAAGTGAGAATTCAAACAGACAGGCCCAGCCTTGAAGGAGGTTCCTGTTCCCCACAGCAAGTTCTTTGTGTTTCTGGGACCAGGAGTTGCTGTTTAGTTCCTGAGCAAAAGCTGCTGCTGTTATATTTCTGGTTGCAAAGGAAGATTTGTACACCTGGGAAAAAAAAAAAAAAAGAGTTTTTTCATTTTAATCCCTTGAAGTAAAAATTAAGCCTATAAAATCTGCAAAGCTGGTTATTTGATGTGGGACTTTCACAAAATAATACTGACTTTTAAAAGGGTACAAAGTCTGGGGTAGTGGAATTGGAGTCACCATTAAAAAATGTCCTTTCTGGAAGGTGAGGGGGAAAGTCCAGCATCAGTGTCATCATTTCTCATTTTAAATATGCAGCAACATCTCTCTCAGATCAAACAATTTAGATCAAAAGTCACTTTTTAAAAAGGAAATTATTATTTCCTGTAATAACTTGGTTGTTGTATCCCATTTCCCAGGTGTACATTTGGGTACTGAATGAAGAACAAGAATACAAGAGAGCATTTGATCTTGGAGCCACTGGAGTGATGACAGACTATCCAACAAAACTGAAGGAGTTCTTACATAATTACCCAGCATGAAGGAAGAAAACTGAGAAAGTCCTTCCAGAACAGATTGTGAGCCAAGGATTTTCCTCACTAAAAAAAAAATAATTGGGGGCAGCATGCACAGATAATTTCTGTTGGAAAGATGTAACTGATGATCTGTTTCCTTGTTGTCAAATCACTACCTAATGTCAAGGTTGTCTATTTATTTTAAACTTTCATGACATAGTTTACATTTGTAAATAGCTCATTTAGTAACAGCACACTTCACAAATGATGATGATTAGGAAGAGAGTTGCCTGATAAGGTTGCTGTAGATAATAAGCATAATTTTTCCTGTCACAATTGTTCCTAAGCAGCTGTCCAGACATGTCAGTTATTCCAGTTATATTCTAGTGAGCAGAAACTGAAGAATTTCTGAAAGTGTAGCCTGTGTGTTTGCATTTCTTGTGTTGCTTTTAGATTTCAGGTACCTTCTAGAGAAAAAAAAAAAAAAAGATAAAATAAAGAAAAACAGGCACAGGAGAAACAGCAAAGCAGACTCTGTGGCTGGCCAGGTAGTGAAGTGCACTCAGTGAAGGTGGTCACTTTTAGCCAGAATTAACTCAGTGCAGATTTATTCCATTATTCTCACTGACAATAATGTTGAACTTGAGTTGGAACTGGATTTGGAGCCTCTCTGAGGTGATGGCAACACTGTGACCTGTTGGTCCAGGATTTAAATCAGGATCTGGGTTTGACACCAAGTTCCAGTGCAGGGTCCAGCTTTGCCCCTGCCTCTGGCTGCCTCTCATGGCAGGGGCTGGATTTCCAGGATGGAAAATTGCACTTGGTGCAGATTCCACTCACTTTGAAATAGCCTTTCCACCATGTCCTAAAAATCTTTTGCACATTTGTGGTTCTTGATGAACAGGAAGTTGTGTTTTAGGGTGAGGGACCAAAGAAGATTTTAAATTTGGTCAGGAGTTTCAGGGACAAATGAAAATGTTCCTACTAAATGAATTCACCCAGATTTTTGTGTATTTATAAAGGGAGGAAGTGTCAATCTAATGTGTATAGATTTAGTCTTTTCTCTCCACAAAAATCCATTCAATATCCATCATGTTTATGTGCATGGATGTGGGAACAACTGGCAACAGCCAGGAAAGCTCAGTTAGGCAGGAAGGTATTTCTGGAAGCTTCCATGCTGCTGTGAGCAGGAGTTACCCCAGTGTCAGCCAGGTTGGAGCCTGCAGTGCCCTTGGGGTGCTCATGGCATGGCTGGGCCTTCAGGGCTTTGATTTTGTGGTTTAATGACCCCCAATGTCCAGAGCTCAGGCACTGCATCATCAGATGCTCTCTCTAAGCAAGAGTTTGGGTCTGGCAGTGTCTCTGTTTCTTGAAGGGATTTCATGTGAAAATAATAGATTTAATAATAAACACAGTAATCAGATGTGTTTTTACAGCAAGGAGCAGCCACTGTGCTAAAAACTGATTTTTAAGTAATTTTTTCCCCCTTGGTAGCTCAGATTTGGGAGGTTCTTGCTGCACCCCCTGGCTGCTGTGCCATATTTATAATTGTGGAGCATCTTTGCTGTTCCACTGCCTGTCAGGAGGTTGTGAGGATGCCAAACCCATCTGCAGGGAGAGGCTTTGTTTCTGCACCACAGCTCCTTTCTGAGGAATATGTCTGGATGAAATGGAAAAAACCTGCAGCATTTAGGATTCAAGTGAACATGTGCTGATGGGGGCAGATGAGTTAATGTTGTCCTTTGGAATGTCTGCCTGCTGAGGATGACTGCAGATTCAATTTCCTCCTAATTTAATCAGCCTTGTTGCTTATTGAATGGAAGAGAGGAAAATGGAACTTCCTAACTGTTCATGGGGGGAAAAGGATGAAATTATTTATTAACTACTAAAGCTTTCTGTTTCCCTCTCAGACCAGCTCTGTCTGCTCACATAAGTGCTAATAATCAGTCAAGTCACAGCTCTGCCTGCTTTTTAGAAGCCACAGAATGGTTATAGAAAATGTTCCACATGCAGCTCAGAAAATTAAAAAAAATTCCACCTTTCTGTCCCAATCTGGGTTTATTAGCAGTTTGTAGCTCCAGATAAGTTTTTATGCAATGTGGGTTTTTTAAATTCAATTTTATTGCTGTTGAATTTGTAACACATGCACCAATATTAAGATGCAGATATAATTATGGTTTTAGAAAATTATATCAAAACCACATTAAAACTGATTTGTTTCAGTTAGGAGGAGCTAAGTTTTAAAATGCCAGTTTTGATCTCTGACTGACTTTGTGTCAAGTTTCCCTCAACACTCAATAAATAATCAATTTTCCATTATTCTACATTGAATGATAAAACACAGGCACTGAAATTAGTGTTTTATATTTAATTTTAACATTTTAATTCTCTGTTTAGTAGTAGAGATGGAAATTTCTGCCTTCTCAAATTCTCAACACATTTCCCAACCCTATTTTTGTCAGACCACCAGTGTTCTACATCTGATGGAGCTCCTGACTGTGCTGTTACACATTGACCTCTCTTGGACAAATCTGCTGCTCAATATCTGGAATTGGGTTAGGAGGGAAAGGCTCCAGAGCTGGAAAAGATGGAAATAAATAAAGCTGGAGATTAATCCAGAGCTGGATTTATTCCTTCACCTCTGGGATTGACACAAGAGCTCAGCTCTGATCTCATGGGACAGAAAATGTCCCGTGGGTGACTCCCAGCCCCAGTGCACAGGGCCTAGGCTGTGATGACTGTTTGTGACAAACACCATGGACTTGGGGGAACTCTAAAAAACGAAGATTTGTTCTTTCCAATCTTGTTTGGAATATTCCAGAATTGCTGTGTGATTTTTTTTTTTTTTTTTTAAACCACTTGTACAGAAAAGCTTTTGTTGAGAACTTGCACAACTGTCCAGGAGGATGTTCAGTTCATCTCTCTCTGAGGTGAGATTCTTTTCAGGTACTTTTAACTCTAAATATTGTTTTAACACTGTGTTCTCCACCCTGTTTATGTATGAAGGATGACTGCATGGATTTCATGCACTTTTAATTTGCAGAAACTCTCGTGGACCTCTCTAGCTCCAAAGCTATGCAGTGATTTCTCTTTTCATGTCAAGAAGGACTTGATGCTTTTGAAATGTGGCACATTAAAACATCTTTGCTCATAAAAGGTCTAAAACTGAATGCTTGTTAGGTGTGACTTCTTTCCCTAAAAACCTCATTTCTGAGAGTTTTGTGTTTACAGTGTCCTTGCTTTGAGTTGGTGTTCTCAGGAATTCCACCTGCAGCAGCTTTCTGTCCTTTCTGATGATCAGCAGGATAAAATTTCCTCTAAACCTAGAGGAAACATTTCCAGCTTTCCTTCTGCATTGCCATTAAATTACATGAAATATTAGGTTTTAAGGTCAAGTGTAATTTTGAAGCCTTGAGAGTTCATATTTAGGTGAGAGAGGTGAGCTGGGGGTTTGTGTGTTACAATATTCAGTAACTCCCAAAGGATTTTTCCAGCACTGTGAGAGGATTCTCCAGATGGCTCTGGGTGCTGTTTGATTTCTTAAAACACTTCCTAAATGTTTGCTAAACCAGAACAGGAAACTGGGGGACATGACAGAGTCTTTAACATGGAAAATATTTATTTGTGATCACTTCAGGTGCTGTCACTTGCCATAAATTTGCAGCTCAAACAAAATATTCAGAAAAACTTCACAATTTATTTGTCCAAAGCAGGAAGGCTTGAGGTGCTGATTATTCTGAGTAATTTTCAGGAAATATAATATAATATAAATTACACATTATATATTGTATTATACATTATATATTGTATTATACATTATATATTGTATTATACATTATATATTGTATTATACATTATATATTGTATTATACATTATATATTGTATTATACATTCTATATTTTGTATTATACATTCTATATTTTGTATTATACATTCTATATTTTGTATTATACATTCTATATTTTGTATTATACATTCTATATTTTGTATTATACATTCTATATTTTATATAGAATATATCATATATTTTATATATAATATGTAATATATAATATATAATATATATAATATATAATATATATTATATAATATGTAATATATATAATATATAATATACTATACTATATCTTATTATAATATTAGATATAATTACATATGATATATATCTTATTATTATATATAATTACATTATATATCTTATTATATATAATTACATATGTAATATGATATATCATTACAATTAAATATATAATTATATTTACTATATCAATGTAGTTATCTGAATATAATATGTATTGAAAATATAATCATAATAATAAACAATAGAATATTATAAGTAAATAATATAAAATATCTACTTATATATTATTTATATAATATATAAATGCATATATTAATATATATTAAATAATTTTATCTATAAATTTTATATATTATATATTTTATATAATTTTATCTATACATTTTATATATAATATAGAATATATTATCGTTAGTATAGATTTATATAAAAACATTTATGTTTTTATATAAAAGTATATTTGTATAATATATATTATACTTATAATAATTATATATAAATATATATATTTGTTTTATCGGTTTTATATCTATAAAATATATAATATAAAAATTTATATAACTTATTTCTATAATATATAAATATATTTTCATCTATTTATAGATAAGATAAAAAATTTTATATATAATTTATTTTTTTTTTTTTAAATATTGTTTTCCCCCCGAAACTCGCAGTGCACAAGGGCTGGATTAGGGTAGGCAATAACCGGGGATGTCCCTGCTCGGTGCTGCCGCCGGAGGCCGCCACAGCCCGCGGGTTCCCGGTGCCTTTCCCGATTCCCATCATCATCATCATCATCATCATCCTCGGCATGGGAACCCGCACTGCGGGGCTGCAGCCCGGGGAGCCCCGGCTTAGGAGATTCCCCATCGATTTCTGCATGGTAAAACCGATTTCCATGGAAATCCCATAGAAATCCTAACTGTGAAATCTGGGTTTTTGCTGCAGGAAGGAAAATGAGGGAGCAGCTCCTGGGGTTGTGTTTCAGCTGCACTTGGTGATTTTGGGCCAGGATGAAGCACTGGGGTTTTTGTTGGACCAAAAATAGTGAAATTAGGGGAAAAAAAAACCCCAAACCTACTTCTATTAATGATGGAAACGCTGAAAGACGCCGCTGCATCAAAAATTTCAGATATTCCCATTTTAGACAAAAAAGGCTCTTTCCAAATAAAGAAAAACAGAAAGATGCCGCTGCATCAAAAATTTCAGATATTCCCATTTTAGACAAAAAAGGCTCTTCCCAAATAAAGAAAAACAGAAAGATGCCGCTGCATCAAAAATTTCAGATATTCCCATTTTAGACAAGAAAGGCTCTTCCCAAATAAAGAAAAACAGAAAGATGCCGCTGCATCAAAAATTTCAGATATTCCCATTTTAGACAAGAAAGGCTCTTCCCAAATAAAGAAAAACAGAAAGATGCCGCTGCATCAAAAATTTCAGATATTCCCATTTTAGACAAAAAAGGCTCTTCCCAAATAAAGAAAAACAGAAAGATGCCGCTGCATCAAAAATTTCAGATATTCCCATTTTAGACAAAAAAGGCTCTTCCCAAATAAAGAAAAACAGAAAGATGCCGCTGCATCAAAAATTTCAGATATTCCCATTTTAGACAAAAAAGGCTCTTCCCAAATAAAGAAAAAGAGGCAATAGCAGGGGAGGGATCTTGGTTGCAGGGCATTAACACCCGCTGTACATAAAATCATGAATGCCAAGAAAAGGAGATTTTATCAGCTCCAAACACAGATTTAATTCCCAGGGCTGAGGCAATTCCTCCGTGGCTGATCTGGAGTTTTCTCCCCTCTCAGAATTGCCTGACAAAAGTTTTCCCCAGGCAGCGATGCTGGAGCAGTTGGGCTTTGCTGTTTAAATAATAATTATTATTTAAACTGATATCAGCCACTGAGCAGGGAAAAACAGTAAAAAAACTCCAAAAAATGAGTGTTTGCAAATAGAGAGCTTAAAAATCCTGGTTAGTGTTCAGTTTAAAGCTAAGTTGTAATTATTGTAGAGCCAAAATTCAGATTTTTTTAAAATAGGTTTCCCTAAAGCTCAACCCAGCAAAGTTTGCAACCAAAGTAACCCAGAATCGAATGTGAAAATGGGATTTAAAGCTTTAATAAGTAGCATTTAAATCAATGAATGTTTTATTTTACAAAGGTGAGTGAAATTCTCCTTATAAAACACTGGTATCCCTAAAAACCTTCCAATTTTTTATAAATCACAAAATATAAAGAAGAAATTCTAGCTTTTTTATGGTGATATTTTACTACACCCTCAAAGCTGTGTGAGCCCCCAGATCTCCACAGTGATGCTGAATTAAAGCAAAATAATTCCAATTTCTCATCACCCTAAACCAATAAACAACAGAAACCTTTGCATATGAACAATATTAATGTTCACCTTGTAAATAATAATAATAATATTGTACTGAAAAATTCTGGGGTGAAAAGAAAAAATTCCCTTCTTTGGTGATGTCAATTTGTTTTGCTGATGGTTTCTTGTGGTTTCTGGGTGATTTCAAGTTCAAGTAAATTCTGTCACCACTTCCTGCTGAAGATCTGTTAAATTCAGAGTTTTTAGCACTGGGGAGAGGGGTTGAAAAAGCTAGGATGTTATTTTTTAAAAATTATCATAATTAATGGAAATATTGCCTTATTATTCCATGTATTTAACTTTTGAACCAGAATATTGCTCTTATTACCAATGAAGGAATTCTGCAATAAAATATCATTAAGAATTTCCTTAAGCAGGAGAGAGAACAAGAATAATCTCATAAAACAAATATATTTCAGCCCTGAAGATGCAGAATTTTAATCATGGATGTGAGAAATGGACAGATAGATATTAATTAAATATTTTTAATTTTGGAAATGTCTAGGGAATAGTGCGAAGACTCCCTGGCCATTTCAAAGATTAGAAATCTTATTTTTAATAATAATATTATTTAATAATAACCCACCAGGGGTGGAATGGGATGGACTTTAAGTTCCCCTCCACCCCAAACCCTTCTGGGATATTAAACCTGTACTTTATACACTGAATTATTGTAATTAGGGGATAAAAACAGGGAGAAGCCTTCAGCTGACCTGAGCTCTCTGTGTTAATTACAGATTTGAGGGGATTTTGGGTTTAATTGCGGTTTGCTGGGGGTGTGAGCACATCTGCCCTGCTGGGGCACAAATCTGCTGGAAAATTCATGGATAGAGAAATATGGAAAATCCTCATTTCTGCTGTTACCCCTGAGGTGCGGTGGGGGAGCTGGGTTGGTATTGGTGGATTTTGGGAGTTAATACTGGTTAATTTGGGGGTTAATATTATGAATGTTGAGGTTAATATTGGTGTATTTTGGGTGTTATTATTGGTGAATTTTGGGGTTAGTATCAGTAGATTTTGGTGTTAATATTGGTGGATTTCTGGGGCTAATAATGGTGATTTTTGGGGTTAGTATTAGTGATTTTGGGGTTAATAATGATGAATTTTGAGATTAGTTCTGGTGGATTTGGGGGTTAATATTGGTGAATTTTGGGGTTAGTACTGGTGATTTTGGGGTTAATAATGATGAATTTGGAGATTAGTTCTGGTGGATTTGGGGGTTAATATTGGTGAATTTTGGGGTTAGTACTGGTGATTTTGGGGTTAATAATGATGAATTTGGAGATTAGTTCTGGTGGATTTGGGGGTTAATATTGGTGAATTTTGGGGTTAGTACTGGTGATTTTGGGGTTAATAATGATGAATTTTGAGATTAGTTCTGGTGGATTTGGGGGTTAATATTGGTGAATTTTGGGGTTAGTACTGGTGATTTTGGGGTTAATAATGATGAATTTGGAGATTAGTTCTGGTGGATTTGGGGGTTAATATTGGTGAATTTTGGGGTTAGTACTGGTGATTTTGGGGTTAATAATGGTGAATTTGGAGATTAGTTCTGGTGGATTTGGGGGTTAATATTGGTGAATTTTGGGGTTAGTACTGGTGATTTTGGGGTTAATAATGGTGAATTTGGAGATTAGTTCTGGTGGATTTGGGGGTTAATATTGGTGAATTTTGGGGTTAGTACTGGTGATTTTGGGGTTAATAATGGTGAATTTGGAGATTAGTTCTGGTGGATTTGGGGGTTAATATTGGTGAATTTTGGGGTTAGTACTGGTGATTTTGGGGTTAATAATGATGAATTTGGAGATTAGTTCTGGTGGATTTGGGGGTTAATATTGGTGAATTTTGGGGTTAGTACTGGTGATTTTGGGGTTAATAATGATGAATTTGGAGATTAGTTCTGGTGGATTTGGGGGTTAATATTGGTGAATTTTGGGGTTAGTACTGGTGATTTTGGGGTTAATAATGATGAATTTGGAGATTAGTTCTGGTGGATTTGGGGGTTAATATTGGTGAATTTTGGGGTTAGTACTGGTGATTTTGGGGTTAATAATGATGAATTTGGAGATTAGTTCTGGTGGATTTGGGGGTTAATATTGGTGAATTTTGGGGTTAGTACTGGTGATTTTGGGGTTAATACTGATGAATTTGGAGATTAGTTCTGGTGGATTTGGGGGTTAATATTGGTGAATTTTGGGGTTAGTACTGGTGATTTTGGGGTTAATACTGATGAATTTGGAGATTAGTACCGGTGATTTTAGGGTTCAGTTCGTGCATTTTGTGTCTCTGCTCTGCCGCTGCTCCCCCAGCCCGGGGCCGTCCCCAGCGCCCGCCCCGCGCACGGACACCGCTCATTGCCGCCGTTCATTTACCTGCGCGGGGAAAGACGGAAATACCGCACAACCCTGGCCCGGTGACCGCAGCCGCCCCTTTCCCTGCGCCGCGACCCCGAAACCCCCGGGACCCCCGGGCCGCGCATCCCCCGCGCATCCTGCGCGCATCCCCGCGGGTGGCGCGGCCCCTTTAAGAGCCCGCGCCGTGTTTGTTGTGCGGCCGCGCTAGCCGCGCTCCCATTGGCTGCGACAGCGCGAGCCGCGCTCTCATTGGCTGCGCCGGCCGCAACCGCTGCGTGCGGACCCGCGGGTGCGCGCGGGAGGGGCGGGAGCGCCGCGCCCTGAATGGCTGGGCAAAAATGGGCTGCGGCCGGTGCTAGCCAATCCGCGGCGTGTTGCTATGTGCCGGCGTGCGCCGATTGGTTAAAGTTGATGTCGCTCAGCTTCGGTAGGGTATAAGGGGAGGGAGCAGGCGGCGGGCGGGGGAGGCGCTGCGGGCTCTGTGCGCGTCGGCCGCCGCCGCGCTCGGTCCGCGCCGGGACGCGCTCGGTGCGGCCGCGGTGAGTGAGGGCGGCACGGAGAGCATGAGGGCGTGAGGGGCGAGCGGCCGCCGAGGAGAAGCGTACCGGCCCGCGCGCGGCGGGGCCGGGGCTGGGCGGCCGCGCGCAGCTGCGCCACAGCCGCGTCTGTGTCCGTGTGTCCCCGCGTCCCCCCCTGCACCCGGCCCGCGGCCGCGCGGAGCCCGCGGAGCATCCCCGGGGGGCTCCATCAGCGCCGCTGGAGAAGATGGGGGAGCCCCCGGTGCTGGCGGTGGGAGAGCCGGGCTGGGCGAGCGGCGGCCTTTGTGTGCGCGGCCGGGCCGGGGGATGGAGGCGGAGGGCAACAGGTCCGGCCGGGAGGGGCTCGGTGCCACCGGGCCGGGGAGCAGCGAGGAAACACCGGGCGAGGAAGAGGAGGATGAGCAGAGGTGGTCGTGCCTCGGCAGCCACCCGGCTGTGGCGGTGATCGCACCGCAAGCCCTGAGCCTTGGTGGCACCGGTGTGCGGGGGGCTCGGGCCGTGACCCCGCGGAGCTGCCGCAGCTTCCCGGGGGGCTCCGGCCGGCGGCTCCGAGTGCCAGCGGGACTGCGAGTCCCGGGAGCCCCGGCCGTGCCTCTGCTGCCATCGTGCCCGGGGGGGCGCAGGGATTGCGGGGCAGCCGGGGGATGGATGTCTGCTCAGCTGCTCTGTGTCCCTGCTCAGCTGCTCCGTGTTGTATCTCGGCTGCTGTGTTGCTGCTCAGCTGCTCTGTGTTGTTGCTGTCTCCCCTGATAAGGGTGTAGCAGCTTCCTCTTCTGCAGAGCTCCGCCGAGGGCCAGGGCTGAGGTTTGAAATGCTAACGGGGTTCTGCATCTCCATAGAGACTCCTGGATTTGATGCTGAAAAGTTCGAGGTGACAGAAGTAGCCGTGGGTCCATAGCTTCAGGTTTTAATGCTGATTGTTGAAGTGCAGCTGATTTGAAATCCTCCTGTTTAAAATGGGGTGGGAAGAACAGAAGTGGGATCCTCGCAGCCTTAGCCTGTAATTTACTGGAGTGGCTCTGTCCTCACCTTTTTCTGTCTTAGAAAAGAGCCAGAGGCAGGCCTGTCAGGGCAGCGAGTGTTCCTCGCATGCAGCTGGGCCAGGGCGGGCCAGGGCACAGCACCTGCCCTGCCTCCCTCCCTGCCTCCCTCAGCGCCGGCTCCCCGCTCCAGATAAAGATTTTTCCTAATGCGTTTATGGTTCCTTAAAGCTGGGCAGCGCAGGGAGGCCTGTGCTGAGTGAGAGGGTTGTAAACAAGCAGATACCGAGGGGAGCTTGCCTTGTAATCCGTGAGAGGATTCTGCCTGGAGAGGATGTGTTCTGTGACTTCATCCTCGCACAGCACTCCCACTGATTCTGTTCAAGATCTCATCGTGTTGGATCCACGCCTCTGGTTCCTTGTAAACACGGTGTGCTGTGGAACAGGGAATTGGGATGTTCTCCTTTCCTCCCTGGTTCTTGTTTCCTCCTGTGTAAAAGTGAGGGCTGGGCTTTGAAGCTGAGGTTGGGAATACTGTGATGGAGATGTCAAGTGCTTCCCTTATTTATTTATTATTTTAGCTTTCTTTGCAGGTGTCTCTTTCCCAGTGCCAGGATTGGAATAACTGGCAAAACAGTCCTTGAGCTCCCTGGTGTCCTCTGGATCCATAGATTCTGAATAAATTATTTCCTTCCCTTGCTGCTTGGTGTGTGCAGTTGAGTCAGGGCTGTGTTGAAGCAGACAGCATCCCTACCTGTAAATCCACATTCCCTCAAAGGCTCCTTGACTCATGGATTGAAACCTGTTGCTGAGAGAGAGAGAATTTAATTAAGGAACTGGTCACTCTGGTGTAGGTCCTGGCTGGCAGTTCACAAAGTTGGGACCTCCTTCATGTGCTGTGGTACTACAAAAGCATTGCAGGGATTGCAGAGGAGTAAAAAAACCATTTATTTCTTGTTCTTGCATCACAGCCTTGCCTTTGCTCGTGTTTGTGGAAGAAGAGGCACCGATAAAGCCAGGCTTTCATTGGGCTTTGGTCATTAACTGGCAGAGCTTAAGCAGAGTCTTCATTAGAGGTCAGCTGTGGGGTGCTGGAGCACAGGGATCACAGAGTGGAGTCAGGAATGAGGAAATTGAGGGTTCAGTTCCCTGTTCAGGCTGTTCTGAAGCTGATCAGGATGTCCAGGATGCAGCAGAGTTGTTCATTGCTTGGAAACCAGGACACACAGCTGTCTTTTTCCACTCCTTGATGGAGAGCTGTGGGTTGGTCCTTCAGGGTGTTCCCTCTTTTCTGTGCCTGTTTGTTTGCAGCTCCTGTCTTTCAGATCCAATCACAGTAACTGATGGCTGAGGACAGCTTTCCTTTTCCTTCCAGTCCATGGAACAGAGGGACTATTCTGACCCCAGGATTTTTCATTTCTTTGGTACAGGTCCTCAGCTGCTAAATCAGTGTCTGTTGGCTGTGTGGGAATGTGGGTTTCTTACAGTTTGTCTTTTTGGGGAGAATAAAACCACACTCTTCTGGGAGTGCTGTGCCCTGAATCCTGTTCCCTGTACCCCCATTGATCCCTGCTCCTCATCTCCCTGGATTTTGGCAGTGGGTTATTTCTCACTCTGCTTTCTGCCGTGTCATTTTGCCTTTTTGTCCCCGTTTGTCAGCCTCTGTGGCTGTCCTGCAGCACATAAACTGAGTGTGGCTGATTCTTCTCCTCTTCTGCCACCTTTTACTGGACAGCCACATCTTCCAAGCTGCCTGGGAGCTTTTCCACCTTTTCCACCCTCTGCTGTGGGGTGCGTTGGCCATGGGGAGCAGCTCCATCCCCGGAAGCCTCGCTGGACTGGCCAAGCCACTTAAGGCTGCAGGAAATAACATAATTAATGAGACTTAGTTCTCCCACATCTTGTACCTGACAATCTCAAGTCACTTGACAATGCTAATTAAAGCTAATCACGTTCCTCTGTTTTTAGTAAATAGCTATTATCCCTGCTTCACTCTTGCTTTAACAAATGATAGTGCCAGGCTCCGTGAGTCACTGGGAGTTATGGGAATGCAGGCTGGTGGAGCTGCCTTCCGGTTTCCTCACCAACAGGTCCATCTGGAGATTGGTTTTGTACACCTGCTCAGGTGGAGGATGTTAAAATGTGAGCTGTTTTGCTAACTCACAAAAATATATCACTTTTAGTCTCCTTTTTTTTTTTTTTCACTGCTGTCGTGACTTGTACAAAACAAAACTCCCGCAGTGGAGCAAAGGCTCCTGAAAGTTCCAAAAGCTGAGGATGCTTTGAATTTGCCCTTCAGAGGAGTTTTTGATGTGCAGAGTGCTGTCACTTCTCCTGTTTCACACTGGCAGCAGGAGGACAAAACATAGCATGGTGTGACTTGGGCATTGCCCAGCCCAGCCATGGAGCTCCAGAGGAAACCTCTGAGGTTTCACTGATGAAATATGGCTGGAGGAAGATGTTACTAAAAACAGACTGCCAGCATTGCAAACAAAAATAAAAGATGGGGTTAATCATTAACTGTGGGGAAATAAGAAAACTTGAGGAGAGTCCCAGGAACTCCCAGCTCAGACGTGCGTCAGTTCTGTCACAGACTGAGCCAGGTGAGTCAGTGCACCTGCCTTGGCAGGCTGAGAGGATATCCAGGAGGAACTAATGACAAAACCTGGCAAGCTAACAGCTGACTTGACCTTCTTAAACTGGATTCAGTTATAGAGTATCTGCCACGGGAAGATCCAAGCTCTAAATGCTCACCTGGCTTTGCCCCCTTGACACACTAAAGGGGAGTGAGAGGGGTTGTGGCTGAACAACGCAGAGCTTGTCCCTTGTTAATGCAGGAACTGTTGCATTTAAAGTGTTTCTGGCAGAGATGGGTCAGAATTCACCATTTTATCCTCAGCTTTACTCAGAACAGAATCAGATGTAGCAGGGTAGAAAATAAAGCTGCTGCCTGTCTTGTGGCAGATGAGCTGCTGGGTTAAAGATTTCCTGGGAAGAGCAGGTGGGGTTTGTGGGCAGTGAAAACTTGGGAATTTGGCAAGAGGAGCTTGTAGTAGTGAGTCATGACAGGCAGCTCTAGCAGACCCTTCTTTAATGTCTCTGGGGATATTGGAGTGATCCTTGCAGCAGATAAATGTTCTCACTGTGTTCCCTGCCTTTATCAGGAGAAATGGATGATCCGTCCTGCAGACCCAGGTAATTGAATCCTGCTCATACCTACGTGTGCCAGAGAGGGAGATAATAAAGTGATCTGAGGAACACCACAGAAAATGCAGTGATAGGAGATTTGTTTGGACAGCCAGACTGTTTTGCAATTAAAGCGAATCAAGCTGAGAAGTGAGGATGATGAAAAGCGTTTCCATTTTGTCAGTAAATGATCAGTTGGGTGGGAAGAGCTTTTCCCCTCTGCCTTTAGTTCATGTTGGTGCTGGAATAGCAGGGCAAGGGTCTTGTTTCATTTTGTAGAACTCTGTGTATGTGTGAATGTGGCAGAATTCTTGTCTGGGGCTCCAAGTGTGACCTTCACCTTGAGCGTGGCTTTGTCCAGTGCAGGGATGGCTCTGGAACTGAGGAGCTGCAGCTCAGCTGATTCAGCTGCAGCACTCTTACCCCTTCCTGGGCCTGCTGGGGCTTTGCAAAATGTACAGGAGGAAATGGAGTCACTTGTGTGTTAAATTAGCCCAGGCTGCAGCTTTTATTTGTGGCACGAGTGGGATTTGCTGGTGGGAGCAGACGGAAGCGCCGCCTGCTTCGGCATCGCCGCTTCTGCAGGAGATTTCTCCTGCTCAGTACCTCTGGAGTGGCCTCTGCTGGAGCTGGGCCCTGGACCTGGCTGCAGGGAGCTGGAGGTGGGCATTTCACAGCTGTAATCTCGCCCTGCTGCTCCTTATCAGCAGCACAGGCTCTTCTGCATTGCAAAGATATCGCTGCCAGGCAACTGGGGAGAGTGGGAAGAGAATTCAGCCAGAGGTGTCAGTCACTGCTTGGAGAGGCTGGATCCTGCAGTCCCTGCTCCTGTGGTTTCAGAGGCAGGCCTGGAAAAAGTAATAAATTATAATCTTTTAATAATGCCTTTAAATAACAAAAGGTTTAAAGAATCCTTCTGTAATAAACCATTGAGGCAGGTGATGTCTGTCCTAGCTTGTGCCGTGCCTTGTTGAGATGAAATTGGAAAAGAAAGGCTTTGATTAAAATATCCAGGATTGTTTCCTTTCCCTGCCTTCCCAGTGCTGTCTGATGGTGCTCTGGGTTGTGGGGAGGGATGAGTGAGCAGTTCTGACACTGAATGCTCCAAGCCCAGCCTTAGGCTGTAAAGAAATCAGAAAATTCTCATTGTGCCCTGCTCTCTGTAGTCAGGAGCCAGAAAGAAGTACCTCTGCATGATCTTCAGTGAGTTATTTTAACCTGTTCTTTCCCTTTCCAGTTGGCTGAGGGCTGTAATTCACACAAGGATTCCTGCTTGGAATGCAGGAGCCTTTTGAACTTGCTTCTTGCATCTGGGAACCTGAAAATGCACTGGTGTGGGTTATTAAAATGGGTGAGACTTTTAAATTTGATTTAATCTCCAAATTGACAGAACCTAAAATAAGGATTTTAAAATGTTTTTTAATGTTAGTAAGTTTAATGGGTTTTTACTGGGTTAAAGTCACAAATCTACACAAAATTCTAACAAAAGCGAGTTTTAAAATTTGCTCTTTGTTCCTTTTCAGTTTCAGCTCATTTCCCTGTGCTTTGCAGGTCACCTTTAGAGGAACCTGTCCATCAGAGACACCAGGGGGGTTTACTGTGGGGTGCTGTATCAATTTCTGACCAGAGCAATTGTGATAGACACAGAGTGATGATCTCAAAGAGGAAGAGAAGCCACCAAAGCCCAGCTTGGAGAGGTGATTAACAGCAGCAGCGTGGCGGGGCTGGCGCTGGGTTTTTCCTGCCGGGCTGGCTGTGGAATGTGGAGCACGGCAGGTGCAGCAGGGCTGGCACCCTGCCCGTCCCGGCTTCCCTGGGGCCGGGGTTGCCTCCTGCTTGCTGCAGCTCCTCCCGATGCCCTCTAGTGGCTCCCTGGCAGGTGTCTGGGATGCTCTTTGCCGTCAGCATCACCTCCATCCATCCCCTTTTCCCCAGCACCATGCAGTGCTTCCTCACGGTGATGAGGAGATCTCACTTGCTAGGAGACACCCAGAGGAGGAGAAGGGGTTCAATATTATTATTGTTATTATTATTATTATTATTATTAGTGTTGTTATGATGTCCGTGCAGCTGATAAAAGTGCAGAGGGTTCCTGCTGGCTGTTTTCCACGTTTTCTCATGTTCTTCTCCTGCTCGCAGGGTTTGGAGGATGAGCTGAGGTGTTAAAGGACACTCAGGGGTCAGTGCTGAGCTCTTTGCAGGGTCACCTCAGGCAGGGTTTGAAACTGGTGAATTTCAGACACTTGCTGCTGAGGGAGTGAGTGAAGCACATTGTGTTCACCCATCTGCTGTTTCAGCTCCTTTCTTGGCTTCCCCTTGTGTTGTTCCTTGCTTAAATTCAGGATGTTCATCCTTCCTCAAGGTACATCCCACCCTCCCTCCCTCCTTCAGAGGATCTGCTGCAGCTTTCCCAGAGCTGTGGCTCTCCAGAACTGCCCCAGACCAGGATATTTTGTCACCATCAGGGCATAAAATGCTCCTTTAGCAGTGCCAGGTGTGTCTGAGTGTCCCACACCTGGCTCTGGTAACTCCTGATCCAGAGGGAAGCAGAGCAGGACATCAATTAGAAACCAGCCTTCCTTCAGGCTGCATTGAGGGATATTAAGGCAGTTTTTGTCAAGAAAACCCTGGTAAGTGGCTGTATTTACCTTGAGAATTTTCCTAAAATCTTGGTCAGAGCCTGGAGCTACCCAGTTTAGGCACAGAAAACTCCAAACCCAATTCCTCTTGTGCTCTCCTTGCTCTGGGAATCAGCACATCTCAAACTCTTTCTGTATTAATGAGAGACCCACCAAAGGAGAAAGGTTGGGTTTCCAAATACCTGGATTATTTCAGAGCTGCTGCAAGCAGCTTTCTGTAGCATTTGCTATATTCTAATAAGTATTTCACGGGCTGAAGTTTATCTTAAAATTGAATAAATCGTTAAAAAAACCTCTCAGCTCAAACAAACCTGTTGTTTGTCCTGCCACAACGAACATTTGCATCTGAGCTGCATTGCAAATGGATTTTATTGAAATCAGGCTTGTGTGTGATGGTTTTGTTCCCTGGCATGTGGACTTGTACTCACAGTGGCCTTGTCTGGCAAGTGCTTGGCACAGAATTCCTCCTTTTTTTTTGTGTTTCCTGAATTGCTGAGAGCTTTGTGTGGGACACCCACAGGTGGAGGGTGGGTTCTGAACCAAAGCTGCCCAAATGGCAAAAAGTGTGTGGTGGTTTTTCCCTCAGGAAGCTGATACCTGCCCAGAGCTCAGCAGGACAGCCCAACACACCCAGGGCAGGCAAACAAAACATTCAGCTGATTTTCCCACTGATATGATGTTGCAAGTTTTTTTTTCTTTAGAATCCTTTCCTTTTGTCTAAACCAACTTCCTGACTTGGTGGGCATTAATTAATAGGCATAAATTCCTCTTCCATTGAATCGAGTGAGTGCATCCCAGAGATAAATTTCTCTTGAATGGGAAAAGAACAATAATGGATGATGGTGGTGGTGACAGATACTCATCTCTCTGACAGTGCTGGGCACGATGATAAAGTGAACAAACCTTCTTTTGTTCTTTTTTAAAGTGAGTGCAACGATTCCACTGCTGCCCACTGCCTGTGGTGCTGATGAACATGAGCTCATCATTCTGAAAACCAGAGGCACAGCCCAAATTCATCGTGGTGCCTTTGTTCTGCAGCAGAACAAATGCACTGTTAACTGGTAATTGTCTCCTAATTCAAATGTAGTTGGCATTAGGACATGAAAAATCCACGGGGTTGGGTTTTGCATTGCTGGGAGCCACTGAATACATTTCAAAATTGTATTTAAGACAGAAATTGGTCCTTATAAGCTGCTGGCTGTGCTTGTAGAATGTCAGGATGCATTTCCTGCAGGTTTTACCTCCTCTCCCTCACTGGTGAGGACAGAGCTCTAGGTAGACAATGCACATGTGGTCACACCGTGTCAAAGTGGTGTCTTGAGAAATTACAGCTGAGCTTATCTGAAGTTTTTATTCAAGGCATTTTCTTAACAAGGCTTCCCACCAAGATCTTGGCTCACAAATCTTTATTCTCTGCCCTGCCTGGAGCAGAGATGGAGTTTGCTTTCTCAGCACAGCCCTGAGACAGGAATTGCAGTTCCTCTGATACCATCTCGCCTGAATAATTTTTCTTTTTTTGGTCTGCTTTTAAAAGGTCAAATGTTTTTTTGCTGATGTTCAATGTGTTGTGAGGTCAAATAAATGAATGCTCATGAGCTGCTTTTGCAGAAAGCTGTGTGCAGCAGCTAATTCCTGTGTGTGTGCTCATTGCTGTGTCAGATAAATGCAGCTGTAGGATTTCCTGCTTTGTTCATTGTTCTGGAGCATTGATGCTGAGCAGCTCTGGAGAGAGGGGTCAGCAAGCAGCAAATTAAAGGATTGCTGGGGTATTGTTCTGGTTGGGGTTTATTTATCTCTCTCTGGGGGTGCCTGGGGATTGCCTTCTGCAGCTGGTGGGGAAGGGAAGGTTTGGCAGGGCAGGATGGAGGTGGTGAAAGTGGTGATGGATTGTTGCACTGATCCATGCTGCTGTGGAGGTGACCGGGGGCTGCTTTTCATTACAAATCAAGCCTGAGGTTTAGACACAATCTGGATTCTCATCCAGGAACCAGCTGAAGTGATTGCCAGTCCTTCCTTGTGCTTTCCCCCAGCTTTTCCAAGGGAATTTGTGTCCAGCTGCTCCAGGAAGGGCAGATTTGTTCTCCTGCTTCCCTGGAGCCTCACAGATTCCAGGATATGGGATAAAAGACATCAGCTGCTCAATCAGGGCCCTGGAATTTGGGGATGGTTTTGTGGCAGCTGAAAATGAGGATTCTGCTTTGGTTTACATCTGGTTTCTGCCCTGTTGCTAATTTAGGCTACAGTCCTTGAGTGCCTCTCACCTTGGATGGGAAAACAATGCTGACTAATGCAGAACTCAGTTCTGACAAAATTCTGGTGCACACAGAGAACTGGGGCAGGATACAGGTGAAGACTGATTTATCTTCCTGATTTATCTTCCTTCTCTGATGAGTGTAAAAGACACTAAAATCTTGCTGAAATCCAGAGCTGCAGCTGGGGAGCAAACAGTGCCCAGTCCTTAGCAACTGGCCAGGTAAATCCCTGGCAGAACCTCATTTGGACTGGGCAGGAGAGGGGTGAGCTCCTCACAAGCTGGGAAATGAACCTCTCTGTGTCAGAGGGGTCCTGCTCAGCTGTGGCTGTAACTTTAATTGGAAAAGGTTAATCTGATTAGTTGGTATTTGCAGAAAGCTTTGGGAGTGAGCAGTGCTGTGGAAGTGCTGACTGCTATGATCATGATGGATGTGCTTTATCAGCAGCTTGCCTGATGAGCAAGATGCTTTTTTCCCTGTTTGACTGTGAGGGAGCTGCCTCCTGGAGAGCAGAAGAAAAATATTTCAGGAAAAAAAAAAAAAAGAAGAAAAATTTGGTATCCTGTTGTTTTGCAGGATTCTGGCTCCTGTTGAGCTCTGTGTGTGGTCAGGTCCCTCTGGTACCAGGCAGAGGGAATATTTCCATGAGCAGGGAGTGGCAGGACAAGGGGAATGGCTTCACACTGATAGAGAGGAGCTCTGGGGTGGGGATCACCCAAAAATCCTTCCCTGTGAGGGTGGGGAGGCCTGGCACAGGCTGCTCCATCCCTGGAGGTGTCCAGGCCAGGCTGGACAGAGCTCTGGACACCCTGGGACAGTGTCCATGGCTTGGACACCTTGAATTTATCAACCATGACAAGGTTTGGGGAAGTGTTGGAGGCAGGGTTCTCCTGATGCCTGAGATGTTATTCCTCGTTTGCTTTATTTTGGGGGTGAGCTTGGTGTTGTTCCATGTTTGACCCACAAAGTGCAGGCTCAGAGGCTGAGCAGAATCACATGGAAAGGAAAATCCTCCTGGGAGGAGCAGCCAGAGTTCATGATTAATTTGCAGAGCGTGCGTGCACGCCATGGATCCGGGAGGGAGGGCAGCTGCTGCTGCTTCCTTTGTGCTTCTCCATCCTCAAAAGCAACACTTGTAGCTCTAAGACTTTTATAGGTGTGGGATCTGAAAACTCCATTTCTGCCAACAAAAAGAGACCCAGACTTGAGCTGCCTTGCAGGTGCTGTCAGATGATGTTGGAGTGTAAAATGGTGTTTCCATCCTGAATAGGGTTTTTAATGTCTCTTGCTATCAGGAGTAGGCTTCAGAGGCTGTGCCTTGCTTTGGCTGCTGTCAGATGTTCAGATAAAAAAAAATAAAATACTGGAGTGCAGTTTATAGAGTAGCTTCTACCTTCAGAGCTTGCAGGGAGTTCTAAAGGAAAGTATAATGAAGGAATCCTGCATTTCCCATGGGGAAAGTAGGGCAGAATGGAGAGAAAAACTGGTTTGGTGACTCATGGCCTTAGAAAACCCAGGTCCAGCTCTGATTTTTCCCATGGGGTGTCACAGCAGTGAGTCAGGCAGGGGACAGGGGCTGGCTCTGCTCCCCACTTTGTCCCTGGCTGGGTGGGAGTCACCTCCCCTCCTCTGCAGGAGTCACAAGGGCTGGAAGAATGGGTGCAGATAACGGGAGAAGGGAGGTGTGAGGGCAGCCAGCAGGTGAATAAAGAGCTGTGCTGCTGATCTGATCCCTGGGCATCACTCCTGTCTGCTGCTTCTAAATCCTGAGTGAAGGTGGGATTCGCCTCCACTCCTCTGCAGGCATTTCCAGAGCCACAGAGGGGTGGAAAAATGGGTGCAGATAATGGGAGAAGGGAGGTGTGAGGGCAGCCAGAAGGTGAATAAAGAGCTGTGCTGCTGATCTGATCCCTGGGCATCACTCCTGTCTGCTGCTTCTAAATCCAGCCCTAAATCCTGGCTGGGTGAGAATCACCTCCATTCCTCTGCAGGCACTTCCAGAGCCATGAAATGCTGGAAGAATGGTGCAGATAACAGCAGCAGGGAGGTGTGAGGGCAGCCAGCAGGTGAATAAAGAGCTGTGCTGCTGATCTGATCCCTGGGCATCACTCCTGTCTGCTGCTCCTAAATCCAGCCCTAAATCCTGGCTGGGTGGGAATCACCTCCATTCCTCTGCAGGCACTTCCAGAGCCACCGGTGCTGGAGGAGTGGTGCAGATAACAACAGCAGGGAGGTGTGAGGGCAGCCAGCAAATGAATAAAGATCTCTGGTACTGATTTAACCCCTGGGCATCTCTCCTGTCTCCTAAATCCAGCCCTAAATCCCGCTGTGGGCTGCAAGCTGAGTGTTGTGTGTGCTTTCCACCGCAGGTTTCTGTGCAGTCCCCTGCTTCTGGTGCCCAAATCCCTTCGTCTGGAGCATCAGCAGCGTGTGGAGCCCGCCCCACACAGCCCATCCCTGCCAAACCACGGCCTTTACCTGCGTGTTCCGCTGTTTCCCGTGCGACCCCTCCTGCGGGAGCGCCTCCTGGGCCACCCCCGACTTCAGCCAGCGCTCCGTGGCTCCAATGGTGAAGATGACGAGGTCCAAGACTTTCCAGGCATATCTGCCTTCCTGCCACAGGACCTACAGCTGCATCCACTGCAGGGCTCACCTGGCCAACCACGATGAGCTCATCTCCAAGGTAGGGGCTTCCAACATTCCCTCACGTTGTGTCGCCTCATTCCTCTTCGCAGCAAGGCACAATTCTTCCAAAAAATATTTATGAGATTCACATTCTCTAAACCTTTCTTATCTAAAAGCAATTCTTATCTCATTTGCTGTGCCTGTGTTTGTGCAAAAGTAGAATGCAGTACGGAGTGATGGTGTTTTGGTTCCTTGGTTCAGGGCCACGTGTGCAGCCCCACATTTCTCTTCACAGAGAAAAGCAAGGCACAGTTCTCCCCAAGAATATTTCTGGGTTTCACATTTTCTGAACCTTAGAGAAAGGAAAAACAATTATTATTTGCTGTGCCCGTGTTTGTGCAAAAGCAGAAGGCAGTATGGAGGTTGTTTACCCAAAGTGATGGTGGTTTGGTTCAGGGCCAAGTGTGTAGCCCCACATTTCTCTTCACAGAGAAAAGCAAGGCACAGTTCTTCCCAAGAATATTCTTATCTCATTTGCTGTGCCTGTGTTTGTGCAAAACTAGCATGCAATATGGAGGTAGTTTACCCACAGTGATGGTGTTTTGTTTCCTTGGCCTGTCAGGGCCAGGTGTGTGTGTGTGTCAGGACTGTTGGGTGACAGTCACAAGATCAGGGCAGTTGTGTGCAGAGCTGAGTGCTTGGCAATTCAGTTTAGATGTGATATAGTATAGAATAATATAGTATAATAAAGTAATTAATTAGCCTTCTGATAAGATGGATTCAGATGCATCATATCTCCCTGCAAATACTGTAATGTTGCACATCAGTGGTGGTAGAAGTGCTTGGCCTTACCCAGCTACCTTTTCCCTTGGAAAATGGGCTCTCATCCCAAAGGATCTGTTTGTGAGCTGCTGCTTTTGTGTTGACTGCCTGGGGTCTTCACCACCCTCACAAGTGCACTGATCTCTTCACTCCCATGACCAGGGAATGGCTGGAGCTGGGGCAGGGCAGCTTTAGTTGGTATCAGGAAAAGGTTTTCACCTCCAGGGTGGTGGAGCACTGAAAGAGGCTCCCCAGGGTTTGGTCTCAGGCCCAGGGTGGGATTGTTGGGGGGCCCTGTGCTGGAGTTGGACTCACTGATCCTGATCAGTCCCTTCCAGCTCTTCAGGGGTGTTGGGATGAGCTGAATTAAAAGCTCTCAGAGCCAGTAAGAGTTCTGATGCAGGCCAGTAAGAGGAGCTTGTTCTGAACTGGGAAAATGAAACCTTCCCTGGCTGTGGTCAGCTCCCAGGGCTCAGCTGCCTTGGAATAACTGTTCCATGAAGTTTGTTCAGCTTATAAAATCTGTGCTCAGAAAAAACAGCCCCAGCCAGAGGTTGATGAGCTGGGCTGAGTGGAAATGGTGCTGTGAGCTCTGTGTGTGCAGCTTGAACAGTTCAGCTTGGTGGATCAGCAGGGACAGAGGGGCTGTGCCCCTTGGAAAGGGGTTTGAAATGTAAA
The DNA here is from genome assembly GCF_027887145.1 of Ammospiza caudacuta. Classification (NCBI taxonomy): domain Eukaryota; kingdom Metazoa; phylum Chordata; class Aves; order Passeriformes; family Passerellidae; genus Ammospiza; species Ammospiza caudacuta. Next base: position 10,066,466 of record NC_080612.1, read on the forward strand.
TAAATGTAAATGTAGCAGCATCTGTGCCCTGGAGGTGAAATTGCTTCACCCTTGGGCCAGCTGGTGACTCCAGGCTCCTGTGCCCACCTGGGATGGGGCAGTGACTCCCTGGATTTTTATTTGGTGCCCTGGATGTTGTGTTGGGACACAGAAAGTGCTTCACTGGCTGAGGAAGGAGGCTTGTTTTACTTGCTGTTTGTACAGTAGATTAAAGTTTGTGCTCTGCTTTTGTTTCTTGACACAGCTGGTCCCCAGCCAAGGAAAAACAAGGCTGTACATTCCCAGTGCTTTCACCTTTGCTGCTTCCTTCCCCTCCTTGTTCCAGGTCCATGCTCCAGTGCAGCTCTGCAGGTTAAGGAGCTTCCAGCAGGGCAATGCTAGAGCTGCCAACTGCTTGGAATTTGAGCTCCTAGCCCAGGAACTGCCCAGGAATGCTGACCGCTAAAATATGGACAGGAGAGGGAAAGGAGGGAAGCACAATGTGACTTTTGGAAGTGTTAATTCCAGTGTGCTCCTTCTAAAAGTTCATTCTAGACCAAGGTGTGAATTAATAGTTGGGACCACATCGTTGGTGGAGCCACCAGCAGGTCATGGAATTTGAATGCAAAGGGTTTGGGGTTTCAGGGTTTGTTTCTCAGGGTTGTAAACACGAATAAAAACACATTCTTTGTATAATTGGAAACCTTATAAAAGCAGTTGTGCAATCATGGCTTGTACAAGTGGTGTTTGACAGAGCAGAAGGGCAGTCCCTGCCTCAAGGGGCTTCCAGATGTGGAGGAACTTTCCCAGGCAAAGTGTAATAGTGGCTTTTTTATCTGTTGGAGCTCAGTTTGGAGGAAGGCTTGGGGAGATGTTTCAGTCCTTTCATCCCAGCCTTATGCTCCCATCCCTGAAGCAGGCACTGCAGTTGCTGTGCTGGTTTCCCACATGGAAACGTGGCAGAGGAGAAAGGAGGAGCAGGGCTGGAAAAGGGAGTGGGAGACTGCAGAAATGGGAGCAGCTGCAGCTCATCCTGAACCTGGCTGTGCCATGGGATCCAGGCAGCCCAAATGACTCCATCCTTGGAAGCATCCCCACCAAACAGGCTTTTATGTAACAGCAGGGTGCTGGGGATTTGCCTCCATGGAATGGATTCCTGTGCTCCTTCTGCCCCGAGCTGGGCTGCTCTGCACTCCAGGAGCTTTTAGCTGCTCTGGATGCTCCTCACAAGCTGCAGCCCTGGCTGGAGCTGTTGGATCAAACACAACTGGAGCTGAATCCCAGGATTGTTCTGCTTTCATTCCCTCTCCATCTCCCAAGTTTCCCCTCTCAGCCCTTCAGCACAACTCTGGCTTCAAAGTGTTTTACCAGCACCAGGTATCCAAAACTCTTAGACAAATCTGCCTTGGCAGGGCAGTTTTTGCTCCTTTCTGTACTGCAGGAAAACCTTGTGCTTTAAAAGGGGTGGAAGGTTTCTCAATAAACCATTGCTATTTAAAGGAAACAATCGATGCTGAGGCTTTTAAGAAAATCCAAAGCTGTTACATGAAGCCAGTTACCAAAATGTTGCTTACTTGGCCTTTTATCTCCTGCAGCCTGAGGGAGAAAGTGGTTTAGTGTGTCTGATTTTGTAACAGGATCTAAATTGTAGGTTGGGCTGTCTGGCCAAGAAAGGCCTTATTGACTTAGGAAATATTAAGGTGATCAGATAAATTGGGTGGAGTGAGCAGTTTTTCCTTTCTGTGTTCCTTTGGTGTCTGGCTTAGCATGAGTGGAGTTTCTTGTTCCCTTGGAGCAATGCATCATTTAAAAGGCTGTGCCAAATTTAGTACATACTCTTGTTTCACTGCTTTTTCCAGAGCTTAAGCGGGCTGAGACTTTGGGAACTCAACCCTGCCCTGCAACAGATTCCTGTGTGACCTTGAGGAAGTCACTGAATGTCTTTGTTCCTCCTTTTCCCCACCTGAAAAATGCTGCTTGGAGGGTTTTGGAGCAGGTCCTGTCTGCTCCTCCAAATTAGTACAGGCTGTCCCAATCCTCTTTGGTTTTAATGTAAAAACAAAATCACTGTGCCAGGCAACTGTACTTAAAAATCATATTTCAATGCCAAAAAAATAAGTGAAAGGTACTTCTTGTTACAGGCACAACATCCCATGGTTTTTAGAATGTTTGAGAAAAATATATATTCCATCATCAATGTCTCCAGGAAGCAGACACAGGAGTTTTTCTTTTACATCATTTTCTGTTGGGGCCTGAGGGGAACAGCCAACAAAATAGACATTTACCAAGTAAAGTTAAACCAAGTTTAAAACTGGCAGGGGTGATTCTGATTTATATAACCTACTTTGAGTTATTCCAGCTCTTTCTGTTGGAATCCATTTGGTGCCCTTAAAGGAGGATGGGAACAAGAGCAGAAAGATCCAGGCCAGAGACGCCACTGAGTGTCTTGGGTGCTGATTTTTTGTGCTGATTTTTTGTGAGCAGTAATTCAGCAGAAATGACCCTGATTATGGAAATATGTGGAGAATGTCTTGTGGGCGTCCTGCAGTTTCATTTTTTCCCCTGAATTAACTGTGATCCAACTGCTCAGCATTACTCAGTGATGTATCCTCTGAAGTCAGCCCCAGGCTTGCTGGGGAAATTTAATGTTTTCCTTTGATGTCTGCATGGAACCTCAGCTGAACATGAATGGGAAATCCTTCAGCACAGAAAGGCTGCAGCTCCTCCAGGCTGAGAATTTAGGAAAAATCCAGCACTCCTGTGTGCCTGACTCTCCCATTTGGGGCCGGGTTGTTAATGAGGGAGCACTCGGAAGCTCTTTTTGATCTTCTCAGCCGGGATTTGGGAGGTGGAGCAGGAAAATTCCCTCCCAGTCCTTGTGGCCTCTCCCCTTCCTGGCTGCTGGAGCCTGAGCCTGGTGGTTCTGCAGCTCCTGGGGAGATTTATGGCTCCATGAGGGCACCAAACTCTGCTCCATCTTCCAGCTGGGGGATCTGAACAGGATTTGAGGCTTTTCCACAGAAGCTGTGGGTGAATTCAGCTCTTTGGGGGCATTTGGGGCACCACATGCAGGTGAAAGGAGCAGCAGTTTTGGTTTTTTGGTGAAAGGATCAGCAGTTTTGGTTTTTTGGTGAAAGGATCAGCAGTTTTGGTTTTTTGGTGAAAGGATCAGCAGTTTTGGGGATTTTGGTGAAAGGATCAGCAGTTTTGGTTTTTTGGTGAAAGGAGCAGCAGTTTTGGGGTTTTTGGTGAAAGGAGCAGCAGTTTTGGGGTTTTTGGTGAAAGGAGCAGCAGTTTTGGTTTTTTGGTGAGAGGAGCAGCAGTTTTTAGTTTTTTGGGTTTTTAGTGAAAGGAGCAGCAGTTTTTGGGTCTTTGGTTTGGCTCTTTGCTATTTTTTTTTTCTTTCTTTCATGTGGACAAGGCAGTGTTTAATGTTCTTTAGGACTTCACTTCTCTGGTATTTGTAGTTCAGTTCACTTTGAAGATGTGAAGATATTTGCTGGGTGGGGGCAGCATGCACACAAGGCAGAACAATAAATGTGAAATTACAACGAGGTAATCTTTAACCTAATGGGAAAAGAGACATTTAATAAATGTCCAAGACATGTCTGATGAAAATCCTGCATTTCCATCACAGGAAAAACCAGTGTATGAGGTGAGAGGGGTATTCCTTTCTCATGGGTAAAGCTCTTGGATTTCATTACACAGGTTTTATTCTTGCTTTAAAGCAGATTTTGTTCCTTCCCAAATATGAATTGAAGCTCCCAGCTCCACAGTAATTGAAATAAAGTTATTTATAACAGTGATGAGCTCTGAAGGCCAGGAGGAGCCATCCCGTCATCATCATCCTCACACCTGAGCTCCTCTGGGGCATGGGCCAGTGGGTTTCTCCAGGATTGCAGCAATTCTTCCAGGAAAAGCATTTAGTCTCCATTTGAAGACTTCAGGAGGGGAAATTCACTGCTCCCTTTGGTCATTTTAATCCAGTGGTTAATCATCCTTACTATTAAAAATCAGAAACTTTGAATTCAGGTTTGTCTGACTTGTGCTTCTTGTCATTGGCCATTATTTTATTTCTTTGGCTAATAAAATCCATCTCCAGTCCCTGCTCTTCTCCTATAAAATATCTCCAGTAACCAAAGTCACTCTTGATCAGTTTTTGGGCAGACTAAACAGATTCATGGTGCAATCTGATTTTTTCCAGTTTCACATCATTTTTGTGGTTCTCTTCTACGTTTTTAGCATTTCAATCTCTTTTTTAGGGATGGAAACAGAGCTGCTCTCATTGTTGCAGCCTCAGACTCTGCAGCAGCATCTTTTCAGCTTCCACATTTCATAATTGCATCAGTCTCAGTGGCTCAGCACTGCACAGAAATCTTGTGTTCATTTATTTGCTGGGAGCTCTTCATGCACCAGATTTATCCATTTTATGCACATTTTCTAGAAGCTGTCCAGCAGCTTTTGGATCCTCCTTTCCAGCTCTTGTTCCCTAATGAATTTGCCACTTCCAGGCATTATTCACAGCCTGCTCTTAATTGCAAATATTTGAGTTCAAGCAGTGAGTGATAAACAGCAAAGCAGCTCCGGGAAAAGTCATTATCAGATTTTTCAGCTCCCATTTCAGTGCTGTGAACGTGAGGGGGGGGAAAAGCACCTTGTAGTTCTTGGCTTCCATGAAGTTTAAAATGAAATGCAGGTCGAGAGGGTTTCAGTGCTCTGTAAAACAACGTGTCATCAGAGCTTTTCCTCCAGCACGAGGGTCAGCCTTAATTCGAATTTTCCAGACAAATCCATGCCCAGAACCCTTTGTGGGCAGGTTGGGGTTGGCATGAGGAGGGCAGAGGGTCTGGGGTTGTTATTTGAGTCCCTCAGCTCCGTGTTTGGGAGGGAACAAACAAACAAACAAACAAACAAACAAGGAGTGCCCTTTGCAGGGAAAAGTCAGGATGTGAAACCCGAGCTGGGGAAGGAGAATTTGTGCTGCCCATTCTCTAATGCAGCCACTTCAATTAATCCTTCTGTCCTGTGTGGAATTGCTTCCTCTGGGCTTTACCCTGCAAGTGTTCCTGCTGTCCATAATAGGATTGAAAAAAATCAGGATTTTTGTTTTATTTAGCCAGGATATTGCTGTTTTAACAGAAAAACCCCAAGGTAATTTGTACCTCCTTGCGTAATTGTGTTTATGCAGCAATTAACTGCCGTGTGATTTTTTTAAAGATATTTCATTCTGGTCCAAAAAGAAGGAGGAAAAAGGTAATAAATCACAAGAGTTTAGAATCCCCTGTCAAGGAGGAGGAACGAGGTAAAAATGGATTTTTCTAATCCATCACTTTCTTCATGGAAACAGCTCTCCTTTCATCTGCTGCTTCCTCTGCCTTAGAATTGATGACCTGGGCATAAATAAAATATTGCTCCCATTTATTATCCAGGGAGCTGCCAGGGAGGAAGGACAGTTGAATCATCAGGGTTTTTGCTGCAAATCCTCAACAAATCCTCATCGCTCTCTACAACTTCCTGAAGGGTGGCTGTGGTGAGCTGGGGGTCGGCCTCTTTCTCCGGGCGACAACAGATAGAACAAGAGGACACAGTCTCAAGCTGCGTCAAGCGAGATGTAAGTTAGAATTAAGAAGGAAATATTTCACAGTAAGAGTGGTCAGATACTGGAATCATTTACCCAGTGAGGTGGTGGAGTCATCATCCCTTGAAGAATTCAAAAAAAGACTGGATGTGGCACTTGCTGCCATGATCTAGTTGCACAGTTAGAACATCGACTGGACTTGATGATCTTATAGGTCTCTTCCAGTCTTGAACTTCTGTGATTCTGTGACTTGATGATCTTATAGATCTCTTCCAGTCTTGAACTTCTGTGATTCTGTGATTTAACTGCAGCTGGAAGCTGGTGAGGTCTGAGCCCCCCTGGGAGCTTCAGCTCTTGGACAAGGAGGGAATTCCAGCAGAACCCGGGGCTGCTCCTGGAGGAGCTGCCCTGGGAATTTCCCTTGCAGGTGTGTGGTTTTAATCTGATTTATCCTCGTTAGGAGCGGCGCAGAGCTCTGGTTTAATCTGTAATTTAATCACACAAAGCCAGGGGGGGGCTTTTCCCGCCTGCTGCCTTTGGGGAGAGGGCCCTGAGGAGTGTCTGAGGGTAATTTCTATTTGAGAGCAGCAGGAAACGCTGTCTGAGGGCCCCACGTGTGCTCTGGGCAGCTGCTGTGTGTGGCAGGCTGCAGCACAGCCCTGCAGGAATCCTCTGCACTTCCCCTCTTCCAGCAGGGTGCAATGGGCAAGGGCTGAGGCTCAGGAAAAAGGAAACTCTGCCCAGAGTCTCCTGTGAAAAACGCCAACCACTTGGCTTTATATTTTAAAGGTTTAATAGTAATGAAATGTTTAATAGTAATAGAAATAGTAATACAATTAGAGTAATAATAATTTGGGCAATTGGGATTAGAACAATATAAGACAATAGAGACAAAGAGTTACGGATGTCCAGGTACCTTTTCTGGGCAGCACAAGCCTGAAAAAGGACCCAAGTTAACAGGGGATTAACCCTTAAAAACAATAACCTGTTGCATATTCATACAGCTCATACATGATGCATAAATTCCATTCAAACACAGGATTCTGTCTGGTCAGTGTCGGCTTCTTCCTCTGGATCCCAACAGCACCTTTGAGGCAGGAAGAAGTTCATTTCTCCTGATAATGGGGCAATCAATTCTCTTTCTCTGAAAGATTCAGGTGTCCTGTGGCTGCTATCTCGCTGCAAGTGCTTTCATACATAGGAAATTATCCTACACAGCATAATTTCTATTTTAACATTTTTTATAACCTACAACTATATTTAACACACTACTTAAGAGAATTAATACAGCATTACTTTCTAACACCACACATATAATATTTATTTTAATATTTGTGAAAAGGCAATCATAAAATACCTGCATTTTTCACACTCCTCTCTTAAAATGCACCATGGAATCACAGCTGTTGGGATAAGCAGCAATAACAAATGCAGAAACTGAGGTTGGATACCTGGAATTGGGAGATTTAAAATCAGAATTAAAATCTGCTTCCAGCTCAGCTCTGAGGACAAATCCTCGATAATGAAACACATTTTAGTACCAAAACTTCTTTTGACGAGACACAAATATTGAGAATTTAGGTGATGGATTAATAAATGAATGAGAATTTCAATAAATGGAGGAATTCTCAGCCAGTTTGGTGACTTCATTTCCCTGCAGTGGATCTTGCCCAGGGACACAGGGGAGCTGAGCTGCTGCCCTGGGCAAATCTGCTTTTGCTGAGAAGCCAGGCTGCCCTCAGTGTCAGCACTGCTGCTATTATGGGCTGCATTAATGGTAAACAGGGCTCCCCTGATACGTGCACACTCACTGTTATGCTGCTAATTAAATAACTTGTTGCATTAGCACTTTCCATCTTCCATCCCAGCTCTGTGTTTATCTCCAAAACCCATGCAGCAGCAATAATTAATGTGGAAATAAAAGGCTTTATTCTCCCCCTGCCACTCCTTTTTCAAAATGACTGCATCGGGGTGGATGCTTTGAGCCTGGAGGAAAACAGCAGCACTCGAAAGTGGGGGATAAAACCCACAGCAAAAATTACAATTTTTCATCCTTGTGTACCCAGAAAGGGCTTCACTGTGACCTGCTGTGGTTTTTCACAGTAAATAACAAAATTTTCTCCATATTACCCTTCTTCATGGCAAATGTGAATGGGTGCCAAACCCATCCCAGCTCTGGGAACGTTGGTGCAGGGATCAGAGCAGTGCCCAGGCTCCCTCCTCTCCTGGAATCACAATCCCACATTTCTGCCCTGCTTTTCTCTGCCCCCAAATAAACTGCAGTAATTGCTTTTAAAAGTAAACACTCCATCTGCTCTTTCTCCCCACAGTATTTCCATCCTTTTTCATCTCAAAGTCAAGTTTTGAAGCACAGCAGCAACCAGAGACTGTGAAAAATCACAAGAGGAGCCCCAAAATATTGTGAAGTTTTATAGAAGTCGTAAATCTGATGGGGTTTGTCTTTTATTTGCCTTCAGTAGTTTGTGCCCTCAGCCATTTGCATTTTGAAATTTCACTTTGAAGTCTGTGAGCTGGAAACTCGTTTAAAAATAAATAAGAGCAGAGTGGAGGAGCCCAGGGCTTCAGGGAGGAGGGGGAATAGCACAGGGATAACAGGAGGAAAATTCAGTGTTGGGCTTGAAGTGAGGCAGGACAGCCAGGCAGGGACAAGGGGACAGAGCAGTTTGCAGCTGTTCTGTGAATTTTGGCATTTTTGTAGGGTTTGGCTCAGGATTTAGCTCAGCAGAGCAGTGTTTTTATCTGTGTTAGAAATCCAAGTGCTGGAGGAAAAACCTCCCCCTTGATTTTAGGGAATTTTTATTTCCCTGAGTGCTGCCCTTCATTAATTGCAGAGCCTCAGAAGAAATTCTCTTTTTCCCTTCTGCAACTGAAATATAAAATTTCCCCTTTGAGAGAAATCCCTTTCCCTGCCCTCTGGGTATGGATAAATAACTGGGAATGTGCCCCTGGATCCTGCCCCATTTAAATCCCTTCATTTTCCTGGGCACCACTGACATTCCAGGGATATCCACTGTGCTGCATGACATTTCAGCATTTTTGGGGAATCCTGTGAAAATTTGGATTTTTCTTGGCTCCAGCACCCAGAAATGTGAGAAGATGAGAGAATCTCCCTTTGAAAACCAAACCAAAGTGGACCAAAAATGTCCTTATTGAAAATAATTTTAAAATGAGAATTCCTTAAATTTGCCCTTTAAGGATTCCTTCAATCTGCCCAAGGGTTTTAGGATCAGGAGATGCTGTATGGCACTGGAACTCTGGGATTTCAGAGCACAAGGATTCTTGTTGCTTGGACATGGGCTGGGGGTTGCATCAACACCTGGGAGGCAGAATAAAAAATTGCAATGAAATTCCCATCAGAATAAAACCAGACAAAAATCTGTGTATCTGCACAACCTGAGCCACAAAATCTGGAGCTGTTCTGGGCCTGGAATGCAGCAAATCCTGGTTATTCCCTGAGTTTTTGCAGAGCAACACCAACTGCAGGGGAGTAAAGGCCATGCTGAATTAATTGAATTATTTCAGAGATGAGTTTGGTCCACTAATTCCATATTGACTTGGGGCTTTAAATAGCATTAAGGACCCGTGGTGAAACTCAATTACAGCTCAGGAATGCAGCTGGAGCAGGGGAAGGTCACATCTGGAGCAGGGGAAGGTCACATCTGGGCACGAGGTGCAATCATGGAACCTGTTCTGATGTCTGGTGGCATCAGAGCAAAATTGAATCTGTTTAATGTGATCATGGCCTGCCCCCTGTGTGAGGAATTAATGAACCCTGAGAGGGCTCTGTGGGTTCAGACCAAGCAATTGAGCTGCTGCTCCCCTGGGAAATGCTGGGTGTGGTGTTGGAATGGCTGGGCACAGCCTGGAATCTGCAGCAGGAATTTGCACCGTTTTTATTTTCCATTTTTCTCCCCGCTGCACATTCCAGGGCTCATCTTTTTAATCAAATTAAATCAAATCAGGCTTGAAAGGTGCCACAAAGGCTGAGCTTGGTGTGGGATGTTGGAAACAGCAGGTGGGAATTGGGATTAATGCATGAGCACAAGGAAATTGGGTTTGGGGCACATCTTGGTGACAGGTTGTATTGACAGCACATTTTGTGTTACTTACAGGTCCCCTCTCCCTGTTCAGGCTGTATTTTATGAGAACCTCTCCTCCTTGGGTGTTTAAGGGTTAGATCAGCAGTGGGAATAGATAAATCTGACAGTCAGAGGGAATAGATGAATCTACAGTCAGTGCTGTGCTGTGGCTGCAGGAACTCAGACCCAAAGTTGGGAAATCAATCAGTGATGCCAAATCTCCCTGGAGAGCTCCTCAGTGCCCCAGGGTTTGTACCATCCCTTCTCTCACTGCAGCAGGGATAGCACAGGGAACTTGTTCCTTTTGGAAAATCCTGGTTCCTGTGCTTGTTTTTCTCCTGACACTGCCACCCCTCATTGCCCAGGGCCCTCAGCTCCCTGTGCATCCCTGCAGTGGGAATTATTGCAGGAGCAGCCTGGCAAGGGGCACACGCTGTTCCCTTCCCCTCTTGGACCTCTTTGGGACCAGCTGCCTTTTCATTCCTGTTTTATGGGGTTGTTCAGAGCTGCCAGCTGGGTACTGGTGAGCAGGATCTGTTCAAAACTGGACACAGGTGAGCAGGGTCTGTTCAAAACTGGACACAGGTGAGCAGGGTTTGTTCAAAACTGGACACAGGTGAGCAGGATCTGTTCAAAACTGGACACAGCTGAGCAGGGTTTGTTCAGAGCTGGACACAGGTGAGCAGGGTCTGTTCACAGCTGGACACAGGTGAGCAGGGTCTGTTCAAAACTGGACACAGGTGAGCAGGGTTTGTTCAGAGCTGGACACAGGTGAGCAGGGTCTGTTCACAGCTGAGCAGGGTTTGTTCACAGCTGGACACAGGTGAGCAGGGTTTGTTCACAGCTGGACACAGGTGAGCAGGGTCTGTTCACAGCTGGACACAGGTGAGCAGGGTTTGTTCAAAACTGGACACAGGTGAGCAGGGTCTGTTCACAGCTGGACACAGGTGAGCAGGGTTTGTTCAAAACTGGACACAGGTGAGCAGGGTTTGTTCAAAACTGGACACAGGTGAGCAGGGTCTGTTCACAGCTGAGCAGGGTTTCTCTGCTGCATCTGCAGGGAACAACCATCACCCTGCAGCCTTTCAGCCCTGGCAGCTGCTTCCTCTTTTTTCCAGATGATTCCAGCAGCTCTTTTTGTGTTCAGCCCATTGTCTGACAGCATCACAAAGGCTTGGGGTGTTGATTCTGTCACAGTGCAGGGAGTGGAGCTGCTGAGGGGGCTGTGCTGGGAGTGAGGAGCTGCAGGAGCTCCCAGGGTTTGTGCCTTTCCCTGGAATCACTGGTGGGATGTCAGAGCTCCCTCCTGGCTCTGCAGCACCAGCAGAGAGGGGAATGAGCCAGAGCAAAGGACAGGGGTGGTGGAGAGGCACAGCCCTGCCCTGCATGGCTCTGCTCTGTGGAAATCTTTGTGTGGCTCTTAAAAAACCAAACAAAACAACAAAAAACAAACACAAGAGCGTCTGATTGTGTATAAATATACCTGGGGTTGTTTTTGTGATTTTCTAGTTCTCATTACAGCATGTGCCAGTTTTCCTGGTGTGCTCAGAGCTGTGGGTTCAGCTCTGGGGCTGAAAGCAGAGATAACAAATGGATTTATCCCAACAGCTCCCAAGGTCCTGGCTGCTGAGCAGAGCAGATCCAGGCAGGATCTGGCTGTGGCTGCTCCAGCAGCATCAGTGGAAGCCCAGGAGCCTCTGTGCAGGCTCAGTCTCCCAGCAGAGCTGCAGTTCTGTGCTCTGCCAGCACTTTTAGAGAATTCTCCATTCCCCAGGGCTGTGTCTGCCCCACAAGCACTCCCTGGGACTGTCCTGTCACTGGCTGACAGGGCAAAGAGGGAAAAGCCATTTCCCTCAAAAAACATCTGGTTTTTAAAAGAATGATTTGATTTCACTGCTCTGATTTGGGACCAGCACAGCTGAGGGGCTGCAAGGTGGCTGCAAATTGGGTGGCAGGAGCTCCTTAAACCAGAGCAGCTGCCAAAGCATCTCAGCATGGAGCCTGTGCTGTGAGAGGAGAGGGGATCTGCCCCAAACTACCCCAGACTGCCCCAAACTGCCCCAAACTGCCCCAAACTGCCCCAAACTGCCCCAAACTGCCCCACACTGCTGACTCCAGGCTCTGCTTCCCACCTGGGCACTGCAGCCAGCAGTGGGGAGGGTTCACACTCAGGCTCAGGAGGATGGAGCTGTTTTGAGCTGTTTTGAGCTGTTTTGAGCTGTTGTGCATCTCCAATCCCAGCAGCTCAGGTGGTTTTTAGAGGGCTCAGGCAGGATGGGGAGCTTGGGTTGTGTTGCTGCCACATCCAGATGTGTTCCCAGCCAGACCCTGAGCGTGAGCAGGGCAGGGAAAAATCTGTGGAGCTTCCAGTGGGAAACATCCACAGAGAATCCTTTCCATCTCTCCCAGCTGGAATAGCGGTGCCAGGAGCTGTTTCAGAGTCTGGGTTTCAGTGGGAGGGGGTTGAGCTGCGCCTCTGAATGTGCACAGGGAAAATGCAGAGCACAGAAAGTAGGTCTGGCTGCTGGCTGTCACCTCAGTGCACATCAAGGGTGTTGTGGAAATCTTTGTGTGGCTCTTAAACAAACAAACAAAGCGACAAAAACAAATACAAGAGCATCTGCTTGTGTATAAATATACCTGGGTTGTTTTTTGTTTTTGTTTTTTTTTTCTGATTTTGTAGTTCCCATTACAGCATGTGCCAGTTTTTCTGGTGTGCCAAAGAGCAGGAACATCTCCAGGAGATGCTCAGGTTACAGCCCCCAGATAAAAGCTGTCTGTGCCACCTTTACAGAGACACAGCCAGCTCAGTCCTGCAGAGGACAAATGCACTGGGGAAATTGTGGTTACCAGACTTTCATGCCTTCTTTTTATGTGTTTTGCCAAACGCTGTGCTGGCTGGAGGGTGATTATTGAGACAGCACTGAAAGCTGAGCAGTGGTTTGTTCAAAGCTCTGCTTGGGCAGGGGGTAAATAACGTGAATATTTTTTTTTCCAGTATCCACCCTTAGCTACCCTCAAGCACTGGTTTGGGCTGGGAGGAAGGGCAGGCAATGCAACAATGTCCAGTGAGCCCCAGCACAGCTGATGGGGCTGGGTTTGTTGTTGATTAAAGACAGACCTTTGTACAGCAGGAGCAGAAAATCCTATTTCTGTACCAGTAAAAACTCTGCTCCCACGGTTGCTGTTATTGGCAAACTCAGTCACTTTTTGGTGTTTTTGGAGAAGTATTTACAGGCAAGGACTGGATGTTGAGAAAGCTTCGTCTGCTTGCATTTTGCCCTGGTTGCTGTGGGATTTTGTGCTTCATCCCTGAGCCCTCCCCAGTTATCCCAGTGCTGTAGCAGGAACAGGCAGTGCCCCCTGCTCAGCCCCTCCTTCCTGAGCAGGGAATCATCCCTTGGCATCCCACTTTGGGATCCCCAGCTCAGTGGGACGCTGCAGGCTGGCTCAGGGCGGGCTCTGACAGCAGCAGAACACAGAGCCTGCAGAGGGATTGAGAGAGGCTTCTGTCATAAATGCAATCACACAAACATGCCTGAGCCCTGTGTCCTGTTTAACTGCTCCCCAAGAAAAGAGGAATTCCTCAGGGCACTGCTTTTGTGTGAGTCAGAGATGTCCCAGAGCCTCGGGCACCCTCTGTGCCCTGGGTGGCCGCTGATATTGGCCTTGGGATCCCTCTGAAGATGAGTTACCCCTGCAGGAGGCAGGGATGCTGTGCCAGGCAGGGATTGCAGCTGGCAGAGCCCCTGTGCCATGCAGAGCTCCCTGCCCGGTGCCCCGGGGCATTTCTGCCCTCTGAGGTGCCTCTGCTCCACGGGAAGGATCCTTTTGTAAACTGGGGATCTTCCCAAGGAGTGTCAGGGCTTGGGCTGCCAATCCATTGGGCAGGTGATGGAAGGGGGGAAGAAACCCCCCAGAGATTGTTTTGTGTGATGTCAGGTTGCTCTTAACCAAATAAATGGCTGTTGAGAGGGCCTGGATGTAAAACATGAATGTTTCTCTTTTCCCACAAAATTCTGTCCCTCCTTTTAAGGGTTTTGGTCTGAAATCATCAGCTGAGGTTTTCAGAAAACCACTAAACATTCCAAGGTTCCTGGTGAGGTGCAAAGTGAAGCAGTAAATGGTCCAGAAGAGCTGATTTTTGACTTGCCCATTCCCTGAGGTGTGCCACGAGGTAACCTGTACAGACAGCCCAGCCTAGCTCACAAGCACCAAATGTTTAATTCAGCGTGTGCCTGTCAGAGCACATTAAAAATGCAGCTGGCACTTGGTGCCTGTCAGCCTGGCACTGTCACAGGGTGGTGGCACAGATGTGGCACACTGGGAGGGGCTGGCAATGCCTGCCAGGCTGGATCCTGATCCCTGATCCCCCAAAACTGTCTTTCCACGGCGATCCTGAGGATGTGCCTGCATTGTCTGGGCTGCTTTGGCTGCTCTGTGGTTCTCCTGTCCATCTCCATCTCCTGTGGGATTAATCCCAGTTCCTGAGGCTCTCCCAGTGGGAATTGAGGTTTGCACACCTCAGGGCTGAGCCTTTTGTGGGATGCTGGAGCTGTGTTGTGTGCCCAGCTCCTGCACAGACACATCCCAATCCCTCAGGTCAGGTCAGCAGCTCCCTGTGCAATTCCCAAGGAGAATTTGTGTGCAAGTCCAATTTGAAAAGAGATTCAGAATTCATGCACAAGTGCAGTTTGAAAAGAGATTCAAACCTGTGACAGTGTTTGCAGGGGTCTGAGGATGAGGGAAGAGATGAGGATCTGACTCCATGTTTCAGAAGGCTGATTTATTATTTTATGATATATATTACATTAAAACTACACTAAAAGAACAGAAGAAAAGGTTCTTTTCAGAAGGCTAGCTAAGCTAAGAATAGAATGGAATGAATAACAAAGGTTTGTGTATCAGACAGAGAGTCTGAGCCAGCTGACTGTGATTGGCCATTGATTAGAAACAACCACATGAGAGCAATCACAGATGCACCTGTTGCATTCCACAGCAGCAGATAATCAATGTTTACATTTTGTTCCTGAGGCCTCTCAGCTTCTCAGGAGGAAAAATCCTAAGGAAAGGATTTTTCAGAAAATTTCATGGCTACACAAACCCATTTCTGCAGCCTCCAGGTGAGGCTGAGGAGTGAAGTTCATAAACACCAAAAGTATGAAATCAGTGGGAGTTCCAGGTGTGTCCTGTGAAAAGGGCAGCTGTTGGAGATGGAGAAATTCGCCTCTTTGCTCTCAAGCAGCCAACTGAGCTTTGTTTTCTTGCCTTGCAGTCCTTCCAGGGCAGCCAAGGACGAGCTTACCTCTTCAACTCCGTGTGAGTACCCAACAAAACCCTCCTGAAAAAGGGCAAAAAACCCCAGTTTCCTTCAGAAAACCTCTGCCTGGGAGTGGGGAGCTTCCTGCACATGGCTGGAGAAAGAGGCAGAAATAGCCCCTGATTCATATTTGAGTGGTGCAGGGGTTTCAGATAAGCAGCAAGGAAAAGGTGAATTTTTTCGTCATTGGGTTGAGAAATCAGAGCTGATGGCTGAGTCATCTCCTCTCCCAGGATGGAGTGGGACCAGAACCAGAGTTTGTAAATGTGGAGATAGATGGTATCTAAATATGCACTTCATAAAAACTGAGTGTAGTTTTCCCAGCGACTGGAAATAGTTTTGGGGAGGTCACTGCTGGTCTGGTTTCAGCAGAGCTGCTGATTTCACTCACATTTTTCAATTTTCCATTTGGGAAAGTAAAAGTACCATTTTATCAATTTGAGAATGAAAACCTTTCTCAAATGCTTAATTAGCAAAGTGACTAGAATGTTATTAATCTCCTTCTCAAAGCTTTCATTGAGTTTTTCAGTTGAATAAAAATCCCATTTCACCTTTTCATTCTGCTCTGGAGCTGCCAGGGAGCTTTGTCTGGGCACAGCTGGGAAACTCAGAACCTCCTGCTCGTGTTTTCAAACACTGCAGTGAAATCTCTGTCAGCTTTATTGGAGCATTTTGATGTGGAGGGGCACTAATGGAGCATCTGTGCTTTGTCCCAGAGTGAACGTGGGCTGTGGCCCTGCAGAGGAGCGGGTGTTGTTAACAGGACTGCACGCCGTGGCAGATATTTACTGTGAAAACTGCAAAACCACGCTGGGCTGGAAATATGTGAGTATTTGTGTCCGTGCCTGTGCCCCTGGGCAGCTTTGCTGCAGTTGAGGGGGTGGGGAGGTCATTTTGGGAGCCCAAAATGCAGGTTTGCATCTGTAGCCATCTGGTTTCCTCCTGCCTCTGCGTGTGTTGCATTTAGAAAATCAGCTTTAATAGTTCTATTTCCACTAACTTTATTTTATCTACACCTGGTGCCCCTCAGTGACATTTAACATAAATGAGAATAATTTCAGCCCTGTGCTCCACACTGTCTTTTTTCTATTATTCTGGTAGATGTTATCAGAATAACAGAATGCTCCATTAATCCTGTGTCCTCCCCACTGGAAATGCTGTTGAACACGGGTTTATCTGTTTGCTCTTCAAAAATTCAATTACCTTCCAGTAAAATCCAATGTTACATCCTAATTCCTGCTTCTGGAGGCCCACATAATTCTGTCCAAATGTTTTTCACCAGTGCCTGAGCTGGTGCAGGATTTAAGATTCTAGAAACAGGGTTTAGGATTCTGGAAGTGGGATTTGGGGTTCTAGAAACATGATTTAGGATTCTAGAAGCAGGCTTTGGAATTCTAGAAATGGGGTTTAAGGTTCTATAAACAGGATTTAAGATTCCATAGGCAGGACTTAGTACTCTAGACTCCTGATTTAGGGTTCTAGAAACAAGATTTAGGGTTCCAGAAGCAGGATTTAATATCCCAGAAGGAGAATTTGGGATTCCAGAAACAGGATTTAATATTCCAGATGCAGGATTTAATATTCCAGAAGGAGAATTTTATATTCCAGAGGCAGAATTTAGGATTCTAGAAGTAAGAGTTAATATTCCAGAAGCAGGATTTATTATTCTAGACTCAAGATTTAACGTTCTAGAATCAGGATTTAGGATTCCAAGATTTAATATTCCAGGATTCTAGAAGGATTTAATATTCCAAGATTTGGGATTCTAGAAGCAAGATTTAAGATTTCATAAGCAGAATTCAGTATTTCAGAAGCAGCGTTTGGGATTCCAGAAGCAGGATTTAGGATTCTAGAAACAAGATTTAATATTCCAGAAGCAGAATTTGATATTCCAGAAGCAGGATTAAGTATTCTAGACTCACTGTTTAGGATTCTAGAAGTAGGATTTAGGATTCTAGACACAAGATTTAATATTCCAGAAGCCAAATTTTATATTCCAGAAGCAGGATTTCATATTCTAGACTCGGGAGTTAGAATTCTAGAAGCAAGGTTTAATATTCCAGGATTTCAGATTCTAGGAGCAAGATTTAATATTCCAGAAACAGAATTTGACATTCCAGAAGCAGGATTAAGTATTCTAGACTCACCATTTGGGATTCTAGACGCAGGATTTAGGATTCCAGAAGCAGGATTTAAGATTCATAAGCAGGATTTCAGACTCTAGAAGCAGGATTTAGGATTCCAGAAGCAGGATTTAGGATTCATAAGCAGGATTTCAGACTCTAGAAGCAGAATTTGGGATTCCAGAAGCAGGATTTAGGATTTTTTCCCTCACAATTTCCCTGAGAGCCCACAGGAGGACCTGCAGTTGTCTCTTTGGGCAAGGCTCAGACTTGCACCAGCATTCCCAGATCTGATCCATGACCTGATTCCCCCCAAGCACCACCTCAATCTCCCTCTGCTCCTCCTTCCGTTGCAGGAACACGCTTTTGAAAGCAGCCAGAAGTATAAAGAAGGCAAATACATCATTGAACTAGCTCACATGATCAAGGACAACGGCTGGGACTGAGCAGAGCCAGCCCTGCAGTGCCAGAGATGCCATCCAGCCCAACATTGTACCCAAGAGTGAGAGAGTGACTGAACGCTTGGTTCCATGCATTTAGAGGCTCTGCAACCCGGGAGCATCTTCACACCCTTCTCCATCTTTATTGGTGACTGGCCTCTAAATTTCTGTCTCTCTGTCTCTTTGCTTTGTATCTGTTTGTGAGTTGACCCTGGCTGCTTCTCTCTCTGTTGTGTTGGCTCAGAGAATGCACCGAATGCCCGACAGCCATTCCATGTGCCCAGAGCTCCACCCAGCCTGGCCTGGGCTCTCCTGGCACCTCCCAGCTGGTGCCAACCCCGAGGTTGGGCAGGAGAAGGTGGGGCAGGGGTGGGGAACCATCAGAGGGTGATGCTGTGCTGCTCCTTTCAGTCCTGGGTAAGCGAGGCTTGAAACCATCTATCCTCGTGTAAATGGACAGAGAAATATCCACTTGTCTGAATGGATACAGAAATAGCCACTTGTCTAAGAAGGACACAGGAATATCTCCTTGTGTGAAAGGACAGAATTACCTCATGGCTGTGTTTTCTCTCTGAATCCATCAGTGGCAGAGCCAGTTCCCCCACAATCTGTGTTTTGGTTGCTGTTTATGAACTCCTTGTTGCAGGGGAGGTTCCTGCCTCTCCTTTTCCTCGCTGGTTCAGGGCAGGGAGGCTGAAGGTCCCAGCTGAGCACGGCCACAGGGAGCATCCCCATGGCTGGAGAAACCAAATCCTGAGCTGTGAGCGCTTCAGAGAGGAGGAGAAAACCACTCCAGGCACAAGGAGGCTGGACCTGCAGCCTAGAAAATGTGGAGAGGTGAAAAAAGGCACGTGTGAGGCAAGAAGGGGGAAATTCCATAGAGGAGGATGGGGACAAACAGTGGCAGAGAGTACCCCTGGATTTCCTGGCCTCCCCTGAGCACCCTTGGTGGTGTTTCACCAATCTTTCACAAGTGCAAGGAGGAAAATGCTGTTACAGAACCTTTTCCTTGGATGCCAGGCTCAGAAAATGCACAGAAATGGGGCAGGGAGGGAGCTGAGTGGTGGCAGTTGTGGTGCACAGTGGATATTTCATCCCTGAGGTATCCTCCCCCCTTTCCCCACTCCCAGCAGCCCAGTGCAGGCACGGGGAGAGTGGGAAAGGAAAAAAAGGAAAAAAAGAAATTAAACATCTTCCCAGCAGCCCTGGAATGATCCATGCCTTGAGGGGTGGACTGGGTGTCAGAACTGCAGGGACAACGAGTCCTTCCCATTTCTGTTTGTCCCTGGTGAATCCTGAGCACCTTCCCAGGGGGATGGTGGGGAAGGGTGTCCTGTGTGCTAGGGGAGCTGTGTAAAGTAAAAGTAAAATGAGAAATTTGCTCTGCAGCATCCAGCCAGTATCTGGTGCATCACCCAGGACTATTGAGCTGAGCTCGTTTTGTCTCTCCCCCAGTGAATTTTTATTTTTTGTTGGCAGAATTCTCTCAAGTAGGTTAATCCATGGGGGGAAATCTTCCTTAATGCAGAAGGAAGGAGTTGAGTGAGTGTTGTGCAGGGGTGGTGGCTCCTCATGGAACAGAAGCTCCAATTGGAGCTGTGATCTGTAATCACTGCCCCCAGCCCTGAGAGGTGCCAGGGGCTGTGCAGGACTCATTTGGTGTTATTTGGCAGGGAATGGGAGCAGAGACTCTCCTGAAGGATCAGGGTGGAATTCAGGGTTGGATTCTTGTGCTGAAAGCCAGACCTGATGAGCAAAGGTTGTTTATTTTCTCTCTCAAGCTCTGTTCTTGACGGCCTTGGAGAGCTGAGGTGGAGCTGGCCTGGCTCCTGCAGGGGATGGGGTTGTGACCAGCCTGTCCAGGGGTGGCTTCTGCCCTCACCCTCCTGCTCTGGCTGTGCAACAATTGCTTCAGCTTCTGCTTTGGACTGTCTCTGCTTCTGCCAGCCACATTCCCTCAGTGACAAATGCAGGAAAAATCAGAACTCCCACAGCAGCTGCTGGCACTGACCTGGTGCCATTTCCCTGTCCCTTCATTGAGGATCCATGGCAATTCATTGGGTTTTGACTAGTGGGAAGCAATTCCTGTTCTTCAAAGAGCTCTTTATTCTGCACAGAGCCTTTAAAGAGCTGGGAGAGGTGAGGGATCATCCCAAATCCTGTGGGGCTGAGAGGAGCACACAGGGCTCGTGGTTTGATGTTGGTATTTGGAGTGAGTGCTGGTCAAAAAGCAAAATAAAAGGCAGGGCTGTGCAGAGAACTGCTCTGAGAAATGCCAGCCAGGTGGAAATGGTTTTTTTCCATTCATTTGGGACAGAAAAGGACAATGCCTCATCAGACCTGGCTGGTTTTTATGGTCACAGGTGTTGGCTTTTAATGGCAACCAGTCCAAGCTGGAATAGGGCGAGGTGTTAATCTGCTTTTAATTGGTTTTGTGCTGTTCAGTCTGTGCTCAGAGCCTGGCCCTGAGCCCAGCGAGGCTGTGCCTGTCCCCAGCCCCCAGAGAGCTCCTGGGCAGTGGCTGTGAGGGCTGAGAGGAGAACTGGGGCTTGTGCAGCCCCTGTGAGTGCCCGGGGAGCAGGAGCAGCTCTGGCTGGTGCTGGAATCTGGGATCAGTGACACACTCAGACACAACCAAAGAACTTCCCTGCTGAGCTGAGCCAGGTGGGGCCTCTGCCCAGGAGAAGGGGAGA
The DNA here is from genome assembly GCF_027887145.1 of Ammospiza caudacuta. Taxonomy (NCBI): domain Eukaryota; kingdom Metazoa; phylum Chordata; class Aves; order Passeriformes; family Passerellidae; genus Ammospiza; species Ammospiza caudacuta. The sequence continues at coordinate 10,086,699 of NC_080612.1, forward strand.
TGTGGCCCTCGGGAGCTGCTGCTGTCCCCGGGCAGCAGCCCCAGGAGAGCACGGACGGCGCGGGGCTCTCCTCCCCTGTCTGGTGTCCAGCCTCGTGCCTGGGCAGCTGTGAGCACCCTTGAGTTTACATCCCCCCCTGTACCCCAAAGCTCAGACCTGAGTGAGTTTGAAATTGTTTTTGCTCTGGTGTGAAATCCTGACCCCTGTAAGAAATATTCAGATGATAATATATACAAAGCAGAAAAAAAAATAACCCCCAGACGTTACCTTGTGAAATATACTTTTGTAAATAATATTTAATTTTTTTTAAAAGAAATAATATATTTGGTGCTGTTTTCTCAGAGCCCCTCCCTGAGAGCACTTTTTTTTTTTGTTGTTGTTGTTGTTTATGATGATCCTGTTTCCTTCTGTATTTGTTGGAAAACATGTTTAAAGGGAAACAAAAACTCCTGATTTACGTTGTCCTCTGAGGTGGATCCGTGTTTCCTGTGGATGTGGCAGATTTGGGCTGGGACAGGGGGGATGTGTGGGCTGGCATCAGGAGGGCTCCATTCCCCCCTGCCTTTCCTGGAGCCCCTTTGCTCCCAGCAGGAGCCCCCAGAGCCCCTGGGGCTCCCAGTTTTCCTGGTTTGTGGAATCCAGGCCTGGCATTCCCTTGCACCAGTGCTGGCTGGAGTGAGAAGCTCTGGGGCTGGACAGGAGCTGCAGCCTCAGGTTTGCAGGGGTGGAGGATGGAGCTTTGAACCCAATTTTAACCTAAACCACAAATCTTTGGATCCTGCTTTTATCTTTGAGGGGAGGTTTTATTTTTGTTGTTGTTGTTTTATTTTTTATTTTTTTTTTTAACCAGGCTGCTACATAACAAATTAGAGTAAAAGTTTACCTCTCTTGGCAGTAAAGCTCATTTATTTTGTTCTCCTTTCTGTCTTTAATCTCCCCCCTTCTCTCCCTCCTTTGTTTTTATTTCACTTGGTCTCTTGTTTATCCAAAGTGGACCAACAGCACAAAGCACTGGACCGTGTTTTGCTGAGCAAGGAGCTGTTCAAGAACTGCTGCAGGTTCTTTAAAAATTCTCTGGGTTTGGAGAACTTCAAACCCCACAGGAACAAAACCAACCCTGCCAAACCAACCCCGTTGTTCTCGTGATGATCAAGTGAGAATTCTCTCTCTGTGTGTGCGTTTTTCTGGCTGCTCTGAGAGTGTGTGAATCATGCATTTCACTGCACTCCCCTGCTTTGGGAGGAGCTTCCAGGGGAAGCAGTTTTGGGATGAAGAGGGGACACCAAACACCAAGCTCAGCTCAGTGGGAAGGAGCTCTCAGTGCTCAGAAGCAATCAGGTTAGACAGAGGTTTTCTGCAGAAATCCTGGTGAGAAAGAACAAGCAGAAGAGGGGAAACGAAATCATCTTGAATTCAGAAAAAATAAAAAAAAAATCAAAAATCAACATATTTAAATGCAAGCAGAATGGCATTGTGTAAGGTACAACCACCAATAAGCTGTTCTCATCGTTACAACTGTGTGTATCCTTTGTTTTGTTCTTCCTAAGGAAATGGGAATGCTTTCCCCACTGACAAAACTAAGGACAATATTTCCAATACCAGCCTGTCTATGGATGCTCTTGTGTTTACAAATTGTGTATATTTTTATTTCTTTGATCTTATTTTAATTTTTTTTTTTGGCATATTCTTTCAGGTCATTTGCTTCAGTCATAAATGCAATTGTTTGTTTTCAAATAATTGGTTTTCACCTTTTCATGTATTTGTACATTGTATATAGTTCTTCAGTATTAGAGGGAGGCGTATTGTTTGTCATATTTACAATATGTGTTGGTGCTCATTTGAGAAAATAAAATTTTCAAGTACTAAAGCTGCTGCTCCAGGTTTCTGCTTTGTTCTGTGCAAATCCCTGAAATCCAGAGGATTTCATCCCAAAGGGAATTTTCATCCCAATCCAGGGGATGGGAAACAGCAGCTCCTGCTGCTCCACCTCAGACACCTCCACAGCCAGGGGGAAGGCAGTGCTGTATTTGGGATTTTGGGATGGGTGGGTGCAATTCCTGTTCATCCACTGCTGGAGGTGGCAGGGCCCTGTCCCCGTGCCCTCTGTGCCCTCTGTGCCCTCTGTGCCTGTGTCCTGTCCCTGTGCCCTCTGTCCCTGTGCCCTGTCCCTGTGCCCTCTGTGCCCTCTGTGCCCTCTGTCCCTGTGCCCTCTGTCCCTGTGCCTTCTGTGCCCTCTGTCCCTGTGCCCTCTGTCCCTGTGCCCTCTGTCCCCGTGCCCTCTGTGCCTGTGCTGCTGAGTGCCCTTAATTCCCCACGGGACCAAAAAAGCCACTTAACCCCGTTTGGGGACAGCCCAGGGGCTGAACTCAGAGCCCTGAGCTGGGAGTGAGCTGAAAGCTGCACCTGAGAGGGGCTGGGGATTCCTGGCAGCTGGGAAAGGCCAAGGAAGAGGGGATGGGAGCGACCCCATGGACAGTCCCTGCAGTGGGGTCAGAGCTGTTGGTTTCACCAAAACCTGAATTTGCTCCTTTTGCCCTCACACCAGCCTGGGACACTCTGGGTGTGTCCCTAAGGGACACTGCCCCCGCCTTGGGGACAATGGCATCCCAAAAAATGCCCTGCAGGGTCTGTGTGGGGCAGCTCCTGGTGCTGGGCTTGTTCCTACAGCCCCACTGGAAAAGCCCGGAGGTTTTAACCCTGTGTGGAATCCCCTGGGGCACTGGGAATCCCTGGGACAGTGGGAATGCCCTGGGGTGGGGAGGGGACCCGCAGATGTGGGGACATTTCTTGTTCCCCATCCCAGCCCTGCAGGGAAAATCCCGCCAGGAAAAAGCGTCCTGCTCAGCAATTCCCACCCGAGTGACAGCAAGGGGGACAACTCCAGGCTGTCCCTGAGCTGTGGCCTTGGGAACAGCCGCCAGATCCCATCAGGCCGTGGGATGGAGGTGGAAAATGCCAGGTCAGTGCGGAGCGGGGCTGGGGGCAGCGGGACCCGGCCGCTCCCGCATCCCAGGGCAGGGAGGGACCGGGACCGGCGCGGTTGGGGATGCGGGACAGCCCCTCCCGGCTCTGTTAACCCGCGATCAGGGCCGGGCCGGGCCGAGCCGAGCGGGGCTATTGATAGCCCGGCATTAGAGACAGAGCTGAGTCAGGCGGCTGCAGCCCCGGGCTCCGGCTCTGTGAGAGAGATGGATGGATGGATGGATGGATGGATGGATGGATGGATGGATGGATGGATGGATGGATGGATGGATGGATGGATGATGGATGGATGGATGATGGATGGATGGATGGATGGATGGATGGATGGATGGATGGATGGATGATGGCTGATGGATGGATGGGGGATGGATGGATGGATGGATGGATGGATGGATGGAGGGATGGATGGATGGATGGATGGATGGATGGATGGATGGATGGATGGATGGATGGATGGATGGATGGATGATGGCTGATGGATGGATGGATGGGGGATGGATGGATGGATGGATGGATGGATGGATGGATGGATGGATGATGGATGGATGGATGGATGGATGGATGGATGGAGGATGGATGGATGGATGGATGGGTCCCCCGGTCCCCGCGAGGTGACAGCACTGCAGGGTCACCGTGACCTTCCCCGTGGCCACAGGACAGGCTATAAAGAGCGTCGGGGCCGAGCCTGGGGCAGCTCCCGGCTCCTCTCCCACCACAATGAGGGATTTTTTTTTTTTTCAAAGGATGATCACGAAGCTAAAAATACAGCAGCGCCCGTGGCCTTTAATCCCGGCTCAAGAGCAATCTGACACTCCTGCTCTGCTTCCCAGGCGGCTTTTTGGGACGCGGGGATGCTGCCAGCTGCTGCTCCATGGCTTCACTGGATCCCTGTGCTCCTCCTGCCCCCGGGGTTCAGCCTCACGGTGCCCCTGGGCTTCCCCAGCGCCTCCTTTCCCAGCGGGACCCGGCTCCCCCCGAGCGCGTTTCAGGCTGACGGGAGGAGGATTTACAGTAGCGCCTTCAGGCTGCAAACACACCCGGGATATTTTTACCCGGCTCCAGGCTGGGGTATAAATAGAGCCCAGGCCGTTCTCTGTTGCTGACCGAGAAATGTCCCAGAGAAGCGCGGCAGGCACGAGGGAAATGTCACCCGAACGTTGTCACCCCTGGGGGAAATAACAGAGCCCTGCTGCCACCCCTCTCCATGTGACCCCAAAAACCACAGAGTGCTGCTCTGTTCTGGGGAATCTGGGGGTGCTGCGAGCACAGACTTTGTCCAGGGATGGGAACCTTTGATTAAACCTCTCCAGGATTAAATCCCTCCATCCATCAGGGCACCCCAAGCCTGTAAAGGGGATCCTCGGGGAGAATGAAGGACAGCAGGGACAGGGGGTGACAGACATCACCAGCTCGACTTCTGTGAAAAAAAAAAAAAAAAAAAAAAAAAAAAGAAAAAACAAAAAAACCCTCATGGAGCTGTTCCAGGCTGTCCTGTTATTTATGGCTCTGGATCAAGCAGCTGCTCCCGGCGGGGGCTGCCCCGCGCTGCTCCACAGGGAAAGCTCCTGCAGACGTTTGTTCCCAATGTAGGGAAACTTCTGATGAGGTGAAGGGAAATAATAGGGGAAAAAAATCATAAAATCCTTTACCAGGGCCCGGCCTCGCCCCGTGGAGCTGTGCCCTGGGTGAAGGGCTCTGAGCAAGGTTTGGATGCCTGACAGAAACAGCAAATGCTATAGGGGGCTTTTATAGAGCTCTGCCTCCCCGTGAAGGCCAGGCTGGTGTTTTCTTTTCCACTTGGACAAGGATTTTCCCATAATTGTGCTATTTTTATGGAGGTTTCAGACAGAACCAGAGGGCCTCTCCCAGGCAAGCCCTGGTGCTGGAGGAGCTGGAGCTCGGGAGGGTTCAGCCTCTGACGCAGGTTTGCCTTTGCTGGCAGATGTCTCACCCTGTGCAAATGGGGGATTTGCTCCATCCCTGCCTCACAGGGATTTTTCTCTTTTGGAGTTTCCTGCCTGGACATGAACCGTGGTGCAGATGCTGCCTGGGCCAGGGGGAAGCAGCAGAGCCTTCGTGGCACAGAACGGGGGCTCTGAGACACAAAAATGAACCCCTCAGCAGTCAATATCAATTTCTGACAGACAAGGGGCCCTTATCTCCCCCAGGGCAGCCCATCAACACCCCAATCACTGCTGATGAGGCAAAGGGTGGGGAAACACCAGGAGTGATGGCTGAGAGGTACTAATGCCACCAGCTGCGCCCATCACCAGCGCCTCCCGCAGCCCCCAGGTTTTGCTGGTTTCTGGAGATATTTTTGCTGGGAGGGAGCTTTGTTTGGAGTGGTGCTGCTGCTGGAACCTCAACTGGATTTTGCTGCTCAGTTCAGTGGGAAGAAGCCAGGTGGGAGCAGGTTTTGTGGGGAGGAAATGAAGTGGCTGAAGGGCTGGGGCTGTGTTATCTTTAATTTGAGCTGGGATTTCTGTCTGACTGCAGGATTTGAGCTGCCGTGGCTCCGTGTGCCCGGCTATGGGGGCAGCAGGAGGAGGCTGTGATGGGGGACTGTCGATGCCAATCTTTTTGCAGGCTTGTGGAGGTGAATTTAATCTTTAGCATCCTGGTGGGAATGAGCTCTGCCTGGCTGGGAGCTGCCAGCAGCCGTCCAGCTCTGCTGCCGGCGCCTGGAGCCATTAGCAGGGCACTAATAACGTCCTTTATTAAATCACAGCCACGTCATCGGCTGCGCTTGGGGATGTGGCTGCTGGCACGTCCCTTCCCAACCTGCCTGCTCCTCTGGGTGATGTGGGAAGGGATTTTTTTCTCTGGGTTTTCAGTAGTTCTTTGCTCTGGGATCCATCCTACAGAAGAAGCTGGTTTTTTTTTACCCAGGTCATCCCCAGGTCCTGGTGGCCTCAGATACACAGGGCTTTGTTTTTTTGGCTCTATTTGCTGTCAGCAGGAGAGGGTCTGTGAGCCCCTGAGTGAAATCCCTTGTGCCAAACCTGAATTTTCCCCAAAATACAAGTAATTCAGCCCAAACTGGGCTCTTGTGCTCTTTGTACCTGCCTTGAACCAGGCCAGGCTTTGCTTGGGTTTAGTGAAGCTGCTCCTGTGAATCCCCATCACAACCCAGCTCTGAACAGGAGCATTCCATGCCCGAGGGTCCCAATCCAAAACTATTTGGGAACCAGGCAAGGCTCAAGCCTTAGGAAACCCCACCCTTGTGGAGCTGCTGGCTAACGGGGACAGGGCTCCTTTTGGATTAGCTGCCCACAAGCAAGAAAAGCTATTTTGAACCAGAGGCTGGGAATGTTTGAGCTAATCCCAGGTGGAAGCTGATTAAGGGCTCGTGGGGGGAGATTTGGAGCAGATGCTGGTGGCACAGGGAGCCTGGCCACCTTCCCAGCTCAGCCTGGCCAAACCACCCCAGTCTCCAAGGAGTGAGAGGAGGTGAAGCTCAGCCCAGACATTCCTGAGGTGCTGGAGGGGATTTCTTTGCACAAACCCTTGCCAAGGTCTGTGGAGCTTAATCCTGACCTTTGGCAGCTGTTGGGTGCTGGGAAAGGGAGAGCTCTGTGCTCCTTTCCAGCCTGGTGAGCACAGGGATCACGGGGGCACCTTCAGCTCCATGTCACCCACACCAGGGAGCTGGCAGTGCCTTCATCCTCTCATATCCCAGGGAAATATTTTGATTTTGGCCACCATTTTCAGGGTGGTGTCAGTTTTCCTGGTGGAGATTCCCGGCCTGGGCTGGGTGAGCTCTGCTCCATGCTCTGGGAGGGCAGTGGCTGTGCCAGGGACCCAAGGGTGCAGGATTTGGGTGGGATCTCCAGGATGCACAGCCCTAACCTGCCCAGACACAGCTTTCCCCAAAGGGAAGGTGCTGCAGGGCTCATTCCCATTCCCATGGTGTCTCTATTCCCCTGTGCCAGGCACGGGGATGTCACTTGTGCCACAGGAGGGTGGCACAAACAGCAAATTTGGGGTCATTCAGGCACTTGGAGGAGGACATCTTAAAGGCAGCCATGGGGGATCTTCCCAAAAATCAGAGCAAAGCCACCACGTGGGAAGGGTCCTGCAGACCAGAGCTGCAGGTTGGGCCCTTCTGAATTAAATATTTGGGTTTATCCACCTTGCCCAGCCCCAGCCCAACAGCAGCCCCTTGTTTGAGGCTCACAGAAACACGACCCAGAGAAGAGATTCCTTGCAGCTCCTGAAACCACAGAGCTTCCTCCACACAAACCCTGAATTCTTCCCCACATCCTGCCCTGGGCAAACACTGAGCAGGACTGAGAACAAACAGCACCAGGTGTAAACACAGCAGCGTTTCCTCTCCAGGAAAATATTGACTCGCCTCTCTGAGCACTCCTGGGCTGAAAGCACATTTGCAGCAGCTTTTAAGGAATTGCTTACATTTCATTTTCCTTATTTTTTTTCCATGCTGAGCCCCACAACAGCAGCATTGTGGTGGAGTCTGAGGTGTTTTTACAGACCCCGTTTCAGGTGTTTATGTGCTGCTGCACGTAAATCACACCTCAAACTATGAGCCCTTGTCTGCTTGCAGGCCCTCAGTGCTCAAAATATTCCTGAGGCTGAACCCCTCCTGCCCAAGGACCCCAAAATGTCCTCCTGCTTCCTTCCATCCCCAAATTCTCCCCCAGATTTAGCTGCTGCATGTGGGGACCACCAAACCCTGGCCTTGTCCTGGGAATTAAGGGAGTTTTTCTCTCAGCACCAAGCTCTGTATGTAAACTTTTCCACGCGTGTATTTGCACCTATCTGATATGGGGGGAAGCTGGGAACAAAGTTTCTGTTTGAGGATGCTCAGCCCACCCCTGCTGTGGGGATGTGGGAGAGGGGAACAAATTAACACAAATTAATTTGCTCCAATAACTGCTTTCCTTCCCTTAAAAGTGGAGAGGATTGGTAAATCTTATTTTTCAGAAGTCCAGGCTGTAATCTGGGACCTCTGGCCCCTTTTTCTGCTCTTTCCCACAGTGGGGTACAGGATCAGAGCACCCCAAAATTGGCTGCAGGCGGGAACAAAGCCTGAATCCAAATGTGCAGCTGGGGAAGGACACACTGGGAGCTGCAGCCACGGGATTTGGGACACATTTCTGGCAGCCTGCGCCGAACCCTGTGGCCTCCTGCTTGTCGTGTGTCCATTTTCCTCTGGAATGCACCCAAAAGCTGGGGAAGCAGAACTGCAGCTCTGTCCATGGAGCTGAGCCGTGCACCACTGAGCGGCGACGTCGCGATTTGTGTCCAGATTAAAGGGAAATTAAAATTAATCCTCGCAGCCCAGGGAGATCTCTGGGGTTTAACATTTTTTTCCCTGATCATTCAGTATTTTTAGCAGATTTTTTTTTTAATTATTATTTTTAGTTCCTCACAGAAGCAGCAGGTACTGGAAATCCTAGCCCTGTCCCTGCAGCCTCATCATCTGTGCTGGGAGTGATGGGAGGAAGGATGGTACCAGGGAAAATTAAAACTGGCTGGGGTTGGTGGCGATGGGAGGCGACACCAGGGCCGCCTTTTGGGGCATTCGTTAGGATTGTCATTTTATTTATTTATACTTGTAAAAATATATAAAAATAAATATATATATTTATTTATACTTGACCAAGCTAATTAATGCTAAAGATTAAAATGCAGCTGCCTAAAACATCCTACCAGGATTCAAACTGAAGAAAAAAAGAAAAAACCAAAACCAAAACAAACCAGAATTCTAGAAATAAAGTTTTATGAAAGAACCAGCTCTGAAAGAACTGGCTGAGCAACTTTCTTGGCTTATAGGAGCTGATCTTCAGCAAGGTCTAGGATCTCTGTGCAGTGGTAAGGCAGCAAATCATGAAAGCTCGTGAAAATGAAGGTTTATAATCTTATTCAATATTGAAATCTCAGCCTTCAGAGATCAAAATTGAGAGATGGGTGGTTAAATGAGGATAAACCTCTATAATGCACTTAAAAAACAGTTGTGCATCTGGGAAGAGCAGGATGGGAATTCATGAGGCTGCTCTGGAGGAACTCCCAGGCGTTTGAGCTGCTCCTGACACACAGCCCTCCTGAGTTGCTCAGGGGGATGGGGGAAAGAAGGAGGAGAGGAAAATCAAAAATGCTAAGGGGAGAGCCAAATTGGCGTATTTGTGCCTATTTCCATTCTTTTCATATTTCTGAATTAATTTGGTCTTCATTAAAAAAATAACAGCAGCCTCAGGGTTGATGCAGACCCCAGCCCCCAGCATGAGCTCCTGGTGTCTGCATCACAAACGGGTTTTATTCTTGAAATGGTAATTGAATGCTACATGGTAGAGCTGTCAAATAGATTGGGTGAAAAGATCAATTTGCTTTAGATAGAGAAGATGATATTTCACGGCACAAAAAAGGAATTATGGGGAATCAGCAGCAGCCTGTCGGTGTGCACCGGTGGGAGTTGTTACGTGTGTCTCAGACGTGTCTGATCAGTCTGAGGGTGAAAAATATTTGGGCTGAAGGAAATTTTGGTCACACAGCTGCTTTAGTGGTTTGTTTGTAAACGCTTCTGCTATGCTGGACATAGATGTATGTTAGTTTAGGCTTAATGGATGATATTGAATTGGGGGGGAAATGTTGTTTTGCAGTTCAGTAGTGAGAGTTATCTATTTTGTTTTTCCATTTCCCCCCTTTTTTTTTGTTTTTGAGAGGGGAAGGGAAGTCTGGAGAAGTGGGCAGGGGTAGTGAGGTGTCTTTTTTAATGCCTACACTGAAATTGTGCTCTGAATGTTTTAAGAATGAGTTTAATGAGCTGTGTGCACCCCAAAATCGTCCAACAGGTGTTCAGGTGCTGATCTCCCCCAGGCACTGATTACAATTTGCTAATTAACCTCCTCTCCTCCAGGAACCGCAGCAGAGGAGAAGATGCCCTGCACTGCCAGCCTGCCCTCCCTCATGCCCTGCAGGGTTGTTCTCTCTGTGTAAGGTCAGCAATAGAAAGTAAAATTAAACCTGCCATGAAAATGCCCCACTCTGGCAAACAGCAACTGCAATTACATCCCAGCCTCACCCTGGCCAAAGGACGAGGTGGCTGCAAGAGCTGCTCATGTGTCCTGCAGGGAATTAAGTCTGGTTTTGCTGTGCGCATTTTACAAGATGAGTGAGCACTGTAACCTCTTTAAAAACATCAGGTTGCTCAGAGCTCCATCCCACCTGGCCTTGAGCACTTCCAGGGGTGTGACAGCCACACCTCCTCACCACCCTCACAGGTTCTTGCCCCAAAATAATCTCAGATGGGAGCAGTTCAAGCAGTCCCCTTGTGCCTGTGAGCACATGGAGGGAACAGAGTGCACAGCATCAGCTGTCAGGGAGCAAATCCAGTTCAAACACACAGTTCTTATGCTGGAGTTGTTAAATCTTTGGCTAAACTAAAAAGGCAGAGTGAAGAATGTTTTTAATATGCTCAGGAAATCCTCCACACTGGATGAGATCAGAAGCAGCCATTAGTGAGGATGGACAGGGATTCTTCTCCAAACAAAGGCCAAGACTGAGTAATTGCAGTTCTATAAACAGAGCATCACTTCAAAAACTCAGTAAACTCAGTGGCTGCCCCAGCAGCCAGGGAAGCCTCAAACCCTGGGGTTTAATGTGAAGGTAGATGGATGGAAAACAATTAGGTGCCTTAACAGTTCCAAGCTTATTTTTTCCAATCCACATTGTCCTTGAGCCATTATATATTTAAAGGGTTTGCTCTGCACTAATGGGAATGGAATTGCCAAATTCCACCCTCACTCGGGGACCAGCCTTCTCCAGCTTTGTTCTTGGGAATTAAAGGACAGAGACCAGACTTTTTTTTTTTTTTCTCTGAATATGCTCACTTTTATTTTTCACAAAGCTAAAAAGCTGCTTGCTTTATGGATTAGATTTTTTCCTGACATCAAATTGCTGGAAAAAACCCAGCAAAAACTATAACAATACAATAACTAAGAGAGTTAGTGCAGGGTTTTATTAGCCCCCAACAGCTGAGGAGCATCTGAGGGGTTCTCAAACATCAGTTAACCCTCAGAACATCATTAACCATGAGGGTTTTGATAATAATTTTATGGGGAGCAAAGAGGTGGGCCAATTGATTCACCAACCCATGAATTTCTGTCTCCAAATGCCTTCCCAGATTAGCTGTTAGTCACCATGCAATGTGTCTCCTTCATTTAATGTTGAGTATTAAATCCCAGCCTCCAATTAAAGGAGCTGGGCTAGCAGTCATCATTTGCTAGTAATGGACTCAAGCTGCAAAATTTGGCTTCAAAGCTCAGAGCTGTGTGGATTTAGGGTTTTAGCTTGCCTGTTATAGAAATAAGGAACAGATGGGATTTGCTTCAGACTCCTCTCTCCTCATCAGGTCAGTGTTGTTTAAGTTCAAATCAGATTTTCAGCCCGATTCATTCCTGCCTGCTGCACTGATGGCACACAAAGTGTCCCCAGGGATGGAATCCTTGGAGCACTGGGTGTGCTCTGGATATCCTGGAAAAGAAATTTCACCACTGGTTCTGCAAGTGTGTGGAATTAAAGGCAATTGGGAACATTTGTAGTCAGTGCCAGCCAGGTCCTCAACATGCACTTATATATCAAAGTTCTCATATTTTTAGAAGTTCAGAGCTGAGAACTGTACCATATTTCTTTTTCATCTAATAAGGGTTCTGTGAGACACATGGAGGGGATGGGTTTGAGATATTCTTAGCAATTTAACACAGCCAGAGCATCTTGCCTCAATTTGTTGTAGATTCCACTCCTCAGGGCAGAATGATTCCTCAGGGATGTTTCCAAGGGAAATGGTGGCTTCCTCCTCTATCCAAACTGGTATCTTCCCTTTGGAAGCATCACTTCAGCTGAACAAATTTATTAAATTTAGTACTGAAAGAGCAGGCTCAAACTGCATTTTGCAGAAGGTGATATGGGAGTATCTCATGGTTCTGTCTGGTTTTTAACGAGATTTCATTTAAAATGGGGCTGTTCAGCATCTCGGAGCTTGTGGTGGTGTGGAACCGCCTGTGGTTTGCTCTTGTGTGCCACTCATGAGGAATTCCTTGGAAAGGAGAATTTCCTGAAAGGCTTTCACCCCTTCCTGATGACTTGCGGAGAAGGTTTTAGCTGGAAAAAGGGATTTATAAAAGCACGGTGCTAAAGACTCGCAGACAGGCGTTGCCTCAAACAACAGAGATTGCCAAATCCAAATCGTGGGCAAAATAAAGAGCTGCAGTTCCCAGGGCAGCCACCCTGCTGCTTCTGCCAGGGATGCACAGAACTGGAGGATCTGATAAGAAAACACTTTCATGTTCATGAAGTTCAGTGCCAGCCCAGCAGAGACAAGGGCAGTGCCTGGGGACGGGCAGCCACGGGAATGAAAAGCGAAGGAGGGCAAATGTTCAGTCTGGAAAGGCTTCCAGCCTAATGTAGGATTAGTGGGAAGAAAATGGACTGCACATTAAAATTCATGAAGGAGTACGGTTTAAGATCCATGAATAACAGAGCCACAATTATGCAGGAGCAGGGATTTGGGTTTGTTTTTGTTTTTTCCAGAGCTGGTGGAAGAAGTGAAGTCAGTAGCAGGACGTGTGTGGCTGCCCCGTGCTCTGCCCTCCTTGCTGGATGTTGTGGACACACAGAGCTGATGATACTGAAGGGTTAAAGAGGAAATGGGAGAGGCTGTGGATTCCCAGATAAAATATGAGGGGAGTTTGTGCTCTGAGAGAGGCTCTGTCCTTGTCCCAGGTAAGAAGTTTTGGTGCTTGTTTGGTCTGGACAGATCTCTCAAGTCTGGGGGATGTGGCACTTGGGGATCTGTCACTCTGGACCCCCTGTGACTCCTGGAGCCTTGGTCAAGTCACTTGATCTCCCAGAGCTCAGCCCTCCCCTCCAAAATGAGGGTGTAAGGGATGAGTTCATTCCTGGGAGGTGTGACAGCATCTGTGGTAAGGGGAAGGAGAGTTCACATCTGCTTTTTTATCCTTAATTAAGCTGCATGAGCCTCGGGTCCTTCCAAAGAAGGCTGTGGAAGGAAATCCCAGGTGAGCCTGGACCTACAGTGTGTGGTGAGGGCCATGGGAAGGGGAGGAAGGCAGCCCCCAGCTCATCAACCTCCAGTTTTCTGTTATACAGGAGAGCATCGAGGAGATCTGGCTTTTCTTAATGACTTAGCAAGAGAAAAGCTCATGCCAGGGGTTAATTCTTCATCCTGCTGCTCCCCTCCACGAGGACAGAGGCTGGGAAGTCAGCTGCTGTTATTCCATGGTCTTAATATAGAACAAAAGAGTAGTATTTTGTCCTAGATTTAACAGCTGGAGAAATAAAACTACTTTGGGTGGCAGGAGATGCTGTCATGTGTAAGAGGGCATTTCCAGGGCACTTTAGGATATCTGCTCATTCTGCAGCCATAGAAATATATTTAAATCACAGCCATGGGTGCACTCTAAGGGGAATGGAGGGCCTAAGTGAATTATTGATTGTTTTGCACATTTGATAAGGAAGTCAAAAGAGGAAGGATTACTGATATACAGAAATAGATTGGAAGCCTCCCATGGGTTGAAACAGAAGTGCAAGCGTGAGGAGGTCTTAAAATAACCAAGAGCTTTCACTGCTGCAGGTACAAAAGGCCTTGAATCAGTGGAATGCCTCAGGTGGAGATCCAGGGGGATGGATCTGCTCCCTGCCTCCTGGATTTTTTCCCTGCTTGCTGTCAGTGTATGTGCTAAGTGCCCATAAGCTGCCTCCCTTCATCTCCTTAGGTAAGCGTGGGAAGGAAATGTTCCAATTTAACATGAAAAATCTCAGACACCATTTAGAGATTTAGGTATTCTCCAGTCTGCCCTGCCCCAGTCTCCAGGGAGACTGTTCCCATGCCATTCTGCATTTATGTTCCTGCACAGATCATTTCACTGATCCAAGGGCTGCTTGGGGGATTGCTGGGGGAGCTTTTTATAAACCACAGACACGGCGTAGTGGCTTTGTATGAGTGTCACTGAATTGTTTCCAACATTCAGCCCCTCACCTGTCTGCATGGTGTGTGAGGGCTGCCAGACAGATGGATGGACAGCCCATGCTCTGTGTGAGAATGCAAACAGCTGAGCCAAAGCTTAATCCTCTCCCCAGCCCGTGACCTTTTTATTCAGGCCTGCACCTGGCAGGAGCAGCAATCATTGATGGATGTGGCCTCGGAAACAGCTGCACATCTGACACTGGAGTTAAATTTAAAAAGGGTAAAGCAGGCGGACGTGTGAGGGGAGTCAATCAACAAAATCACTTCCTAGACCAACTTTAAAGAGAAAGCAGGGCTGTAAGAACATCAGTCGAGGGCTGCAGTGAGTACACCAGGTCTCTTGTGCTGAATACAATGATGTTTGTGCAGAAAGGTTTGCAGAACTGGGGCACAGAGACCTGAGAGTGTGACTGTGACTCACTGCAGGTCCATGTGCAGACACAGCTCCAGAGCAGCTGAGGGGAATGGATCAGCCTGGGGTGAGCTGGGCAGGGCTGTGAGGCCACCAACAAGAGGGTGAGCAGTTGCTGTGGCATTTCTGTAACCCTTTGTGCCATGGCTCGCTCAGACCTGGCTCAGGAGCTCCTCAATGCCACAGCTGAGATGGGCTCTCAGCACAGAACTGCAAATCCCTTTCCAGCACAAAAATATTTAATTCCACCAGAGCAATTCCCAGCTTGGGTCTGGCTGGACCCTGCCCACCTGCAGAACAAATTAAACCAGGTTCCTGCCTGTGCTGTATTTCCTGCAGCCTGTTTTTAGCAGAAACCTGGGAGTGCAGTTAGGAATAACCTGGCTGTCCTGGCAGAAGGCTGCACAGTAGGAATTGTTGTTTTCCATGGAGCTAAACACAAGGAAAATATATTCATGGTAGGGGAGAAAGGCTAAATGTCTGATTGTGTCTTCAAAAAGAAGCAATTTTTAACAAGCAGAGCAAGATTTGCAATAAAACATGTCAATTTGTAAATGTTTGGTAGCAAGGCACTGCAAGACAGCAGATGGAGGTGTGAAAGGGGTTTGGGTTTTTTCCTGTCTAACACCTCCTTTTTCCAGTATTCTTCCTCTGTTTTAAGAATAACACTTCTTCAATAATGACTCACAGCCAGTGCCACAAAAATCCTGGCTGTCAGAAAAACTGCTGGGTGTCTGACAGGAGTGCAGCTTGCAGGGAACATTGGTTTCCTCTGTCTCTGCTGAAATCACAGCTCTGGGATTGTTCTGCTAGAAAAGTGGCCCTACTTAGAGATTCCAGGCTCAAGGCAATTACCTGCCTTTCCTTGCTGGATGTAATTAATAGATGTGGTTTTCCTCACAGGCACATGGAAAGGACCACATTGTCCAGAGCTAGGAGATGAAAATTCCCCAGGAAATCAGGATTCTCTCCTGGGAAAGATGGATAAACCTCATGGTTGGAGGTTCCCACATCCTGCTAGATCTCTGCTAATCAGAAAAGAAAAGAGATCCTCTGCTCAGAAGGGAATAAAGACATCCTGAGGGATAATCCAGCAGAGCCACAAGCCCTCTGCCACCTCACAGGATTTGCAGTTCTGTGGGGAGCTAAACCTCAGGAAAAAGAGCAATTTTAGTCTTCCTGGATGGCCTGAAGGTAACAATGCTGCCCTGTGCCAGAGCAGCTGCAGGGATGGGAGCACATTTCTCAGTTATTGGAGCAGGGAATTGTGCTGGGATTCCTGGGTTCTTCCCCCAGCTCTGCCTTTGATTTGTGGTGTGTGCAGACCCCTTAATTTGTTTCTGTTTTCCCCATCTGTGAAACTGAGATAAGATCACAGGGGAATTGTAAAGTGTGCTTCATTAATGTTTATTAGACAGGGGGAAATCCTTCAATGAATGGCTCTGTATTCCAGGAGGACAAAGTTCAACACTGCAAAGGGGTTGATTAAAACCAAATCTGCTATTCCCAGGCTGGGAGGACAAAAAAGAAAAAAAAAAAAAAAAAGAAAAAAAAAAAGAGAATTGAAAAACCTTACCTAGCCCTGTGTCTGCCAAAAGAAAGATGTGATTTAAATAAAATTGTGCAGACTGCAAGTGTGTCTGCATAAATGTGTGTCTATTAAAACCATTAAATATTTATTGGCAAACACACAGCAAAAAGTGAAATAAGGGTGTGTTTGCAGTTTCAAATGTGTATATGATCACCATTAATTGTAAATTACCAGTGGCAACATGACATAAGTAAATGGTGATTCAATAAATGTGATATTTTCCATAAAGGAGTGTACCAACATAGAGTGTATTGGCACATTCCACTATTTTTTGTCAGATTGTCACAAACCAGCTTATTGTGGGATTTTACAATGCCTGCTTGTTGGCAAACTAAACAATTATTTGTAGGTCAGATAAAGCTAACTGATGGAAATGATAGAATATGTTCCAAGCCTCAGAGTGCATGTTCCTTGTGGGGAAATATTTCTCCCATTGTGCCAGAGGCAAAAATTGAGGGAATTTGGGATAACCAGACTCAGTGGGTGGCCTGAATTTGCTCCTGGTGTGACACATTTACTGTGTGCTTCTTTTCACTGATAGAGCCCAATGGAGGGTGAAAAACAGCATGTGAGGGGAGAAAGCACTGAGCTACGGGCAAAATTCACCATAAAAATCGCATTTTGGGGAAGGCAGGTGAGCTGGACTGCAGCTGGTGTGTGTTCAGTGTTCTGTGCTTGCCACCTTCAGGCCGGCTGTGAACTCGCAGATGGAGCAGCAGCGCCTTCATTTGTTCATCACAGCGAGTTTTGGGTAATTCACGTCCTTAAAAATCACATTTGTTACCCAGAGCACCACACAGCGATACCTGCACATTACAGAGGGACATTGATTATTTATTTCAGCATTGCCAAGCCTGGGTGAACCTCACAGAGCAGGCAGCCCAACCATCAAAACTTTTTATTGTTTACACATTTTAGCACACAAAGGAATTAGTGTTCATTTACCGCCAGTCACACAGTCCACTTGTTAATTAGTATTCTATCTTCTACCGGTTAATGATTTGCTTCTGACGCTAATTAGTGCTGTGCTGAGTCCTTCTCTTTGGGGTCAGTGGGTTTCTTGGGTGGGTGGTCACAGAATTACAGAATTACCTTTTACTCACTTGGAGCTCATTTGGGTTTATCAGTTTCTTCCACATCTTGGCAATTCTACCAGATGTCCCCTCAATTCTACATTCTTTGTGCCCACTACCAAGGGTATCCTTTTTTTTTTACACAGCTTTGTTAAGCTGCCCCTAAGTGTGAGATCATTGGAGCATATCCAGCCCTAAACTTTTAAGATTCTACCAAGTAATTTGTTTTTTTTTTTTAACACATCCCTTAGTGCTTGTTGGCTGCTCTCTGTTTCAGAGATTGAATCTTGTCTCTTGTTGATTAGGTTTGAAAGTATAAAAAGATCCAACATAAAGAACTTTTTCTCTCTCAAGGAAAAAGTTTTGGTGCAGCAGGTTTGTTTATCAATATTTTACTATTTTCTGTATGTGTACAATTGTGTTTTGTTCAATATTGTGTAACAGCCTAATGTAACACAGTATGACACCTAGCTGACCTATGGAGAGTATTACTTTAATGCAACACAATATGACACTTAACTGACCTATGGAAATTATTTATAACAGAATTCGAGATGGTTTCTTGTCGTTTAGATTTTAAAATGTATTTTTCCTAATTAGGGTCGTTCCATCAGGACATTTACGTGTGGACTCAAGACTCAAGTTTTGTCACTGAATAAATCTGAGCAGCCTGGCCCTCGCGCATTGATTTCGAGTTCCTTCCAACCCTTCGCGCTTTGTAATTTGGTAACTTTTGTCATTTTTGGAGCAATTCCCGGACTCTAAAGCGCCGCGAGGGCCTGAGGGGAGAGCGGGGGGCGTGGCCTAAGGAAGAGGCGGGAAGCTGCGTGGGGGGCGTGGCTTAAGGAGGAGGCGGGAACTGGGGCGTGGCGCGCATGCGCGTGGCGCGCGGCACCGGCGGGGCGGGGGGGCGCGCACGGGGGGTTCCCGCCGGGGGCGCGCGTGGGCGGGGCCTCAGGTGAGGCAGGGGAGCCGCAGGTGAGCCCCGGGAGCCGCCATGGACGGCCCCGCCCTGCCCATCCGCCGCTCCCGCCGAGAGCTGGTGGAGGCCGTGAGGGAGCGGCCCTTCCTCATCGTCACCGGCGAGACGGGCAGCGGTAAAAGCACGCAGCTGCCCAGGTACCTCTACGAGGCAGGTAACGGAACCCCCCCCCCGCCGCTCCGCGGGCTGCGGATGTGGGACACGAGCACCGATAAACTCATCCGGCTGTGCCCCTGTCCCCTCACGGGTGACGCAGCTTCGGGCTGGGATGTGGTGAGAGGAGGTGCCTCGGTTAAACCTTTTAAATAATAAAAAAACAACCCCAAACTGTGGCTATGTGTACGTTATGTAGGTACGTGATATAAAGTGACCTGGAGCAGCTCAGCTCAGCGTCCTACAGTCACTGGGGATGTTCAGTCTGGAGAAAGCTCCAGGGGTGATCTTAAAGCTTGAAGGAGTCTGGAGTGACAGGGAATTGCCAGAGAGCAGGATCAGGTGGGGTATTGGAAAAGAATTGTTCTCTGTGAGGATGGGAGAGCCTGGCACCGGCTGCTCAGGGAATCTGCCCCATCCCCATGAGCATCCAAGGCTGGAGAAGACTCACAGCAACTTGTCATAGTGGAAGATGTTCCAAGAGGGGGTGGAACGAGATGATCTTTAATGTCCCTTCTGTGAAAAATGCGTATTTTTATGATTGGCTTTTTCCAAATATTCAAATGAATGTTATATGTGCTGTGTTATAAAGTAAGGCTGTATTAAGTCTCTTAAGTAGTGTGGTAAATATAGTTTTAGGTTACAACAAAGTGTTAAAATAGAAACTATGCTGTGGAAGGTACTTTTTTAAAGAAAGGACTTTGAGCGAGAAAGCAGCCACAGGACACCTGAATCTTTCAAAGAAAGAGAATTTATTGCTCCATTATCAGAAGAAATGAACTTCTTCCTGCCTCAAAGGTGCTGTTAGGATTCAGAGAAAGAAGCTGACACTGCCCAGACGGAATCCTGTGTTTGAATGGGATTTATGCATCATGTATGAGCTGTATGAATATGCAACAGGTTATTGTTTTTAAGGGTTAATCCTCTGTTAACGTGGGTCCTTTTTCAGTCTTATTTTGCCCAGAAAGAGGTGCCCAGACATCTGTAACTCTTTGTTTCTATTGTCTCATATTGTCCTAATGCCAATTATCCAAATTATTATTTCTCTAGCTACATTACTATTTTTATAACCATTTTATCACTGTTGAACTTTTAAAATGTTAAAAACCCGAGCGATTGGTGTTTTTCACTCTGTGTCCCCCCAGGGCTGGCCGGGCACGGAGCCATCGGTGTGACCCAGCCCCGGCGCGTGGCCACCGTGTCGGTGGCACAGAGGGTGGCCGAGGAGATGGGCTGTGCCCTGGGCACCCTCGTGGGGTACCAGGTGCGATTCGACGACTGCACCTGCGAGGTGGGACCTGGGGGCTGCTCTGGGGGTGGGACAGGGTCACCCGGGGGGCTGGGGGCTGTCCCAGGGCTTTGGGAAGGGGCTGTCCCAGCTGTTGGTGTCCCCTGGCTCATTTGAGGGAGGTTTTAGGGCACCTTGCAGGTGAAACATTGCCAAGCACCCCTTGTGGTGCTGTGCATGAGGTCAGGGATGTGCCAGGGTCACCCAGGTGGCAGGGGGCTGTCCCAGGGCTTTGGGAAGGGGCTGCTGGTGTCCCCTGGCTCATTTGAGGGAGGTTTTTGGGCACCTTGCAGGTGAAACATTGCCAAGCGCCCCTTGTGGTGCTGTGGATGAGCACAATAAGAATTATTTTAGCTGTAAAATCCTGCATCAATACATGGGCCAGGTCCTTAAATATCTTTTAAGGCAAATCCTTGTGATGCCCAGGGATGTGCCAGGGTCACCCAGGGGGTAGGGGGCTGTCCCAGGGCTTTGGGACGGGGCTGTCCCAGCTGTTGGTGTCCCCTTGTGGAAATGCATAAAATCAGAAAGTTTTGGGAAAGCTGCAGAAGGCAGGCCTCAGAGACAGCAGAACTGTCTCTCAGACAGTTTAGAGCTCAGCAGTAGCCATAAGTCAGCAGAAAAATGATGTAAAATGTAGAAAAGCCAAGACAAATAGAACAATGGTCTGTGTATTAACACTTGTCTGGAATAACTCCCTAAATACAGAAAAGTTTATCTAGCAAGATATTAGGAAGTTTTTAAGCTTAATAATGGAGCTCTGTGCATTGTGTTTTAAGGCTTGGTAGGTATTGTATTCAAAATAAGCAAGCATTGACTCATTTGAGGGAGGTTTTTGGGCACCTTGCAGGTGGAACATTGCCAAGCACCTGTGCTGCTGTGTGTGAGCAGAATGAGAATTATTTTAGCTGTAAAATCCTCTATCAGTGCATGGGCCAGGCCCTTAGGTATCTTTTAAGGAAAATCCTTGTGGTGTGCTGGGTAAATGTGTAGAAGGGTTTGCTTTGAGATGGAAGGCCAGGCTGGCAGTGACAGTGTGACTGCCCTTGCAGGACACTGCCATCAGGTACATGACTGACGGGTGCCTGCTGAGGCACATCCTGGCTGACCCCCTGCTCAGCAAGTACAGCATCATCATTTTGGATGAAGCCCACGAGAGGAGCCTCAGCACTGTGAGTGCCTCTCATGGCTGGGTTTTGGGTCACTGTTTCTGCTTTTCTGTGCTCTGTTTATCCCTTCCTTTCACTTCAGCACGATCCCCAAGGGGTTTGGACTGACTTTCCATGGATGTGCTTTGTCCTTTTGCTGCTTTGTTCAGTCCATGCTGCATAAGTTGAAAATAAGATGTAGCCTCTAATAGTGTTGGATTTTTGTAGTGGTTGCATTTAAATGCAATTAAAACTTTGCTGGCTGTTGAATACTCTCCCAAAATTTCCAGGAGTTTGAAGGCAGAGCACAGACTTTCTAGAATACTTGTTTAAAAAATAAACCACCACAAAATACACCAAAAAAAGCCAAAAAAACTCTCTTGTCCAATGTTTTTTAGGGTGTGTATGTGACTGTGCAGAGAGATTATGGCTGTTGGGTCCATGGAAGCATCTAGACCTGAGTCCCAAAGGTCACCCTGACCCTTGTGTGGCCAGCAAAGGGACATTGAGGTCACTGAGACCTCAGGAGATTGTGCTGTGTGTCAGACAACCTCCTGCTCCAGCAAACCATCTCCCAGTCCAGTGGAAAAAAGGGAAAATTATCTCCTGAATCCCAGTTTGCCCTCAGGCATCTGAGGAAATTGCAAATAACTGAGCTGAAGTGGTGGAAGGAGCAGATTTATAATTCAGAGCAGCACAGAGGAAAATAAACTTGCTGAGGTCGTAGCAATAAATAAAACCAAGGAAGGGCGCACACACAGTCAGGGGACACAGGCTGGAAAATGGGATGAAAAATGGGGCTGAGGTAACTTCTCACAAATGACTTGACCAAGAGTGTAAAAATGAAAAACAAAGGGGTTTGAGTTACACTGGTGCTGTGAAGAGAGCTGGTAAAAAAGTCATTAAACTCTAGAAACCAAAATATCCAGGCCAAATGTGTGTTTTCTTCAGAGTGCTTAGGCCCGGAATATGTGATTTTCACTCTATCAATGGGATAAAATAATCAAATTTCCAAGTTTTTCAGGCTTTTCTAAGAAAACCAGGGTATTAACATCAGCTGTTTCTGTTTTTCTGCCAGGATATTTTATTTGGTTTGCTGAAGAAGCTGTTCCTGCAGGAGAAGCCAGCAGGCAGGAGGACAGACATGAAGGTGGTGGTGATGTCAGCCACCCTGGAGGTGGAGAAGCTCTCAGAGTTCTTTGGGCACTGCTCAGTGCTGCACATTCCAGGCAGGAGTTACCCTGTCAAGGAGATATTCTGCAACCTGCTGAGCCCCAGGGATGTGGGCAGCTCTGCCTATGTCACAGAGGTTTGTTTTCTCTGGTTTTGGGGTGTTTTTCACTTGGAGGAATGAGCTGTTCTGTTGTGTTCTCAGCATCTCTGCAGGAAGCAGGGGAGGATCAGTTGGGATGGTGAATTAAATGGGATTTCAACTGATTTTGCCTTGTTTTTTGTTTGTTCCAGGCTGTGAAGGTCGCCCTGGATGTTCACTTAAATGAACCAGAAGGTGACATCCTGGTTTTTCTCACAGGTGAGGATTTTCCTGGGTGAATTATGGCACTGCCAGCAAAGCAGAAAAGCCTCCAGAGCCTGCCTGGTGTCTCCCAGAGCAGAGAGAAGGGAAAGGTGCAGTTGATGCACAAAGTCCTGTGCAATGGTAATTTCCGAGCTTTTTAGGAATAACCAGATTGACTCTGTGTTGTCTGCATGGTTTAGTTTGTTGTTAACTCAGGGAGGAAGAATTATTTGAGCTGTAAAATTCTACATCAATGCATGGGCCGGGCCTATATCTATTATCTAATATCTAATAAAAATATATCTAATTTTAAAGGCATATCCTTGGTGGGAGGCCCTGTGGAAAGGCTGGGTGTCACCTCCCGAACCCCCTCTCATTAATTCCTGATTTTAATGATGAATTATTTTAGCTGTAAAATCCTACATCAATGCATGGGCCAGGCCCAAATCTAATATATAATATTAATATCTAATATCTAATAAAAATATATCTAATCTTTTAAGGCAAATCCTTGGTGGGAGGCCCTGTGGAAAGGCTGGGTGTCACCTCCCAAACCCCCTCTCATTAATTGCTCATTTTAGTCATGAATTATTTTAGCTGTAAAATCCTACATCAGTGCATGGGCCAGGCCCAAATCTAATATTAATATCTAATAAAAAGATATCTAATCTTTTAAGGCAAATCCTTGGTGGGAGGCCCTGTGGAAGGGCTGGATGTCACCTCCCAAATCCCCTCTCATTAATTCCTCATTTTAATGATGTTGGCATATTACATATTGACAAAACAATTTTCTTTGAAGGCGTTGCAAACCAGGAAGGCAGAGCTGTAGCTAATTAGGTGACTGAAATGCTCTTGTGTGTCTTTTAGGGCAGAATGAGATAGAGAGAGCTTGTGATGTGCTTTTCAAGAGAGCAGAGTCCATCGATTACCGCTACGAGGTGCACGACCGCGCTGTGGAGGGGCTCCTCATCCTGCCCCTCTACGGCTCCATGTCCACAGGTCAGAGCCAAAATCTCACTTCATCACAGCAATCTGAGCTGCAGGGCTTGTTATGGATATCATCCTCATCAGATTGTCTGTTTGGGTTGGGAAAAGGGTGGGAATGGACCCCTTTGGGGCACTTTGGGGTGGGGTTTTATTGTGGTCATCATGAACTAAATCAAACTTCAGCCTTCTCTGCTTGAGCCTCCAGTCAAAGTCCAGATCCAAGTCTGGATATGACTTCAAGATCCTCAGTTAGGAAGGGGATACTGAGTAACTGAAAGCCCAGATTACTTCACCCTTTACCTTCCTTTACCTTCCTTTACCTTCCTTTACCTTCCTTTACCTTCCTTTACCTTCCTTTACCTTCCTTTACCTTCCTTTACCTTCCTTTACCTTCCTTTACCTCTTATTTTGCTTTATTTTGCATTGCTTTGTTATGCATACTTTGTTTTATATTGCTTGGTTTTATTTTATTTTATTTTATTTTGTCATCTTATTTTACATCATCATTTTCTGTCATTTTAGATCAACAGAAAAGGATATTTTTGCCAGCCCCCAGAGGCATCAGAAAATGTGTGGTCTCCACAAACATTGCTGCAACATCTCTGACCATTGAAGGAGTCAGGTATTGATTTCTGTCTCTCATAGCAGAGGGAATAATTCAGAAAGGTCTGGGTTTGGAAAAACACATTTATTCTGCTACTATTGCCTTTTTTTGGGTGTGTAGTAAGAAAACCATTGATATTATTATAGTCTTAGAGGTGACCAATATTTTTGAATCTATTTTGAAGTCAAATCTACTGAATAACCAGGGTCTAGGTAGAATAAATGTGTTTTTTAAAATTAAATCCTTGTGTCAGTTCCCTGCTAAACCCTGGTTTTTACCTCTCTGGATTGTTTATTTCAGATATGTGGTGGACAGTGGCTTTGTGAAGCAGTTGAACCATAATCCCAGAGTGGGTTTGGACATCCTGGAGGTGGTTCCCATCTCAAAGTAAGTGAAAAATGTCACTCACTTATTGTTTCTGGGAGCTGCTCTGGGAATAATGCTCTGTGTTAAAAAAATAAATAAAAAATAGGCAGCAACCTCAAAGCCCCATGATTTAAAACCACTTCAAGGTTTTAAAACCACTTTAAAGTTTAAAAACTATTGAAGATTTAAAAACCATTTTAAGGTTTAAAGCCACTTTAAGGTTTAAAAACCAATTTAAGGTTTAAAACTACTTTAAGTTTTAAAACCCACTGTAAGGTTTAAAATCACTCAAGGGTTTAAAAACCACTTTACGGTTTGAAACCACTTTAAGATTTAAAAACACTTTAAGGTTTTAAAACCATTTTAAGGTTTAAAAACCACTTCAATTGATTTTAATTAACTAATTTAAAACCAAGTGAAAAGCAGTTCAGGATATGCAATTTCCTAAAAGTTACAGATATTTAGGAGGAATTGGCATTGTCTTGAGTTCTGAGCAGTGCTGGCTGAATACGACAGCATCCCAAAAACGCACAAAAATTCTTCTTTATTTCTTGCACAACTGGATTTTTCAGCTGCTGTGCAGGAATACATGTTCCATCTGTAAAGAGAGACATTTTGTGCTTGTTTGGGGGCTACCAGAAGGGATGAAAGGTTTGAATATTGATTTTTTTTGGGCAGGAGTGAAGCCAAGCAGCGAGCCGGGCGCGCGGGCCGGACGTCGGCAGGAAAGAGTTTTGGGCTGTACAGCAGGGAGTTCTGGGAGCAGTGCATGCCCCAGCACACCTGAGCAATTTAAAACCAAGTAAAAAGCAATTCAGGATATACAACTTCCTAAAAGTCCTAAAAATATTTAGTCCTAAAACTATTTAGGAGGAGTTGGCATTGTCTGAGCAGGGCTGGCTGAATACGACGGCACCCAAAAAATGCACAGAAATTGTTCTTTATTTCTTGCACAGCTGGATCTTTCAACTGGATATTTCAACTGGGTATTTCAGTGCAAGAATACCTCTTCCAACTACAAAGAGAAACATTTTGTACTGTTTAGGTGGTACTAGAAGGGATTAAATGTTTCAATGTTGGTTTTTTTTGGGGGCAGGAGTGAAGCCAAGCAGCGAGCCGGGCGCGCGGGCCGGACGTCGGCAGGAAAGAGTTTTGGGCTGTACAGCAGGGAGTTCTGGGAGCAGTGCATGCCCCAGCACACCTGAGCAATTTAAAACCAAGTAAAAAGCAATTCAGGATATACAACTTCCTAAAAGTCCTAAAAATATTTAGTCCTAAAACTATTTAGGAGGAGTTGGCATTGTCTGAGCAGGGCTGGCTGAATACGACGGCACCCAAAAAATGCACAGAAATTGTTCTTTATTTCTTGCACAGCTGGATCTTTCAACTGGATATTTCAGTGCAAGAATACCTCTTCCAACTACAAAGAGAAACATTTTGTGCTGTTTAGGTGGTACTAGAAGGGATTAAATGTTTCAATGTTGGTTTTTTTTGGGGGGGCAGGAGTGAAGCCAAGCAGCGAGCCGGGCGCGCGGGCCGGACGTCGGCGGGGAAGAGTTTTGGGTTGTACAGCAGGGAGTTCTGGGAGCAGTGCATGCCCCAGCACACCGTGCCAGAGATCAGGAGGACCAGCCTGACATCTGTGATCCTCACCTTGAAATGCCTTTCCGTGCACGATGTCATCAGGTGAGCTCCCTGCGCTGCAGGGGGATTATCCCGCCCCAGGAGGGGCAGGGGCAGGATCAGGGCCCCAGCCAAGTGGGACACTGCAATCAGCTTGGCTGCTGCTCTCCTCTCCATTCCAGCCTGCAGCCCCGGCATCAGGCTCTGCCAAAACTCTCATCTCGCCCAAATTAAATGTGTTTGTTTGTAGCGTTCATTTAAATCCATAAAATCCATAAAAATTTATATATTTAAATACTTAAAATCCTCAAAATACTGGGTTTTGTGTATTTAAATCTTAAAGTCCTTAAGATACTGGGGTTTAGACCTTTAAATAATTAAGATCCTTAAAATACTGGTTTTTACACATTTAAATACTTAAAATAGTGGGTTTTATACCTTTAAGTACTTAAAATCCTTAAAATACTGAGTTTTATATCTTTAAATACTCACAGTTCTTAAAATACGGCTTTTTATACCTTTAAATGCTTAAAATTCTTAAAATACTGGTTTTTGCACCTTTAAATACTTCCAACCCTTAAAATACTGGTTTTTAGACCTTTAAATACTTAACATCCTTAAGATACTGTTTTTTACACCTTTAAATACTCATAGTTTTTAAAATACTGGGTTTTACAACTTTAGGTACTTAAAATCCTCAAAGTACTGCATTTTATACCCCAAAAGTTTCATCTCTCTGGAATTTTTTAGTTCTAAGACTGTGCAAGAGTAGAAAATGCAGTTTAGTGTGTGCCATGGGATTTGTCATCAGAAATTCCTCAGCTGGAGGTTGGACAGGAACACACAGAAAATTATCACAGAATCACAGAAATTCAAGGCTGGAAGAGACCTGTAAGATCATCAAGTCCAACCCATGTTCTAACAATTCAACTAGATCATGGCAGCAAGTGCCACATTATTATTATGATGATCTAACTTTGGTTAGAAGATGTGCATTGGGGAGGTTTAAAAATTATTTTCATAAATATTTAAAACGTTAAAATAAATTTAAAATATAAAAATAATAAATAAAATTTATTAAAATAAATTTCAAAAGAAATATTTAAATATTTAAAAATTATTTTTATGAGTATAAAAACTAAGAAATCTACTTCTTTTTTATCCCTAGGTTTCCCTATTTGGACCCTCCTGAGGAAAGACACATTTTGGAAGCTCTGAAGGAACTTTACCAGTGCAATGCTATTGACAGGTAAAAACCAAAAGGTTTCACTACAACAATTTCAAATCTAAGGCTTAAATTGATGTTTTGTGTGGATTAAAGGACACTCCTCAGCAGCAGAATGTTTCCTTATTTAACCTCCAGGAAGTTTCCTGGGGTTTAATGGACTGTCTGCAAAAGCAGGGCTGGAGCAGGGTTTGGGGTTTGGGAGATAAAAATCAGGTTCTGCACGTTGTCCTGGAGCTCCTCAGTGCCCTCAGCTCTGCATCCCAGCCTGCTGTGGCTCAGCAGCTCGGGCTCTGCCTGGGAGCTCCATCCAAGAGCTCAGGCAGGAAATGAGATCTTATCCTGAGCTTCCAGGAATTCTTCTTGGAAATAATGAACAAAACCAAACCCAAAGCTGGCTGTGCCTGCCATGGAGCAGACACGAGCAAGCTGGAGAAATGTGGATTATTTTATTGCTGGTGACACTTCTGCATGTCCCAGCAGCTGTGTGGGCACTCACGGTCAGAGGGAAGTGCTTCTTACCCAATTCACATTTAAACATCATTGCATTGAATCTGTGTATATAAAAATAGATATAGTGAGGTATATAGTGAGGTATATAATGATATGAGGTATATATAATGAGGTGTATATATAATGAGGTGTATATATAATGAGGTATGTATAATGAGGTATATAATGAGATATGTATAACAGAATGTATAATAAAATAAATAATGAAGTACAGAAAATATATTAAAACATATATAATATATAAAAATATATATACTTTTCCCCTGTAAATATATATAAATTTATATAATATATAAAATATATAATAAAATAAATAATGAAGTACAGAAAATATATTAAAACATATATAATATATAAAAATATATATACTTTTCCCCTGTAAATACATATAAATCTATATAATATAAATATATAATAAAATAAATAATGAAGTACAGAAAATATATTAAAACATATATAATATATAAAAATATATATAGTTTTCCCCTGTAAATATATATAAATTTATATAATATAAATATATAAAATATATAATAAAATATATAATGAAGTATAGAAAATATATTAAAACATATATAATATATAAAAAATATATACTTTTCCCCTGTAAATACATATAAATCTATATAATATAAATATATAATAAAATAAATAATGAAGTACAGAAAATATATTAAAACATATATAATATATAAAAATATATATAGTTTTCCCCTGTAAATATATATAAATTTATATAATATAAATATATAAAATATATAATAAAATATATAATGAAGTATAGAAAATATATTAAAACATATATAATATATAAAAAATATATACTTTTCCCCTGTAAATACATATAAATCTATATAATATAAATATATAATAAAATAAATAATGAAGTACAGAAAATATATTAAAACATATATAATATATAAAAATATATATAGTTTTCCCCTGTAAATATATATTTATATATCATGAGATGCATAATAATATATAGAAAATATATTTTAAAATATATTTTATTATATATTTGTATAATAAATAAAATAAAAAAATTATTAAATATTTATATAATATAAATATTTAATAAAATAAATAATGAAGTACAGAAAATATATTAAAACATATATAATATATAAAAATATATATATACTTTTCCCCTGTAAATATATATAAATCTATATAATATAAATATATAATAAAATAAATAATGAAGTACAGAAAATATATTAAAACATATATAATATATGAAAATATATATACTTTTCCCCTGTAAATATATATAAATTTATATAATATAAATATATAAAATATATAATAAAATATATAATGAAGTACAGAAAATATATTAAAACATATATAATATATAAAAAATATATACTTTTCCCCTGTAAATACATATAAATCTATATAATATAAATATATAATAAAATAAATAATGAAGTACAGAAAATATATTAAAACATATATAATATATGAAAATATATATACTTTTCCCCTGTAAATATATATGAATTTATATAATATAAATATATAAAATATATAATAAAATATATAACGAAGTATAGAAAATATATTAAAACATATATAATATATAAACATATATATACTTTTCCCCTGTAAATATATATACATTTATATAATATAAATATATAAAATATATAATAAAATAAATAATGAAGTATAGAAAATATATTAAAACATATATAATATATAAAAATATATATACTTTTCCCCGTAAATATATATAAATTTATATAATATAAATATATAAATATCTATTTCATGTAAATATATATTTATATATCATGAGATGCATAATAATATATAGAAAATATATTTTAAAATATATCATATATTAAAATATATCATATAATAAAATATATTTAATTTTCCTGTAAATATATATTTATATATAATAATATGTATTATAAAATGCATAATGAAATGCATAATAAAATGTATAATGAAATTTATAATAAATACAGAAAATATATTAAAGTATATATAATATATATTTTTCCTGTAAACATATAAAAACATATGTTATATAAATACATATTTCCTGTAAATGTTTTATATATAAATATATATATCTTTCATATATTCATATATATATATATACACACACATATATATTTACATACATATATATACACATATATATATACATATTTATATACATATATATATATATACACACATATATATACACACACATATATATATACATACACACATACATATATATATATATATATATATGTGTGTGTGTGTGTGTGTGTGTAAAAAATACATTTTTTTTCCTCCTTCAGGAGAGGCCATGTGACCAGACTGGGAGAATTCCTGGTGCAGTTTCCCCTCCCTCCCAACCTGTCCTGTGCTGTGATTAAAGCTGCTTCCCTGGGCTGTGAGGATCTGCTGCTCCCCATTGCAGCCATGCTGTCTGTGGAAAACGTCTTCATCCGCCCAGGTGGGAGCTCCTCTTCCTCTGCCTCTGCCTCCCTGTATTTGTTGGAGGTGAATTCCTACTAAACTCACAGTTCCACTGGTTTTATCTTTATTTTAAGATCTCACTGCTGTGGCAGAGGAAGAAGCTGAGCTCAGTAGATTAGAGGGTGCTGTGGTGGGTGGGTTCAACAGTCTTGTTTTTCCTCTCTTGATCCCTGTGAGCTGTTTGTTTATTCCTTTATCTTCCCATGTCAGCCTCTGGATGGGTTGTGAGTGAGCAGTACTTGCTTAGAGACTGGAATTCTTCATCCCTGGTGCTGAGTTATGAGATTAATCCTGGATTTAATGGCATCTATGTGCTCTTGTTCAGCAATAGGAGGGAGCAACAACTGTAAATGCAGCTGTAGAAGGAGAGACAGATTTAAAGATAACAGGAATAGAGAGCCAAAGCTGCCAAAAACAAACAGAAAATTAGGTAGTGTTGAACAAAAATGACTTTGAGATATAACCTATTCCTCAGGTGATCCTCAGAAGCAGAAGGAGGCTGAGCTTCAGCACCAGGAACTTGCCTCTCAAGTGGGAGGATGCAATGACTTTGCAACCCTCTTAAATATTTTTGAACAGTGCAAAGCAAGGTATGGAATTCTCCCTTTCACTAAGTGGTTTGGCACTGCTCATAACTCCCAGTTTTCAGGTGTGCTGCAGTTACACATCTCTGTGCTCATTCCTGATTTCAGATTTATTCCTTGTTGTGACCTGTAATTTCCATCCAGACACTTGTTATTTAACCCCACCAAGTATCTGCCTGTGTAGGTTTTTGCCTTTGTGTGACCATAACAATAAAACAGAGGCAAATTTCTTTGCAAGCAGCTGACAAAGGGCTTCTTTATAATTCAAATATTCCTGTTCTCAGCAAGTCTCCTTCAGCCTGGTGCCAGAAATACTGGATCCATTGGAGAGCTGTGAAATCTGCTTTTAGTGTGGAAAGGCAGCTGCGGGAAATAACCACTAAACTGAAACAGGTAAAAAAAAAATAACATTTCTGGGCATGTTTGAGCTGTATAAACTTATATTTAAGAGATGTGGTGGGTGCTGAGCCTTTGCCAGGTGACTGCTGCCTTTCTCCAGTAGAAAATAAACCACTTAAATATTTTTTATCTTGCTTGTGTGACTCAGGTCCAGTGGTGGCAATGGGCAAGAAGGAGAGTTTTTCTCCTTTCCTCATGGTTTCTGCCCAGAGTTTAGAATCCATGGGATGGAAGGGGTTTAACTGCTTTTTCTTGACGATCCATCCTGATTCATGTTGCTTTTTCTTTTCCCAGCTGCCAGACTTCCCTAAGGAGACATTTGAAGGCTCCAGAACTGAAATCCTGAGAAGATGCCTGTGTGCAGGATACTTTGTTAATGTTGCTAGGAGGTAAGGAGTGAAGTTTGGAGAACTGAATGGGAAAGAAATCATGCAAATTACTTTAAAGTGTGGTTTTATGTTGGTAAAAGCAGCAAAGTAGTAACTGCAGGTGAAGGAGATGTTTCTGCAAGGGGCTGGAACTTCTGCTTTTGGCTGTCTTCGCCCTTCCAAGGAGAGCTTCCCAGGAATGTCATTGTTCTGTCTGTGAAATGAACTCAGCAGCTGAGAGTGGTTCCAGATATTCAGCTGAAGGGCGTGGAAATCTCCAGCTATCACAGCTTTCAAAGGCTTCACTGCCAAGCCCTGTTGTTATTGTGGTGTTACACCTGCAGTGCTGCTGTGGTAAATGAGATTTCTTGTATTTCAGTCTTTAAATGGATTTTTGCAGTTTAGCTCTGGAAGCACCTTCCTCTTGGTGGATATTTGAGAACTTTTTTCTGTGCTGCTGCTGATTTGTTCAGTTCAGTGTTGCTGTATAATCACAGCAATGTGTGTTTTGTTTTGTTGTTGGGTTTTTTAAATTTATTTTTTAATTTCTTTTTTTTTTAGATCTGCAGCCAGGACATTCTGCACCATGGATGGGCATGGCAGCATAGTCTACATCCACCCTTCATCCACAGTGAGTTCCCAAAGTCCTGATAAAGCAGAAAAGCATCTCCAAAAGGAATGAGGGGCAGGTCCTTAAACTCTCCCTGGTGCTTGCTTTGGGCTGCAGTGTTCATTCCTCAGGCTTGGTCAAGGTTTGGCTTGTGAGGTGGGAGTGACACAGGCTGGACCTTCCCTCTGCCTCTTTGATCAATTCTAAAACCCTAAAACCTGCTAACACCCCCTCACATCCCAACCATTCTGCTGCAGGTGGGGCTGTGAAAACCAAACCAGCCTTTGAATTTTTCAGCTGTACAACCAGGAGACCCTGCTGGAGTGGATCATCTTCCACGACGTGGCCGTCACCTCCAAGATCTACGTGCGCACCGTGTGCCCCGTGCGCTACGAGTGGCTCCGGGAGCTGCTGCCCAGGCTGCACCAGGTGGATGCCTACGAGCTCAGCAGTGTGGCCAGGGAGGAGGTGACTGAGGAGGAAATAACCAAGTGGAAGCAGAGGGAGGAGCTCAAAAGGCAGTTTGGTAAGCACAGTGCTCATCCCTCTGTGTGTGGTTTTCTGTCACCGCGTTTCTCCTCCCAAAGAAAAGCAAGGCACAGTTCTTCCCAAGAATATTCCTGGGTTTTATATTCTCTGAACCTCAGAAAAAAAAAACAATTCTTATTTTATTTGCTGCTCCTGTGTTGTTCATGAGTGGAATTGGTAATTGGATTTTTGGTGTGTTTTCATTCACTGCCCAGTTGAACCCAGGTGTGTGTGTTGGGACAGTCACAAGATTCTGTGCAGTGGAGTGCTTGGCAGATTCAGTTTAGATGTAATGTAATATAGCATAGAATAATATACTCTAATCAAGTAATTAATTAGCCTTCTGATTAGATGGAGTCCTCCTCATCATTTCTCCCAGACATCAGGCAAAAATATCACTAAAGTTTCATTGTTGTTTTGGAGCCCTGTGTGTTTATTATGGCAGGTTCTGGGCTAGAAAGTGTTAATTTGTTTGGTGTAGTTGTGGTTGTTTTATGCTCCTCACAGCTCTGCAATCCTTCTTGCCACACTCACCCCTTTTGGTTTCTTTGAGCAGAGTTGAATAAAAGCATTTTGAGGCTGGTTGTTTGAGTTTGTGAAGGGTATTTAGCCATTGATGCCCAAATAATGATGCCCTGGGAGAAGAGCTGTGGTGCAGAGGGAAGGAAAAAAAACATCAAAAACCTCACCCAGCAATAGACGGAGAAGAAAAAGTCTCACATTTTGGTGTCTGATTCTGACACTGAATTTAATGCCAATGTGTGAATAGTCAGTGTTAATTAGAACTGTGCCTGCTGACTGATCTGGCTGCTTGGCATTCCTGGGATTCTCCTGTCAGCAGGTTCCTAAAGCAGCCAAGTGTCCAAAGGGCCTCTTTACTCCTGAGCTGACCCTTCCAAAACATCCATTTATTGTACACTAAACACAGATTCTCTTCCATTTCCTTAACAAAGGCAAAAATGCACAATTGTGCTCAGGCCAGCATCACTTGCTCCCCTGCATTATTGTATAAACCCAGCATTTTAAACATCAATTTCATTTGGTTATAAATAATGCAGAAGAGCCTCATTAGTTTATCTGAAGGAAATGTTCTCTGTGTCCCCCTTCTCGTTATGGCTTCATCAGGCAATTCCCAATTAACTGCAGTTTCATTTTGACCTTACAGATGTTGTATTTCTGGCACCTTCATGAAAATAGGTGGCTGAATAGCTGACAAGACATAATAATTAGAATTATTTTAACAAGGGGTGCTGATTAAAGCTCCTTCTCTTACCAGCCCCCAGGACCAGGCTGCAGTAGCTGCTTCACGCACAGATTTTAAACTCTCAGAGCCTTTGATTTTCTTTTTTATTGTTTTTTTAGACTGAAAATATTTTCTGCTTCTCTTGCCTTCTGTGAGAAGCAGTCCCAAGGTCTCAGTGCTGTGGGGGAATGTGCATTTCTGATGGTGCCTGAGCTGCAATATTGACTTTTTTCACTCCCTTATCTGCATGTTTTCCTCTCCCTCCCTCCTGCCTCCGGAAATTTTTTCAAGATAATTTATCCCAATGTTTTTTCCTGTGCTGTCCTGCCCAAACCTGAGTTTGGGATGTGCATTTCAGAGGAGAAATGGGTGTGCAGAACACAGGTAGAACACAGGTTTCATATTCTCTGCTCAGTAAAAAGCAAGATTTGGGGATGAGATGAGCCCAGCTGCAAACATTGACATGGGAGCTAAGGTGTGATTTTATTTTGAATTTTTTCCCTCCCTGCTGTGGTGCAGTCTGTCCTCTCTGGAAGTTATTCAAATGGCTGCATGGGAGAAAAAAAAAAAAGAGATTTTGTTGGGGTTTTTTTTGGTATTTAACAAATAGGAGGACTTGTAATGCTGGGGGGTGTTACATTCATATTCTCTGAAAAATCACTTTACCCAGGATTTTTCTCCTGGGAATCTGAGAAGCCTCAGAGAAAAAGGAAAACAATAATTAATTGTCTGATTTGCTTCTCCTGTGTTTTGCTCCTTTGGGACGTGTTTGGAGCTTGTTTCATTGGTTTCTGATGTGAATTGTTTTCAGTCAATGGCCAATCAGTGCCAAGCTGTGTCAGGGCTCTGGAAAGAATTTTCATTATTATCTTTTTAGCATTCTGTAAGTATCCTTTCTGTATTCTTTAGTACAGTTTAGTTTAGCATTCTTTAGTATAATATATTATCATAAAACAATAAATCAACCTTCTGAGAACACAGAGCCAGATTCATCATTCCTCCCTTCATCTGGGGGTAACACAAGCACAATAGGGGAGTGGGTTTGACACAGAGAGTTTATTTTCATTTCTTTCTCTCCTCTCTCCCCAGAAGGAGCCCCAGAGAGCTCTGCAGGGAAGATGGAGAGGAGGAACGATGAGCAATCCATCCAGGATGCCCGAGCTCGGTATCTGCACAGGAAGCAGCAAAGAGCTCAGGCTCTGAGTGGCCCTGAGAAGGAAATGGGGTAACTCTGCCTGGGGGCAGCTTGTGCAGCTCTGGGCTCTTTGCAGAATGCCCAAGGACTGACAGGAGTGCAGGGAAACTTGTGCCAAAGAGGACAAACTCAATTCCCTGTGCTGCATCCAGCAGGGAAAGCTTCCCGAGCTTTGTGTTGCTGCAGGGCAGTGGCAACAATTTCACAGCCTCAGCTGTGGCTGAAGCCCTGATACCAAGTGTGATGCCAATTCTCTGGCATTTATTTGACTGAAAGAGCTCTCAGTGCTGTTATAAACTAAATTTTTCTTCAAGGTCGGTTGGGGTTTATTTTTGTAAGGAGTGGAACTGTAATTTTTTACCCATTTTATTCTGATGGTGGTCACACAGAATTCATGCTCAGGAAAATGTGCAGGAAGGGCTCTTGCAGTGGTGGGAGCAGCAGGATTAGATCCAAAGGGACAACTGCAGGATTGGATCCAAAGGGACAACTGCAGGATTAATCAAAAGGGACAATTGCAGGATTAAATCCAAAGGGAAAATTTCAGGATAAAATCCAAAGGGACATTGCCCACCTCCATTCCTTGCTGT
This sequence comes from Ammospiza caudacuta, assembly GCF_027887145.1. Lineage (NCBI taxonomy): Eukaryota > Metazoa > Chordata > Aves > Passeriformes > Passerellidae > Ammospiza > Ammospiza caudacuta. The sequence continues at coordinate 10,122,171 of NC_080612.1, forward strand.
GCTGTACCAGGTACACACAGGGAATTAAAAGTGTTTTTCCTTGAGCATCTGAAAGAGAAGGAGCTGTGGTGCTTTGTCATCATGAAGTTTGTTTCCTTCTCAATAAAGAAATTCTGGTTTATCACCATAACCCTGAAGCGCTCCAGGGCTGGAGTGAGCAGTTTGGGTAAGAATTTCCAAATAATTGGAAGAACTTGCTGTGATTTTTCCTGCCTCAGCTGTGTGCTCTGTGCCACCCTGGGCACTGCTTCAAGTGCTGGATTGTGTTTTTTTACTGTAGCCTGAATAAAGCATTCACCATCCCACCTCTGCCTCACCTCCAGCATTCCAGCACTGCCTCCAAAACCATGGAATTTTTTTTTAATATTACAATATTATTGCTCATAAAGAAAGTGCTGGCTCTGGTAATTGTTCCTCATGCTGTGATTGATGGGGAAGGGTTTTGTTCTTTCTGCTTTGGAGCAGCAGCAGCACTTGGGCTTGACTCATCCTCTGCTCTGAGTTCTGCTCTTTAATTTGATTTATATTTGCAGTGTCACAGCCCCTCATGAGTCAAATGCCATCTGCACCACCCAGTGGGCCTGAAATGAGTACACAGAATGCCCACTGTTCCCTGGGGCTATAAATCACTTGGCAGATCCTAATGCTGATTTTTTAATATTTTTTTTTCTTTTCATTTTCCAAGTGAGGAATTTTCCCCCCACTGTGTTCCAGGGCTTCTCTCAGAGGTTTGGGGATGGGGAATTTAAGACAAAGTAAAAATTGTCTGGGGAAGTAACAGTGAGCTGTGAAATAAAATAAGATTTCAGAATCAGCTGTTAAATAAAATAAGATTTCAGCCATGCCAAGTGTGACAGCACACACAGCTCTGGCTGCTGATCCCAGGAAAAAGTTAAGTTTTTACCTGTTTTACGTGCTGGAGGTCAAGTGGGAGTTAATAAAACACAGAGGGAAGTGTGGAGGAGCTTCATTACTGTGCTGGACTCATTAACAGGGGCGTGGGAAGGGTCTGGGAGAGCAGCCCTGGGGGGAGGGATGGGGACAGAGGGGACAGGGACACCCTGGGGATGAGGAATCCATGGGATCTGGAGACAGGGACGCCAGGGGATGGGAGACCCATCAGATCATGGGGACAGGGATGCTCCGAGGATGGGGAATCCATCAGATCCCAGTGACAGGGACACCCTGGGAGGGGGGATCCATCAGTGACAGGGACACCATGAGATCATGGGGACAGGGATGCTCTACGGATAAGGAATCCATCACATCCTGGGGACAGGGACACGAGGGGATGGGGAATCCATCAGATCCCAGTGACAGGGACACCCTTATCCCCTCGGTGTCACCTGCGGGGGTGTGCCTCCATCACAGCCCCATGACAGGGGGACACCCTGGGAGGAGGGGGTGGGATCCATCGCATCCCGCTGACGGTGACATCCCTGTCCCCTCAGTGTCCCCGAGGAGGGGACATCCCTCCCATCCCGGTGACGGGGACACCCTGGCGGGGGTGGTCCAGGGACTCCCCCCGGTGTCCCCTCATGTCCCCCCCGTGTCCCCCCGGTGTCCCACTGTTGCTCCCCCCGGTGTCCCCTCATGTCCCCCCCGTGTCCCCCCGGTGTCCCACTGTTGTTCCCCCCGGTGTCCCCTCATGTCCCCCCCGTGTCCCCCCGGTGTCCCACTGTTGTTCCCCCCGGTGTCCCCTCATGTCCCCCCCGTGTCCCCCCGGTGTCCCACTGTTGCTCCCCCCGGTGTCCCCTCATGTCCCCCCCGTGTCCCCCCGGTGTCCCACTGTTGCTCCCCCCGGTGTCCCCTCATGTCCCCCCCGTGTCCCCCCGGTGTCACCTTGCCCGGCCGCGCCGCCCCGCCCCACGTGACCGCGCGCGCGCGGGCCGGAAGTGACGCCGCGGCCCCTCGGTCGCATGATGTGGCAAAAAAAAAAAAAGGCCGGGGAAAGGGAGGGAGGGAGTGATGCGTCCCCAAATAGTCCCTTCCGGCGGCGCATCACAGCCGCCGCTCCCATTGGCGCCTCTCGCCGGGATCCCTCCGCGCGGCCGGCCGGCGGCGGCAGGTGCGGGTGTCCTTCCGCGGAGGTATCCTTCCGCCGGCGGGGGCAGCTTCCGCACGGCCCCGCTCCGCCATCGCGGCCCCGCTCCGCCCGCACCGCTGAGCCCGGCCCGGCCCGGAGCGCCCCGCCGCCGCCATGGCCCAGATCCTGCCCATCCGCTTCCAGGAGCATCTCCAGGTGGGCGCGGGGGCGGGCGGGCCGCTGCCTCGCTCCGCCGGGGGAGCCGCCCGGGGACGGAGCCGGGGGAGCCGCGCCGGGCCTGCCCGCGGTGCCTCCGTGAGGGCGGCCGGGCGCGCTCGGCGCTGCTCGGCCCGCGGTGCCCGGCTCGGGGAGCGCTGTCCGGAGGGCGCTCCCGGGAGGGGCCGGCCCGGGCATCCCGCCCTTGCCGGTGCCCGCGGGCCGTGCCCGGCGGGGTGGGCGAGGCTGGCGCGGTGCCCGGGCGGGCCGGGCGGTGCGGGCCGGGCGCGGGTGGCTCCGGAGCGGCGCCAGCGGGAAATCCCGGCCCGGCACGGCCCGGCACGGGGGGTGAGGCGGGCAGGTGGCCGAGCTGTGTCCGTGTGCCGCTTAATGTATTTATTTGAATGGTCTTTAAGCTTCTGTAGTTCTAAGGACAGGCTAAAGCGATCTGCCGGTGTTCCCACTTCTAATGTCATTTTGTGGAAGGAAAATCGCGTATCGCAGCGAAACGTGGGAGCTCTGCGGCTGCCTGCAGTGCAGCTGTGGCAGTGCAGGTGCCCAGGTGCCAGCTCCGCTGTCCGCTGGCCTCTCCCCAAGCCCAGCTCTGGCTCTCATTGCACCAGAAGCACGCGTTAATAGTTTATTTCCGAGTGATGGCGCTGAATTTCTCTGAGGTGACTTCCTGGAGGCGCCGGGCTGCGGAGCCGAGCGCGGGGCTCCCTCCCGGGGCGGCGAGGGCTCCCTGCCCGTGGGTGAAGCTGCGGCGCTGGGAGGGGTCTGGATCCAGTTGTGCAATGGGCACTTCCCATCTGACAGGTCTGAAGGGCGAAGGGCTCTGAGTGTTCCTGAGCTCGGTTTCACTGCTCAGGAGTGTTTTTTTTTTTTTTTTTTTTTTTTTTTTTTGAGGAGAATTTGTCTAATAAAAGCTACATTGGCTCACCTGGTCAAGGTCTTCTGGTGGTGCCAGTGTCTGTGTTTGGTTTGTGCTCAGCTAACTGGGGTAAACACAGTGATGGATTTGCATGATTTACTGTGAAAAAAAGTGCCTGACTCAAATGGAAAGTAATTCATTTCTAAGCACCTTGTTGAAAGAACCACTGCAGAATACTTAGTTGAAGGCTACAGCTGTTCATAAATGCTGCTTTGGTGCTTGTTCAGGTGTGTAGCTGAGCACTGAATGGTTTTACTCCAATACCAGTTTAAAAGCAGGCCAGAATTCGTGGTTTAGGTATCCCTGTGGTGAGCAGCACTGACAGGAGAATGTCAGGAATTGGCCAGAGCTTCACCTCCCAGACAGTGCCTTGTCCAGCCCCAGGTGCTGAGGAGGTTCTGTGCACTCAGGTGAAAGCCAGCCCAGCTCTCAATCAGGCTTTGTGGCACTGCACCTTTGTGCATTATTTAAGCCCCAAACCTTGCATGTGACCCACTGGCAGCTCTCTAATGACATGAGTACTGTTACATAATGGAACTCATCTGCTTCACGCCACAAGTGCTGGGAGCTTCCAGGCCAGCACTAGGGTGGAACAGGACTGCTCAGCCTCCAGACTGATTTGTCTGTTTATTTGGGGTTGGATCTGCATTTTTCTCTGCCTGTGCCCATTCGGTGTGGAGCACTGGCTGAACCAGTCTCTGTTACAGCTGCACACAGGAGCTGATCCTTTCTCAGCTGGGTGTGCACCCCTCTGAGCCTGGGTGCACGTGGCTCTTGCCTTTGAACTTCCTCCTTTCATTTCATTGAAAAAAGTATTCAGAGGAATTTGGATTCTAGGAGTTGCTTTTCTGCTGAAGTTCCTGACGTAGATTTTGGGAGCAGAAACACTGATATTGCAATATTTTTACTGTCCAGGCTCCTCATGGACTCAATAATACAATTTCTTGAACTGTACCTGACCCACATTTGTCTAGGAAACTTGTTGTACAGGTGTTGTGCAACACCTGCAAGTTTGTAGTGATTCTTAATGAAAGAGGAGGTACCCAGCTGGAGCCTTAAAAAGCAGGTGATGGATTTGAATGGGAAAGTTGTTACAGGCTGTTATTGAAATCAGTCAATAGACACAGTGTGATCCTGGTTCTCCACAGATTCATTATTGGAGGTTAAAAAGTGGTCAGGTACAAAGCTTGTCCTGGTGTTCAGCTTCAAGGCAGACCATTAGCTGCTGCTGTTGGCAGCTTGGCTGTGTGATTTGGGAATGAAGAGGTGAAAACTCCTGAATGCCTCATCTCTTGGGGGCACAGTGCTTTGTACCCCAAATTGGAGCTAAAAGTGGACTTTGGACAAGTAGGTAACATGGTAGGGAGGAGGGAGCTTTCTGGGGAGTGTAAAACCAAAAATGTTGTCAGGGTTTGTTTGTCAGAGTCACAAGCTCTGCAATCTCAGCAGCCCCAGGTGTGCAGGCTGCTCTTATCTGTGTGGTGTCTGCTCTGCAGGCCTGCCTTGCCACCAAGGAGCAGCAACAACAGCCTGGGCAAAACTTTCCTTGGGAATTTTCAGGGAGGAACCTGATTGCTGTGCTATCAACTCTCATGTTATAAAACTTTATATAGCTGCTGCCTTTTTTTTTTCTTTCCCCAAAGTGGGTATGAGGAAACAATCCACTGTGTATGCAGTGGGAGATCAGAGTTCAGTGTGTGGGATGATTGCAGATCTGCTTGCTCCTATCCAGACTTCAGGGATTCCTGAAAACAGCTGCTTACTGTGGTGGGTCAGTGGAGCTTTTCTAAGAGGACAAGTTCTTGATGAGTGAGAAGGAACCAGACTAATTAGCAGGTGATGAACTGTGATTGCCACTTAATTTAACCACACTACCCTGAAATATATAAATACTGAACTTGGAGCAGGCCCGCTGCTGTACTGAGTTAAGGCATTAATAAATATTCTTCTGAATTGAAATATATTTGTAAACAATATAGAGAAAACTACCAGCTCAGGCTGTGCACTTGATACCAGGACAGAAGTGCTTTTTTAACCCTAGGAAAAGGGGGTTTGTATTTATTGTTCATTGATGGAGCAAACCTGAATGGCAGCTGTGCTGTTCTGCTGTGGTGGTGCTGGGATGGCTCTTGGAATCACAGCTGGGCCCGAGAATAAAACAGGACAGCCAAGGAATCATAGAACAAAATATATAAATTCAGTTGTTTGCTCTAAATATGACAAACAGCAAAATTGTTCCATGTATTGTGCTGACAGGGAGTTTAATGCAGCCTAAACCACAAATCTCTGCTGTAACAGCATTAGTTGGGAGCAGTTACATCCTCTGTGATAATGCAAGTCAGGAATTAGAGAACTGTGGTGCCTAATGCTGTTTTGGTGGGATTCTTGCTCTTTGCTTCTTACTGGATCCAGATTCCTAAAGCCAGTGATTTTGGAGTATTCCTACAGGGGGGAAATATGTAACAGAGAATGGAAGTGAGAGGGATTGTGTGTGTGTCTCAACTAATTGGATAGCAGCAATGAGTTAAGCAGTTTATGAGCTGTGCTGGGCATGTCCCTCGCAGGCACTGAGGTGCAGGGCCTGCTGCCTTGGTGCCTGGGCTGGTTTGTGTTTCCTCCTCAGCCCAAAGGAGGAGTGGGATCAGGGGGTCTGAGCTCCAGTGCCAGCAGGTCCAGCCTCACTGGGGGAACTGGGGCAGTCCCACAGCACGTCCTGGCTGCTGAGAGAGGGTGGTGCCTCAGCCTGCTGAGGGTGAGGCAGAGAATAGGAAGGATATAGAAACAGGAGAGCTCTTGAATTTCCTTATCTGTTGGAAACACGACTTCCTAGGCTGCCACAGGCTGTAACTCTTACCTTGCACTGGTGAATATGGAGTACTTTGCCATGGACTGGCTGTGGGACTCTCAGAACTGCAGGGATAACTAAGAGAGCATCACAAACACAAATGGTTTCGTGTGACTGATGTTTGCTCTGCTGAACTTTGGTCTGTGGAATGAAAAGAGCAGCTCAAGTGTCTGCCTTGGTCAGTCAAAGCCTAGGACAGAACTAAGTATGATTCATTACACACTGAAGTGCTTCTTTTAAAAATGGATATTTTCCAGTTTAGTGGCATTTTCCAGCTTTGTGATTTCTAGCAGCATGCAGATAAGGAGTCTCTGGGCAGGGGCTGAGCAGCTGCTCGTGGCCACAGAGCAGTGGTTGCATCCTGTTGGGTGTGAGAGCTGAGGTGAAATGTGTGCTCAGCACTTCCGTGCCCTTCCTCACAGGCAAGGAGAAATGATCTGACAGCTAAGCAGACTGCCACAAGAAAGGGAACATTACAGGAAGGGGTCAACAAAGAGACTCCTGTCAGCACTTTTACCATTCAGTTTGATGTCGCACACATGTGACACCTTCTCTGGCTAAGTTACCAAGAATGCACTTGAATTATCTTCCAGTGAAAAAACAATTCTGGTAATCAGCCACTGCCTTACAACCTTACAATGACTCACATCTCAGGGCTGCTCAGATAAATGCCATCACAGAATTCCAGGGTTCAGCAGAGCCTGCAAGTGACTGAAGTATCTGATCCTGGGTGAGATGAGTCCTTTGGGGCAACATCCCTGCTGAACACCGGAGTTGCTGCTGTCCCTGACAGTCTGTTTCATGGTTCCACTCTGCTGGAGCAGCTCTTTCACAGAACACTTTATTCCTAGCAGGAGTCTGGTGCAACTGATCTTTCCAACAAACGGTGGTGTAAAATAACTCCCAACTGTAAATCAGTTGCCCAAGGACTGTTAGCAAGTTCTGCTTTCATATCTGCTTAAAAGCCAAGGAAGTGGGTTTTGTAGTAAAATATAGCAATGTCTGAAATTCCTTTTTTTTTTTGTTTATGAATCAGTGAAATGTAGTAGACTTGGTGCAGCATAAAATACTTGGGGGTCTTTCCCTTTGTAATAGAAAATCTGTACTCCTTAGTTGTAGTTCAGCTCCTGGGTTTGTACATGGAATAGTATTGAAATTTTCAGAATAAAAGCCTTCAAAGAAATATTTGCTGTCACGTTTCCTAACAGTAATCTTCATCTCTGTTTGCTTTGCTTAGCTTTATAAACATGCCTGCCTCACTCACCTGAACTTCAGCCTGTTTGGGCAGGAAAACAACCGATATTCCAGGGAATGATCTGTGCTCAGGGGTTCTGTGCAGCCCAGAAATTCACCAGCTGGGCAAGGAAATGCCACCCCTGGCTGGTGACACTCTTGTGTAACCAAACACAGAGATTGTCTCTGTCAGAGTCAGTTTCCTGAGCCGTGAAGCAGACGTGGTTCATGCACTTGGTTTGTTGAGATGAAAGATGAAATGTTGGCAGGAGGAGTTTGTGGACTTGGAGACCTTGAGATGGTTGCATCTCCATCAGAAAACTTCTTCAGAGCTCCTGTGCCAATCTTCTAAATCTTTGCAAAGAAATGCCTCATCTTTGGTAACAGAAATTGTAAAAGTCTCCCATGTCTCACCTGGGTCAGAGCCTCAGAGCTGCACTAGCAGATGGCAGTTTGCTGTGGATTAAGGTAAATCTGCCTTGCAGTATCCAAGCACCTTTGCTGTGGTGGTTTTGTCTAGACCTCCCTAAGAGGTCCTGCCATCTGCTTGGACTTGCTGCTCTGCTTTGTTCTGGTTTCACCCTGTGAGTTATTGCCTGCTTGGCTCTCTGCAGCCACCCCCTCTACCAAATTAACGAGGAAATTGAGTGCTTGATAAATGACTTGCTAAGCCTGCAGCCCTAGCAAAGGAAATGCCACGTCCCAGTAAGTCACTCCAGCTCCACCAGATCAAACTCCCACATCTCCAGCCCTTCCCTCCCTGCAGGGGTGTGATTGGGTTGTGTATAACCCTGCCTAGCTCAGGTACAATTGCCAGGTCTGGAGGACGCTGCTCAAAGTGTGAAAGGGACTTCTGAGCTTGAATCTAAAATCTTCTAAATGGCTGGAGAATGTGGGGTCAGGTTCTGGGATGCTGGACCTCAAACACTTGCTTAAATCTGAGTAAAAGAGTTCTGACCTGTTAATGAGTTAGGGTTTGATTTTTATTTTTTAATAGCTGTCACATGCTGTCACCTGGCTTTATTGTCAAAATATTCTCTGCATAATCTACATCATCCATCCAAGTGACTTCTGTGAGGCTTGCTGGGTTAACTTGCTGTGCCATGGCTCAGATGTTACTTGTTCCTCACATGTGCTGTTGCAGAGCCTGGGCAAAGGGGAAGTGGAGTCAAACCCTCTTTATCAGGAGCTGCAAACAGGCAGGAGCAGAGCAGCTGGGGCACGGCCTCCCTGGAGCTGGCTCAGAGCACAGCTGATAAGAGCTGAGAGCTCCAAACCAGCACAATCAGCCTAAAATGCCTTGGAAGGTCTCGCCCTTCTTGGGGCATCTTGGGCTTGAAGGTCTTCCAGAAAGAAAAATACCAGAATATTAGAGCTGATAGTTCTTCTCATAGAAGAAAACTGGGGTTCTCAAGGTGGACAAGCTGGATATCCGTGTGATGTGACCATGGCTGCATTTTTGCTGTTAAAAATGCAATCAACTTTGTTTCCCTACTGATTATCCTGCTCACACAGGGGCTTTGCAAAGTGCTGTTAACTGAAATGTTTTGTTGCAAGCTGTACAAGAAATGTGGGCATTGAAAGGCTTAGGGGAGCAGGCTGTGGCTCAGAGAAGGAAGTGGTTTATTGATAACTCCTGTGTCAAACAGGGCCATTGGTGATTTCAGTAGTGCCCAGCTGTGCCTGCTGCTGCGAGACAGGCCTGGGCTAATTGCTAGACAGGCAGCTTTTTTTAGCTGCACAGGGATAGAGATAAAGCTCAGACACCTCACGTGTGATGTTAAGCTTGAAATAGTGATAGCTGCCAAAGGCAGTGGATGAGCTCAGGGAGGAGGGCTGGTGAGAGTGAGGGCTGAGGCTGCAGGTCCAGTATGCTGAGTTCAGAGTGCTTTAAGCCATGTGAGGGGGCTCAAAGATTGAGTTCTTAATGGTTAAGTTGTAAATGGACCTTGAAGACAAGATACAAGTGCTTGAATGCTTCTCCAGGAAGCCTGCTGGGTTTAGATGAAATTGTGCAACATTTTGTGTTGTGCAGGTTTGGGGTAGCATTGCTGTTTGTCACCAAATAAAGCAAAGTCTGATATTTCCTGTGACATTCACAAAAGCTGCTTGTGGCTATACCAAGGTAATAATGTTAAACCTTTTTATTCTCTTCCAGCTCCAAAGTCTGGGCATCAACCCAGCAAACATTGGGTTCAGCACTCTGACCATGGAGTCTGACAAATTCATCTGCATCAGAGAGAAAGTAGGAGAGCAGGCTCAAGTGGTGATCATTGACATGAACGACCCCAGCAACCCCATCAGGAGACCAATTTCAGCTGACAGTGCTATCATGAACCCTGCCAGTAAAGTCATTGCACTGAAAGGTATGAGTTCTGCTAAAGGGCTGCTGGAGTGGATGGAGAGCTTGCTGTAGAGCTAGTTTATGAGGGACTGAGCTCTCCCAGGTAATTTATGTGGGAGGATCCTGCAGCAATTTCCCACAGCTTAATGGGAGCTTAAGTTGAATGCATTTTCAGCTCTTCTGGAGGCAGCTGGGCAGGGAGCTTCAGCTGAGGTGTCCTGCTATTTTGCTGATGATTAGGATGAGTTTTTTCCTTCAGTCCAAATGCTGCAGCTTCTGAGCAGGGAGAGCTGGAAGGCAAGTGTGGCCTTTAAGGAATCATGTTAGAGGGAAGTGAGACCTGATCTAAGAGTAGAACTCTTAGATCAACTAAACCTTTCCTTAGAGACGGGAAAACTAAGGCTGGGAAGGGGGGACAAACATTCCTGAAGGCCTTGGTTTGGCCTTGCTGAAAGAGGCCAGTGCATTTTTATTGTATCAGGCAGTGATAAGAGGAGTAAAACTATGCAGGGAAGACTTGTGTGGTGAAGCAAGTACAAGGTCAGCCAGCTTGGTATCTCTGATGTTACAGAGAACAAGCATTCCTCTGGAGTTTCCAGAAATGTCCATCTCTTCCCCTCAGAGGCCCAAAAAGCTTAAAGTGCAGTCACTCTAGAAATGCATGTATTGCTAATGGAAAGATTTATATGTATCCAATGTTACCTAACTTTGCCTTTAATACTGTGCTACTGTTTTGTCACAACTTTAATGCTTTCTTGTGTGTGCAGATGGTGAGTTACCTCAATTGACTGTACCTGGTACCTGTTGTGTCTTATGACAAGAAAAAGCAGAATAAAATGGCTCAGATTTATGGTGCACATGGCTGAACAGTGGTGTTTAAGCAACTGAAGGCCTAAAAGTCAGAGGTTTCTGTGCCCTCCCAAACAAGGGAAACCCTAAGATTCCCAAAATTAATCCACTCAAGAACCCAAAGTGTACTTGAATCACTGGGATCTTGATACTGAGCTTTTATGAACAGGACTGACCCCTTTGACTCAAGTCTAGATTTTGCCTTGTAATACACCTTGCAGAGCATGTAGGAATGTGTTACCTGAATGTCCTCTCCCTTGACCCTAAAGCTCCAGCTGCACTAGATGTGGAAACAAACTGCTGCCTGTAGCCTGAGTAACTCTGTAGTAGAGAGATTTCTCCAAATTCTGGAGAAACTCCTCACTCAGCATCTTGCATCAATTGCTGAGCTAATGGCTTTGAGCTAAATCAGTCCTTGGTGAGTGCAGGCACTTGCCTCTGTGGCACTGTGACTTCCTCAAGCTGGCCTGCAGTTACTAACTGTAGCAGATTTTCTGGCCTGCATCCACTTTTATGGGATCTTTCCTATTCCTCCTGGGCTACACTAATGTGTGCTTAAATAATTCTCTCCTATAAGTAATAGAACTGTTAGAACTTTTATCTTCTCAACAGGAAGAAATCATTTCTTAGGCCACTGTGTTATACAAACTGGTAGATTTGACTGCAGGTGGCTGTTCAGGATGTTTGTATGCACCATTCTATGTATTTGGAGAACTTTTCCTCTTGCCTTCTAGAGCTTGTGTTGGTCCCTAGATTCCTTGCCCTGCACAGTTCCTGTCAGTCTGGTTTGCAGTCAGTAGCCGTGTATCCCATTAGTGCAACCCCAAGGTTTTGGTTAATTAGCCTGAATTACAAAAGCCCTCTGCCAACCTGACTGTTCCATGTTGTGCCCTTTTAATACTTAAAACAGATGTGGACATAGCTTTAAATGCCACTGACAGCTTCCCTCAGAGCTCCAAGGAGCCTCAGCATGACTGTGACCTGGTGTTGGTGTGTGTGAAGTATCCTCCAACCCATTTGTGTGGCTGAAGCTTTTGTCTCCTACCAACCCATTCTCCACATCTGTTTGATTGCTCAGTAGTGGCAAATCAGTAAAATCAGCCCCAGGAGTGTGGTCTGCTTCCAAGTGGAGGCTGATCCCTGAAGGTCTGCCAGTGTAGAGCAGCTTTTTCTTGAAGGAAGTCCCCAGGGTTTGATGTCCTAGTGCAGCTCTGTCCTGTGCCTAACACCACTGTGTCTTCTAGCTGGGAAAACGCTGCAAATCTTTAACATTGAGATGAAGAGCAAGATGAAGGCTCACACCATGACAGATGATGTCACCTTCTGGAAGTGGATCTCTCTGAACACCGTTGCCCTCGTGACGGATAACGCCGTGTACCACTGGAGCATGGAGGGCGAGTCCCAGCCTGTGAAGATGTTTGATCGGCACTCCAGCCTCGCTGGCTGCCAGATCATCAACTACAGAACTGATGCCAAGCAGAAATGGCTCCTGCTGACTGGAATATCTGCTCAGGTACTTTACCTCCAGGAAGGTGGGGAAACGCCAGAGATTGTCTTGTTGTCTCCTTCTACAGGAGCAGGACTGATCTGTTTGTTTTATTAAACTTAAATGCTTGTCTCAATCTTCAAATAACAAAATTATGTGTAACTGAAAATCTCACATTACTATAATTGGATTTGTAATGATATGAACACTAGTCTGAAGTGACAAGAGTCTGAAGTGATGCTGTTGTAAGAGGAAGCTTTAAATGGCAGCATATTGACCAATATTAAATTAAATTACTGTCACAGTGCCTGTTTTTCCTGACACTTGTTCTTTTTTGTGTAGCAAAACCGTGTAGTGGGGGCAATGCAGCTGTACTCTGTGGACAGAAAAGTGTCCCAGCCCATCGAGGGACATGCAGCCAGCTTTGCACAGTTCAAGATGGAAGGGAATGCTGAAGAATCCACTCTCTTCTGTTTTGCAGTAAGAGGGCAAGCTGGGGGTAAGGTAAGGCTTGGTTCTAAACATATTGTAATCTTCAGTGACTCACCCTGGTTCTCTGCTTCCAGGAGAACAAGTGGTTTAATGCAAAAAGTTGCATTTAAGGAAGAAAGTGAAGGACTGTGTCAGTCTGGATATGACATGTGGTGCATGCAGAGCTTGGACTACCTGGTGTAGCAAGAATCTGTGAGTGGAGAAGTTAAGTGGCATGTCATGACCAGCCCAGTTAGCTGCTTGAAACATGTGACTCCCAGCTTCACAGGCTGAACTTGAGGGAAAAGCTGTGGTAATCTTTCTTTGATGCTGATCCCTGGTATCAGACTCAAATAATTTCCAAGTTATTGGATGGAAATAAAAAAAAAAAAAGTAAAGCAATAGTGTTGCAGGGCTAAATAATGATCCCAATGTGAATGCTGGAATTATGTGAGTTACAGCAAAACCAGAGCTAGATTCAGAGAAACGTCTTCAGAACTGTCTCTGCAGAATGTGAACCAAGTTAAAAGATTGCATCTAAAGTAACCTTACTGAATCCTGAGACTTCCAAGTAATTAGAGGTAACTAAAGATCGTATTTAACTGGTACATGAACACCAGGTGCCACACCTTTAGCCAGTGAAAATATTTAGGAAGATTAACTTAGTTTGTCTTTGCATAAACCTGGAATTAAGGCTGAGCAGCAAGAGAGCTGCTGTAATTTCATTGTTGAATCTATTGTTAAATAAATTAGATGCAAGAATTAATCTTATCTCTTGCACAGCTGCATATCATTGAGGTTGGCACACCACCCACTGGGAATCAGCCCTTTCCAAAGAAAGCTGTGGATGTCTTCTTCCCTCCTGAAGCACAAAGTGACTTTCCTGTTGCTATGCAGGTATGACAGCTGCAAAAGGTCTGCAGCTTCTCTGGGTGGATGTGACAGGAGCAGGGAGGGCACTGGGAGCCAGCTGCTTAATGTGGGTCTTAACTGGTGTGACTGGTGTGGCTGCTGCTCCTGCTTCAGTAGTGGGAAAGTAAAGGTGGAGACAAGCAGCATTCAAAGGCAGCATGTTCTTATTTATAGAAGAAATATCCATATGTTTTAACTGCTTTTGAAGCTCTTCAAACGTCATTCTGCTGTGATAGTACTCAAGTAAAAATAAAACAGCACTTCTGGCTGTCCTGAAATGGCCCAGCTGTTCCAAAAGCACCAACTCATTTATCCAGTGCCAAATTTGAGTAATCTATTTCTGTTTTGCAGATCAGTGACAAGCACGACGTGGTGTTCCTCATAACAAAGTATGGCTACATCCACTTGTATGACCTGGAAACTGGCACCTGTATCTACATGAACAGGATCAGTGGAGAGACCATTTTTGTTACTGCACAGCACGAAGCAACAGCTGGAATTATTGGGGTCAACAGAAAGGGACAGGTAAGGAAACTTGGCCTGGAAGCCACTTCTTAGCTGATCCCACTGGCTCTTCATGATGCACTGCAGGGTTCATGTCTATGAATAAAAATTCAGTTTCCAGAAATGTTAACTTTGAACTCTGCTCAGAGCATGTGGGGTCTGACAGTGTTGTGTGCCCCAAAATAAATTTGCTGTTCTATCTCCATACTTAACTACTTTATGAAACAAGTTACTAACATTGTACAGCCATGCCTTTAGCCCACATTGATTTTGGGTGGATTCCTTGTTGAGCATGGGGAATATAGAGCAGGTTTGTTTGTAATCAATCCTCTAGGATTGATTACCTAAGACATTGAGTTTTAGAAAGATCCCTGTATCCCTGAAAGATCCATTGTATTTCTGTGTTTCTGCCTCTGCAGATACTTCAATTAAACTATTAATTGCCTGCTTTGATGCAGACAATGGATGACATTGGTTCATTGTGACCAGAGGCCTCTTTAATAAAAGGTTAATTATGAGTTATCAAGGGATGAAAAACTTTCCATGAATACCCTAACTTTCCTCTCAGGAGTTACCTTAGACTTTGGCTCACTTTTGACACTTGGGCTAACTGGATGTTTCTCCAGGTGCTGTCAGTGTGTGTGGAAGAGGAGAACATCATTCCCTACATCACAAATGTGCTGCAGAACCCTGACCTGGCATTACGGATGGCTGTCCGCAACAACCTGGCAGGGGCTGAGGAGCTCTTTGCCAGGAAATTCAATGCACTCTTTGCACAAGGGAACTACTCAGAGGCAGCAAAAGTGGCAGCTAATGCCCCAAAGGTAAAGTGTTCACAATAGCACTGAACTCTACTGGCTTCAGGATAGCTCAGTGAATTTTTCTAGTGGCAGGGGCACAGTCTTGTTTCTGCTCATGTCCCAAGGTAGTTTGGTGCTTCACAGGTACCTTGGGTGATGACAGTGATTGCAAGCTGGATGATCTTGGAGTTTGTAAAGCCCACAGAGGAAGGGAGGAGTAAATGATGAACTAATGGCTATGATTCATAACGTTTCTTGTACTCACCTTTACTTCTCTAGTGATGCAAAAAAGTGTCTGTGAAAAGACAACCTCTAGCTGAGGGTGCACCTGGAAACAGGATAAAAAACCCAGGCTAAGACTAAATTCAGATGAGAGGAACTTGCTTGCAAGGCCAAGCGTGTCCTAATTCTGAACTTAAATCTGCATTGCTACTGAAATAAATATAATGGGTTATTATAGCACATTTTCTGTCAAAGCATCTCAGTGTCTGAGCTGGTGTTCAGCCATATTGCTCCTGACATTCTGGGCTGGCAAAACATAGAAATGCTTGTGACAGCTACAGTGACATTACCTCCAGCTTCCTGGAGAAGCTCTTGCCAAGCCACAACAGCAGAAAATTGAAGTGGATCTCTCTCTCTCTCTCTCTCTCTCTCTCTGGCAGGGAATCCTGCGTACTCCAGACACCATACGCCGGTTCCAGAGTGTTCCAGCTCAGCCAGGGCAGACTTCCCCTCTCCTGCAGTATTTTGGCATTCTGCTGGACCAAGGGCAGCTGAACAAGTATGAGTCACTGGAGCTCTGCAGACCAGTGCTCCAGCAGGGCCGCAAGCAGCTCCTGGAAAAATGGTTAAAAGAAGATAAGGTGAGTTTGTGGTTGATACTTTCAGAGATGTGGGGGGAAGGAACAGCACTGCCTGACAGCTTCCCCCCTTCCCAGGAAAATTCAGCTGGGAGCTCAGCAGTGACAGCAAATAGCTGAGCAATAGGTGCTCACTCTACCTGTCACTATGACTCAAACTACTGCAAGGGAATTGATCAATTCTCACTCATTCTGCATTTAAAATCACAGCAGGCTGTGCAGAGCATGGAAAGCTCTGAGCTCCTGCTGGGCTTTGCCAAACCAGTCCGTTGGAAACTGACTGCAAGTGCTGTGAGCTGTGGTTACAGCTGTGTAATTAATTGGGGAGATATGCTGGTACAATGTGTCACCCAGTTCTGGCTCTGAAAATTCATTGAACTGCTGTAGAGAGTGAGGAGCTGAGCCCACTAGAGCCCTGCTGGGCGGTCAGCTCAGGATGTCAAGCTGGGGCTTAATTTTTTGAAGTCCAAAAGGAAGAGAAATGAGGAAGAGGGTGGTAGAGCATCTCAGCATGCTGACTGCATTTCTGTTTGTGAGCAGCTGGAGTGCTCGGAGGAGCTGGGAGACCTTGTGAAATCTGTGGATCCCACGCTAGCACTTAGTGTCTATCTGAGAGCCAACGTTCCAAACAAGGTCATCCAGTGTTTTGCTGAAACAGGACAAGTCCAGAAGATTGTTTTGTATGCTAAGAAGGTGAGAGAAAATTTATTTGCTCTGTCTGTTCTGTATTTAATAATAACTAGTGCATGTTCCAAAGTAGCTGGAAGTAACTGTGGGGAATCTGAGAGCCTGTACAGTATTTACTTTTGCCTCAAGTTTTTTATGAATAGCTACTGTTAGACTTCACACATGGATCTTTCCCTACTTCCCCATGTAGCCTTTTCCAAAAGAGGAAATCCTGGCTGGGTTGTGTAATCTCCTGACAGTAGCTGTGACTGAGCTCTGTATTTACCAAGGTGTGTGGTGCTCTTGCTGAGTTCTCACTTTCCATCATCTTCTCAGGTTGGATATACTCCAGACTGGATCTTTTTGCTGAGGAATGTAATGAGAATCAGCCCTGATCAAGGACAGCAGTTTGCACAAATGCTTGTTCAAGATGAAGAGCCTCTTGCAGATATAACTCAGGTAAATAACTTTATTGCTGTGAAATGTTGACTTCAAAGCATTAGATTGGTAAGAGGAGCCCTGCTCAAACCATCAGAGCAATGAGTTTGGATTTAGCTATTGATGCTTAAATATACTTCCAGTTCCTAATCAAAAACCTAAATTTCTTTCTTTTCTTTTTTTTTTCTTTTTTTTTTTTTTTTTTTTTGCAGATTGTGGATGTCTTTATGGAATATAATTTAATCCAGCAATGTACAGCCTTTCTGCTGGATGCACTGAAGAATAATCGTCCCTCAGAAGGTCCCCTGCAAACACGTTTACTTGAGATGAACCTCATGCACGCCCCTCAGGTACTGCTCAGACTCCCTGCGGCTGGACATGGCAAACACTGCTGGGAGTGCTCAGGAACCGAGTGAAAATGTTCCCTGTTCCTTCCAGGTTGCAGATGCCATCCTGGGAAACCAAATGTTTACTCACTATGACCGGGCTCACATAGCTCAGCTGTGTGAGAAGGCTGGTTTGCTGCAGAGAGCACTCGAGCACTTCACAGACCTCTACGACATCAAGCGTGCGGTGGTTCACACTCACCTCCTCAACCCTGAGGTAAGGCATCAAACACCCTGCACCTGCAAATCCTGCCTCTAATAACTGCTCTTTGCTCAGGTCTAAGATGCCTTATGTGTTTTTGCAGTGGTTAGTGAATTATTTTGGGTCCTTGTCAGTAGAAGACTCTCTGGAGTGTCTGCGTGCGATGCTGTCCGCTAACATCCGTCAGAACCTGCAGATCTGTGTCCAGGTGGCTTCCAAATACCATGAACAGCTGTCAACACAGTCACTCATTGAGCTCTTTGAGTCCTTCAAGAGCTTTGAAGGTGAGTCTGTACTTCTGCAAGAGGAGCTGTTGCTCACCTCGTTACAGGTGTGTGTCTGTCTGCTGAAATCTAGAAAGCCATAATCAGCTTAAGTATTTAGGCCTCAAACTGTGTTGAAACAGATCTAAACTTTCAAGTTTCCCTGTTTAGGGTGGATACCACTATTCAGTTGCATAATTTGTTTTTCTGAAATCCTGGAAAATGTTTGGAGATCTAGAAAAACCTAGAATGCTGGCCTCTTGCCTTTGTCCAAAATGGGTGCCTTTAATTTCTGTAGCCTTTGGGATTTGTATTTTTAATTGAGACCAGCAAATAATGTGTTTACTGTTTCTCTGCAGGTTTGTTTTATTTCCTGGGCTCCATTGTAAACTTCAGCCAGGATCCAGATGTGCACTTCAAGTACATTCAAGCTGCATGCAAGACAGGACAAATTAAAGAAGTGGAAAGAATCTGCAGGGAAAGCAACTGCTATGATCCAGAACGTGTTAAAAACTTCCTCAAGGTAATGTTTGGGTAACACTGGAATGTCTGGGGCTGTTGGGGGTTCTGACAAAATATGGTATTTCACTAGTGAAATGAGGCAGCTCTGTGAAAACAGATGAGTTGTAACCTTTGCACTTAAGGATCCAAGTGTCCTCAAACCTGAGGTATCTGCCATGTTGACAGTACCTCCTAATGAAGTCTGAGCCTGGAATATTGTCTAAAAAATAAGAATCAGGTCAGTTCCTCACTGTTCTTGCTAAGGTTAATCTGGCTTGAACTCTTAACCTGTAGTAAATGTACCAGCTTACCTAGAACTTGTTAAAAATGTCTGCTATAAAATAGGAAACAGTTTGTTTAACTTGAGAACACCCATAGTGCCAAATGAGTTGATAACTTAATGCTTATTTATAGTGTAATCAACTCCAAGTGAGCAACTACAGAAACAACAGATGAAAAGAGTCAGTTCATTCCATAAATGCTTTCAGATTCAGGGCTGATCTTACTCCTACACATGAAATTTCAGCCAGGTGAGCCATGATTTAGCTCTGCTGGGAGATGCTAGTCAGTGGGAAATATCCTGACTGATGCAGAGCATTGCTGGAGAGTAGGGAAGGATGCTGTGCTCAAAGTTCAGATTCTGTAGTCTTAGTACTGAGCTTATTGACAGACACAACACTGAGAAATACCTTAGGAACCATGTGGGAGGGGAAAACTTTATCTGGGAACATTTCCTGCCTTCGTGTTTGTTGGTTACATAGCATAGTCTTAGATTTTGCTGATCATATCTGAAGATGGCAAAACTCTTCCCAAGAGAATTCTCTAAAACTAACCTGGTGTCACCGAGGTGTAAGGTATGTCATTTGATCAAGCCACCTAAGATATGTTATCAAGCTGTCAAACTCCTGATGAAAGTTATTGTTTTTTGTGCTGTTCCATGTCTGGAATGTGCAGGACATGTACCAGGTAAATCTCCCAGTACAGGCCTCCCTGTGTAAAGTCCTTAAGTGTAATTTATATGTAGGATTATATTCTGGGATGTGCATGTTGGAATAAGTGATCTGAAATATGCATCCGGAATACTGTCTGCCACATAGACCAAGCTTCTGTACTGTAACCATTGTAACCTTATGCTGAAAGTTGGAATGCTTTTAGATAATTAATCTGGTAAGCAGTTTAAGTAGTACTGCTATAGAGCTTAATTCTTACTGTTCTCTAAATCCATAGTTAGGAGGTATCACATGACACATGGCACTCAAAGTTAATTCTGTATCTAAGTTTTACATTATCAACCACAACTTAATCTAGTCATGGTTAAATTTCTTTTGAAATCCCAGAGTGCTAATCCTGCACACCAAACACCAGTGGCAACCAAAAATATTCTCTATAGCCTAGGCTTGTAATAGTTGTATTGTGTTGTAAAACTCTGTAGAGTCTGCCATGCAAAGGAGCAGGGTTAAACTCCAAAAAGCTTCTTGCTCCTCACTCCCTGCAGTGGGTGTGAGTGCTCTCACTTTACATCTTGCAAACAATTAGCTGAACAACAAGCTGTCATTATTTGGTTGACTGTTGAGATTGGCTTTCCAAATTCAGCTGCTTTGACAGTTTAAGTGACTGTATTATTTGTCTGCTTAAGTCCAAGAGCAAAAGCAAATTACTAAAGCTCTTCTCTTTCTAGGAAGCTAAACTCACTGACCAGCTGCCTCTCATCATTGTGTGCGACCGCTTTGACTTTGTGCACGACTTGGTGCTGTATTTGTATAGAAATAATCTCCAGAAATATATTGAGATTTATGTACAGAAGGTAGGTGACAGCTTGCCCCTTGGCTTCAGTGAGTCAAATTGATCAGTTTTTACAGTATCATGTACAATTACAGGCAGCATGTTTAAGTATTGTGCAAACAGATTTGTACCTGAAAATGACATTTAAGTGATTAATTAGTGGCCTCCAGTAAATTAGCCCTGATGTGAGTCAGGTCTCGTTCTTCAGTCAGGTTAAGCAGTAACTCCCACTCATGTGCCACTTGGTAGAATAACTTTGGAGTTGTTGAGGTGATTTTAAGTCTCAGTATTTTGGAGTGGGGAGAAGGGGAAGTTTTCCTTTTAACTTCCTGCAGGGACAAAGTGGATTGCTCAGGAGCTCTTCCTGTGGGAGCTAAGTGAGCCACTGGGCTGGGGTGGGAACACCTGCTGACTGAAGAATTGACTTTTAAGCTTTTTCAGAACCTTAGGAGGCTGGGAGTAAAGGTGGGAAGATGGGGTCAATCTTAACAAGTGGCATTCTGAGGATATGTATTGCCTGCCCTTGCTCCCTGACAGCATCCTGACCTCTTTAAATGCTCCTGTGCAGGTGAATCCCAGCCGTCTGCCTGTGGTTATTGGGGGACTGCTTGATGTGGATTGCTCTGAAGATGTGATCAAGAACCTCATCCTTGTAGTGAGAGGTCAATTTTCAACTGATGAACTTGTTGCAGAGGTTGAGAAAAGAAACAGGTATTAAACTTCTACAAGTCTCTTACCAATTCTAGTCTGGCAGTGCTTGCTGCTTATCCGTCAGTGCATGTCACACAGCTAAAGCTGGTACTGACACAAGCAGAAGCTGCCGCTGGGTGAGAGCCAGCTCTAATTCTTGCCTGAAGTGGGGATCTTTCCAGATAACTTTGGCGTGTTTTCTTCATAGTGTCAGAAGGTTACACCATTATAATAATGAATCAAAATGTAGGTTAAAACAGAGCACTGGAACTCTGGTTTAGTTCTGACCATCCTACACCAAGACTGGCTTCCAGGGTGTAGAAATCATACAACTGGATATTTACTTACTCAACCTCTAACATGAAAATCACCTTCTTCTAGGCTGAAGCTGCTTCTGCCCTGGCTGGAAGCAAGAATTCACGAGGGCTGTGAGGAGCCTGCCACTCACAATGCACTGGCCAAGATCTACATTGACAGCAACAACAACCCAGAGAGGTTCCTGCGTGAGAACCCCTACTATGACAGCCGTGTTGTTGGCAAGTACTGTGAGAAGAGGGACCCTCACCTGGCCTGCGTGGCGTACGAGCGTGGACAGTGTGACCTGGAGCTGATCAATGTATGTATGCCAGGCTGCTGCCTCTTGATTGACTGCTAACATCAGTGTCAGGGGCTGCATAGAAAGATTTAGGACAAAAATATGGGTTTTTTTTAAATGTATTAAGCTGGGAAGTGCATGTTTGTAACACAGAAGAGGGGGTGGCTGTTTAACCTTCCTCTGCAGCTTAATGAGAAACTCTCCTGCTCATTCTAAAATGGGAGGTTAATGGAGTAACAAAGGCTGAGATTTCAGTCTGCCCTCAGTTCAGAGTTACAGTACAATTTTCTGTAGGCTCCATAGCCTTGCCTTCCCTCTGAGCAAGCTGTGCCTCTCTCCAGGTGTGCAATGAGAACTCCCTCTTCAAGAGTCTCTCCCGCTACTTAGTTCGCCGTAAGGACCCCGAGCTCTGGGCCAGTGTGCTGCTGGAAAGCAACCCCTACAGGAGACCCCTGATTGACCAGGTACAGCTGCAGGACATTCACAGCCTTGCCTGTCCCAACTGGATTTGCAGAACCTGACGTCACTCATTTCTGCATGCCTTGCTCTGCCTGCAGGTTGTCCAGACTGCTCTGTCAGAGACCCAGGACCCCGAGGAAGTCTCTGTCACTGTGAAGGCCTTCATGACTGCAGATCTTCCCAACGAGCTCATTGAACTGCTGGAGAAAATCGTTCTGGATAATTCAGTGTTCAGTGAGCACAGGTGTGTGAAATGAAAGCTAAGCCACAGGAAACTTGGAGTTACTGCTGTAATGTGAAACAGCAAATAAACTAATACCTTCTCCAGAGGGGAGGGTGAATTTCTTGATCATTATTTGCTAAGTACTGATTTTTTCCCTCCTCAGGAACCTGCAGAACCTTCTCATCCTTACAGCTATCAAGGCTGACCGCACCCGTGTCATGGAGTACATCAACCGCCTGGATAACTACGATGCCCCTGATATAGCCAATATTGCTATCAGCAACGAGCTGTTTGAGGAGGCATTTGCTATCTTCAGGAAGTTTGATGTCAACACATCAGCTGTACAGGTATCTTCAATTCTCAGCTTATACAAACTCCCTGTGCATCCCCTCACAAGGACTTTGCTGGTGCTTAACACCAGTTAGCAAAGTGCCCAAAGCTGCTCAGTGTCTTGTCTTACAAAGCAGACACTGTTTCTGTGAAAATAGGTGAGTTTTAACCTTTGCACTTAAAGATCCAAGTGTCCTCAAACCTAAACAACATTTGTTTATTGAAACTTTGTAAGCCTAAAATCACTCACGCTGCGTGGGTTGTGTGGAGTTAGTCCCTCTCTTTTACAAGCTGTGGATCCATTGAGGAACTTAGATAAACTCCAGCTTAGTGTGTTGTGAAAGTGACACTCTTAGCCTTCCTGAGAGTGGCTGATGGTGGTTATCCTTTCCCCAGGTGTTGATAGAGCACATTGGGAACCTGGACCGTGCGTACGAGTTTGCCGAGCGCTGCAATGAACCTGCAGTGTGGAGCCAGCTGGCCAAAGCACAGCTCCAGAAGGGGATGGTGAAGGAAGCAATTGACTCCTACATCAAAGCAGATGATCCTTCCTCATACATGGAAGTTGTTCAAGCTGCTAATGCCAGTGGTATGATTAAGTTTTGTTTACATCTTGGCTGTTGATGTTGCTCAGCTCCTTTGCCTGGTCTGCTCAAACTGCAGTTCTGCCAGACCTGTATCTTCTTGCAAGTAGAGGAATCTGGCCCTTCAAGGACTGCTCTAAATAAGAGTGGGAACAGGTAGTGTATTCCATCTGCAGATAATCAGTGGCCTGTAATTTCTTTCTTTAGCTAGCTGGAGACTTCTTTCAGAGTCTTTGTATGAAGTTAAATAAGATTTTAGTTAGGCCCATTTTGAGATTATTTGATTAATGCATAATTGGCAGTGTGAAGGTTGTTGATTGTTGGGGCTGTAGAAATATGTCAAAATTAGGCTCAGATTGTTTAAGTTAAGCACAAGTGTCCCCAGTGGTGTGAAATAAACATTCTGAACTCCTTTCCATAGGAAACTGGGAAGAACTGGTGAAGTATCTGCAGATGGCACGCAAGAAGGCCCGGGAGTCGTATGTGGAAACAGAATTAATCTTTGCTCTGGCTAAAACAAACCGCCTGGCAGAGCTAGAGGAGTTCATCAATGGCCCCAACAATGCACATATCCAGCAGGTGAGTGGGGCTGACTTTGTTTTCCTGACTCACAGAGGGGTGTTGGGAATTCTCTCTCTTTGGATATGCACATAGATCTTTAAATTGATTTTGACAAGGGCTTGAATGCCTCACATTGAATGTAAACCACTGGCTGAAAAGGTGCTGGAATAACCTGGCTGTGCTCTGCCCCAGGTTGGCGATCGCTGCTATGATGAGAAGATGTATGAAGCTGCCAAGCTCCTGTACAACAACGTGTCCAACTTCGGCCGCTTGGCCTCGACCTTGGTGCACCTGGGCGAGTACCAGGCAGCCGTGGACGGCGCTCGCAAAGCCAACAGCACTCGCACGTGGAAAGAGGTGAATTCACTGCCCCTGAGCTCAGGGCCTCAAAGCTGGGGCCAGCTCAGGAGCCTTGGTTCTAAGCAGTAACACAACTCTCAATTCCAGGTCTGCTTCGCTTGTGTGGATGGAAAAGAATTCCGCCTGGCTCAGCTGTGTGGGCTCCACATTGTAGTGCATGCAGATGAGCTGGAAGAGCTAATCAACTATTACCAGGTAATTAGGCTGACTCCTGTTGTACAGTCAGTTCTGTCATGGCAGCCCTGTCAAAATCTGGGATTCTGGATTGTTTCTGATGTGAAATGTCTCTGTGTGTGTCTCTAAGGATCGTGGGTACTTTGAGGAGCTGATCACTATGTTGGAAGCAGCACTTGGGCTGGAGCGAGCACACATGGGGATGTTCACAGAGCTGGCAATTCTCTACTCCAAGTTCAAGCCACAGAAGATGAGGGAGCACTTGGAGCTGTTCTGGTCCAGAGTTAACATTCCCAAGGTGAATATCTGAGGCTTTAAATTTAACTGAAAACGCACCTTTTTGGGCTGTCTGTACCCAGCTTTTGCACAAGCAACTCCTGAGGTTATTAATGGCACTAAAACCTGAGCACTGCTGGAAATTCCAGTTAACAAATATTGCTAATTCTGCCTTTTGCTTAGGTTCTGAGAGCTGCAGAACAAGCCCACCTCTGGGCTGAACTGGTGTTCCTGTATGATAAGTATGAAGAATATGATAATGCCATAATCACAATGATGAATCACCCAACAGATGCTTGGAAAGAAGGCCAGTTCAAAGATATCATCACTAAGGTATTGCTTTCCTGGTGAAAGTTATGTCTGTTTTTCTTTTGGATTTCCCCACAATCAAACTCCTGCTCTGAACATGCATCTTTACTCCTCTGTAGGTGGCCAATGTGGAGCTGTACTACAAGGCAGTTCAGTTCTATTTGGAATTTAAGCCTCTGCTGCTCAATGATCTGCTGATGGTGTTGTCCCCTCGGCTTGACCACACTCGTGCTGTCACGTTCTTCACAAAGGTAATTTTCCTGCTATCCACATAAAAACAAAAGCTGGGAAAGCATTGAGCTGTAGTAGCATTTAAAAATGCTTAGCTACCCCCTGCCTGCCAGGGAAAATGCTAAGAGACTTCCACAAAACTGACTTAAATGTGTCTCTCTGATTCCTTGAAGGTTAAACAGCTGCCCCTGGTTAAGCCTTACCTGCGCTCTGTTCAAAATCACAACAACAAATCAGTCAATGAGTCCCTCAACAACCTCTTCATTATTGAAGAAGATTACCAGGTATGTCTTGTCTTGAAGCACTTTGTTCTGGATTTACTTCATATTCTCAGCTTTTGTTTCATGTGTAGAAACACAGAGTTTTCTTTCTCATTTTCAGTAGTTTTTACCTGCTTGCTGTTAACTTCAATTCCTTAAGTGTATGTTCTTCAGCTTTAAAGTGAATTAGTGGTGAGGAACCATGGATTAAGTGGAAAAGTATTAGTGGCTTCCTGAGAGCATTTTGTGTCATTCCTATTGGGGATAGAGTGGCTCTGTTACAAGTGTGACAGCTTTTATTTAACGCAAACAAACACTGGGTGCCACCAAAAGAAGAGGCAAACAGTTGTGATGTCTGGCTGTTTTACTGTTTTCAGAGAACAGCTGCCTGGTTTTCAGAGACTCTTATTAACCTACTGAAAAATACTGACTGAAAATCTAAACTCCATGTGTGTCAAACAGCAGCTTCTCAAACAGAATAGCAGATCTCTGCAGGTGTGGCTGGGGTACTTTATCTTCCTACAAGCAGGAATAGAGAACTAGTGGAAAATATTTGCATTTTGTGTGTGCAGTTGTACATCTGAGGTGTGACTTTTTTTTTTTTTTCTGCTTCACTCAGGCTCTTAGGACTTCTATAGATGCTTATGACAACTTTGACAACATTTCTCTTGCCCAACGTTTGGAGAAGCACGAGCTAATAGAGTTCCGGAGGATCGCCGCCTATCTCTTCAAAGGCAACAACCGCTGGAAGCAGAGCGTGGAGCTCTGCAAGAAGGACAGGCTCTACAAGGTGAGGCAGCACCCAGGGCAGCTCTACAGCTCTGCCTTGTTGGCTCTTGGTTAACAGCCCCTTGTGGGTTGCTGTGCCCCCTGAGGCTGAGGCTCTGTCCTTTGCAGGATGCCATGCAGTACGCTTCAGAATCCAAAGATACTGAGCTGGCAGAGGAGCTGCTGCAGTGGTTCCTACAGGAGAACAAGAGGGAATGCTTTGGTGCTTGTCTCTTCACCTGCTACGATCTCCTAAGGCCGGATGTTGTCTTGGAAACAGCGTGGAGGCACAACATTATGGACTTTGCCATGCCATACTTTATCCAGGTCATGAAGGAATACTTGACCAAGGTAAGAGCAGGTGCCCCTCCAACACCCAGAGCTTGTTAGTCACTGTGGTGAATGCCTTGAGACTTTCTGCTTGCTACTAACATTGGTTTGGGCTTTGTCCAATGTCTGTCTGTCCATGTCCACACTTACTTTTCAGTCCATCTGGGGAGAGACTTCGCCCTCTAAGAGGCTGAAACACTTGCAGGCTTCACCCTCTGCCAATGACAGAACCTACATCAGTAGTATTTGCCTGACCCTGGGCAGTGTCTAAAGTAGTTCCAGGCTCCAGGCATTTCCTGTGCTGTGTCAGTCAGGAATCCCAGCTGGGATCAAGCTTTAACTAAATACTAGACTGTTACTAAAACAGCTTTATAGCTAGACCTAGAGATAACTTGTTCTGCTATGCATTTAACTCTAAAATGTGGCTCTGACACTTAATGGCACTAATTATGATTCAACTCTTATTTGAAGTGACTCAGGGTGGGGGAACTACTTGGTAATGCTCTGACAGACTTGAACAGACTTGAGTTAAATCCAGCTGTCACTAGCAAGATTTTCCCAGATGAAGCTTTTGGAGTATCTTCCAGTGAAATGCTGTAAATTGCTTAATGATTAAGACCTTTCCAAGCTTGAGTTCAGCTTTTACTTTCATGCAGTCAGTGAAGACTAAAGTGCCTGTTTGTCCAGAAATTTGCCTGGCTGTTCTTTCCAAAGGCAGAACTAGCTGTAGTTCTGTAGCTAGCCTGAAATGCTGTTTTGGGGGAGGTGGGCTGAGCAATACAACTGTTTGTCAGAGATGCCTGCACCAAGCTAACACCATGCCTTTGGTGGGAGTAGTAGATTCTTAAAGATAAACATTTCCTGATCTGATAAAGGATTAGGATGTAGCTTTGGTGTAGCTAATGAAGTAAGAGCCAGCAAGAAGCAGAGCTGCCTTTCTAAAGCAGATACTTCTGGTGTACTTTTGTTTTTACTCGCCTGTACCTTAATTATTTCTTCCCTGACGCTTTTGTTTCTACCTTTTTATATGCTAAATATGGAATTTGATTTTTCTAAGCTGCACCTTCTGAATTCCTTTGCAGGTTGATGCAATAAAGGAAAAGGTGAAAGTTGATTCTTGTTTTCCATCTTTAAGTCTGGAGGACTAAGTCTAAGGATTCTGCATGAGTTTTTTTCTTTCCTATGTTTACTACACTGCTGCTACTGCTTTTTCCCCAAACAAAATATCACTAAAGCATTTGCAAATTGTTTAACTCTCACTAGCTAGTGCTGTAGGAGAAAAGTAGATTCATTTGCTACTAATAAGCTACTAGATCCTCAGGAAGGGCATACAGGTGATCAGTTGGATCACAGTCAGCCTGCAATTGAAACAACACACAAATACTTACAAATGCTATTATTTGACAGCCAATCTGACTGGAACAACCTCCTACAATAAGAAATAAGTCTGTGAATCCCTAAATCAGTCTGGCATTTGCTAGTTGAAGGGCTGTGATCCAGTTCCTGATCTCTGGACCATGACTAATGCGTGCTGACTGTAGGCAGAGTAGATACTGGCTGCTCCAGAGGGACTCTTCCTCACTCAGGTGTCAGTTCTCATGGTGCTGATCTGATCCACACAGTGCTCTAGTTCATGTAGCAACTTAAATCTTCAGCTCTTACAACAAGTCTGTGGTTCTCCTCCCTACAGTAAATTTCTAGTAGTTGTCCAAAAAAAGACTGCCTTCCAAGCTCTTCAGCTTCACTAAACCTCTTTTGCTACCTCATTAAAAAAACATATAAAAATGGTAATGCTTATTGCTCTTCTGAGGCTACTCCAGGGCTTGCCTTTTGCTATGTAACTTTGACCTTCAGAAGGGCAATCCAAGGTTTTGTGTCCATCTGCTTCCCTACAAATGCCACTGTGATCCTCCTGAGCCCAGGGGTCAGCCCTTGCAGGAGTTTTCCATTAATGTGGTTCAGCAAAGGGCAAAGCAAAGTTGACAGACAGCTTTGAAGATGGACTAAATGCAAAAACTGCTGGTTGTAAAGACACCACTGGAACTCAAGGCTAACCTAAGACACGTAGTGTAAGGTCCTTCAGCAGCTAGTAAGGAAAGTAGGAGAGCGTGTGTGTGAAAAAAGGTAATTGAACTGCAGTGTTTGCATAAACGACGCATGTGTAGCAGTCATTGCAATTACATCCCACTACTCCTGAAGCTCCAAGGCATTGCTGTGGGCTGCTTTGGTTTTTGGGGGGAGCCTGTATGGCAGTCATCTTCAGACCTCACTCGTGCTTCAGTACTTTTGCCTCTTTTTCATGCACACATAACACGATAACATTGAATGCATGTTACTTTTCCTCTGCAGCTTATTGCAGTCCCTGTGGAAAAGCCTTTCAGTCAATCTTGCTCCAGGTGTAGGGCCCTGAAGCTGGTGATGCTCGAGCAAGTGGTGTAAGAACCATCCTGAGGGCTGGTTTCAAACTTGCGCTTGTTCTTGTCAGTATTTGTTCAGTTCTGAGGGGAGGCATCAAAACTGGCTCCAAAATGCATTGAATGTCCTGGGCTGGAGGCTTTCCAAGTGTGAGTAAGCCAAATGCCTCTGCTTAGTAGCAAACTCTGCACATTCTCCTTGGATTTGCATCTCTAGACTTGTGCTTGTGTGTTCAGTGTGTTGCTGTTTGGAGTTAAAAGCAGTGCAGTTCCCAGCACGGTGTCTGGAAATGAGTCTTGGAGCATTGGATACAATCCCGTGCACTTTGGCTGCTGCAGGCCAGATACTGAGGGAGGCACCACCAGGCTGGCCATGGAAGCCCAGCCACTGAGGGAACTCCAGCTCAGGACTTCTGCCACTCCCTGGAGTTGTGCCTCAGCTTGAGGTTACACAGGAACAGGTTTATGGAACACACAGCTGAAAGGAGGCGCTCACAGCAGATATTTGCTCATGTAGCACAGTTCAGCTCAAAACTCACTTGTCAATGTTGTAGCTGAGTAAATAACACTGACCCTGTGTAAGTGCAGGAAACCTTCAAACTCCTTTATTAAGGACACAAATGAAATGAAACATTAATCTTGTATTATTGTCTTTCAAAGCAATTGGCATGATTACCTCTGACTTTGTTCTAAGTCTTATCTCCCAGGTAAAATACCAATACCTCATTTTGTGGTTTTAGTTTCAGGGCCTGCCTTAGACTATAGAAATGCTGAGTTCCCTTGGATCTGTCTTAGAAATGAGCAATAATTCACTACAGAAGTTCCTTCTCTTGCCTTTCTGTAGGGGTGGGCAAACAGCACCATTGCACTCGCAGTGCAGCAGTGAAGCTGGCCAGGCTTGTCTGTTACTGTGTGTGAAGCTGGAAGAACTGGAGTATCTGTGGGTTTAGGCTGACTGCCACACAGTTCTGGAGTGGAAAAAGCAAGTCTTATACACATGCATTCTCTGCATTTGAACTTAAATTGCATGAGTGAATGGGTTTGGAAAGTGAAATCTTGAGGCTCAAGTGACATGTCGGATGCTATTGCAGTCTGCTCTATCCAAATACAAACCTGATTACTTTGCCTCAATGTCACCTCCAGGGAAACCTCTCCAGGTCTGGGCATTATCTTGGCAATTGCTCCAAGGCCAGAGGTCTCCAATTGAGACTGAGCTCAAATCTGAGTCTTGAGTCCAAAGACTGTCCAGCTCCAGTCCAGTCCAGAACCTTTGTACAAAGCTTCAGCCTGGAGTGAGCTTTCAAAGTAGTTGAAAATCCCTCAGTGAGGGATTTTGTTCAGGAAACAGACAATCTTGACTGCACCAGTACCAACATTGCTACTTGAATTGATCTTAACTTGTAAATGGTCTCCTTTTCTTGATGGGTGTTGACATACCACTAAGGCTTTTCCACTTCTCTGCCACCAATAAGTACCTGTTTTAGAGGAGATTTCTTTAATTGTTGGTCTCAATTCCAGGTGGATAAACTGGATGCATCAGAGTCTTTGAGAAAGGAAGAGGAGCAAGCTACAGAAACACAACCTATTGTTTATGGTAATGCTTTAGTTTGTGTGTTATCAATTACATATTTCACTTTTTAAACAAGCCTTCCCTAATCTTGTTTTGTTCCTGACAAAGTCCTGGGAAATGGGAACATTCTCCATGTGAAATCAAGTCTTAAGGAATGGGTTCCAAAATACAAGATAAGTGCTGTGGCTGCTGAGGTGAGCTGTGGACTGCAGGATTGAAGGTTGTCCTGGCTCCTTAAGGAGAGCTGTACAGGAGCTGTGCCATTCCAGGCTCCTTAAGGAAAGGTTGTACAGGAGCTGTGCTACTCCAGACTCCTTAAGGAGAGCTGTACAGGAGCTGTGCCATTCCAGACTCCTTGAGAGCTGTACAGGAGCTGTGCCATTCCAGGCTCCTTAAGGAGAGGTGTACAGGAGCTGTGCTACTCCAGACTCCTTAAGGAAAGGTGTAC
This sequence comes from Ammospiza caudacuta, assembly GCF_027887145.1. Taxonomy (NCBI): domain Eukaryota; kingdom Metazoa; phylum Chordata; class Aves; order Passeriformes; family Passerellidae; genus Ammospiza; species Ammospiza caudacuta. Next base: position 10,152,468 of record NC_080612.1, read on the forward strand.
AGGAGCTGTGCCATTCCAGACTCCTTAAGGAGAGCTGTACAGGAGCTGTGCTATCCCAGACTCCTTAAGGAAAGGTTGTACAGGAGCTGTGCCATTCCAGACTCCTTAAGGAAAGGTTGTACAGGAGCTGTGCCATTCCAGACTCCTTAAGGAAAGGTTGTACAGGAGCTGTGCTACTCCAGACTCCTTAAGAAAAGGTGTACAGGAGCTGTGCCATTCCAGATTTCCACCAAGGGGTTATTTGCATCTTGTGCAATATGTTTTATATCTAAAGCATATTTATACCTACTTGTTATTGGGTATTTTCTTTATATCCAGGTTATCCTAGTAAGAGTTTCTTCACTGTAGTATTTTTAGCCATGTGTTGTGCCCTGTGGTTTTTACCGGTTGTGGCCCTGAAGAAGCCCAGTCCAGGTCAGCAGGGTGAAACACAGAAAATAACCTCCTGCAGACTTCCAGGCATTTAGCAGGGTGATTTCTGAGTTGAGGAGGAGTAAGATGCCCGTTGTGTGTTGCAGGCCAGCCCCAGCTGATGCTGACAGCAGGACCCAGCGTGGCAGTTCCTCCGCAGGCACCTTTTGGCTACGGCTACACGGCCCCTCCGTACGGGCAGCCGCAGCCCGGCTTCGGCTACAGCATGTGAGATGCAGCACAAGGCAGCCTGGAGCAGCAACTTTTCTTACTGAAACTCCACCGTCCCTCCCCGCTTTAACTCATAACAGGGAAAAGCAAAGAGTTCTGCCTCGTGTTCTTGTAACCTTTATTTCATGAAGGACAGTTTTTTCTAGCGCGAACGATTTGAATCACTTCTGTTAAATCTTTTTCACATTCCATGTCCATTTAGACTTTTACTTTCAGAAGGGGAATAGTTTAAACGACTTTGTTCCAAGTGGGCTTTTGCAGGACTGCTTATTACCATTAAGTCTATTGTGAAGATTCTGATTTGCACTCTATAGTGTTACACTCTAATATTGAATCTTAATTTCATTGTATGTGAGCAGCTTATGGTATGTACTGTCTATTCTAAATGCATTTAAATCTCACTGTATATTTGGAGAAAGCTAAAGCCAAGATAATTGTATTTGACCTTGCAAGACTGCTGACAAGAGACAACACTAATCAGCATATCCTCCCTGGGTTGGATTGCATAGCTCTAAAAGAAATTAAAATGCGTACAGACAACCTTGCCTGACTTAAAATGAGTAAAAATTTTGGGTTTTGTTTTTTTGTTTTTTTTTTTTTTTTTCCCTTAACCTATGCAGGTTTTTCCAGTTATGCATATAGAAAATGCTAGTGTCTTTTTGCTCACTCCATATGTAACAGATGACCTTATGTTGTGCTGTATCCTGTGCTTTTGTGGGACATTCCATTCAGGAACAGAGCACCATGATTCCAATCTGTGTATTTACTAACCCTGCCCTGAGGTTTGTGTATGTTGGATATTGTGGTGTTTTAGATCACTGTTTTGAGTGTACAGAAGAGAGAATTCAAGCATATTGCTGTTCAGTTTTGTTTGTGCAATTTGAAATTACGCAATTTAAAAATAAATTACTGGACTGTGGACATGCTGCATAGTGGTAGCTTCACTTTACTGTCTTCAAAAAAAGGACCTTTGGACTCAACCCAAGTATTCCAGTGCTGGTAGTGGGGGGCAATGCAGGTGTGTGCAGCCAGGGGTCAGAGGGGCCAGCAGCAGAGCAGCAATGGGGACCAGTGGTGGGGTCTTGCACTGAGGGGGCAATGCAGGAAAATATGTAATGCTTTTTCTAGAGAGAGATTATGGCAGAGAGAAGAAAATAGCACTTTTCACCAGTTGGCTGCACTGTGGTCAACTCTAGCATATTCGACCAGATGATACATTAGGATTGTAGTGGGGTGTGCCAGTTCAATTGAGATCATGTTCTAGGTATGTAAATTGCCTTAAACATATTTAGCTTCAAATAAAATTGACTTAAATGTTTCTTTATGAATACTGTCATATTTGAGTGTGACGAGTCTGACAGCACTGGCCACATTTCCAACAGGAGCTCTAGAAGCTCCTGTTCCTTAACCAGGAGCCACTCTGGGCATCAGGATGCAGATCCCACTCCCTGTTCCTTATCCAGGAGCCACTCTGGGCATCAGGATGCAGATCCCACTCCGTGTTCCTCCTGTGAGCTCCAGAGCTGTGTGCTGTGATCCTGGGCACTGCAGCACTTCCATGGACTGGGGCTGGCAGGGCTCACCTGCCCCAGGCTCTCCATGGTCAGCATGGAGGTCAGAGGTGGAGCAAAGCCTGCAGTGAGTCCCTGAAAAGGATTCTGCCTCTGAGTAAGGGGTGCAGTATAAAAATATTTCCATCCTCTGTGTTTATTGGCATTTCAGCCCCTCTGCCATTCCCTCTGGCTCTGTGGAGATGGAGATCAATCCTGTTCCTTCTCCTTCCTGGTTCACAACACTCAGCTGGAACACGTCACTGAGAGGTTGGCAAAGGTGCTTAACAGCAGGACTCTCACAAATTTCAGGCAGAATTTACTGGAACCCCCAAGGTGCTCCGAACTGTGCAGTAATACCTATAACAAGGTGCTTCCTTAAACACAGGAGTGCCTGTTAATCCAAATAAAACCAGGATTTAAGCCTGTCCCTGAGTGCCCAGTTGTTTAATGGAGGGTAACTCCCCACACCTTGGCTTCACTGCACATTTTTGCACGTGTAGGAGCTACACAGACCCCTCCAGAGGGAAGCTCAGCTTACAGCTGCTCCCCACAGCTGTTACTGGTCTGGGCTGCAAATCCAGTTGAACTGGTCAGCCTGGTACCAGTTACGAGTTGTTGCAGCAGCTGTTGGGCAGGAAGTTGGCTACAGTTACCCCCAGCTCCAGTCCTTAACTGCTTCAGCAGCTGAGGCTTTCTGAATTAAAGAAGGTATTCACAGAAAACAGGCAGAAAGAGGAAACTTAAAAGTCATCAAGCAATGTGCAAAATCCTCAATCAATTGCACAAATTGTAAATTTACTGGGTTCCTTCTTGTGCCAGCTCTGCTTCCCTCAACTGCCCTGAGCCTAGAATATTCTTTCCCACTTCTGGAACAAAAGCTAGAGAAACTCATGATTTACAAATTAAATCTTACAAAACTTGCTTATTTTATTAACACTGAGGAAAGAGATGGCAAAAAACCCCAACTTTGATTTTCATCCCTTCAGCACCGACATACATGAACACATCCAGGTGTTTTTGGTACCAGTTTAGAAGAGCTTCAGGTGACCAGACACTTTATCTATGACATCAGCTGGTCCTGGTCCTATCCCAAGGACTGTCCTGGAGCCTGGAGCTATCTGAGTGCGCCCAGCATCCTGTATCAAGCTCACGGTCAGCCCCAGGCGCTTGGCCTCAGCCAGCAGCTGCACCAGAGTCTCTTCATCAGGAGCCTTGAGCACCACTTTGGGCTGTCCACAATATTCCCACTGCTTCAGGAGCTCGGGATTCCTCTTGTGAACCTGCTTGTAGGCAGAGACAGCAGCGTGGGAGCACTGTGCTGCCACTTTGCCCTTGCCCATCTTCAGGTCGTTGCGGACGATCAGCACCAGCTTGAGCTCCCCTGTCTCCCCCATGATGTCAGGCTCGCCCCCCAGGCTGCTGGAAGGGTCTGGCACTGCTCCAGCTCCTCCAGGCTTCCTGCGGAGCCGGCCCCGGATGCCCCAGCCCAGGCACACACCGCACACCACTCCGATGATGACATTCACAAACTCGGGCTCAAAGAGAGAAATCATGGTGGATTTTGGAGACTGCCTCTGGAAGGGGGGGAAAAGACAAATTTACTTGAGCGTTTCTCAGCTTCTGAGAGCATTTTCTGTGCTCTCACCTGGTTTTAATTTGGTTATTTGAAGACAAAGAACATTTGTTAGAAACACAAAGGAACAGCTCCCCAGACACAGCTTTCTGACTGCAAACACCTCACTGGTGATGGGCTCTGACTCAGAGCTAAGATAAAATGGCAAATTATCATAGAATCATAGAATGGTTTGTGTTGGAAAGGGCCTTAAAGCTCATCTGTTCCAACTTCTGCCATGGCCAGACACTGGGACACTATCTGAGTTTTCTCCAAGCTCTGCCCAGCCTGGCCCTGGACACTTCCAGGGATGGGGCAGCCACAGCTGCTCTCGTGCAGGGTCTCACCACCCTCACAGGTGGTGAGACCAATTAACCAATATCCTGATATCCAATTAACCCTCCTGTCTGTCAGTGTGAACCATTCCCCCTTGTTCAACACCCCAGGCCTCTGTAATTAACCTTGCCCCACCTCTCCTGTAAATTCCCTTCACCTGCTGGAAGGCCGCAATTAGGTCACCTCAGAGCTTCACTTCTTCAGGTTGGACCCTCCCAATTCTCTCAGCCTTTCCTCATTACACCTAAAAACGGGGAGAGAAACTGTGAAATGCCGGAGATTTTAAATCAATACCCAAATTCAGCTGAGGAGCGGGGCCGCCTCCATCTCCTCAGCCCCGCCAGGCCCGAGCGGACAGAGAGGGCAGAGACCGAGCGGGGACAGCACCGTGCGGGACCCCGCGGCCCTGAGGGGGAAACCGAGGGGGCCATGGGGCAGCATCCCCTCAGCGCTCACCTGCCGCTCCCGCCCGGCCGCTCCGCCGCGCCCGCCCGGAGGTGACGAGACCGCGGCGCTCGGGAAGTGACGGAGCCCGGGGCGGGACGGGGCGTGTGGTGCCGGGCCCAGTTCCGCGTTGTGCCGGGCCGAGCGGAGCCGCCGGAGCGTGGTGAGTGCGGGGCCGGGCCCGGGGCTGTCCCGGCGGGCGGGGGTCTCCTCACCGGGCCCTCAGCGGGGCCCCTCAGCGCTGCCCATCGCCGCCCGCTCCCCTCACGGCCCCTCCGGCTCTGAGGGGACCCCCCGGGCCGGGCGGCTCCGGTGCTGTGCGAGCCGAGGGAGCCGTGAGGGAGCCGGGAATGCTGTGGAGGAGCAGGGCGGGAGGGGAGGCTGCTGCTGCCGGCCTTGAGGGTGAGAAATGAGCCGCTGCCCCCTCACCGCGCTGGAGAGCGGCTGTGCTCCTCCAGAGCCCCGGGAAGGTGGGAGAGACTCGCCCTGCTCCGGCCCAAGGGACGGTGCCTGATGACACAGGGAGAAATGTGTCCTGCTCCCTGCGGAGAGGCAGGCAGCGATGGCCTTTGTGTGCTTTTCCACTGGAAATGTGCTGTGATATCCCGCTTGGGTGATCCCGCCATCCCTGTGGGCTGCCTGGGGCTCGTGGATGTGAGGCCCAAATTCATGGGAGCATTTCTGCTGGCCGGGGTTAAACACCTCGTCTGGTTTTTATTTCTCTAGCCAGTGTCGTGTGGCGTTTACAGCAGATAATAAAGCAGCAAGATTCCCGTTTTATTCCAGTTTTGCCTGGCAGGTCATGAAGGTGACCTGAGAGAAGGGGTGATGTTTGATGGCAGCTGTTTATCTGTGAAGTGCTGTGAATCCAGGTTATCCCTTTCCAACTGTGCCTACGACATTTCTTCAGGGTTTTCTCCTGCCCTTGTTTTCTGTGCTCTGTGCTTACCAACAAGTGGGTATCCTGGTTTAGTTAATGGTGACAATGTGGGTTGAGGTGGAGAAAATGTGGTGTTATTCTTTCATGCCTTGGACCACGTGTGTTGTGTTTGGGCAGTGGATTTTGGTGCTGTTTTGCTGTTAGCAATTCTGCTCTTTTAGAGATTGTTTCACCTCAGTTTGTTGGGGGATTCCTAACACCTTATGATAGCATACATCAGCTTTTCTTAATGCATTGATTTTGCTATTGAAATAATCTTTGTTATGTCAGTCCTCCTTCTTCCACTCCATCATTTCTTCAGCGTGGAATAGACTTTCCTTTATTCCTCATGGGATAAGTGACAGTTGTAACAATGGCTTCATCCCCTGTTTTCAGATGAGGGTTCTAAAAGCCACTTTCCACTTGTGCAATGGGAGGTGAGCTCTCCTTGTTAGTCTGAGCTTTGTTTCATGTCCTGCTGAGCTGCTGAAGTCACTGGTGTTTGTAATTGCTGTGAGGAAGGGTAGGAGGAGGCTCCGCAGCTTTCAAGTGGGTGGCAGCAATGAGGAAGGTGAGTAGGCTGCAACAACTGCACTCTTTCTGCATTAAATCTTCTTTTCTAAGTTGTTGTCTTGGAATTCCTTCTGAATGTCATAACTGCCTCTGAGTGCACCTCATGAGCTGCTCTCCTCAGGGTGATCTGTGCCATTAGTGCATGCTTGGACATTTCTTATTCCTTAAAAACCTGTGTGCTTAAAACAAACAAAAAAAACCCAAACCTGTAATTCCTGGTGTACTGCGATGGGAGACAGAGTTATCTGCAGGTTGGAACTTTAACTTTTCTTCCTGAGCTGGGTGAACTTTGCTGTTCCCTGAGGACAAAGGGCACAGCCTTGAGGCTGTTGCAATGCTGAGGTTTTTGTACCAGCTTCAAACACAGCCATGGGACAGCACCAAGACCACTGAACCTTGCTGCTTTTGGTGCTGCTTGGACCCAGAGGGATGTTATTAGTGAGTTGTTCAGGGCATTTCAAGCTTATTAAAAGAATATTTTTCTGTCTCCCAGGGCTCAGAATTGGCCTCTGTCTGGGCAGCGTGTCCTCACTGGATGGCCAAGTGTGAAATCTGAATTGGCTGCACTTAGAGAGTGTTCCTGTGAAAAGCAGAATTTGTTATCTCAGGAGCTGCTTTCAGCCTCTCTGGGCTTTGTCAGGTCCTTGTGTTCATCCCCTTTCATCTGTGCTGTGCCTCCTCTGCATGTCCTCTTATCCTGGCTCTCACCTTTTCATCTATTTGTCTCTACTCCTTTATTATAGCACCTGATTCTACTGCTGGATGTAATTAAAATTCATGTTTCACCAGAAAAAAAAAAAATACACCAAAAAGATCAGGTTAATGTATGTGGCTTCAATATCAGGGACAGAACTTTCTGTTAACTGAAAAGAAAATTGTATGGTATCCCTGAAGCTCACGTTACAACAGTTTTTCCTAAAAGGTATCTCAAAGTCCCATAAAAAAAAAAAAAAAAAAAAATTGGAATTTTAACTCTAAATTCTAAGCTGATTTATTTGGGTAGGAATTGGAAAATAGGTCTGGTGTACAGAGGCATAACCCACAAAATGGAAACCTGTGGTCTTTAACTGCATTACTTCTCCTTTGAGGAATTAAACTATTTTAGTTAGGAAAACATTTTTAGTATGGGAATAAATGCACTCCTATCAAAATAACCCATTATGGGCTAAATCTGAGGAGATTTGGAGCATCTTTCAGATGTGGCCTCGTTTATTTTAATTGAACACTTCCCAGGAGTGCTGAGGGACTGGGGGGAAAAAAAAACGCGCAGTTACGTTTAATATTTTCTGTCATCTTCAGGAAAGTCATTAACCCCCAGGTGAGGGGCAGTGCCACCCCAGTGCCACCCCAGTGCCACCTGCACGGGGCTCTCTCGCTCTGGAGGGGCTGCAGAGCTGAGGATGTGCTTGGCTCCTCCACTGCCTCCAGATCCTGGGGAAGTGCTGAAGAGGGAACAGCTGGAAGGGGCAGGGGATGTTTCACTTCCAAACTGATCCCTGAATCTGTTCCTGTGCCAGGCAAGCTTTGCCTTTCGAGGGAAAGTGCTCTCCAAGTTTCTTTGCCAGGGAATTGTTAACTTATTCTCTCTGTAGAGCATTCGATGACTGAAGAAAAACTCCTCTCACAGATGTGCAATTCTTTACCCACCTGGAAAGGCTGGATTTTAATCCTTTTTTCCCCTTGTTGTAACTGGGTGTAGAAAAAGAAGGAATATCAAAAAAGTTGAGAAGGAAGCAGCAGGTTTGGAACATTTGGCTTTAAATGCAAGGACTGACTGGAGATGATGTGTTACTGAGGTGGATGGGGGGAACAAAATTTTTCAAGTTTTAACTCTGGTTGTGGGCGCTGTGTGAGCAGGAGCTGATGGAGCTGAGAGTCAGGGCTCTTTCAGTAAGGAGTGGTAAGAATGAGTGGTTCAAACAATGACTGAGACCATGAAAACACTTCCTTGTTGTTCCAGCACCCTGGAAAGGAGTCCTCCAAAAATGCTCAGAACAGAACATGAGCCCACATCCTGCTCCTCTGGGTGAGAGTGCAGCCACCCAAGTTTGTCCAAAGCTGGTTCCTTTTGCATGAGTGCAACACTTGGTGCTTCCACAGCCCCCCAGAGCTCCAGAGAAGAGACTTTTGTCCTTTTCCATGATTACAGAGGGCAGATAGCGCAGTGCCCGGTTTTGTTGTGTCCTCCTGCTCTGATTGCTTGTTTTGCTTTGTCTCACTTCTGCTGTGAAGTGCCAGTCACAGTCACCATAAACCCTTTTTGTTGAGCAATTTGCATTTTTGACTAGCAATAATTATCTTTTTATACTTCACGTTTTTGGTTGCCCTAAAGCTCAATGGGGCATTGTCAGCTCTTTGTTCAGCCCTACAGAGCAGCTCCTGTGTGAGCACAGCTCTAACAAATGATCCCAGGCACCCTGATACAAAAACTGGCCCCAGTTGTTTTCCTCGCTCTTTTAAATAGTTTTTTATGTTTGCTGCTGAGTGCTCCCTGCAGTAGGCAAATTTATTTTTAGAGATGGGCTCTGTGTCTTCCCCAGCTTCTGTCAGAAGTGAAGTTCTGTTCAGCAGATGGAATTGAGTTTCCTGTGGTGAGCTCTCACGGGTTGGGTGTAGATTTGAGAACATGGGGTGAGTTAATGAAGGGTAACTCCATTTTGGGTCACCTCCCACTCCAGCCCATCCCTGTGGGCAGGAATTAGTGCAGGACCAGGGGTTCTGATGGGCATCAGCAGATCAAGGGTGCTGAGCTGAGGGGATGTGCAGCCTCCAGGCCCTTTGCTAAGATGCTTTGAGTATAATCAGACTGAGGTAAACCAGGGAGGTTCTTTTCTGGAGCCAGGAAGGGTTTGCAGCCTTTCAGCCCTGCCATGTGGTAGATATCCCATCTCCAAGTCAGCTGTGCTTTTAAATAGGAATTTTTAGAGCTTTCCTGCAGAGTGGTTGAACTTTAAGACCTTTTTGACAAGTATTTGTCCTGCAGAAATGTGGAAGGGATTATTTATCTGCTCAGTGCAAACGTTGACTTGTGTGAGGTGGTGTTATGCAAAGCTAATCCTGGATTAGTGCCTTTCCAGGCAGCCAGGGTAAAAGTGGCTCTGGCATTTGAGCTCCTGAGAAAAAGCTGTGGTGCCTTGGGAACAGCACACCTGAGCCCCCAGAGAGGCAGGAATTCATGGATTGCACTGGAATTCAGGGTTTGCACAGCCTGGCCTGTAGCATCAGACATGGAGACCAGTTGGCATTGCACTAAATGAATTTCCCTGGGGTGTAATTAAGCTGAGAGTAGGGACCAAACCAATCAAGACTTTAATTCTGAAGTCTAGATTTGCACATGTGAAAAAAGATAGATTTCAAAATGAGGAACGTGTGGCTTCCACTGAAATTTGTGGATTTTTTTATTTTTTTCTAATCTTTGCTATATTTAAGTCAACAAAATGTGACTGAAGTTCCCTAAGCCAGAACACTTTTTTTAGTGTTGCTGTGTGTGCTCAGCAGCTCTGGCTGGCTTTTGCTTCCTAAGCAGCTTTCTGTGAACATCAGGCTTGCAGGGTGTGGGTGTGCAATTTAAATATTGCCCTCTGCAGTTTGGGCTCTGTGTGTGTGAATTCCTGTGGTGTGGACATGGGCATGTGTGTATGGAAACTTACATTGGAGATGTTCATAAATATTTATTTATATATAACATAATATATATATTATATGTATATAAAAAATATAAAATTGTAGTTGTTCATAAATGCTTAAATATATATAAAATTATACATGTTATGCATTACATGTTATGCATTACATGTTATGCATTACATGTTATGCATTACATGTTAATATAAAATTGCAGGTGTTTGTAAATGCTTACTTAAATACATATAAAATTATACCTATATACTATATATATAAAATGTATATAAAATTGTAGGTGTTCGTAAGTGCTTATTTAAATACATATAAAATTATATCTATATACTATATATGAAAATATATATAAAATTGTAGTTGTTCATAAATGCTTATTTAAATATATATAAAATTATATATGTTGTATATTACATGTTGTATATTACATGCTAATATAAAATTGCAGGTGTTTGTAAGTGCTTATTTAAATACATATAAAATTATATCTATATAATATATATAAAATATATATAAAATTGTAGGCGTTCATAAATGCTTATTTATGTATATAAAATTCAATATATAATATATATAAAATTGTAGATGTTCATACATTTTTATTTAAATAGATATATATATATATAATATATATATATAAAAATATATATAAAGTTGCAGGTGTTCATAAATGCTTATTTAAATATATATAAAATAATGAGTGCAGTCAGAACCAAAGCAGGATGCACGTGTCCTGGTGGAACTGAGGGTGGCCGAACATTTGATCCTGTTATTGCCATAAGAGCAGCCCTGTTACCCTCCCCTGGGGCGGCTGCAGAGGGTCAGGCTGCTCTGAACTCCCTGGCAGAGCACAGCTCCACGTTTCCCTGGGCTGCAGGGCGTGCAGAGGTGCTGTGCAGCTCCCACTGCAGCAGCTCAGCCCTCCTGTCCTTGGTGACTCAGGAGCCCTTGGCATTTTTCAGCTTTTCTCATTTTTTAGGTGCTTTGGGTATTCTGGGCTCACATTGCGGTGGATAAAAGCTGTGACGTGCATGAGATGAGTTCCTGCTGCCCTGTTTAACCAGACACATTTCTGTTTCTGCACATTTTGTGTCAGGGGGAGGTGGTGAAGAAAGGACTCCTTCCTGAGATCCAGGGCTTTTGACAACTGGATTTTAACTAAAACTTTTAGTAATTAGATTCTAGCCAACAATTTTATCTGTATTGCAATTAATGTACCTGGCTTGCACCTGTTTAGAAAAACACCTGTGTAAAACTGACTTGTGACACCCTGGAAATGTCAAATACAGTATCTGAAATCTCTGAACATTTTATTTAAAAATTTGACAAAATTATTGCAGTCTGAATCCAAGGGGTGACCTCACTCCTGTTTACCAAACCTGAGTTGCTGCTTGGCTCTTAAGCCTCACATAAATCAATGGGGAAGGATTTTTTCTGTAGAACTTCAATTTCTTCCACTGGACAGTTTTATATAACCTGTCATTTTAATACTGCACCACTTTTCTTTCCAACAAAAGCAACATATGAAAAACTGTAAATCAGGATGCTTACAGGGAGAAATACAATGCAAATAAAATGCTTTAGCTTTGTGGGACTCTCTTTTAAGAGAAAGAGTTTTAAGATTCAAGAGAGGGTTTTTAAAACAAGGAGTCTGACTGGTTACACTCTTTGTGTTTGATTGCATAAGAATTGTCAGCTGTTCAGGTTTTGTTTTTTGAAAGAAAAAAAAAAAGACAACTCTTGCAACAGTCTGGTTTGTGCTGGCTCCCACTTCTTGCATGATTTACTCTCCTGGATAAGGAAAGCCCCATCTGTTCTTTTGGGGTTTTGTTGTATGGCTGATCCCTCTAGAGGGAGGCTAAAGCAGCACTGAGTATGGACAGGGCAGCACAGCTCCCCTCAGAAAGCTCCCGTCCTCTGCAGGGTTTGCCTTTTGTGCAGGGCAGGAGATGCAGCTCCGTATCCTGGTTACCACACTGAGGGCTCATTTCCAGCCAGGGAGGGTTCTGACACAGAGCTCTGGTGCCAGGATGAGGAGCACACCTGGAGCTCCAGCCTCAGGATGGGAGTGAGGTTTGTACAAAGCTCTGCTGCTCCTGGAGCCCAAACAGTGGGCTGGGTCAAGGAAGGGGTTTGTTTAATGAGCTTTTGTTCAGCTGTTAGAAGTGAGGGAGTTTTGTCATTTGAGTGAAAAATTTAGAATGATGTAGGTGGAAATGTTTTAATCTTTGTCAGTGTGGGGACTGAATCACTTTCTGTGTTGGTGGTGTAATGCAGGATGAGTGTGAGCTGGCTTTGGGAGCTGCTGGGTGTTTGTCTGCATCCTTTGCCTGTGGAGAGCTCCTAACCTGAACCACACCTTGTCCTTTTTGGTTTCTTCTCTCTCAGCCCCAGAGGTGACTGATCTATGAAATGGCAGAGAATGGCACAGACTGTGACCAGAGACGCATCAGAATGAGCAAAGAGCAGCACAATGGCAGCTTCACGGGTAGGTGGGAATCCCTTGGTGCTCTCACTGCCCTGTGTGGGCTGTAAAGATGGAAAAGGAATTGATTTGGGTTTTCTGTGGAGGCCAGGCTGGATGGAGCCACCTGACCTAGGGAGTGGCACCTCTGCCCGTGCCAGGGGTGGAATGGGATGGGCTTTAGGGCCCTTCCAACCCAAACCATTCTGGCACTCTGATTTTATGCCCATATTGCAGAGGGCTCCATGCCTGAATCAATCTTAGAAACCTCAGTCAGCTCTGAACCTGAGGGATTTAGGATTTCAAAGCCATGGAGTAGATTCATGCTGTGTATTTCCATTCACGTTTCTCTTACACTCCTTTTTTCTCCCAAAGTTCTTGATACATTTAAGCCCCACAAAACTGACCTGGATACCAACAGAGGCTACAGCAACAACAAAAAAACCTAAAAAAGTGTAACTGTTGGCAAATGTGTGGCTGTGGAAGTCAGACTGTACAGCCCCACCCTTTGGCACTGAAAAGTCAGTTCTTGGTCATAAAAATCTGATTTACTCTGGGACACATCCAGTTATTAGTCTCCCAATTTCTAGCTGTTCTGTTGAAATTCAATGTCACTATAATTTATTGGTTTCAGTGATAAACTACCAGCAAAACAGTTTTAACTACTTCATCTCCTGCCTCTCCTCTGTTTTTCCTGCTGGTATGGCTGAAGTAGCCTGGGATTAATGTTTAGAACTCATGAAAAATAACGTGAAAACAGTTAATGAAGATTTTTGTGTTACTGAATTATCCATGCTGTGTAGTAAAGCATGGAAATTATAATCATCCTTGTTTGTTTCCTGTCAGCTTTAAATGTGCCAGTTCCATATTTAATTAAGTTTTGTAATCAAGTGATTTCTCAAGTTGTGTGCAGTCTTACACCATTGTCTTTTATGACCTTTTACTAAAAACAAGGTCATAAAAACAAGGTTGAAACATTTTTATTACACATATTAAACCAAAAAGATTAACTGCATGTTTGTATGTATGGAACAAATTAAAGCCTTTTACTTAGTCTTAAATCATCCTGTAACTCTGAGGGAATGTGGATGTTCTTCAGTATTTGCCAGGATTTCTGTTCGTTCATCTTAAGCAACTGATTTTCCAACTAAGGAATACAGAATTAAGTGGGCTGTGTGACTAATGAGAGCTGCAATTTCTGTGTAAATATCAGCATCTGATAAGGCAAAATGGTTCAGGTACTGGAGTAAGACTGAAATAATACATCTTGGGTTCCAATGTGCTGGAGATCCGATTAGATCAATATTTTAAATGCAACAGCTTTTTAAAAATCTAAAATTTATCAATATTATTACAATGCAAAATAGAATACATGTGTTGTGACTGTGTACTAAGTGATGTTTAAACAACTTTGGTGTCTGTTTGGCTACAAGTGTATTTTTTCATTGTTTACTGGTACTATTTTTAAATCTTATTCCAGAATTCCTTTTCTTTAAAAGTTTAAAAATTATTACTGCTTATTAGCTTGACAACCTTTGAACAAGCCATTCTCCTCCAAAAAAACAGCTCAGGTTTGGGGTTTTATTCATCTTATTGTGAGCACAAAATAACACCTTGATTGGAAAAGGTTTTGTGAGCAGGGCCTGGGCTGGGTGTGAGCTCAGTGCCAGGCAGGGCTGAGCTCCTTTCCAGGACAGGACTCTGGGAGAGGCTCCTGCCTGGCAGGGCAGGTGCTCCTATCCAGTTCCACCCTGTAATTCCATCCTGTGCAGGGGGAGCTGGGAATAGCTGTGCTGGACAAGAGCCAGCTCAGAGGTTCAGAGGGAAATGTCCCTGCTGAGCTCACACCTGACCTGGGGTCTGGCTGCTCTCAGCTCCTCTCAGTGCCCTGCAACTTATTATTTTGCATTCTTTTATTAAAAAAAGAGACATTGAATGGACTCTTAGTTTGTCCAGTGTCATTGGAAAGGTGGCACTTTCACCTTCCAATGTCATTTTTAAAAAAACTAGAAATGTTAAAGTCAGAAAATTCACTTCCCTTTTCTTCACCTTAAGAGCAGCAGTGTGTACACTTGTGTTATTCCATGTCCTATAGCGACAGCTCCCATTAACTTCCTGACAATTTTTTTAAAAAATCAGTGTATTTTTGGGTGGGATAGCAGCTGACTGCCAACCTGTGCTTTTACAGATTTTTTTTTTTATATTTTCTTTTCTTTTCATTTGCAGATTCCTCGATGTTGAGTGAGCGGAAGCGAAGGGAGCGAGAGGAGAGGTTGAATATTGTGCTGTGGAAAAAACCTCTTGTTACCTTGCAGTATTTTTGCCTGGAAACTCTATTAAACTTGAAGGAATGGACCATAAAGTAAAGATCATTTCTTTAACTTCTACTAAGCGTTCTGGGCAAACCCATGCTCTGATTCAGTAGGTCATTCTGACATCTCACTTTCCCTGATGGTTCACAACCTGAGAACTGTTTTTTTCAGACAACATGTGTATTTTTGTCCCTTAAAGGTGGCTGCTGGAGCATCCCACACTTGTAGCTGTGCTCTCAGATCTGCTGCCTAAATTACATAAATGCAGCAAGGTGCTTGGGAGAGAAAATGGCAAACTGCCTTTCTGAAGGGTTGAATATTCCACTTTGAAAGAGTGAGATCCTTAAGGCAAAGGGATGTTGTGCTTATGGCTGCAGTGTCAGCACTGACCTGCTAATGCTGGTGTCACTGAGTAATCTTCAAACAGCTCAGCCAGGGCAGAGATCAGGGCTCTGTGCAGCTTGCACTGATGTTTATGATGCTGTAAAGAGGACTTGGCTTCTCTGTGGCCTTTTTACAGCAGGAAATGATTTATTAAAGCACTTTCCTTGAGTGTGATTTCCACACTGGATAAACCAGCTTTTATCCCAGTGAGAGAATTGGTGAGGAGCAGTCCTGCCATTCCCTGCTAGTGCTGAAAGGCAGAGCCAGTTCTTAAGGCACAGGCCTGGGGGTTTAGGCTGCCAAAACAAGAGTGTAATGTGCAGTGAAAATGGCAGGAGTAGCAGCCATGCAGGGCTTGTGTTGGTGGCTCTGCTGTGCTTGGGATGAGTTTACAAAGCCTTTCCCAGTCAGGGGACAGGGTCTAATGTCACCTTGGGTGACTCCAGCTGTGGGCTGCTCCTCCAGGCTGAGCTCAGCTGGTGCTCAGGGCTCTGCTCACTGTCTGGAGGTGCTGCAGTCCAGATTTACTGACAGCTTCCATTTGCCTTTGAAATTGTTTGTATAAAAAACACCAGCTTTGTGTAGTGTAGCCTTAATTCCTTTTTACACCCCAAAAAAACCTGAAACCCCCCCAAGCCTATTTATTTTATTATGTGCATTCTTTCAACTACCGTTAGGAATTGTCTCTGAGAACTGTTTACTGGGTCTGACATCTGTAATTTCTGATAATAGCCAAGCATTTATTTAAACTAAGCAGAAATAACATTGGAGGATTTATTTTAAGACCTCAAATCTTATTTGGCTTCCTAGACATCCAGTTCTGTTACAGATAGCACTTGCCTCCTCTGCTGAGCAGCACATTCAGTTGTCTGGCACTCCCCTGATAGAATCTTTACAGAAAATAACCCTGACTATTACAAGCTATTAAGTTGAGACCTCAGATTGACTCTTAATGATCTCCTGTGTTCCATTGCATAAATTGTGTTTTTGAATGACAATAATTTGAAAATTCAATTGTCATACTAATGTAAGCAGCACTAACTTTAATTTTAAAATGTTCTGAGTGCTCTTTTCAGTTTGCTTAATATGAAATATTTGTGACTGTTTTCCTGTATTATGCCTCACATTTCTATCTTTCTGTCTAATTAGATAAGTTATGTTTATAATTTGCTATTTTAGGCTGGGAATTTTAAGTGATGCTAGCACTTTTTTTATACATCATTAGGTGACAATATAGTAGTGTTGTGTGGAAAATTATAAATGTATTTGCTAATCTACTGTGTGTGGCCACATACACATCAAGCAGGAAAAAAAGGAGTTAAAACCAAATGTGCTCAAAAATTATTTGGTAGCAGATGACTTTGGAAAACATTTTTCTCCATTTACTCACCTAATGCTTCAAAGTTACTTAAAATAGATTTATTAAATTTGGAGCTGTTATAAGTACCAATTTTAATAGATAAAGGAAAACAAAATAATGTAAAGATTTATCCCTGTGACTGTCACTGTGGCTCTGCCCAGCAGCACAGCTGGAAATCAGCATTTCTGAATTCCACCCAGCTCGTCCTTGCCCAGGGCCTGCTTTGCTCTGTGCTTGGCCACAGCTGCTGCTCAGGGCCTGGGTCTGACTCTTGGCTCCAGAAGCTGAATTGTTTTCAGCTTGTGTTTGTTTTCAGTCAGTTACTTTGTTTTGCTTTATTAAAAAAAGTAAAATACGAGTGGCTGAACTTTGATCTGGCTTGCCAGTGACGCGGGGATTTTTCCCTGAAGAGTAAAGGCTCCCCAGATATTTTCCTGGGAGGTTTGCAGTGCTGCCATCATCCCTGCTGAGCACATCCCCAGTCCCCAGAGGTAACTGAGTTGCTCTGAGCTGCATGTTTGATGGTGAAAATCCCTGATTTGCCATTTGTCTTTCAGACTGTGGCGGCGGCGCGGGGTGCTGGCGTGCGCGGTGCTGGCACTGGTGGCGCTCACAGCCCTGTACTACATCGAGGGAGCACACCAACAGGTACCAGCCCTGCTTCCCTGGCCCCCCTCCCTCCCTGGGCTGGGAACTGAATGAATCCTGCTGCCATCTCCATGAATTTGTAATGGATCTTGGGAGCTGCTCGCTAAGGTTTTGTTCCTCAAGTCGTGGCTGCTCTGTTGGTGTGCATGAGTTGTGTTTGGAGGTGGGGAGGGATGAGCTGTGTCATTCTGGTGGATCTGGAGGTGTCTCATCTGCTCCTGAGTGAAGCACACCTGGGGGGCTGCAGCACTCCTTCACAGCTGCTGTCAGCTAGATTTTCATGGTGGTGGGAGGGGAGGTGTTACCCTGAGTCGTGGCAGAGCTTCGTGTTTCCCAGGAAATGATTCTTGTGGAAGAAATTATGCTGTGGAAGGTCTCCTGCCCAGCTAGGACAGGCACATACAGAGCAGAGCTTCATGTTTCCCAAGAAATGACTCTTGATCCTGTAGAAAGTCTCCTGCCCAGCTAGCACAGGAGATGTAAAATGGTTTTGTGTTTCAGATCTGTTCCTGTGATGTGAACACAAAGCCTGGTGCTTCTGCAGCACTGGAAGTCTCAGACATGGTTAAGCTTAGTGATGGTGCTCTCTGCACCTTTCCCTTCCCCATTTCTCTTGGAGTTTCAGATTTTCCTGGAGGACAGGGAGCCCTTTTAAAAACCAATCCCAGCTGCTGTCACAGCTCTGAAATGAGCAGGTTCCCAATTGCAATTTTTGCTTCCATCCCTCCTGCTGGGGTGTGGCACTGCCTGCTGAGGGGTCTGCAGTTCTGCACCCCAAGTCCTGACTGCCCAGGTTTCCTTGGGCCTGCTGAGGGCAGTGTCACCCTCAGGTGACAGCCAGTGCAGGGGCTCCCTGCCAAGGAGGTGTCAGCCAGGTTCACTTGGCATTTTTAAGGTGTTTTTGTGCCCTGGCAGGTTGGAGCCTGGATAAGAATGGTGTAAAATTCACCTTGGTGCTGTTGGTCTATGGATGGTGTAAAACAGTGTCCAGAACTCGCTGTGGCTTTCCCACGTCCCCTCATTTCTGGGTGCAGCACACAACCAGCATTTTAATGTTTTCTTAAAAATGACAAACCTGCTCCAAGGTGTAACATCCAGCAGGCTCACTGGGAGTGCAGCTGATTTTATTCTTTATTTAAACTGTTCAGACAATTCTCTGAGCTGCCTGGGCTCTACCTGACACTGTCTGGGGCTTGCTCCTCATGGGCCTGTTCTGGATTTCAACCTCCTACTATTGAACCTGAATTTCCATCTGTCTCCTTGGAAACTTGCTGATTCCAAAATGTGGGTTTTTTTTTTTTTCTTTTGAAAGTGCAGTTTCCGCTACATGTCTGTGCTGTTACTGAAATAAATTGTAAAAAGAAGTATTTAGGAGCCTATTTCAGTTGTTGTAATCCAGATAAATGTCTGTGTTAGCTTGTAGCCTAATTTTCTGCCTTGGAGATTTCATAATTTATATATTTTTTCTTTTTTTGTGCCTTTCCTTGCTCAGTATGTGCAGTACATGGAGAAGAAGTTCTTCTGGTGTGCCTACTGGGTAGGATTGGGCATTCTGTCCTCTGTTGGGCTTGGAACAGGTCTCCACACCTTTCTGCTCTACTTGGTAAGGATATTTCCACACCATGTCCTTTTTGAATTGAGTACTTTAATTGTTGCATATTTTAAAAGCAATGAATAAATAATTTTCTGCAAGTTCTCACCATTAAATACATCTGAAGTTGGTGCTCTGGTGGGTGCTGTTCATGTTCTACACTGCATCCCTTGTTCTGTAGTTTGTAAGCTCTGTGTTTGTTGAACTGTGGATATTGGCCTGCTGTTGGTTAATGCTCACTTTGAAACAATGAGCCCAATCTGCAAGCTCCACCCTCTAATCTCCTCATTTAAATGAAGCCTGTCCTACTGTGTGCAGCTCAAGTGTTTCCATTTAAAATTTTTCAGAGTATTTTTTTAGTAGCTTAAAATTATCATTTTTCTAACTGAAGCCACCAAAACAGGCAGCTGGTTTAAAGTTCAGTCTGTATTAATTTTGCTTTGAAAAAAATAGCAAGAACAATGTTTTTCTATGAAGATAAAGTATGAAAATTTGCATGATGTTGTTTATCTCAGTGTAGCTATGAAAGTCAGGGAAATGTTTGGGTGTGTTTTGCTTTTGGCCATTGGATTAGTTCCTGGGTTATGAAACCACTGTCCTGGATTCAAGAAAAGGATTCATGGCCACAAAATAATTAAAACCAGTTCATGCAACAAATGTCATCTTGTATTTGGAACCATTACAGATGTTTACTTTCAGAGCTGCTTTAATCATTAACAATAACACAGAAAACACTGCAGGAAACTCCTGCCTGTCCCCCCAGCAGGGAGGGCAGTGCCTGGCAGATGGGATGGCATGGCATGAGCAGCCTCAGATTTGCTTCTGTCCTAAAGGTTGTGGAATTAATTCCTGCTAAACAAACCAAGTTTGTGCATTGAGCACTGTCACACCCCAGGCCACTTCAAAATTATTTTGACACATGAAATCCTCCTAAGACAGCACCACTCCTTTTCTTAAAGGAGGTGGAACCTTTCTTTTACACTGTATTTAAAAATCAAAATTCTAAATTCCTTCAGTGTAGAAAAATTAAATTCCATAATACATCACTTTGATTATCCTGTGGGATATGTGAACCTCATTAGGCCTTGACCTGAGCTGACACTGAAATAATTTATAGAAAATACAACCTCTCAGTTGGTTTATCAGTATAACTTATGGTGGGTGTTTGGGAAGTTCACAGCCTTCCAAAGATTACAGGGATGTGTCACCCAGGAAAAGAAACTGAGTTTGATATTGGTAGGGAAGGTATTTATTAGGAACATAAAAGGGAAGGCTTCACATAACTTTGTTAGGAAGGGAAATCAGACTGATTAGATTACACTGAGTAATTAGAAGGTGGTTATGGAGTAAAATGTAATAAAAATGTACCATCAACATCCAAAGTGTAAATACTACAGGAGAAACACTGGTTTGCTTTAAATGTATTTAATATATAAATACATGAGATAAGCATGTTCCTGTTTCACTGAGGGAATTCCTGGAACAACGAGAAGCCAGGATTTGTTTCCTCTTTTTTTCCTGAGTAACATTTAGTGATTAGCACGGTCTGCTCAGGTCAGTTAACACCTGGGCAGTGCCTGAGCACCTCATGGTTTACACCTCGGTGGAAGCCACGCGGTTGTTGCCACTAGATGGCAGAGGGGGTGTAAAAACAGCACTGCTGACCCGGACAAGCCGTGTTTGAACTGTTCATGTTCTTATCGCTGCAGCTGTGCCTGCAAGGTGTACATGGGATTTGTTATCGCTGCAGTAAAACAGTGCTGGGATCTGCTCGGTGTGAGAGGGAACAGGGAGTGCTGACCTGAGCTTTCAGGGGTGAGCTCTTTCAGAGTGGTGCTCTGCTTTTAACCCAGCTGGAAACAATGCAGGTAGAAGCTCCAGCTCTCAAAGAAAGGAGTTGTAACTATTTTGCTTTGTTACCTGTACAGCAGTTCCCTTTAAAATCGAAATACGACACATTAAGTGAGGCTTTCAATATTAACTTCTGCATTACTACTGATCTACTGTTCATGTTCCACACACTTTAATTACCTTTCTTCATAATGGTAAAACTTATTCTTCTGTTGACTCAAAGAAATGAGAAGTTACAAAACAAATCCTCCCCTGCTTCAGTGCCTGGATTTGCTGGCACTAGAGAATAGGCCCAGTAAGTGCTTTCAAATTGCTTTTAATTAATTGCTCATTTTAAAGCTGTATGTACAGGGAGATTGTTGGCAGTGCAATTACACGCTGGGAGAACAATGCCCTTGGGCCCACCCATGCGGTGCTGAGCTCTGCTGGGACTTGCAGCACTGTCTGTGCCACCGAGGGCACGAGGAGGAATTGATGGCATGTGGGCACCTGCTCAGGCTCCCTCAGCTGTCACACAGGTGCACCTGAATTAAACACTCTGCATCAGCCATTTACTGCATGGGGCCAGGCACTGGGCAGGCCCTGCAAGTGGTTATGCAATGGCTGCAGGATATGAATGACTCTGATGTTTGCTTTCCCTGGCCTGCTTAGCTGTTTTTGCAGTGTTGAAAACTGTCATTTGTCTGGATCCTTCAGAGCATCTCTCACCAGCTGCTTTTTGGAGCTGCATTCTGGTGCCAGGAGAGATCCCAGGGTTAGCTGAGAAGAGAGTACTTGGAAATTGCTAAAAGAAGAATTTCAAGCAGCCTCAGTGTGGGAGGGGTGGTGCTGCCTCAGGATCATTTCAGTTCACATCTGATTTGGGATTTTTTTGGTCACCAATCCTTGGTGCAAGAGAGACAGGTCGAGTGTGTCAGTTTGATACCAGGCTTTTAATTGCTGTTCCTGTGATTGGAGACCTTTCTATATGTTAGAGAGGGCCTGAAGTATCAATTCCTACTTTAATGCTGCTTCCTTGTTTGCTGCCAGCACTGGATGTAAAATCTGACATGGCTTTTTGGGAAACAATTCTCGTGCTGCACTTGGCACCGAGCTGAGGGCTGGCACAGAGCAGATCTTCAAGGCAGGAACAGGGAAGCAAGGCCACTCTTTCAAGAATCCTTTCCATTCTGACACTCTCAAAACAAGCCTGCTGGCTTATTTTTCCTGAAGCCCATTAAAGGTTTTTCACAGTTCTTTAAAAACAACGCTTAAAAATAGGAATCATGATGTGGTTCTGTAGGAAATAAAACTATCATGATTAATGACTCCAAATACTGGTTTTAGCAGTACATGGCTTTTTCCTCGGTCCTGAGATGTTTTCTCTTGGTGGTAGATTAAAATACAAACAGCATGAATCACCTCATTACCAGCAGAGGATGGCTGAGGGTAACTCATGAGGAATTTTTGGTGTTTGCACATCTCTGAGAGATCTTTGCTGCTGAAAATGAATGAATGAGGCGGCGGTGCCGGAGGGCTCCGAGCAGGGCAGGGTTGGGATCGTGGCTGAGCCCATCCCCACCCAAACCTTGCCTCGTGCTTTGGTTTCACTTCAGCTCTGAAAAACGGATTTTTGTCAAAGATGAAGCTAAAAAAAAAGTGCTTCAAACGAGTGGTTGAGGGCGCGGTGAGTCCCCTCTCCCTGGGGAAGTGAAATCCCTGAGGGGATGAATGGCACCGAATTCCTCACCCTCACAGCTCAGAGCTCTGCCTGTTTGCATTGGTGGTGGTTTTGGTGCTTAAATGTGGATTTTGTTTGCTGCTGCTGGAGCCAGGGGGGCTGAGGGGATATACATTTTTATTTACATGTTGAGGGGGTTCACTTTTATTTAACTGCTGAGGGGGTTCATTTCTATTTAGCTGCTGAGGGAGTTCATTAACTGTGAGGGGGTACATTTTGATTTAACGTTGAAGGGGTTAATTTTGATTTAACTGTGAGGGGGTGCATTTCTATTTAGCTGCTGAGGGAGTACATTTTTATTTAGCTGCTATGGGGGGGGTACATTTTGATTTAGCTGCTGAGGGGGTTCATTTTGATTTAGCTGCTGAGGGGGTTTGTGCTGGTGGCCAGGCCCTGGGCGAGCGCAAACAGGAAATGTGAGGTACAATAGCAATGGTTGTGCCGAGGTCCAGCCCGGATATTTCAGCTCTGGAATATGTGGGTTTGTCAGGAATTCTTACAGTGCTGCTCGGCAGCAGAGTGGAAGAGGGCACAGCAAAAAAAAAAAAAAAAAAAGGAGCAGAAGTATAGGAAAAGAAAAAAAAGTGCAGAAATGTGCCTTTAAAGAGAAAAGCAGTGCCCTTATTGCCTGTGCTGCCCTGAGAGAGCAGAGCTGGGTTTGTCTGGTTTAAGGGCTCAGCATCTCACTTTCATTCTGAATTGGTTCCCCTCACCCAGGGGTCACATTTGGCCTCCCCAAACAGTCAGAGTTTGCAGCTGAAATGAGCCCTGTGCTGGCCCTACCCAAACTGGTTTAGGTTAGAATTTGAAGATTTAAAAGCCAGACACTTGTGCAATAATGAGTCCATTATCTTGGAAAAAAAGATGTTGGTGGTGTAAATAATTTTTAAAAAAACAAACCCACACAAATAAACCGTTTCCTGTCAGGACTACTAAAAGCTTTTTAAAGTCAAACCTAATTCCTTTTAGTTCTCTTGTTCCAGGAGCTGAGCTTGTAAGAGGACTCATGATAAAAATTACTTAAGTCCCTCATAAAAGAGAAGCTCACAGAACAGGACTTACTCCACTTTTATGAAATAGAATAATTTAGAAACCTACACAACTTATTCTCTTTATTTTCTCCATTTACTTCCTTGTGACTAACACAGGAGTATTTTCATAGTAATTATCAGCTTCAGGAGAGGTTTTGCTCTTTCCACGCAGATCATTCAAAACTATTGTGAGTAACCCAGAAAACGAAGGTTCTGTGTGTAAAGGAAAAAGTGAGAAACAAAGGCTGAGCTGCCTCAGCCAGGTGGGAGGTGCAGCAGTGCTCCCCTTCCCAGGCTGAATTCTTCTTGTGAAGTGAGGTGTTCATTTCCAGCCTCTCTGTTCTCCAGTTCACACGTCAGCTTGCAAGCCTAAAACAAAGGAAATAAAAAAGGGTTCTGTCTAATACCTGTGCTCACGTTACTGCTATTGAATTGCTGGGGTGGTTGGAAGAAAAATACCTGGAGGGTGCAGAAGGCAGAAATTAATTCTAAAATAAGTTGAAATGGAGCCTGTTGGTGTGAGGGTCGTTTTTGTCTCTTACTCTGTCATTTGTTTCTTTCCTGTCTTTAAACTACTTCCTCCAGCTGTCCTAAGCTTTGTACAACGAACTAAAATATTCTGGAATACGCGAATCAACAGAAAACTTTTTTTAAAAATCACTTTTGCAGTTTTCTTCCCAGAAATTCCTGCTTCCAGCGCACCTGGGCTCTGTTCTGCTTGAAACTGCAGCATTGATCAGAATAACACCCTGATGAACTGGGAGGGTGTGCTGAGTTAACTGGACACTGCTGCTGAATCAGTTGTGCAATCTGGGTGTTCCTTAAATCTTCTGGTGGCTCGCTTGCACTTTAAAAATCTGAGGTGAAAAGTGGTGATTTCAAGGGGAAAAACTTTCATTTAAGTCTTGGTCCCCCTGAGTGCTCCTGTTGTTGGGTCAGATGCCTGTAGATACCTACAGAGAGTAAACCCAGCACTGCTGCCTTGGTCAGGCTGTGCAAGAGCAGTCCTGGGGTGCTGGAGGAGTTAATGGGGTGGTGGAGCAGTTAATGGGATGGTGGCTGCACCCTTCTCTTCCTCCTGAAGGTTGATGGACTTTACCTTTCAGAAGCTGACACCCAGTTTTCATTATCTGCTCTCCACTTCCTCAACGTTTGTTCTGTCAGCTCTCTGCTGAGAGGGCCCATTGTGCTTTCTCCTCATTTGTTCCCTTGGAGTTTCTACGTTTTTTGGTTTGTTTGTTTTTTTATGCACAGCCCAAACTTTCTACCTTTCATGTCCTGCTTTCTGGAACAGGTTGAAAATACTGATAATTGTGCAGAACCATCTCTAATTGGAGATTCTAAAGCCAATCACCACTGCTGGTGGCAGTTTGAATAAATGCTGAGTTTACTCTTTAGAAATGAGGGGGTGGCTAGGGAAGGGCAAGGAGAGAACACTGTCAGAGTATTTTATGATTTTATTAATGATTTTCTGTCAGCAGCAGAAGATAAATTTGAATTCTTGCAATTGTGCCTCCCCCTGACATGAGTCCATCTGTTTCTATAGAAAGTAATGTAGGTGCAGCCTTAAAAAAAAAAAAAAAAAATCTGTGTTTCATGTTACTCCTTAGAGCAGCACCATGGCCCTTTACACAGACAGCTGTGCCATGTGCTGCCCCCTCAGTGGCTCTGGTTTAGTCAAATTCAGAGCTTGTGGTGATCATTTGGAATTTCCATCAGCTCTGCACTGCGGGGCAAGGCTTGCCTGAAGTGGGAATAGAAACGTCACCACAGCCACATGAGTGTAAAATTAATGCCCAGCTTGAAATGCTGTGAAGGTCTTCTAAGCCCAGCCCTGACCACTTGATGGATGTTGGTGTCACTTGAGGATGCTCCAGGTACAGGATCCTCTGTCCCCAGCCCTGATTTCCAGCCAGCACCACATTCCAGACGTTATAAAATCATGAGACAGTTTAATCTCGTAGCACAGACAGACAGACAAGCTGCACTTATGTACCAGACCAAGCTTCTCCCTGTTAATCACAGAGCAGTTCCCTCTGTGGGCAGTTGTCCACTGCTCTCAGAGATAAAAAAGATGCTGTGAGTGTGGTGGGACTTTCTGGAGAGGTGTAATGACTTCATGGATAAGTATGGGATGAGTCGTGGCCTGGGGCACCACTCAGAGGATGTTTCCCATGAGAAGCAAACTTTTATTTTCCAATTTATCTCCATCAAATGCATCATGACTTGTTCCCCCCCTGTGCAAAGGCTGAGTCTTGGACTCAGTGTGAAGAGCAGTGTGTCCAGGAGGAAAACAGATTTTTAGTGCATTAAGTTCAGGGTAATATTTTTCTTGCTGGCAGACATATCACTTTTCTTTGAGAAATGTTTCTAAATTAAAGCCAGTCTAAAATTATATCTTCCCCAAAAAGAAAAGGTTAAAATTAGATGTGGTTGTTCTTGTATCACTTGAGCAGCCTGGCTGTTCTGTGGAGGGGCATGTGAGAAACCAACACTTGATACAGGATTTGTTTGGAGCTTTAATTGACTTCCCAGCCCAGGTGCTCAGAATGATTAATAATGTGAAAATATGATTCATTTTTAATTGGATATTCGGTCACTTTTCCTTATGGCAAAGACTTTCTGCTGTAAGAATTATACAGATCAGCATGTTTTCAAGGATTTTACCTCGTGATTTTTTTTACATGTGGCTGCTGTCTCTTTCTACTTCCACAGATGAATTTCCAAACATAATTTACAGATAAAAAGATTTTTACTTTCCAGAAATTTCATAGTACATCACTTCAATTAACTTCTGTGCCATTCCAACCTGGGTGCCTTCAACCACTGGAACAAAACTCCTTTGAAGGCCTGTGAGTTCAAAGTTACCTTCTCTGAGACATTGGGTTGTGCAGACAGGGATTTCCAAACTGCCCTGAACTGCTGTTGCTCAGAAATAGATTTATGTTGAGTTCATCTCGATGAGCAAATCCTGTCCTGTTTGATTTGCAAATGGTACAGATATTTCTAACACATCACATTCCTCCTGACCACAGGCTCCTTCTGCTCCTCTGCAGTGGCAAGCAAATGTTTCTCACCCCAGTCAGCAGAATGCTTCTCAGTTTCTCCTCTTTAATCCTTTTTTAGTGCCTCCTGCAGCTCAAAAGGAAAAAAAATCATTGGGAGAGGGTGAGGGAAGGACAGTTGGTGTTCAGGATCTTACATGCCCCGAGTTTTCCTGCCTTGGCCAGGAGCTCATGTGAATTGCCTGGGATTTAGTGTTGGGTGTGATGAGGTTTGAAGCCTTGTCCTTTGAAGGAAATTTTGTCCTTTCCAAAGGCAGAGCTGCAGGCCCAGTCCAAGGGGGACATCTGGGAGAACTTCCCCAAGTGTTGTAACAACTGAACTATTGCAGGGAGGCAAAGCACTCAGCATTTCCTGCACCCCACACAGAGGAGGAGGAGGAGAGGGTGGAGGAGGTGTTATTGGTGAAGAGGATTAAAGAACTGGATGAGAGTGAATCCTCCTGGCTGTAGAGTCAGGACTTTTCCAAAGGTGGCACCTGGAGCCTGTTTGAAGCTGGTCCCTGCTCCATTCAGAAATAGAAATGAACCCCCCAGTGCTCCTGCTCCCCTCCCAGCCCTGGGCCTGTTCAGCCAAGCTTTGTTTGGGGGTACCCAGGGTTTGTGGAGCTCCAAAATCAGATTTTGGGGTGTTGCTCTGAGCCTGGGACAAAGTCCCTGTGACCCCCAGGACACCCAGACAGGGGAGGAGGACTGGGAATTGCTCTGCCCCCGTTCCATGCCACACTTCATCCCTCTGAACAAACCATTTGCACTTTATTCCTCATTCCAGTTCAAATGTGGCTTCTGTGGCTTCCACCACTCCAACTTTTTTCCATTATAGAATTGTTTACATTGCTCTGGGAGAGTTCTGTTCCCTTGGCCTGGCCTTCAGGTGGCCCTTTGCAGCTGTTTGGTCAAATGCCTTTTATTTTATTTTTTTTTTTCCATTGGCTACTCCCTGTGAGATTTTTCCTTTTGCAGACATTTGTTGAGGCTGGGAGGGCTCTCACCAGGAGGGTCTGGAGGGTGTTCAGCCTCTTGCAGGGTGGCAGCTCTGCTGGAGAGGCTCCTGCAGCATCTCCACTTGGGCATTTTGTCCTGGTGTGCTCCCCTGGGATTTCAGGACCTGCTTTATCCACCTTGGGTGCACTTTGGGAGGCATTTTGGGGGATGCTGAAGCCTTGCAAGGACTGGGGGCTGCTTGTCACTACTGATAGTAGTGATAAAATTTGTCTCTTGCTATTCTAAATAAGCTGGCTGTAGTTCCTCTGTGCTGTATTCCAAATTTTGTGGCAGTGAAAGCCCCACCTCTGGATTTCCTATCTCACTGCTTGGCCATGGCCTGAGGGAATGAGGGAATTGTCATTTCCAGCTCAAACACGGGGGGATTTCCTCCATGCAAACCTGCCCTTCAGGAGGGTTTCACTGCAAATTTCTGCAGGTGAAAACCATTCATTTGAGGATCGAGACCTTTTTTTTGTTTTTTTTTTGTCCCAAGGTAGCTGTCAGACCCAGGGAGGGGCAAGCAGGGATGGGATTAAATCCTCCAAGTTTCACAGGGAGAAAGGGTTCCCAGGTTTGCCATAAATGTACTTTACAATTCTTTACAATTGTAGGTAGGGAGGTTTCAAATCTCTTTGCATCTGCCCTTGATGAGTGAAATAGAGAGATTTATTTATTTAGCTCTGAAGCTGCTGTGGAGATGATCTTGCTACAGCTACCAAGAAGTTTATTACCATTATGGCCTGTAGAAATATTAATAATATAAATTATTACTCCTTGGTTCTTTCTTCCAGTCTTTTTTCTCCCTTCCATATCAAAATCTCTCTTGTGTATCAATTTCTGGATCCCTTCTTTTTCAGTTTTATTTCATTGAACCTTTTCTTCTCCTCAAGAGATTCTGTGCCTCATTTATCATCTCACAGGTTTTGTATTTCTGCAATCCAAAATACACCCAAGCATTTGGAATGAGCTTCCTGTAAAGCAGCAAGGAATAAATAAAATAATTTTCTTGCTCTCAGAGCAGCTTGTGCTTCACCAGAATGGGTTTATTTGGATTTATTTGGTTTATTTGGAATTGTTTGCATATGCCAACAGTAGTTTTAGCTGCCATACAGAAAATATAAAAACTGGGATTTTATTTCAATATTCTTAGTTCAGTGCCACTGAAAAATGGCAGTGTGGGTGTCATTGCTGTGAAATGTTGGTGAGTGAATCTCATCTCCCCAGCAAACCCAGGAGTGCTGGGGCTGCCCTGCAATTTCACCCTTTAATGTGCAAATGGAGCTTTTGGGGCTGGATGAGCCCCTGGCTCCTGCATTTCAAAGGGAGCCTGGGCAGGGCTCAGCTCTCTCACACTTTCCCTCTGCTCTGTCATAAATTCACCTTTGATTTTTGGGGTTATATCAAGCTCCCTTATTGCTCTAATAAAATGAAAATAAATTAAGATTGCAGATAAAAACATAAATGAAAATTGCTGGCAATATTTCCCAGCACGATGTCAAAACCCATCAAATAATGAATAGCAGAAGTTAAATTGTGTAATTTGTTCTGCACTTAATGAAACTTTTAGATTTATTTAAAAGTGTGGTTTTACATAAAGACCTCACTTCAACGCAGTAGTTTTATTCAGTAATTTTATTTTTTTCCCCTCCCTCTTCCCTGGACAGTGTTTCCATGACCTTTGTTAAGTGATTGTTTTTTAGCTACAATGTCTGGTGTTCAGATTGTTTGAATTGCTTCTCAATTCTTTGGTATTAAAAATAATGGCAATTCTTTCAGGTTTTTAAACTATGTAACAGTTCATTTCTTGAATAGATTTTTATGCTCCTTTTATTTGGAGTTTTGTCCAAAAAAATCTTTCAGTGTAAGATGGAAACTAAAATTAATTCAGTTAAATGGTATTTAAATAATGTTTAATTCTGGAATTACATTTTAAACCATTTTTTAGCAAAAAGCACTGAGGTCCCTTTCTTGTTTACCCAGAAAAAAACAGACACAAATTAAACAACTGGCTGTTGGAGAAAAATACAGAAGTTAGCAAAGTCTGCTGCAAGATGTCGTTAAACCCAGTCATTAAAAAAATCAATATATAATTTAAATGCCTAATCCTCTAAAAGCAGCAGTAGGGAAAACACCTCCTCTAATAAAGCTGTAGGTCATAAATACCTTAAGGAGAACATTGTAAAATAGTTGAAAATTCCCGTTTTTTTTTTTTTAAATAAGGATTTTTATTTCTCTTTGACAGCCTTCTAAGTGGCAGGGGAAAAGCTGAAAGGCTTCCTCACATTTCAGTGGGTCAAAAGAAATATTTAATTTATTTAAAAGTACATTGATAGCTCAACATTGTGATTCAGGTGGCCTTAAAAAAAACTCCAACAAACAAGAATTTTTCATAAATAACATTATTAAAAGAGAGAAGCACTAAGTTTTAGCCTAGGGACAAATGTTGGGGAAGGGGGTTGCTAATTTTAATTTTTATTCTAACTCACATAAAATACAATTGAATTTTTTTTTTTTTTAATTTTATTTTTCAGGGTCCACACATAGCCTCAGTCACTCTTGCTGCCTATGAATGTAACTCTGTGAATTTCCCTGAGCCTCCTTACCCGGATCAAATCATCTGCCCCGACGAGGAGACAGCTGAGGGCTCCATCTCCCTGTGGGCAATCATCTCAAAAGTCAGGCTGGAGGCCTGCATGTGGGTAAGGCTGCTTTAAAAACCTGCAATTCCATTTGTGTGTTTAATTCTGTGGCCAGCAATTGACAAAAATTCCTTAATTAGCAAAATAATGATGCCCAAGGTAATGTGAGAAGTGAACTTTTTAACCCTGATCTTTTTAACAGAATATTCCTGGGATGTTTCTATCAGCTGCAGTTTCCTAAACACCAGCAGAGAATTTGAAGGCTGTTGATGTAAAAAGTAAATTTTAGTAGGGGTTTCTGCACCCCAGATGATCTGGCAGCTCTCAGGGCTAAGCAAGAAATAATTGCAATAATTTTGGGGCTGTAACATGAGTGAAGCTGCAGTTCTCATCTGCAGGACTCAGGACCTCATCTCACACAGCTTGTTCTGGGCTGCAGCAGTAAATTGCATTTAATTATTAAAAAGTGTTCTTTTCCATATTTTAACATATTTTAATAAAATATATAAATTTTAATTAAATTTGATTTAATATTAAAGTGTTCTTTTCCACATTTTTACACCTTTTATTTCTGTTTCTCTGCCTGCTTCCACTTTTCACTTAAAAGCTGAGCAGCTTTTCCTAAGTGAATCAGGCTCTTAGGAAACTCTGTCATTGGAACTTCCTTTCAGTTTTCCTCTTTTTTTCCTTTACAGCTTCTTGTACAAGTTGAATTTTTTGAGAATTTCGGTTGACCAGGCTTTTTTTTTTCATTTTGAATTGCAGTTTACACAGATGCATCTGCTGTGAACTACATGCCAAATTAACTTTATTTTGCTGCTGACTTCCTGTCCTAGCTGGTGATTTAATTACTAAATTCTTGGTTGTCCAACTCAAATGCAGGGAAAGGAAATTCTAAAAACAGGATCTGATGCCTGCCCTGGTATTTTTTAATATATAAGGCAATTGGTCACTACAATTTCTTAAATAGCAGCTGTTGTGTTAGTTACAAAAATTCCAGTCAATGTGTGAGTTTAGAGACTAAAATTAAAATAGTAACAGAGAAAGTGAACTCACAGCCCTGTCAAAAAGCAGAGTACAGCTTAAATTTGACTCTTAATGAAAGTCCAGAATTGCCTGAATGCTCAGTAAGTAGCTGATCACACAAATACTTACAAGACTGTAAATATATCTAAGATTTCTTTTTGTTTTCTTCCTCACCCCCCTCTGCTGAAATCTGTTTAATAGAGACAAGCAATAAAAATGGCATTTACAGCTACGTTTCTAGGGTTGCAAAATAAAAATGCAGCTGAGGGTAAACATCTCTTGCTTCATCTGCAGCATGTAAAAACTGAGCTATGAGGAGAACGAAGTTCAGAACTGGGAGAGCAGAGCTGGAATCTCGTGTCCTCCAGAGCAGCCATGGGGGAGAACAGGCAGTGCCTTGGTGCTCTGAGCTCCTTGGATTAGATCAGGGAGAGGCCAAGGGAACAGGAACATTTGTATCCCACTTTTTCACCCTTTCCCCCCCTTTTTTCCAAATTCCCTGTCAGCTACCTTTGCTCTGAACTCTGTCTCCTCTGGCTGTTCCCTGGGGAGCATCCTCTGTCCTCCCCTGGTGTCTCGTGTAATGTTATGCTTTCTTGGAATGTTCCTGAGTACATAAACATTGCTTGCTAATTTCCTGTAAGCCAAATCAAGTTGGCAATTGCTGCTGCTCTGCTTCCAGAGTGTTTCTTTTGTCCTAATTCCAGCTCACTCCTTATGGAAGCTGTGGAAGGGAGTTATTTTAGACTCTGTCACTCTTAAACTAAATGTCCACTTAGCAAAGAGAAAGGTGACTTGCAGAAGGTGGAAAAGCTGATTTTTGCAGCTCACCCAGGGTGACTTTGCAGGCTGAGTGTCCTGTGGGGTGAAATGTGAGCATTTCTCTGCACAAGGGTCACCAAACCATCAGCAGCCGACTTCAGGCAGAGATTAAAATCATTCCCAGTCCCCAGCATGGCAGGGCTGGCCATTCCTGCTGATAATGAGTGTAACATGGATTAAATCTCCCTGAGTTATTAGGTGGGATGAAAATGATGCTTTTTGCAATCCCTGTAAAAGTTGGCTGCAGCAGCCCTGGCCTGCAGAAGGGCTCAGAACAATCCTTAGGTGAATGCCAGTTTTCACAGCCTCCCATCCCACAGGGACCAGCAATTCAATAGTGCCCTATATTTTTAATGTCTTGCAGCCTTTTTGGTTGTTTACAAGAAATAAGGGGAAAGAATAAAAATGTTTAATTGCTTGGGATTAGCAGAACAGGCTGCCTGTGTCCTGAGTAGGATCAAATCTGTTTAAAGGACTCTTTCTAGTGGAGTCATTTCCCAGTTTCCTTTTCTGAATGTAAAAGAATTTTGATTAGCATTTGCCTTTCCAGTTTGTTGTGAGTCCAAGGGATCTCCATGTAAAACTGGCATTCAGAGTTAAATGGGGAAAATATCTAATGTGACAAAAAGTTAAATAGTTACTGGTTTGGAGCCCTTAATTGCTGCTTTTGCTGGTTTTTCTTCTTTTTTTTTTTTGCTTTTATGCACTTAAGGAACCTATCTCCAGCAGACATGAAATCATATGATTTTTGTTGCACTTCTGAAATGCTTTGTAATAATGAGCATGTGACTTATGCAATTTAAAGCAAGTTCATGTCCAGTACACACATGCAAACCTCTTCCTCAGTTCACAGAACGAAGCCAAAGCAAATTGGCAGAGCCTGGAGGAGCAATGTGACTTTTTCTTCTTGCATCACCCTGAGAACATAACCTCAAGTTAATTTTTCTGAAGTGTTGTTGCTACTGTTTTCAGGCTTATCTTCCCCTTGTGCCAGAAATATGCAGATTAATGAAGTTCAGCTTGTTGCAGTCATTTAAACTTTTTATTCTGTGGAAAACAAGGGCATAAACATTCGAGGCCTGTGTGCACTTCGGGTGCTTAAACTGAGAATTTAACTGCGGTGGTATTTAAAACCACAACCTGTTGATTTGGAATATCCACAGCAGCTGGAATTCTTGCTTGCAGCTGTGCATAGAGCAGGAACAAAGGAAATTGAAAAGCTTTCACGTTGCTTCAAAGGAGGAGAAAAGCATTTGTTACTCACTGCTGACCCTGGGAGAGAAAAGCCATCTGCAGGGAGCACATTCCCGTGCAGTGCCCAGCTATTGTCTCTTACCTGCCCTAAATTTAAACCATGCTGAGTTAATTCCAAGTTCCTGTTCCATTAGCCTCTGTTTATCCATATGTTCAATCTTAGTATGTCTCTCTTTTTTCCCTTGCTTAAGCTAAAGCTGCCTTTACCCACAAGACTGAAATGAGTCATTTGATGTCCTGAGAAAACAAATACGATTTTCCTGCGGTGAGAACGCAGCCGTCCTTTCATCTGGGGTTGGCTCCAGCTATCCCAGCTGAAGGAGAGGGAAAACTCCAGCTCAGGCTTTGCTTAACCTTTTTTTTCCTTGCTGTAGTAAAACCTGAGTCTGTTTTCTAACAAACACTCGCCCAGAGTCTCATGACTGACCAAGCAAACTCCAGGACAGCACCGGGGAGGAGCTCCTGGATTATTCTGGAGGCCCTTGGGGATCAAGGGTTGTCACATGCTGGGGAATGTGTCTGGCATCATGTGGTGGGGTGAGACACAGCAGTGCTGACTCAGGATGTGGGGGACAGCAGAGCCACCAGCTCCAGCCTCCCACGGCTCCGGCCACGCGCCGCTCCATGGGATGCACAGGTCCTGTCTGCTCGACCCTGCAACCCCCAGGCTTTCCTCTGCACAGGGAAATAAAGGGAAATAGGGATTCAAAGGAGCAGCATTCTGTTGGAAATGATGGGAATTCTGACCTGGTGGGTGAAAGCAAACTGCTCCAGGGAGGAGCTCCACATGCTGCTCCACGGGGCCCCAGGGATGCACAGATCCTGTCTGCTCGACCCTGCAACCCCCAGGCTTTCCTCTGCACAGGGAAATAAAGGGAAATAGGGATTCAAAGGAGCAGCATTCTGTTGGAAATGATGGGAATTCTGACCTGGTGGGTGAAAGCAAACTGCTCCAAACAGCTGCTCTTGTCGGCTCGGAGAATGGCCACGGGACTTGTGCATGTCACATGTTTTGTGTTTGGGAATAAACAGGAAAATAAATCAGGATTGTTTCTTTTCCCAGGGTGCTGGTACAGCCATTGGAGAGCTGCCCCCCTATTTCATGGCGAGGGCAGCCCGGCTGTCGGGTGCTGAGCCTGATGATGAGGAGTACCAGGAGTTCGAGGAGATGCTGGAACACGCAGAGACTGCACAAGTAAGGACAGAGTGTGAAACAGCAGAGTTAATGACACAGAGCATCTTACAGGGGGTAAATAACCACTCCAGTTAAATGAGAGGGGGGCCAAACAATCAGCTGGTGTGAGTTCACAACAGACTTCCCAGGGATGGAGAAAGATCCTGCACTGGGTGATACCTGTGCTGATGGCAGGACAAGAGTGCAGCTTGTTGGAGCAGATAAAATAGTGCAGCCAAGCATTGGCAATTATTTAGAGTCCAAGAACAGCACAATAAAGGTAGGGAGACACTGGGCTGGGAAAACAGGGGTACAGGAGCTGCTGTTCCATAATCCTGGTTGTTCTGGCTGCATTGAAATCAGCCTCAGCTCATCCCTTTCAGATGACATTTGCCTGCCTTGCCACTGACACCCTCAGGGACCAGTGTGTGACCCATTCATCAGCCTGAGGAAACATTTTTCCTGATGTGGAAATGCAGCAAAACTGCTCCAAGTCCCTTTTTGTTGCTCTTGTCATTTATTTTCTCCAGGGGTTGAATAGAGCACAGTTTGCAGTTGATGCAGCACATCAGTCAGGTACTGCTGTGGATATTTTTTCCTTCAGATCAGGAGTTTGTATCCTGGTCACGAGTTCCTGATAGTGTTTTAGACCAAATCAAACATTTTTTCCTCATGCTGTTTGCCACTGAATTTTTCCCTCTTTATTTTTCCTTCTTATCCTGTTTTGTCTGCCACTAAGTTGAAACGGGTCATGAGACTGCTGTTAAAAACCAGCAGATGCTATTTACCATGCACTGATGTCTTTAAACTCCTCTGCCAGGGTAGTTTCTGGAGATAAATATACACTTTTCTTTTCCCTCCTTCAAAAAATAATGGATGAAGCTTTTCCATGAAAGTGGTTTGTCTGGAAATACTGAGTGCAATCTAGTAATTCTAACAGTAAACCCTGTGTTTCCCAAAAGCCTCCCCCTACTAGAAGGTTCCAAAGGGTTTTTCTGCTATTATAAATAGTAAATTCTTCTATTTTTTTTAAAGATGCAGCAGGGGGAAAAAAGAATCTCCTTTGTTCTTTTGTCTCCCATCAATCTTTGCTTTGCAAAGTAATCCCTTAACTGTAGGAAAATCAAGTTGTGGTAAAAAAAACAACAAGGAAACCAGTTCAATACATGACTTCAGTTTCTGTGTTTACTGAAACTCTCCCAGCAAATTATATGTGTGTACAGTTGTGGGAGCAGCCAGAGATGGTTTCCAGAACGCACAGTGAGATTCTTGGGAAGAAAATTTTTTGCTAGAGAGCATTTTGTCAGGCCAGGCCAAACTATAGCTGTATTGACTGCCTGGAGTAAACAAGTAGCCTTGTGGAATTAATGAAGGAAAATGATGCTGTTATTTACCAGTACTTTTGATTTTATTTTCTTGGCAATTGAGTTTGGGTTGAAGCGTGTTGTTTTGTGGATGGATGGCCAGGAAAAAAAAAATCTTTCAAACTCCACTTGTGGTTTGGTTTCTATAAACTCTTTTAACATGAGGCTTTGACAATCCGATTAAATTGTATTGTGCTCATAAAACTGACAGTTCAGTTTTTTCCATTTGCTAATGTGACTTCCTTTTTGCTTTTGGCTTCAATCATGTTTTCTCTGGATGTCTGTGGGAGACAGGCCTGCCTTTCCTATGACCTCTGCAAATCCCAATCTCCAGCACAGCTTATCACTCTTTGCCCTGTAATTTGCATTCATGAGCAGTGCTGATGCCTATTTTTAAATTGCTCATTAACAATTGTTGTTACCTCCATCAGCTTTCTCCCACTCCGAGAGTCTGAAGCCCCACACGGAGGCTGTGACAAGTGTCCTGTGCCTTGGGGATGCTGCAAATGCTTGATGCCAAGTGACAGGAGCATTTTTTCAGTAAAAAGGTCTCATTGCAGGCATCATTTTGGGAAGGTTTGGGGATGGGTGGTGGATTTTGCAGAATAGCTGAGCTGCTCTTTGCCCATGAGGCAGAGCCAGCTGTTTGACGTTTTTGCTGCGTGTGAGCTGCTCAGAGAGCTTACTGCTGCTGTTTCTCAACAACAATGGTCATTTGGAGAAACAGATGAGCATCTTCTCTGGTGAGAATAGATCGTGGCTGCAGCATCCAGCCTGAAGGGTCTGGGAGGGGGAATGTGCTCCTGGCTGGCCACAAAAAACCAGCCAAGAAAGGGACCTAAGAGGATTAAACAGCGTAAAGGTTTAGTGCTCCATTCAGAGCAGCACAGAGTGAAATGCCATTTACTCTAAAGAGTCTATTGATGGATTTTCTGTCCTGAATGTCAGATCTGAGTGACCTGTCTTCTTGTGCTGGCTTTTGAGAGAGCTCATTAACCTGCAGCCGATGTGTCTGTGCTGTACTTCCCATTAGCACCCTTGAGAAAAAGCCCCTTCTTTTAAAGGAACACTCACTTCTCCTTCCTCGCTGTCCCTTTGTGTGCTCCCCAGCGAGCCCCAGTTCCTGCAGGGAGTGTCACAGCTGCCTCGTGGCCGTGCCCTGCACAAGGGGGTGGCTTTTCTGCCTTTTCTGCCTTTTCTTTGTCCCCAGAGCTGCCACAAGGCAGAGCCCAGCACGCCCAGCTGGGATTTGTTCATACTCAGGGCAGGGTTTAGAACCCAGCAGCGTTTCAAACAGCATCTGAGCTGCTGTCAGCTCTGTTCCAGTGGGATTCCAGAGTGAAGGGAGGTTTTATCAGAGCTCCCTTTTGGCCACAGGGAGTGTATCCAAAGCAGAGTGAATGCTCAGTGCTGGGGCAGCACTTTGGGAATGACAGTCACAGACTCTTGGTGCAGTTTTCTGTCACACACACACGAGCAGGGACTCTTTTACCAGTTTAATAGTTGCTGCTTGGTAATTTTTCTCGGTTCTCTGTCATGCTGGAACACTTCAAGCTGAGGAGTGAAAAAGCAACTTTTGGTGCCAGCTTCCCTCAGGGCACCCGGTGACAGTGCGTGGGCATTGCTGTATCCCGGTGCTCCTTGCTAAAGGGGAAAGTACTGATATCTCTGAATATCTAATCCTTAATGGCTCTGAGTGTTTGGCTTCATTAAGTGGCATTTCTTTAAGAAGTAATGATTTACACATCGGGGGTTCGCTTCTGTGCAGCCTCGCCCCGCAGCCAAATTTCCATGTAAAAATATTTTCTAGTTGCCTATGTTACTATCAGCCAGTGCTGTTTGTTTACTCTCCAAGCTGGGGAAGAACAGAGCCTTGGAGAAGGGTTAAATGCTCAGAAACGCCGAGGTGCAGCAGGGCTGGTTTGGAAATGACTGAGTGCCATCTGCACACTGGCTGTCAGTCGTTGCTGGGACCTGTTTTTGCCTCCACTGAACCTTTACTGGTTGTGGTTTGTCTGGCCATCACATGACTTCTCTGAAAATTCCCCCTCCCCTCCATTTCCAGTAAACTGTTTGAACAGGAGTGACTCAGAGTGAAACCAGCTTCCCTGTAACCACAGGGCTTGCCGAAGAATTTGTCAACGTGGACTCGAGAGGGTTTGAATTCAACCGAGCTGCAGCCGCCTGCCCTGGAGCTCCACCGAGCCCTCGGCGAGGGCAGCAAGGGGTTAAGGCGGTGGGGACAGAGCCCTTCCCGAGGGCAGCAAGGGGTTAACGCGGTGGGGACAGAGCCCTTCCCGAGGGCAGCAAGGGGTTAACGCGGTGGGGACAGGCTCCCGCACGGTCCCGGCCTCGCCTCAAACCCTGCCCCGCTTCTCCGCATCTCCGCGGGGCTCCCGGTGCTGGGGCACAACAAAGCCCGTGCCACACCCGGGACAAGGCAGCGCTGTGTTCTGACACGACACTGACTTCACTGCCCGGGAATGATTGAGCGCGGCTAATGAGAGAAATCTCGCTTAATTAGCAGCGTTTTAGATGGCCAAATTCAGAGCGGATCCGTGCCGTGATTAAATTAACAACTGCTATCTGATAAGTTCCCTGCTTGAAAAGGCTGCTGGCTTGTTTAATCAACAGCGTTTGAGGGTACTTGGTACAAGAAAAAAGAAGTTCAAGCAGACCACAAGCAGGTTTTTATAAAGCATTTATCATAAAAAATGGAAGTGGAAGGGTCACGTACAATAACTGGGAAACCTTGACTTCTTTTTTATTTCTTTTTTTGCTTTCCCAGAAATCACCTGTTGAAATGAACATCGAATTCCACTCATCCTTTCTCTTGCTCAGTCTTCCCTTTCCTCATCAGCTTCCTCTCTTTATTAATTGTTATTTATTAACTGCTGTGGGTGGTCACCAGGAGGCTGCTCCTCACACCCTGCATTCCTCAGGTTTGATGCCAGTATTTGTTAACAGCTCCAGGGGAGGTTTCTTCCCTTTTTTTTAATGGTCTTTAATTAAATAGAAATTCACAACTGATCGAACCTTCAGCTGCATTTTAGACTGAAGTCCCCACAGTGCTGGGGAGTGAGGTGACAAAGTGACACTGTGTTTTCACAGACAATAGAACAGGCAGTGGGTGCACTGAGTAACAACTCAGTTCTGAGCTGTTCTCCAAAATTACCTCGTTTAAAAAAAGTTTTGGAATGAGTCAATGGCAGCTTTAAATAAGGGAACTGGAGCACTTCCTGAGAGAAGAGATAGCAAAGAGTTAAAGCAGGCAGGGGGAAGACAATGAGAGCTGTGAGTAAGGAATGTGTAAAGCACCTCCTGGTTGGATTTCTTTGGGCACTGGCAGGAGAACGTGCCCACATTGTTCTATTCATTTGCACACCTGCTCACAGATAAGGAAAAAACAGCACTAATTACTAATGCTGACTGGAGAGGACTTTTGAGTTCTATTTTGAAGGGTCTGTTCCCTAAAAAATTATTTAAATGTTCAGTGTTGAAGTACATAAATCAGAAATCACCCAGGCAGTGAGGAATCCTGGGTTACTTTGATACACTTTCACTGGTCAGGAGGATTTTCTCAGTAACAAATTTCTCACTTTATAACAGAAATTAGAAATAATGTCACCAGGTGTACTGGAAATGCAGGAAGCTGCATTTGCACAGGAGCTGTGGAGAAGCAGGTGGTTGAATTCTGTCATTGGATTTTCCTTCCCTGTTCTGTGTGTGTTGGGAATGCTCAACACAAATTTCTAAGGGGAAAATTTGTCCCTCAGTACTTGATATTTCACTCCTCAGTATTCTGGGAAAGACCAATAAATGATCAAAAGCTGGGTCAGAAATACGGTTTAAATATTTTTTTAAGGCCAACCTTCAATAACTGATAGAAATTCATTCTGGTATCATAATCAAGAAATGGCTGTTTTTTCCCCCCTGCTCCAGACACTGTTTAAATATCTGTGTTGTACAAGAGTCTGGTATGCAGCCCACTTGTGTGAGCTGTCTGGGAACCTCTGTCCCTCCCAGGGACATCAGGGGAGAGGTTGCACATCTGGGCTCAGAGGGAAGGCTTGTGTGTGCTGAAGGCTTTGTCAGCTGTGTCACAAGTTCCTCACTTCCATTCTATTTTAATCCTTAACTTATGTCTGAGTCCTCTGTGAAGAAACAATATTTTTTTCAGTGCTGATGGCTTTGAGTTCTCAGGTTTGTCAGAGATTGAAAGTGTCAATTTTCATAGCTGGTGATCAAAAATCCCTTCCTTACAATGTCTGGGTTTTAAACCACCTCAAAATGAGACTCGATTCTTTAGAATGGATTTTTAAAAATTAACAGTATTCTGGAACTGGCCACAATAACTGATGGCAGTGGTAGCTTTGAGATAAATGAGCAGTGCAGGGGGATTTGGCAGTGCTGGGATGTTCTTTACTCCACTCATCCCCTGCCTGTGGCTGTAGTATCTTGTCATGGAATCAAAGAAAAATTCACCTCGAGAAGGACCTGAGGTAGTTTCTAATCCAGCTTTTTTTATTTTTTTCCTTTCCTAGTCCAGCTCAGGTTCCTCGGGGCATTGTCTGGGCTGGTGCTGGAGCCCTCCAGGGCTGGAGGCAGCAAAAGCTCCCTGGGCAAGCTCCTGCAATGCTGCTGACATTGCCATGGCACCCTGAAAATGGGCTGCAGGATCTGCCCTGCCACATGGGAACAGAAAGTGGCTGTTCAGCAAGGAAATAAAGCAGTTTATCTGGAGTTGGTGTGCAGGGTGTCAGAGTGGACACATTGCTGCTCTGAGGAGCAGAGGTGGCAGGGGATGTGGTTAAAGGGGCTGCAGCTCTGCAGGACAGATCTGATAAGGCTGAAAGGACATGCTCCTTCCTCTTCCTTTAGGCTGTTTCCTTTAATTGTGTCTCATTCTTTACAAAATTTCTTTATTCTTACAGCGTGTGAAGCAAAAAGGACTTTTTATGTAGAAGTTTGAGGGTTTCAGTTCTGGCTGTGGAAAAAGCTGGGTTTAAATTTGAGTTACAGAGCTGACAGAGCCCTATAATCTGTGTTCCTTTTGGTATTTCCCTTCTGA
Organism: Ammospiza caudacuta; assembly: GCF_027887145.1. Classification (NCBI taxonomy): domain Eukaryota; kingdom Metazoa; phylum Chordata; class Aves; order Passeriformes; family Passerellidae; genus Ammospiza; species Ammospiza caudacuta. The sequence continues at coordinate 10,192,943 of NC_080612.1, forward strand.
ACCTGGCTGTGCATTGCAACAGGCTGAAATCTTGAAATGGAAGCTCCTGAGATGGAGTTTGTTGTAAAAAACATTTTTGCTGGTTCTTCCCTCAAGAAGGGGGAGGGAAATAAAAAGTTCCTACCATGGTTCAGATGATTAATGAAATGAAGAAAATACCTGGAAGTTCCAGGTGGAACTAATGGACTGATCCAGAGCTGCTTGACTTCATTCCTGCTCCTGGTAATGTGGAGATCTTATTTGCCATAAAATGGACTCATAATTTGGAATTTTCACACTTTTACTCCTAAAATGAAATGCCCAGGAAAGCCAAGCCTCTGTTGGAATGGACACTTCGCTCTGTTGTCTCTGCTCCCACAGGGCTTGCAAAAAATGCAGCTTCTTTTGTGCTCTGTGGCTTCTCTTGTCTGTCTTTTCTAACATCTAACAGCACTTTTAACATCTGATAAGAGGACAGTGGGTTTAATTGTATTTTCTATAGAAAAACTTAGGGTTTTCTGACCCAAGAACTAATTGTAGTTCCTCCTGTCTGAGTTTCCCAAGTCCCAAAGATGATGAGCATCCTCCTGATTATCTCTGGATTGCAGCATCACCCCTCAACCCTAACATGCAGCCAACCTGAAGAATCTGAAGAGAAACAGATGTGGAAATAAACCCCTCACAATCTGCCCTGCTTTCTCATCCTCACAATGGAAGAATCCACCTGTAAACAGAATTTCTTGTTGACCTGGGATTTTTCTCTAATATCTACTGTATGTTCATGCTTACATACAAATATTCTGAATATTGAGCTCTTACCAGTTTCAGGCCCTCAGATCTCCAGCACAATCTGTTTAATGAGGCTTTGTGGGTGCTGCTCTCTCCTTTCCACAGTTCTTTGGCTGTTTCATTGCTGCTTGGTTCCCTTCATCTTGTACTTGTTAAACTGTTATCATGTTCAACATCTACGTCCTTTCCTCTTGCAACTTTTCCATGATTTCCCAACTCCTTTTCCACAATTGAATGCCTCAGAAAACCCAGACTTCTCATGAAGTGAAACTTACTGAGAATCTGGAATATCTGCCCTGTGCCTGCTGTAAATCCCTTTCTTTCATCAGACTCGGTCCTTGCTTAGTTCTGCCACCATCCCACCACTGCTTTCAGAAATCCTTGAAAATTATTTTTCCCAGCTCCCTCTTTTGGGGCTCTGATTTCCCAGACAGGACCTTTCTCTCCCAGATTTTTGGGTGATGAGGAAGTTTAAACCTTTCCCCTCACACCCCCTGCTCTCCAGGCATCAAATGGAAACTTCCTCTTTTTATTGCCCCTTTGCATTTACCTGGAAACATTTTGGAGAAAGCTGGAACAAAGAACCTTGAGCTGCTATCACAATATTCCTGTTTGTAATTTATCCATATTTTTGATATTTTTGGGGGGGTTGAGCAGTGAGTGACCTCCCAGCCCTGGGTACCTCTGTGGCTCCCCTGCAGTCAATGCTTTATTCCAAGGAGTTAATAATTCCTCCCAGTCTGAAATCCTGGAATCCATTCCCTGACCACAAATGGTCATTCTCCCATCAGTTGTGTTTGATTCCATTGTGTTGGAACAGAAAGCCAGAAGAAACAAAATACTGTGCAGCTCATTTTTAACATAACTGGGATTTTTCCATCAAGAGGGGCACTGTCTTTGTAGGCAGCTCTTTAAATGTTAAAGACTCTCTAATTTTGGTGATCTAAGTGGTAACTTCATACCCAGCCTTCAGTCTTTGGGGAGGGGAAAATGTTCTTTACTTCTTTACTTCAGATGATTATCTGGATAATTAAACTTTTTTATTATAAGAATAATAGAGATAATGCTCAAAATAATAGAAATAATGCTCAAAATAATGGAAATAATGTCAAATCTTGAGGGATTGTCCACACAAAAGGGAGGAATCTGCAGGAGGAGGAATTTCCATCTCTGCAGCTGCTCCAGAGTTCTCCTGGAGAGCCACTGAGGTGTAACACATCCAGATCTCTCTATATGACTTTTAATTTTTTTTCTATAATTCTCCTGTTTTCTATCAGAGTCACAAATCCTGTGTATCTAGGCCTTCTAGAAAAATCTTTTAACTCCTCCAGGCCAGCACCCACCAGGTGAGGAATGTCCATGGCATGGATGAGACCTGAGCAGGGAATGTGCACCACGAGCTTGGGATGGAATTGTGTTAAATTCAGTCTCCATCTTTGTTAAATCTGCCAGTTTTATCAATTTATTGTAAAGTGCTTGAGGTATTTACAGCAGGAAAGAAAAGAAGTTTTTCCAGGCCTCACATCCCTGGGATGTGGAACTGGATGGGTTTTTCAGAGATTGAGCTGGGATGTGATGGGAGCCCCTGGTTTCTCAGTGCTCCTGAAATCTGATTGCAGCTGGTTGAAAATGAACTCTCACATTGCATAATCTGTGCAGGCTTCAGAGAACAGGGCTGGGGAGGTGGCACAGGTTATTTCTGGGGGGATTCTGATTATTCAGAGCTCCTTGGATACCTCCTGTGGATCAATCAGAGTAAGAAAAAAGAGGCTCCACAATTTCAGTGGGAACAATTAATGGTGACTGTTCTGTTAGAGAGGGAAAAGAGGAAAAAAATATTTATTAAAATTATTTTTCCTTGAGCTTGTTAGCTAAATCTGGTGAGGTTTTATTTATTAAAACAATTTGATTTATTACAACAATTTTATTTATTAAAACAATTTTTTCCTCAAGCTTGTTAGTTAAATCTAGTGAGGTGCTTGCTGAGGAGCTCACCAACTTCAGTGAGATGAGAAAGAAGAGAGAGATTAAATTATAAATGGAAACCAAATAAAAGAGGGATGGGGCAGCACTTTGTAACACAGACAAGGTTGTCCATTCTCTCTCTCAGGAAGGATTTTCCAGGGATAAAAGTTCCATATTTACACAGGGAGGAGCACTGAGGCAGAACATGGAAATTTTCCTTACCATCCCTTTAGGTTTGGAAATTTTGGGGGGATTTTTATCCTGTGGAGGCAATGGGGTGAATGAAATGATGAAAAATTCCCTTTGGCTGAGGCTGAGCAGACCCAGGGCAGTTGTGCCAGCTGGGCCTGGGGAATCATCCCTGACCTTTCCCTGCTTTTGGGATGTGATGATTAACCCAATGAAGTCATCTTTAATCACTTCACCTTCCTCTGCCTGCTCTGTGGCACTCACAGGAAATCTATTTCCAAACCCCCAAAAAATAAATCATCTCTGAAAGGGACACAGTGAGCTCAAGCATCCTGAAATGTTCTAAAGAATGAATCACAATTAGCTGGGAGGCCACTCCAGTCTAGAAACTTTAATTTGGGGGGAAAATGGTTTGCCTGTAAGTAGCTGAACTTTTATCTCTCTTCATATATATATATGTCATTTTTTAAAGCGATAATTGATTAAACTTATTTTATTTCAAATGCTAAAAAAAATAGAGAAAAGATTGTTCCCCATGCAGGCTTCAGAAAAGAAAAGAAAAAAAAAATTCTGTTGTGAAAGAGGTAAAAGTTGTAAAACTGGGGATTGGATTCTCAGGGAAATGAAACTTTGAAGCTTTTTTATTGTTGCAGATGTCACAAAGATTTGTCAAACAAACTTTAAGGAAGGAACCAAAGAGAAATAGTTCTGGACTTGTTTTCACAGAGTAAATGTTGGGGCTGGAATTCATCGTTTTGTTGGTTTATTACCCTGCAAATTACTCACAGCCTTGATTACATTAGATCATTAAAAATAGGTACAAAAAATCTTTAATTATCTTTTGGTTTATTCAGAAAATTTGGCAAAAGGAAGACCAATGGCAAGTTCTTTAGTGAAATTTTTAGAATTTAAAATTTGCTTTCCATGAAGTAGATTGTGCTGGACAATGTAAAACCAAAACTTAGCAAAGAAACAAGCTGAGTAATAACTTTAAAAAATAAATTATGAATTAACAAGGTGAGAAAATTTGCTCCAACATTGGTTTTGGTTTGGGGTTTGTTTTTGAGACAAACTTGTTAAACTTTTTTTAAAGACCTTCATTATTAGCTTTTTAATGTTTTATATGTTTTTAGCTGGAGGGAAAATATTAATTTCAAGGCAGCCTTGAATTTTGTAGTTGAGGAATGTGGGTGGGGTAAGCTGGTTCTTTTTAAGAAATTTGGTTAAAATTTGTGCTTTCCCCTAAGTTCATACAGTCAGTTTTTCTCTAATTATAATAATATATTTTATTAAAGCAGCTGTTCTGCAACCATTAGTTTATAGAGAGTTTATTTCCAATTCCAGCTTGTGAAAATGAATACAACAGTGCATTAGCAACACAGTAAAAGATAATGGGGGAATAAATTAAAATCAGAATAGAAACAACTTCCATGCAAATAAATCATGGAGCCATTTCAATAATTGTCTTGGAGTGTTTTATTTTCGAGATACTTTGCCATCAGATTTATGGAACTGCGAGAAAAAAATATTTATTGGCTTATAAAAGTGAAATTATTGCTCCAAGCCCATGAGCTTTGGGAAAGGGGGGAGAAAAAAGGAGCTGAAAATGGCCCCAGTGAGCTCCTCCAGAAATCCCTGAGGAGGGAACAATTCCAGGGAAAAATTCCAATTTCCCAAAGACAAAATCTGCTTTAGCACCTTTGGGTGTTAAATGAATTTGTAAAAAACCCTAAAGATTTTTCACTGTGTGTTTGTGTTGTTTTCCTTGGGGAAAATCCTAGAAATAAATAAAATAAAAGGTTTTTTTATAAAATAGAAATTGTTCTTATAAAGAGAAAGATTCCAGGATACCCTTTCTAAGGACAAATCTGCTTTAGCACCTTTTGTTATTAAATTAATTTGTAAAAAAAAACTAAATATTTTCACTGTGTCTTTGCCTGTTGTTTTCCTTGGAGAAAATCCTAGAAATAAATTTAAAAAAGGGGTATTTTTATAAAATAGAAATTGTTCTTCTAAAAAGAACAATTCCAGGACACCTTTCCCAAGGACAAAATCTGTTTTAGCACCTTTGGGTGTTTAAATGAATTTGTAAAAAACCCTAAAGATTTTTCAGTGTATGTTTGCCTGAGGAATTGAAGAGTTGTTGTTTTCCTTGGGGGAAATCTTATAAATAAATAAAATAAAAGAGTATTTTTATAAAGTATAAATTGTGCTTATAAAGAGAACAATTCCAGGACACCCTTTCTAAGGACAAAATCTGTTTTAGCACCTTTGGGTGTTTAAATGAATTTGTAAGGAATCCTAAAGATTTTTCAGTGTGTGTTTGTGTTGTTTTCCTTGGGGAAATCCTAGAAATAAATAAAATAAAAGAGTATTTTTATAAAATAGAAATTGTTATTCTAAAAAGAGCAATTCCAGGACACCCTTTCTAAGGACAAAATCTGTTTTAGCACCTTTTGGTGTTTAAATGAATTTGTAAAGAATCCTAAAAACTTTTCACTATGTGTTTGGGTTTTTTTCCTTGGGGGAAATCCTAGAAATAAATAAAATAAAAGAGTATTTTTATAAAGTATAAATTGTGCTTATAAAGAGAACAATTCCAGGACACCTTTCCCAAGGACAAAATCTGTTTTAGCACCTTTTGGTGTTAAATGAATTTGTAAAAAACTTAAGATTTTTCAGTGTGTGTTTGTGTTGTTTTCCTGGGGGAAATCTTATAAAAAATAAAATAAAAGAGTATTCTTATAAAATAGAAATTGTTCTTATAAAGAGAACAATTCCAGGACACCCTTTCTAAGGACAAAATCTGTTTTAGCACCTTTGGGTGTTTAAATGAATTTGTAAGGAATCCTAAAAACTTTTCACTATGTGTTTGCCTGTTGTTTTCCTTGGGGGAAATCTTATAAATAAATAAAATAAAAGGGTATTTTTATAAAATAGAAATAAGAGGGTTTTTATTCCCTGCATCCCAAGCCCTGAGGGTGCCCCTGGAGCTGGGATCCCCTTTTTGGGCTCTGTTTTCCTGGAAATAACCCCGAGGGAATTTGGGGCTGCAGCAGGAACTGCCCTGGATGTCGCAAGAGTTTTGGGCTGGGTCCTCAGGAAATTGTTGTGTTTTGTTGTTTACAACAATTCCTGTCAAAATTCCCTCTTTTAATTAAAAATAAAATAAAAAATTCGTTTTACTTTCCAGATTGTTTCCTGTCAGAATGAGCTCAAGGGGTTGGTGTCACAGGTTTAATCCTCATGTTCTGGGGTGGATCCTACAAAAATCAGGGAAATTTTTCATTTTAAAAGTGAATTTTGATCTTTTCCATTTTGTAATCATGAGCCCAAGGTGTAACTCCTGCTCAAAAGTGTGGAAATTCACCTTTATAGGATATTCTAGAGGGGTTTTATATTCACCTGTGGTTAAAAATGTCCCACTGAAAGATTTAGAAAATCTCATTTCTTGCAGTTTTAATTTGAATTCTTTTTCCAGGCATTAAATACAATAAACAGAATTATTCTGCATTGAGTAATAATTGGGGGTTTTTTGTTTGTTTGGTTGGTTTTTTTAATTTTTAAATAGGGAATTTAACTTTTTGAAAGCACAGTAATGAAGAAAAGTTACTACTTGAAAAAGGGGTGTAAAAAGAAGCAAATGGTCTCATCACAGATTTATTATTTTTTAATCTGCCACAGAAAACTTTCTCAATTCTACAGCTCAAAATTTAAATAATAGGCAAGAACATTGTAAAATAATTGTAGTTTTCTCTCTACTTAGGTGTGTAGTATTTAAGGTCTCCACAGAACTGTAACCAAGTTAAAATTGCATAAATGTAATTTTTCTGGATTACCCTGCAGTTGCTTTAATCAATAATTAATGATATTCTAAATTCTACAATTCAATAGTAGAGGGTGGAATTTAGAATATCATTAATTATTGATTACAGTCATTTCCTTGGGTAATTTATTGCATTGCTCCTGGAAAAAAATCAGAATTTTATTGCTTATTTGTAGGTTTTTTAAAAGGAATGGGTAATTATTTTTTAATGTTTGCTATTCCCAAGGATTCCCAGCTTTCTGCAACTGCTGTGGCCAAGCCTGAGCAGGGAGCACTGACCTTGCTTTTATTTTTCTGGACAGAATTTTATCTCCTGTAAATTCCCTTCTCACATGCAAAGAAACTGCTCGTGAGAATCTTTATTTTTGGGTTTTTTAGGGGTTTCCTGGGTGTTTGGCAAATTTTGAGCCTCAGGAGTAAGAACTGATCACAAAATAAAAGGAGGCAGCTCCAGTCACAGGGGCTGCACCTCCCCTGCTTTTAAAGCAATTTAGGCTCAGTAATTTAAAGTAATTTAGGCTGGATTTTAATGAATTTTCCAGGTCTGTTGTAGGCAGTGCCTGGAATTGGCAATTTTGGTTGAGATCCTGGGTTTGGGAGAGCAGATCTGAGGCTGTAATGGGATTATTGGGATTATTTTGCTCTTTCTGTCCTCAGAAAGGCATTGGAGGAATTCATTCCTTCTGCTTGTTTAAGGAATAGGTACAAACAGCCCTGGCATTCCAAAGATATGGGGAAATAAATAATGGAAAATCTGTTTCCAGAACAAGAGGGAGCTCAGTGCCACTCTCAGGGTGTGAAAACCAAGCTCAGTGCATGGGGAGCTCCCATTCCACCACCACTGTCCCTCCAAATTCAGGGTTTCACCCTGACCTTTCTGCTTTAAAATTCCTCCAATTCCCAGGTGGGAAATCCTGGATGTCACACACGTTCTGGGCTCTGTTCAGGTGAGGTTTCCTCATGAATAATTTGATTTTACTGTTGCAGGACTTTGCTTCCCGGGCGAGAGTGGCCGTGCAGAACCTGGTGCAGAAGGTTGGGTTCTTTGGGATCCTGGCCTGTGCCTCGGTGAGTTTTCCAGGAATTGGGCATTTATGGGCACAAAATGCAGCTCTTGCATGTCCTGCCATGCAATTCAGTTTTGTTTGCACTTTCTGTGTCTCTCAGGGAGACAAAACCTGCTGGAGTTGTGTCATTATTTCTTTAGGTGTTGGTGGATTGTATTTGAAATTCTTGACATCCTCAGATCCAGAGGTGTGCATGGATTGAGAGGGGAAAGGTCCCTGCAGAAATCCTGGTTAGGGTGTCCATCCATCCCTTCCAAACCTCCCAAATCTGCTCTTTGGGCCATCAGGAACCAGAGAGGGCAGAAAAAGGAAGCAAATTTCAATTTTGGCTGTGGGGCTACAAACTGCTCATGGCTTTTTTAATCAAGAGGTGAAAGGAGCACCTCCAGTGATGCTGTTTTAGTTTTTTAGTAGGATAATGCTCTTCTTCCTGAATAAAAAAATAATATTGGAGGTTTACCTCTCTCTCTGGAGCTGGCAGGAGTGGTGAGCCTTGTTCTTCATCCCACACACAAACTGAGATGTGACTGCAGAGTGTGGGACCCCAATCCCATTTTTCTGGAACAACCACAACATCACCCAGCTCTGAGGCTTTCACTCCACGCTTTTCCAGCATCTCTTGCTTTCCTAAACTGTAAAGATGGCACAGCCAGCTGCTTGCTGAGTGTGGGTAACCTGTGTTGGAATTAATCTGACCAGAGCTGCTGACATAAAGCTCCTGCTCACTAATCCTCACAAATGTTTTCATGTTTGGAGTGATTTATCCTACAAGCTGCTCCTTAAATCCTCCCAGGAGCTGCTCCTGCTCTGACACATCCTTGTCCCTACCCCTGTCCTTGTCACCAGCACGGCTTGGAGCTGGCAGGGGTGAGGGAGTGGCCAAGGTGGAGGAATGGAGGAAAGGGTTGTAACACCTTTAGAGGAGGCTGGAAACACCCAGAGCTCCTGCTCAGTGGTATTTAAACATTTGTTTAACTTCTTCTGCTCAGCCCTGGGCTGGGGGAGGGATCAGGATCCACCAGGGCACACCTGGGCTTTGTGAGTGTGAGATTGTGAGTGTGAGTTTGTCAACGTGAGTTTGTCAATGTGAGTTTGTCAATGTGAGATTGTGAGTGTGAGTTTGTCAACGTGAGTTTTTCAACGTGCTCACACAACAGCTGCAGGAGGAAGGGAGAGGTGGAAGGTTCCAGAAGCCTTGGAAAAGCAGGAATGCAGAGCTGTCCCTGTGTGTGGCACCTCTGGGTGAGCCAGGGGAAGGAAAGCACCCCCTCCAAGTGTTCTCCTTGAATTTATCTGCACCCTCACCAGCCCAGGGGCATCTCAGGACTTCTCTACCAGGTCCCTCCTCTGCTTGCCTCCCCTGTAATTGTGATCTTCCTCCTGCATTTCAGGCAGTTTTGTTTGATGTGTATTTTATGAGAATTTGCTGGTGAAGTGGTAATGGCTGTCCGAGCTGTGGGTCCTTGTCTCTCAAGTGGTGGCTTCAAAATGCTGCATAAAAACCCCAGCAAATGGAAATGAGAATTCTGCAGGCTTGTCCAGTGAAGTCAACTGCCTGTCATGGTGTTTAGTGGCAATAAGGAAGTCAGGATTGTCTGGAGTTTATTTCTATATAAAGGCAGCTCTGGGCAAGGAACAAAGCAAGAGTCAGCCCCAAGTTCCTCGCTGTGACTTGTGAGAATTTGCCCTCTTGTTTTTGTGGCCTTTTTTTGGCAACTTTGAGTAACAAGCACAGAGAAAACCCTGCTGGGGATGTGCTGAGTAAATTCTGCACCCACAGCAGCCTGCAGGGACTGAAATGTTCTGTGCACCAACAAAAATCCCTCAGAGCAACCAGCCCAGAAGAGCCTGGAGCAGCCTTTGCTCCAGGAGCAGAAGGTTCTGGAGCAATCATTGCCAGGGGCAGAAGGTTCTGAAGCAATCATTGCCAGCTCCAGGAGCAGAAGGTTCTGGAACAACCATTCCCAGCTCCAGGAGCAGAAGGTTCTGGAACAACCATTCCCAATCCAGGAGCAGAAGGTTCTGGAGCAATCATTGCCAGCTCCAGGAGCAGAATGTTCTGGAACAACCATTCCCAGCTCTGTGGCCACAGCAGCTGCCCCAGGTGGGCAGGGCAGGTGGAGCCTGCTCAGGGACCCGTGGTTTGAACCCAGTTCAGATTTCTCCCTCTGCAGGTGCTGCTGTGGCTGCTCATAAATCTGAATTTCTGCTCTCCAGCAGTCCAGTGCAACCCTTTGTCAAAGGTTGCAGGCTTGGCGCAGAGTGTCCTTTATTCTTAATCTTTATTCCCTTTTTTATTCCATTTTTTTTTAATCACAAAACTCTTTATACCCTCTTTATTCCATTTTTTAAATCCCAAAAGCCCAACAGTACCACGCTGCTCCTGGGAGTGACCCTGCTCAGACACTGCCCCTGTGCTCCAGGCTGACAGGGAAAGGTTGGAATTCAGACACTTTCTTGATTTCATTTCAAAAATATTTTACAGATAGTATCACCATACCAAAAGTCAGGCCAGCAGTTTAATAATAATAAAAAATTCTTTTAATTTTAAATGAAATGCATATGCTTAATAAAATCTAATCAGTGTTTTAAAACTGGATACATATGACTGTAAATGCCAGTTTTTAATGTAGATTCTCAGCTGGAATCACTGGGGATCAGTTGAAACTCTGGCTTCCAAGAGTGATGTGCTTGTCAGAGAGAAAATTTGATAAATCACTCAGAATGGCTTTGCTGTGGTTTCTGTGCATTTCACATGGAAAACTTTTCATTAGTTTTTTTCAGGATGCAGGGGTAAGGAGGGACCTTGAGGATGGAATTGTCTGGGACATTGTCTAGCTGAATCCCAGAGACTGAAATTCTGTGGTGGGACATCAACATTTCTGTAATTATTGAGACACAAGAGCCTTGGATCAAGCTGGAGAAGGGGAAACTGTTCATTTTTCAGAATTCCAGCCTCTGTGGTGTTCCTGTCCATCCAATGTGTCTGCAATTCCTGACCCTCTTTCCCTTGCACTCCACAGATCCCAAACCCCCTGTTTGACCTGGCTGGGATCACTTGTGGCCACTTTCTGGTTCCCTTCTGGACCTTCTTCGGTGCAACCTTGATTGGAAAAGCTGTGATAAAAATGCACATCCAGGCAAGTGCTGCCCCTTCAAACCTCTGAAACTCTGATTCTTTCCCTGCCTGTTCCACTGTGTTTTTTGGGGATGAAACCTCTGAAACTCTGATTCTTTCCCTGCCTGTTCCACTGTGTTATTTGGGGATGAAACCTTTGAAACTCTGATTCTTTCCCTGCCTGTTCCACTGTGTTATTTGGGGATGAAACCTTTGAAACTCTGATTCTTTCCCTGCCCCACTGTGTTATTTGGGGATGAAACCTCCTGAAATTTTGATTTTTTTCCCTGCCTGTTCCACTGTGTCACTTGGGGATGAAACTTTTCAAACTTTGATTCTTTCCCTGTCTGTTCCACTGTGTTTTTGGGGGATGAAACCTTTGAAATTTTGATTTTTTTCCCTGCCTGTTCCCCTGTGTCACTTGGGAATGAATCCTGCAGTCTCTTTGCCCGACTTGAAGTCATGGAAATTAATTTGGTGCAAAGGATTTACAATAAAGGAGCTGCTGGGCTGCTCCAAACTGAGGCAAGTGGGTAATTTATAGCTGCTGACCCGCTCAGGAAATTGGTGGTTAGCCAAAGTATTTACCTACAGCCTTCACCAGACTGCCAGGGCTCCAGCAGTGAACTCTTTTTTGGTACCAAACCCTCATTTGCACTCTGAAATGCCCTTTTTAGCTCGCTGAGAAAACCCCGGCGAGCCTGGGCTGGGCCAGCCCACTTTGGGTGGATTTGCTGCAGTTTTGGGGCAGTTCTGGTGTCCCAGGTGGGATGTGCTGAGTTTGACAGTGCAGTTGTTTGCACAAAATGTGAATTCTCCTGGAGCTGCATCACCCTGCTCCGAGGAGAGCTGGGCTTTGGTTCCCTGGGGGATTTGCTGGTGTGGTCAGGGCTGGAGCTCTCTCTGTGTTTGGGATGTTTTCAGCTGAGTTTGGGTTTTTGCAGCCTCTCTGCCTCTGTTGTTTGCAAATCTCTGCTGTGACTCCCATCCAAATTGCAGAAGCTTTGAGTAAAAAAATATTTCATGTTACAGCCTCATCAGGCTGCTTTAAAATCTTTATTTTGCCCTAAACACAAGCTCTTCTCTTCCCATCATTTTTTAAATGGTTGTTTTATTTTGCCCAGTGCTTAAGCAGAAAACAACAAATAGATTTGGAAATTTTTCCATTTCTTGGGATAAAACAGCTTTTTCTCCACACTTATTTTTGTATTAGCTGAATTTTCTTCTGCTTTTAAATCCATGTGTTGCTAAAATGTGTCCTGGCAGCACAGAAAAGTGAAATAATATCAGCTAATATTCCTTTTATTATTTTAATTGCCTTGTTCAGCTACCACAGTGTTTGCTGTGTAATTTATAGTGCTCCACACTCAGATCCCATGTAAGTGAAAAACCATTTCCCAGTGCCTTGTACAGTTGATAAATCATGATTTTGTAATTTAATTCTCTTTTTCGAGCACACCCTTGTGCAACAGCCTTGATTTTTTGGAGTGATCTGGCTGGACTTGGAATTTAGGAAATGTGAGAGTCATGGAAAAGGCTTTAATGCAATGTTCAGACAGGAAGTGACTGCCCAGTGCCATCCTGGGACTCCTTTCCTGTTCCCTTACTCAAATTCTGTCAATTCCATCTCCATTTTTTATTCTGATTTGCTTAAGTGTTAATGATTTTGTAGTTAGTAGGAAATTAAGAGTTATTCTGTTGTGTAAAATTTTATTCGATAAATCATGGACTTTTTTCTAAGGTTGAAATTGTGTTTGAAGTTTGTCTTTTAATGTGTTTAATAGTTTTTAAAGGATTAAATATTACATATTATATTTGGAATTACAGGTTTGATTTTTATTTAGGGGTAAAACTGCTAGGTTAGATTTTCATATTTATTACTTTGCTAAGTTGTTTTTGAAGAATTTTAAGATACATTTCCGCTTAGGGTTAGGAGTGTGATTATTATTATAATTCTGTTTTAACACAGGTGCCCAAAGCTCTTTTTTTGCTGTTTCTGTGTGAATCAGGGTTATTTTCCCCTCTGTGGTGTGTTTGTGTGAGGGGCTGTGAATTTCTCTGGCTGTTTTTCCACTCAGACATTGTTGATGGAGTAAAGTGACCTTGAGCTTCTGGGAATGGGAGTTTGGGGAGGATGAGAATGGGCAGCAAAAACACAGCAAGAAATGCAAACTGTGAGCAAACAGGGCCAGAAAGGGAACAGATTTTTATTCTCTTCTGCCTCTTTTCTGAGGAGAAAAATAAAAAATATTGAAAATATTGAGAATACTGACATATTGAAAGTATTGAAAATATTGAAATATTGAAAATACTGAAAATATGGAAAATACTGAAAGTACTAAAATATTGAACATACTGAAATACTGAAATATGGAAAATATTAAACATACTGAAATATAGCAAATATTGAAATACTGAAATATGGAAAATATTAAACACGCTGAAATATGGAAAATATTGAAAATACTGAAAATATTGAAAATATTGAACATACTGAAAATATGGGAAATATTGAAAATGCTGAAATATGGAAAATATTGAAAATACTGAAAATGTGGAAAATACTGAACATACTGAAATATGGAAAATATGGAAAATACTGAAATATTGAAAATATTGAAAATACTGAAATATGGAAAATATTGAAAATACTGAAAAATGGAAAATATGGAAAATACTGAAAATACTGAAATATTGAAAATACTGAAATATTGAAAATACTGAAAATATTGAAAATACGGAAAATATTGAAAATACAGAAATGTTGAAAATACTGAAAATATTGAAAATACTGAAAATAGTGAATTATTGAAAATACTGAAATATTGAAAATATTGAAAATACTGAAAAATAAAGAGGAGAGGAGGAAAGGTGGGCAGGAGCTGCTGGGGAAGGAGCACAAGGTGGCTCCAGGCTCTGTGTGACTGCTCTTGTCCCTCCACAGAAACTCTTTGTCATCATCACCTTCAGCAAACACATCGTGGAGCAGATGGTGGCCCTCATCGGGTGAGTCATTCCCAGCTCAGTAATTCATTAATTCATTAATTCATTAATTAATGCCTGCACCCATCAGGCTGGGAGCCCTGCAGGGCTTTGCTGGCCCTGAGGTTCAGGGTTGTGGCATCAGCTCAGAACTTTCACCCCAAACCAAAATTCAGCCCCTCCACTCCCACATCTCTGCATTTATGGGGTGTCTGCCCTGGGTTTCTGTAGTGGGATCCTATGGTTAAAAATGAGGACATTTATAGAAAATTGTATTTCTAGAAAAAATAATAGAATTCTGTGGTTCCATATTAAAAACCTGAGATTTTATGCAGTGTTTAAGGTTGACAATAAAAATCCTCCTTAGCTGGAAGTACCTCATACATTTACAACATCAGATCACTCATAAAACACCAGAATGAGAAATTTGGTGTGTGGAGCTTGATCCCCATTCTGTTAAATTCTGTAGAAATGGATAAAGTGTCCTGGTTTTGAGAAGGTTTGGTTTGGGTTTTTTAAAACTAAAATGAATCCAGCCTAACATAAATCCATAAAATAAATGTTGAGGTGTTCCTGCTTGCTTTTCCAAGGTCTCTTCTCTGGGGTAAATGGATATTTTGCTGCCCAAAGTCTAATAACTATTTTCACATAAAAACCACACTCCTCAAGAAAAGTTTCAGGGGAGGAATGTCTGGAAATAATTCCTTTTAAACCAAAACTCCAAGCAGTGATGCTGAAAAAGAAAAGGAGTGTCAGAAGAATCTTGCAGGGCATTTCACTGATGGAACAAATCCTGGCTTTATTACTCCTGATCATCTGCTCTCTACCAAAACTCAAAATGAATTTGTTGCTGTGAACATTATTTTAAAAAGAGAGGGAGAGAGAGAAATGTGGTTTCTTTCAAGCATCCTGAGTTTTTCTCAGCATCAATCACTGCAGACAGTTTGATCTGCCCCCAGCTCAGGTACATTTCCAAGGATTTACTCTCCTGTGGATGCTTTGAGCCAAACCCAGTAGATTTTTCCTACTTCATCTGTCTTGGAGATAATTTTGCATTGAATTACTTCGAGTGCATTCACAGGAGCTCTGCTGGGCTCGGCTTTTATGGGAGGGTTGATGTCAGAGGTAAAAAATGTTCCTGGGAGACAGTGAGATTTTTGGAATGTCCTGGTACCCTTGACTTTTCTCAAGCTGTCTCCAGCATTACCTCATCAATTTTGGTGGAGGGGAGCCTCAAACATGTTAAACAATACCTTGCTCTAAAAGCCCCATTATTGAATTAAAGCACAGCTCTGTTTCATGGGCAGTAACTTCATTTTAATCAAATCCTCTCCACCACAATGACTTTTAGACTTTCTTTGTCAGGGCTGTTGCTCTTAAACAATAGGAAATATCTGAGCACAATACCTGAAAACAATTAATATACTGATAGCCAGGATAAATGGAACTTAGAAGATTAAGTTGTGACATAAAGTCTGAGAAAATCTGATTTTATAAGACAGAATTTCTTGACAATTTTGTGATTTTTAGTCAAAAAGCAAAACTGATTCAGAGTGCAGACCTTGTTTTTATTGTCACTGGGTGCTGCTGGGTCCCTCCCTGAGCCTGCCATAATCAGGTATTTAATATAATTTAATTTGATTTTACAGTTTTGTCTAGGTCTCCATTACAAACAGATCATAAAATACTTTTTCTATTCATTAAATAAAAAAGGAAACGGAAAAGAAAACGTGGCAGGAAATTAAGAAGCTGTTTACAGAAAATTTTAAATTTTTGTAGAATTTTTTGGCAACAAACCTTGTTGGGAATGAGGGAGATGAGTGGGTTTGAGGAGTGGGGTTGGTGTGAGGTGGAAATCCAAGCTGAGGAGGATTTCCAGAGGTGCTGGAGCTCCCTGGGGCTGGAATTCCCAGCCTGTCCCAGCAGCTCCTGATTTTTGGTGGTTTTTGGTGTTTTTTGGTGCCTCAGAGCCTGAGACAGGATCCTGGGCTTTGCTGGGGGAAGATGCTCTGGAGTTGTTCTGTGTTCTTCCACTTCAGCAAGGCTTTATTGCTGATTTTATTCAACTCTTTATTACCTCGTGTGCTGTGGGGTTTTTGGCTGCTCCATCTTTCTGTTCCTGTTTTTCACCTCCAGCTGTTGGTGAACTCACAGTGTGCAGAGCAGGGTGATGTTCTCTGGGAAGGGGCAGCTTTAAATGGGGGTGAAGAATTCCCAAAAAATTACTGAAGAAGTAGTTCTGAGAGCACACAGCATCCACTAAACTGTGGGATCCATTCTGGTGGGAAATAGTCAGAAAGAAAGAAAAAAAAAAATCTACTTTTTTTAGGGAGAGATCCCACTCTGGCCACACAGATTCCCTCTGCTGTGGTTAATGATGAACTCCAGGGCTGGAGTGTCTGGGATTGTTCCTGCAAGAGGTGTTCAGGCCCAGGGCTGGATCCTACAGCAAAACCAGAATTCCCACCTAAATCAGAGTCCCAGAAGGGTTTGGGTGGGAGGGATCCCAAAGCTCATCCAGTCCCACCCCTCACCTCCCATTGCTGGCCTGGGACACTTCAGGGACAGCCACAGCCTCTCTGATGCCCTGTTAGTTCTAAAAGATTCATTATTCACTTAATTACTGAGTGCATAAACTGATTTGCAGTTAAAACAGAACCCAGTGAGATTTTGCTGCTTTGATTTTTAATTCCCTTCTCGTGGGTGTTACCTGTGAGAATCCAACAAACTCTGGGAAATCCACCCAAAAATATCAGAGCTCCTGAAGTGTCCCATACCCGGTGGCTTTTGTGGGAGATCTTCCCCCTTCCCAGCTCTGCAGGGCACTGTGGGTGATTGCACAGTGAAATAAAAGCAGTTTTTTGGTCCCAGGTTCTGGAAGCTCTGCCTGGACAAACCAGTTTGTTGCTATTTCTTGTGCCATAATTCTTTGCTTACAGCTTAATCTCAGTTGATGCTGGTAAAGGGAGCGTGGTGTTCCTTCCACCAAAAAAGCACAAATGAGATCATGGTGACTGAGGTAACTGGAAAGTTTGCTTAAAGATTATTGGGGTTTTTTTTAGTCAAAAATAATTTACAGTACAGGTTGAGGTTATTTCTTCAGAGCACAAGGCAAGAAGTGATAAAGGGACAACCCCCAAATCTTGTCCTGGGGTGGGGAGAGCTGGGCAGGGGCTTCACAACCTCCTGGGAGGAATTTTGGAAGGTTAAACCAATCCCATTGACATTGTTGGTTGAAAAATCAACAGCCTCCCTACATGAAAAACCTGGGGATGTGTCCTGAGCACAGCAGAGCAGCCCCACACAAAAATGGCTTTATTGCCCTGAAAGGGACCCAGATGTGGCTGAAATCTGAGGAGCTTTGGTGTTGAAAGGCTGCCAGTGGATCACAACAGAATTAGAAGAGTTTATTTGCAAAAGGCTTGAAGGATTTAACTGAATAAGCAAAGGTTTTTTTCTCCTAAATTGAGTTTTTAAAAAGAATCTTTAAAAAGCAAGCAGGAGTTTGGTTCCAAAGAGCAGCAGTGAGCAGAGCTGAGGACGGGCAGGTCAGAGATGTTGCAATTCCTCATTTTGAAAGCACTGATGGAACATAACAGAATGTCCCAAGGGAGAGAAGCCCTGGAGCCTCCTGGGCTGCCCTGGCCCTTGGAGCAGGGTTCAGGTGAACCAGGGCAGACCTGGGCCCGTTTTACCCCTGCAACCTCCACCAGGATCCCTTCCCTCATCTCAGAAAGAAAATGAACCTTTAAACCCCAAAACCTCCCTGTTAAACCTGACCATAAACCGGATTTATTTTCTGCAGCTTCAGAGCTCTGGGCACAGGGAACAGCACAGCCCCAGAGCTGAGCTGGGACCAGGGGAGGTGCTGGGGGCTCTGCTTGTCCCAGGTAAGGCTGGACAGGGAGCTGGGTCCAGCTTTGGGGAGCCCCAGACCCCAGGAGTCAGGGTTTGGGCAGCCACAGCTCTCAGGATTCAGATTTTGGGCAGCTCTGGGTTTCGCTAAACCTAATCCAGGTTTTGGGCAGCCCCAGCCCCAGATTTCCCTAAGCCTAAACCAGATTTTGGGCAGTCTCAGCTCCCAGGATTCAGGTTTTGGGTAGGTTTCCCTAAGCCTCAGCCAGGTTTTGGTTTTGAGCCCAGGATTCAGGTTTTGAGCAGCCCCAACTCTTAGGATTCAAGTTTTGGGCAGCCCCAGGTTCCCTAAACCTAGCCCAGGTTTTGGGCAGCCCCAGCCCCAGGTTTCCCTAAGCCTCAGCCAGGTTTTGGGTAGATGCAGGTTTCCCTGACCCAGGTTTTGGGTAGATGCAGGTTTCCCTCAGCCAGGTTTTGGGTAGATGCAGGTTTCCCTCAGCCAGGTTTTGGGCAGGCCCAGGTTTCCCTGACCCAGGTTTTGGGCAGCCCCAGGTTTCCCTCAGCCAGGTTTTGGGCAGGCCCAGGTTTCCCTCAGCCAGGTTTTGGGTAGATGCAGGTCTCCCTGACCCAGGTTTTGGGCAGGCCCAGGTTTCCCTGAGCCAGGTTTTGGGCAGGCCCAGGTTTCCCTCAGCCAGGTTTTGGGCAGGCCCAGGTTTCCCTCAGCCAGGTTTTGGGCAGGCCCAGGTTTCCCTGAGCCAGGTTTTGGGCAGGCCCAGCTCGCAGGGCTGAGTCAGGCTCAGGCTGAGCCCCGTGAGTCACTGCAGGGTCCTGCTGGTGCTGCAGCCTCGGGGAAGTGGATGGTTTAAATACTGTGAGAATCTTTATCAGCACAGGAAATGACAGCTCATTAAAATACTAACCGTTGAGCCAGTTTAGATCACTGTCTGGAAAAAAATTAACCATTGAAGGCTCAGAGGGCTCACACCAAGAAAGGTGTCCTGTTGAGACAAGGACACGTTATGCAAATGAATCAGCTTTGCTAATTGGCCAGTGGCATAACAATATTTCCACTGGAATCTGGTTTTCAATGGTTTTAAAACATCTGACTTCCAAAGAAGTCTATACCACTGTGCTGGAATGAAATTTTGAGGGAGGGGTAAAATACCCTAAATATTGAAATTCCCAAATCCAGAGCTTGTTCCATAACATACCCTAAACACTAAAATCCCCAAATCCAGAGCCTGTTCCTAAATGTTTCATTGCTTTGGAGCTACAGGATGGATTTTTCTGGTGTTGCCACAGGGGAATGGAGAAATGGGAACGTCACACAGTTGGTGTTGGTGGGATGGTGCTGTTTTCCATCAGTGCAGGGAAGGTGAAAGGCTCTGCCTGCCCCCCTGGCCTGGCTGTCAGTACCCACAGAAATGAGCTGTTTGTAAGGAGCTGAAGGTCCGGGCAGGGAGGAGCCCATCCCAGCACGTTCCCTTTCTTTGTGGGATCCCTCAGTGCCTCTGCCCTCCCTCTCCTGCAGCAGGAGATAATCCCTGGCCTTGGGCACTGCCAGGCCCGGGATCTGCTGCTGTGTGTCAGAGCTCTGCCCTGTGCTCCTCGTGTGCAACTCTCATTTCCCAAAGGATGAATTTCTCTGCCTCCTTCAGCCCAAAAAGCTGAATCTGGGCAGAAGCTGCTGCTGTTTGCCCCAGTGTGTGGAGTCACAGGGATTTTCCACGCTGAGGGCTGTGGATATTGCAGGGATTATCCATAAAGTGGAGCCTGACTCAATATTGCATCACCTTCCCCAGGTGTGTCCAGCCTTGTTTGCACCTCCTGCTCCCCCACAGGGCTCTGGTTTCCCTCCAGGTTAGGATTTCTGTGATTAAATGAAATGAAATTAAATATTAACTCCCGTGTTTGTGACCCCCCAGTGCTCCCAGTTTCCTGACATCCCCCTGGGATGATCCCAGTTGCTCTCAGGGCTGGCTGCTCTGAGGTTCTCATTTCCATCTTTAATTCCATCAGGAGCAGTCTGAGAACAGCTCAGGGTTATTAATCAGAAACTTCCATAAACTTTCAAATTTTCACTCATGAAAAATCCCCAAATGTTTGGGATTTGTTTTGTTCCCAAATTTGAGTCTACAGTGGCAGCTTCTTTTTTTTGGAAAGCACTTGGGAATTCTAACATTTCTCCCTGGAAAAGTGAACAAATATCCACATATGCTTTGCTAAAATGGGAATTTTATATCCTAATTTATGGTGTGACAGATATTGGTGCAATGACACTGACACAGCATTATAGAGACTGTAATTGAGGATTTAGCAGAGTTGGAATTAATTCCCTGAGTGTTCCCAACCTCTCAAAGCACAGGTTGAAAAATTTCAATCACTCAGGAACAACCCCTGCTCCTAAAGACCTTGTAAAATTAAAATTATGCCTTTCAGAAATGCAAATATCATTATTAAATCATTATAAATAAGTATTTTAATATTAGTAAAAATGCAGATGACTGGAATATCAAACAACTTCCTACTTTTTGTAAGGTGGCCCAAGGAAAATACAATTTTTTCTCCTCTGGGGTTGGTGCTCCATCCTGGTGCCTTTGAGAAAAATCTTTCTGTAGTTCCAAAGGTTCTGTAAAAAAGATGTAAAGTTACCCAAAAATCATTTAACAACCGGTGAAAGGCATTTGAGGTGCAACTGCTGACAGTTGTTCTTGGAAAAACAAATTAATAAATTTAAACTCAGGTTTGCTGTAACTGCACTGGAAGGTTTTGGAGTCAGGCTCTGCAGGTTCTTGGTGTAATTTTTAAAATAATCCTCGAGCAGCTTTGCTGAATTTCTGTCATGTGCTGCTTCAAACAGATGGGGAGTTTTGTTTTATTTATTGGAAAAAGAGCTTTAGAATTTGTCTTTGGGATAGAAATTGTAGGTCTGAGTTTAAAAAAATGAAAAAGTGGATCTGTTTAATTACAAATACCAGGTAATTGTTCTGAAAACAGGCACCAAGAGTGTTTCTTCAGTGAATCCTAATTTTTTATGGGTGTTTTTATGTTGTAATATTAGAACAGAAATAATGGTTTTGACTAAAATGTTACAATTTTAGTGAATTAAGGATTACCAAAGGCTGCTGCAATTTCGGGGAGCCTGTTCTCAGATTCAACTCCTTGTGAAACATTAAATTTTAGCAAAGAATAAGGATGAATCCTAACAAAAATTTAATATCTAACATTAAGAGTTTCTGAAACAACTTCTGGATGAAAACAACTTGTGAATCAGAATTTCTCCTTCCACATTCTGGGTTTGAAAGGCGATGGGTTTGATTCCCGAGGGAGCAGAGGGGATTGGGTTGGATTATCCCGGGGTTATCTCCTGCGGTAGTGCTGGGAAATTTGCGGGATTTTGGAGGTGCTGAGTGCAGGAATTGTGATGCAAATCTGGCCCTGCCTGGTCCCACCCCGATCCCACAAAATTCATCCCCGATTCCCCCTCCCCTCCTCGGCTCAGCACCCAGGGGTCTCTGGGCTGGGTTTGTGAGCTTTGCAGGGACACAGAACTCACTTTTAAATCAAATTAAATTATTTTAAAGATTTGTAGATTTAAGATTATGCCTTTGGATATCAGGTGGCACATAAGTGGATGATTAAATGGTTTAATTTTAAATTAAATTAATTAATTTTTAAATTAAATGATGTAATTTTTTCCAAAAAAGCACCAGTGACCAACACTGTGCTGCTGAGATGGGATTTCAAGAATTTCATGTGGATCCCTGGTTTTCTAGGTTTTCCTCTGCTTATTTTTTATTCCTTATTTAAATGTGGGCATATTTTTTTTTCAGAATTAAAATCTTTACAAATGTACCAAAAATAGGAGCTGAGGTCCTTGCATTTAGGATCTTGCAGTTCTTCAAATTGCTTTGATAAAATTACTTTTGTGCACTTAACAAATAGCCGTGCCCAGAATAGGAAATAAAAAGTGAATTATTTAGTGAGAAAATTTTTGAAATATTGTTTTGATGCAGCAGGAGCTCCTCAAGGCTCTGCTCTTGGGTTTCATGTCTTTGTTCTGTGTTTAATTCGATTTGGGGACCGACCCAGTTCAGTTTTCGGTGAGGAACGGAGTCATTCGAACACCACCCTGTTAATCATTGATCCCTCACCATTTAAATATTCCTCATTTCATAATCATGCAGGAGTTCAAAAGTAAACCATTTACCTTGCAGTCGCTCCTCAGGCCTCCCAAGAATTGGGTGAGAAAAGAAAAGAAACCTCAAAATGTGGCTGATGTTCCAGGCGTGACTCGAGCTTTTCCCAGTGCTGAGACACCTCAGGATCACTGGAATCCTCTGGAACATTGACACATCTTGTACAAAATGGATAAGGGATGTGCTTTGGGCACCACAGGGTTGTTTTTTTCCCAGAATTTTTACCAGTCTGGGCACAGAATTTCCTCACCCGGCGGTGAATCACGAGGGAAGCGACCTTTGCTGGGAAATGGGTTCAGAAAACCTCCTTTGCCCCCGGCCATGAAGGAAATAAATAGATTTACTGGAGGAGAATGAGACACTTTGTTTCGTGCTTTTCATAAATTCCTAAAATTAGAAAGCTGTTATTTTTTAATTGGGCTTCGGCCTGGAAAAGAGAATATGGTGTCAGAGCAGGAGGCTGAGGGGAAGGGTTTGAGATGGGCAATTGTACAACTCCTCGGATGTACACCTGGTGTAACTTGGGTCTGAAGGGTTTTACTAAACCCTCCCTGGAGGAGCAGCAGGAGTAGTGGGTATAATAAAACCAAATAATCAAAATTCAGGTGAGTTTTTTTTTAATGTAGAAGATCACATGTATGATAATTTATAATGTAGATTTCTTTAAAATGAAACAAAAGTCAAAATCTCTCTTCTCTTTGCAATTGAAGTGGCCAGTAATGAGAAGTGCCCCGTGGCTGGGGTGGATCCAAGTTTGGGCATGTTCTCCCCTCACAGCTCAGGCCGGGGGGCTGCTGCTGATCATTTCAAATTGATATTTGAATTTGGGGGAGTTGAATAATGTAGAACACAGTGGTTTCTTTAAAATTAAACAAAAATCAGAATCTCCCTTCTCTTTACAATTGAGGTGGTCAGTAGTGAGAACTGCGTGGACTTAGGATGGGGTGGATCCAACTTTGGGAATGTTCTCCCCACACAGCTCAGGCCGTGGGGCTGCTCCTGATCATGTACAATTTTTATTTGAATTTGGGGACATTTTGAAGGGTTGTGAAAATCCTCACACGAGTTTTGCTCTCCTGCTAAGCAGGATTTAAGGAAAAGCTGCTGGGAAGGCTGGAGGCTGCCGAGAGCTGCAGTTCTCAGCCCGGGCTGGTCCCGGCTTTAGGAGCGGGGCTTGGAGCGGGCCCGGAGAGCCGGGACCGGTCCGGGACAGAGCTCGGGGCTGAGGGCTCAGGGCATTTTTCAGGGCACTGCTCAGGGCTGAGGGCTCAGGGCAGCGCTCGGAGCTGAGGGCAGCGCTCAGGGCTCAAAGCTGAGGGCTCCGGGCAGCGCTCGGAGCTCAGGGCTCAGGGCAGCGCTGAGGGCTCAGGGCTCGGGGCTCAGGACTCGGGCACACGGCAGCACTGAGGGCTCGGGGCTCAGGGCCCGGGCCGGGGCAGCACTCGGGGCTCAGGCTCGGAGCCTCTCCTTTGTTCCTTTGTTAATCCCGGCTCGTGGGAGGCGCTCCAGGATGGCTCCCGCATTCTTTCGGGGCCGGGATGACGCACGGCTTGTCCTAAAAAGGACTTGGCCGGGCAGAGGGGCCGGCTCCGTGAGGGAGAGGGGCGAGGCCTGGGCGAGCAGTTTCTTTTTTAACCGAGGGATGACACAAGCCCCAGTCATTTCCTCATTAATCGGTTCAAACCAGTTCTTGCAGGAACTGCCGCTGATAAATGTGGGACTTCTCCGAAGTCATTCATTGGGTTCTCGGCGCTGCTGCCTCCCAGGAAATGCTCCGGCTCTCGCCTTCCTCCTCTCTCCCAGCGCTCCCTCGCTCAGAAAGATTTTTCTTTTTAAGAACTTTTTTGAGGATCTGGGGAAATGGATCCCTCCCGAAGTATCAGATCAAAAGATGAAATGTGATTTATTTCGTGGGGTTCTGTTTTCTCGAGTAGCTTCGAGTTCTCTGCTGAGCTGTGGCTCAGCCTGAACTTTGTTCTGATTAGGTAAAGTGGTAAGTTTAAAAAAAAAAATGTTTTTTCTTTTTTTTTTTTTCCTCCTCTATTTTGTCTATTCTCTGGATGAACTTTCCATCAGTGCTATTCCGAGTATAGGTCCTTCTCTTCAGAAGCCATTTCAAGAATATTTGGAAGCTCAGAGGATAAAACTTCACCACAAATCCGACAGTGCTGTGCCACAGGTAAGTCGCTCTTTGCCTCCCTCCCTCACTTTTCCCTTCCCTGCCTTCCTTAGATTTGTTGTTTTTACAATCATAACTCCCTATTCTGTTTTTCAAAGATCTGCACTCACCCAGGGAATAGATAAAAATCTCATTTTAAAAGCAGCTTGGGAATTAAAAATATTAATTGTGTGCTACTGGATTTAAATTCTTCAGAGAAAAAATGAAAGTATAAATCAAACCCGGTGGCTTGTCTTGCCTCTGCATTAGCTGCCTCTTTGGAAAGTTAAATTTAAGGAGAAAAAAGTTGCATTTTTACGTGAAGTGGTAACTGGGCAGCACTGATACTTCAGAAGCCGGTGGGATCTGTGGCTCAATGGGCAGTAAGAGAAATAAACTCCCCAAGCCTTTAGTCTTTGAAAGGAAAAGAAATTACAGTGTCCGGGGCAAGTACATGGGGCAGAGGAGTGCTTTGATACAGAAAAAAGTATTTCGAAATTTTTCAAAACTTGCCCTGAATTTTCAATGGGACAGAGCAGCTTTGACATGAAATTCTTCAGGCTGCTGAGGCATTTTGAGGTAAAATCCGGGGATCCAAGTGACATTTCACGTGCAGAACTTGCACTGTTGGAAAGGTCCCTTTGCCGTTTGTTACCACAAAAGAGCCGGAGCTGGGGAGGCTCTGCCTGGACCGGGAAATGTGCGCAGATTGCTGAGCCGGGCTTTGCTGCCCTCCTTTGGCAAAAAGCACAACTTCCAATTCCCGTGAATCAAACACTGCGAGCGGCCGGGAACTTCAGGGCCACCAAAGAGTGGGATCCTAACGGGGAGATAACCCAGAAAAGGCAATTTAGGGAAAACTCCCCATTGTTAAACAACAAACTGATTTCTGTGGGAGGAACAGGGAGTGACAGTCAGGGGCTGCTAATTCTGAGCTCCACGAACTGTTAATAAAGCCCAGGCAATACTGGGAATAATAAATCACTTTGGGAGCCCTGGGAATGATCTGGGACTCGTCCGTGGCTTTGGCAGCTCCTCCTGCATTGTCTTTCAAGGAACCTGCAGGAATACTGTCAGCTCACACTTGGGTCCTGCTTTTAATTTGATTAATTGCAGAATAAAGACCTGGTCAGGCTTTCCCCTTTCACCCAGAACTCCCCGTGTTCCTAATCTTCATTCTCCTCCTCCTGTTTTGTCTCTTCAGGGGGAAAACTGGCTATCGTGGATATTTGAAAAATTGGTGATTGTCATGGTTTGTTATTTTATCTTATCTATAATCAACTCCATGGCCCAGAGCTATGCCAAGCGACTGCAACAGAAGATGTACTCGGAAGAAAAAACCAAATGAGCTTGGAAAAAATGGGAGAAACCCCTCAGGATGGGTTTTGGCAGACACGAGAAATGACACAACTTTTCATATGTTTAAAAAACGGCATTATTCAAAAGGGGGGAAAATTTTTAACATCAATTTTCAACTCTTAACAAGTTTATTTTTTTTGTTTGATTTTGAAAGTAATTTGGATATTAGAGCAACGGTTTCATTGACAAACTTAGAAACGTTTCAGTAAGGGGTGAATGCTTCAGAGTCTGGGTTGTGTTTTACAGGATGGGCACTGGGGTGTTAATGGAGTTTAACACAAATGTCCATCCAAATTACTTCCAAAACTGATGCTTTAATACTCCCCATCTCCTGATTTAACCTCAGACTCACCTGAGGGTAACATTTTCTTTTGAAGGGTGGCTGGTTTGCTTTTTCCATAAGTTTCAAGACCATGAAAATGTAAATAACTGAGTACAGGTGGGGTACAAAGTGTTGCATGTCCCTCATGGTAAGGCTGTTCTGTCTGAGTTCCCAGTGTCCCATTGCATTGCACGCTGGACAAGCCACCCTCTCCAACTTCATGATGTTAGCACAGATGGTTGATGTCAAAATGCTGAAGCCAACATTTTTTATTCTGTATATTTAGAATGAAGTTAAGATAAAAACTTTATAAAGTCATCTTATGATCATTCCAGAATTTCTTGTGTCAGTCTTTTTAAGCTGTTTCTTTTCCTCTCTCACTTTGGATGCTCTGTGCATGTTTGCTCATCCTTCCTGCACTAATGGTGCTCAAACCCTTTGTTCTTTTTTTGTTTTGTTCTTTTTTTTTTGTTCTTTTTTCTTCAGAACCTTTTGCTTAGCAAAGGGAGGAGGAAGGCTGTGCCTTGCTTGAAGCACAGTCAGTGCTTAAGTAGGTGAAATAGAGAACAAGATTGGTTATCTCACATTCTGCTCAGGTGTTTGCCCCCGAGCCCTGAACTGTGGGCAGTGGAGAGAAGAAAAAGGGAAGAGTTCAGATTGCAGCTGAAAGCAGATTTTGTGTCTGCCCAGTAATGGGGCAGAGACCTTCAGAGAACCTTTCCCCCCATGCTTTTAAAGTCAGATTTGTTTTGATCAGCGTGTGCCAGTTCAGATTTCCAGGGACAGAATTGATACTAAAATGGTTCTTTTCCCTCCTCAGTGCCTCAGTCCCACCTCTGCTGTACCTGCATTGCTCTCACCACTTGTGAACAGTTGTTTTTTATTTTTTCTCATTTTTATCCTAGGGGGGTAAGCACTGAGAATTAATTTGCCTTTCTAATGAGCACTCTCAGGAGGTGGCCCAGAGCCCAGAGCTCAGTTTGGCTGGGGCTGCTCTGGCCAGGTGAGGCAGGCTGGGGCAGCTGTGCTGAGCTGAGCTGAGCTGTGCCAGCCCTGGCTGTACCATCCTGTCGGATAGCTTATCAGACTGATGTTGACTGTTGGATCTCATGGCAACAACAGTCGGTAGGCTGTCTGACATTTTGGTATCTCTCATCTGACCCTTCCTCAGCCATGCCCAGCTGTTTCCACTGAGCCTCAGCAGCAGCACATCCTGGCAGTGCCTGGGCTGGCACTGAGCTCCATCCTGCACAACAGAGCCTGGTGAAGGTGCAGCTGCCCTGGGCTGAGGTTTGTACTTTTCTCCAGGCACTTTGGGGGGGTTTGCAGGGGCTGCTCCAACAGGTTCAGTTCCAGTGTCTGCAAGTCCCAGAGCAGGAGTTGGTCACTGTGAGGGAGTTGAGAGCTGCTCAGCTGCTCCTGGTGGTTTTTAAAAGGTGAACAGTAATAAATTTATTTCTTGGCCTGAATATGGCCTTTGACAGTAATGTCACAAAGAACTTGTTGTGGTACAACTCCAAACCCCAGAGCTGTGTTTAAACTTCACCTTTCCAGCCTGCAGACCCTCGTGTTGCACTCTGTAAGGGATCCCTGAGGACACTGGGTCAGTGACAGCCCTTGGCTGCTCTCCCACTCCTAGGGGCAGCTTTCTGGTCCCCAGATCTGTCACCTGAGGGCCACAGGTGTTTATTGTCCTCTAACTTCTGGGAGGGGATGGCACTGATGCTGTGCTGGGGTCCCTGTGTGTTCTCAGGTTGGGATCAGGACACTGCAACAATAACTAAAAGAGAAAAAAACCTTTTTCCCTAGAGCCTGAACCAATAAACTGCACATTTCTAAATGCTTTGGAGGTCTCCTTAAAATTCTGTCTCTCACCCACTGGAAAACCACAAGGAAAACTGAAAACTTTTCCCCACTTTTGGTTCAATATGTTTACATATTTATAGTGTGAAATATAAATATGTCTGTTGTTCTTCAGTTTGTGTTTCCATGTGTCCATTCCAATAAGCTCTGCTGTTATTTTGAAGCTTTCTAACACTAATGAAAGAATAGAGTGATCATTCTACCTGCTTCTATCTGGGAGATAAGACTTGGTAAAAGGTAAAAAACCCCATAAAAATAGAAGGAAAAGTGACACAAACCTGATGAGATTTGCAATGGATAGTTTTATGTTTGCTCAAATAAACAAAGAAATAACGTTTCCCAGTGTTTATTTCAGCTGGATTGTTTCCATTCTCTGTATTGAACTCTCCTGGTAACTGTGACATTTGCAGTCCCAGACATTCTCCAGTGTGGCACAGGAGATAATTCAGTTGCATTTTGTGCCTTCAGAGAGACTCAGCCTTTAGCATTTGACCTGAAAACGTGGATTTTGCTCCCTTAACCCAAAGTTTCCTTTTGTTGTACATCTCTTCATTACACATTAGCAGCAGTCAGTCAGTGCAGCGTGCTGGGGACAAATCCAAAGAGAGCCCTTGCAGGAGGAACAATCTTGGCACAAATCCCTATTTTTAGCTGCTGTTTTGTGCACTTGGACACTAAATAAAGCATCTTGCTTTTTTTTCCTGGGAATGACTGAAAATCACACGGAAGTAACAGCCCTGTAAGAACAACTAATGACTTTAATGTGA
Source organism: Ammospiza caudacuta (assembly GCF_027887145.1). Lineage (NCBI taxonomy): Eukaryota > Metazoa > Chordata > Aves > Passeriformes > Passerellidae > Ammospiza > Ammospiza caudacuta. The sequence continues at coordinate 10,221,381 of NC_080612.1, forward strand.
CAGATTTTTATTTTAGTCTCATTATCTGTGAAACGAGGTCAGGTGGGGCTGCAGCTCCTCCTCCTCGAGGTTCTCTCCTTTTTCCTGCGTGCCCTGAGGATTGTGGCTCCCCACTCCCTGAGAGGGGCAGTGCCCCTGTGCTGGCTGCCAGCCCTGCCCCAGCAGTCAGGAATTGTTGGTGCAAGCAGAGCTCAGGTCACAGCAGCCAGGGCAGGTCAGAGTGTGCAGTGTCAGCCTCACATCCATCAGAGCAGTCAGAGCTGCTGCTCCCTCCCCAGCCCTGTCCCCAGCCCTGCCAGTGTCACCCTGGTCCTGCTCCAGCAGCTCCCTCACAGCTCCCCCTGTTCCTGCTCAAGATCCTTGTCACCAACACTTGACAGGGGCTTGGTGCTGTTCCAGAAAGTTCTTCCCTGCTGTGCTTTTGGGCTCTGTTATTTCATTTGTTAGCATCAGCCTCCCCCTCGCTGCAGGCACTGCTCAGTGCAAACTCTGGATGTTTCCCTGATTATCAAACAGAAATGGAAATATTAGTGAACAAAATTGATGGCAAGTGTAAAGAATGATGGGGCTTGGGTGTGATCTTAGGAGGTAAAAATTATTTGTATTCTTTGAAGCACATGGTTAAAAAATACTTTGTAATCAGCAGTTAAAAGGCTGAATGTAATTCCAGATAAGCTAATTAGAATGACTCCTGAGATTTAAAATTCTGTGCATTTTTTGCTGTAAATTTGGTTGGTTTTGGAGAGGAAGGAAAAGCAGTAAGGAAACAGTGAGTACTTCACCCACTCTCCATACTGCAGCAGCTGCTGGAGTGGGAGGGGATCCTGCAGGGCAGGTGAGGGACCAGTGCTGGCTCACCGTGACCCAGGTGAGGAGTGGAGCAGCCCCCTCCCCTGTGAACCCCTCTGGTGCATTCAGACAGGAGGTAAATATCTGCATGTGCTCTTGCAAAGTCATGTGTAGAAGGATTAGGGTGAAAAACTCTGAGCCTGCTGTGGCTTTGCTGATTCAGGTGCCTGATGGAGGGTAGGAAGTGCTGGCCTGAATTTCTTCATACATTTCATTTGTTTATTGATGCATCCACTCAGCCTTCATGAACGGCAGCAGAACATTGTTGTGGCAGAGGGAGAGGCTGAACAACCTGGGTCAGCTCTCACAGGAGGGGAAACAGCTCAAACAGAAACTCAACACTGTTATGTCACCTCCCAGCAAACTGGGAGAGCCCTGCAATCTGTGACTGCTTGGAATGTGTTCAAAATTCAGTGGAAAAAATGGTATTTTGATCTAAAATAGGTGATTATTACTGTGTTTGAATTATGAGTGAAGAGGCTGTTGAGGCCACTCAGCCCTGCAGTGCTGGTGGTGTCCAGGTGTGGTGGAACACAGGTGCAAATGGGGACCTGGAATGGGCCCAGCTTGGGGTCAGTTTGCTTTAGCACTGCCCTTTGTTGTGCTGAGGAGGTTTTATTAATTTATTATTATTATCATCCCTGAACTGAGTCAAAGAGCAGTGCTGCATTAGCATTACACCAAAGGTCACCTTTCGGCAGAGCTGGTTTGGGGAGCTCCGAGCTGCTGTGGAATCTTCCGTGATCGCTCCCCGTCACTGCGGGGCCGTTCGGGGCCGCCCGGCAGCGGCAATGAGGAACCGGCGGGGGAGCAGCGGCACCCGGGGCTTGTTCCTGCTCTGATAAAGCCACACCCGGCTCTGCAAACGGCTCCTCTGGGCCTCACAACGGGCTGCTGGCTCTGGTGACACCTGTGAGGAATTCTCACCACAGCAATGCATTTCCCAAAGCTTCTTGCATCAGGAAATGACCTCGTGGTGCCTCTTGGTGCTGTCAGGAATGAGCCTGGCAGTTCTCCTGCAGGAGCTGCTGCTGTGTAAAACATCAATACCTTGTTCAAGGCTCACACTTTGAGGGACTGTGGCTCTCCTCAGAAAGGTTATTAGGATTTTTCCATCCTTTGATGGAAAACACAAGTTTCTGTGCTCAGCATTTCCCTGTCTCAGAGAGAAAACACATTCAGATTTACAACCTCGTGCAAATCCCACCATGGTCACAAAACCTCTCTGGGCTGGCTGGAAACCTCGCTGCTCCCTGGTTTGCTGCAGCTGCTTTCTGGAGAGCTCTTAGGATATTTAGGGTATTTTCATAACGTTTCATTTCTCAGATTCCTGGATTTGAAGGTCTCTCCTCAGCCCAGCTGACCTCCTGTGACACAGGCAGTGCATTCCTGGCTGTTGTGTAAGGCCCGAGGTGGGGAGCAAGGAAGAAATAAGATGTCTGAAGCCGGTATTTACTTGACTTCCAACTCATGGGTGCCAAAACCATTTTCAGAGCAGTATTTTGCTACTACAAGTGGTGATTTTCGTTCTGTTGCCTCCTTTAACTGCTGTACAAAGTGTCTCTCCCTCTTTGCTGGGGCAGGGCCCAGGGCAGCCCAGGAGGAGCCAGGTGTTTGTGGGGGAGTGAGGCAATCCCTGGCAATGGTTTCCAGCTGTGACTGAGAGATCCTTGCAAGTCAGTGAGAAAGGAAAGGGTTGCGGTGTTGTTTGGCAGAGCCTGAGAGCCTTTGCTTGAAGCTGTCACTGCTGTCCCCTCCCTGGGCCCTGCAGCCTCTCTGCCCTGTGTGGAGCCCTTTTGGCCAGGTTCAGGCCTGTTCCCTGCAGGTTTGTTTGGCTGGAACAGGAACCCCCGTGCTGAGGTTTCCTCCTGATGTCACTGAAGAGTGAGCTCTTCTTTCACAGCACATATCAGGTTTGTGTCTGGTTTTTATGTGAAAATTCTGGGTTTGAGGGGGAGCCTGACTGAATCTTTGTAGAGGAAAATAATGTGAAACTCTGAGCTAGTGGCTGGTGGGGGGAATGGAAGCTTTGTTCTTGGGAGCAGAGTATTTAATTGGATTTTTGCTCTTTCATTGACATATTTATGGTTTTGAATGTTCTATCAGTTCCATTTGGTTTCTTCACCAAAATTCAGCCCATAAAGGAAAGATTCACAACTCCAAATCACTCATAAACACAATTCCCGACTCCAGTGACTCCAGTCAGCTAGCACAGGCTGGAACTGCCCAAAGTGGGTGGGGAGAACTCCCAGAGTTTCCTTTGCAAGTGGCAGCAGGACGGGCCAAGCCCTCCACAGGAAGATCCCTGAGCTCAGGGTGGTTCCAGCCCACGGGGGCAGCAGGAGCTGTGAGCTGGTGCCCAGCTCTCAGCAGCCTCTCTGAGATTGCAGGGAGCAGCCCCAGCTGCCCTTGGCAGCCCAACCCAGGATTTGATTCCGCCTCCAGCCTGTGGGATGGGGCCATTTCCCATCCAGCTCCTGTAAATGATCTGGTACAACCTGGGCACTGCTGGGCACAAATTCCAATCCAGTCCTGCCCACAATTACACCATCCCAGGCAACTGAAGTGGATTTTGTGAGCCTTAAATAAACACGACATTGTCCATGTAACCAAATATGTACAGTAATCATTTTAGCAGAATTTCAGTGCAAATCCAGCACGGGGCTCCTTTCTCCTCACACAACCAGTGAAACAAAAGCTCAAGAAATGGTTTTATGTATTTTTCTTTGTTTTTGTTTAACCAGTGGTTTATTTTAGTTTCTCCACTTAATGCTTTTACTTTTAAAATAGGAATTTTGGCCTAGAGAACACCCTCAGTTTACTAAGTTTTCTATCTTACAGTGTAACATTTGAGGTTTTTAAGTTTGGTTTTAAGACAAGAAGATTTCTAGCACCTAATTGACACAGATAAGTGTGACTCTCTTAGGAGCCACTGTTCAGTGTCTCTCAGGCTTGTATGAACATGGGGTTAGAATTTACATTTCCATGATTTTATCATGGAGCACCTTTACTCTAAAATTGGCCTTGATTCCCTGAGGAGCAGCTTCTCCAATCTCCTCTCTGGGGCCGTTTGCACCTTTCCCCTGTGGCTGGCAGGAATTTCTTTCTCGCAGCTCCTGGAAGGGTTAATCGGGGCTGTGCTGGGCAGGGGAAGTGGATTCCCACAATGGGGCTCAGAAGGGACCTTTGTGAGCCCACTTGGGCTGACAGAGCCAGAAAAGCTCCGTGGTTCAAGCTCAGCATTATCGGCTCCACTTCAGGCGTTAAAGCTGCCCAGTGTGGGGCCGTGTCCGAGTGGGGCCGTGTCCGAGTGGGGCCGTGTCCGAGTGGGGCCGTGCCGGGAGTGTGGGGCCGTGCCCGAGTGTGGGGCTGTGCCTCAGGAGTGTGGGGCCGTGCCCGAGTGTGGGGCTGTGCCTCAGGAGTGTGGGGCCGTGCCTCAGGAGTGTGGGGCCGTGCCTCAGGAGTGTGGGGCCGTGCCCGAGTGTGGGGCTGTGCCTCAGGAGTGTGGGGCCGTGCCTCAGGAGTGTGGGGCCGTGCCTCAGGAGTGTGGGGCTGTGCCTCAGGAGTGTGGGGCCGTGCCTCAGGAGTGTGGGGCTGTGCCTCAGGAGTGTGGGGCCGTGCCCGAGTGTGGGGCCGTGCCCGAGTGTGGGGCTGTGCCAGGAGTGTGGGGCTGTGCCCGAGTGTGGGGCTGTGCCAGGAGTGTGGGGCTGTGCCCGAGTGTGGGGCTGTGCCAGGAGTGTGGGGCTGTGCCCGAGTGTGGGGCCGTGCCCGAGTGTGGGGCCGTGCCCGAGTGTGGGGCTGTGCCCCGAGTGTGGGGCTGTGCCTCAGGAGTGTGGGGCTGTGCCTCAGGAGTGTGGGGCCGTGCCCGAGTGTGGGGCCGTGCCCGAGTGTGGGGCTGTGCCCCGAGTCTGGGGCTTTGCCTCGGGAGCAGGAGGCTCCAGGGGAATTTGGAATTTGCTGCCCTGGAAAAGCTCAGGCTGGGCTGCCCTGGAGGAAAGGCAGCAGCTCAGTTCCTTTGGAAGCTTTTTGTGCTATATCGGATCCATGAATCACTTTCCTGATTCCTCTTGGGCAGTTTTTAAAGTGGAGTCCAGCAAAAAGCAGATTTCTTTAAAGTACACTCAGTCCTATTTCCTTTTGGATGTTTGGGCTCCCATTTAATAATATTTATCCATACTAAATTTATTAGCAAATGCAAAAAGTGAATTATTCATTCAAGGCCCTTTTGTACCTTAGTGCTTCTCAGTAGTGTTTCAACTGGTCATTTGAATATAATTTCCTCTTTTCATGTGTTAAACCCTGCTTGTTGTGGGAACCACAGATTTTTTTTTTTCTTACACATTTCCATCCTTCCTGTACTGGTACTGAGTCTAACCTTAAAAACACCAATATCTATTTATGCCCAAAGAAATAATTTGTAACTACATTGCCAAACACTTACTGTGTTTAAAACATTTTAGGCTGTTAAAGGTTATTCTTTGATTTTGGTGGGTTATTTATGATTTTGGTGGGTTTATTTTGCTTTGTTTGTGGGTTGTTTTTAGGGGGGTAGGGTTTGTTTAGGGGTTTTTTTGTGGTCAAATAAATGTTCCCCTGTTCATGAAATGTCTGCTATAGTTGGAGTTCTTGAATCAGCTTCCAAGGGAGCTGCACCTGTCTGTTCCAGCAAACAATGGTGAGATTTGAGCATTGTTCTGGGTTTATGGACATCCTGTGGGGACTTTGCCTACAACAAGCAAGGTCAAGGCCTCTGACTCTGCTGTTCCTGTCTCTGAGCCTTGTGCTGACCTTTGATCTACCTCTTTAATTGCAATTGTTAATGAAATAAAGGCCTCCTTCCAGGCTCTATTTACATAATTAATTTTATCAATTACACAGAGAATTATTCCTCCACTTTTTAATGTCATTGCAGGTGATTACTGTTTGATAGTGGCTGCTCACTTCCTGTCACTCTGACTCCCTCCACATCCTGGGGAAAAAATAAAGGAATCCCATCATAGATCAAAAAACCATGAAGGCTGAGTTTGGGAAAGGGTGTGAGAATTTCAGAACTGAAAAACATTCACAGGAAGAAGCTTAGAGATGCCTGAAACAATTCCTGCCAGCCCCTGCTCCAGAGCAGTAAGGGATTACAGCAGCTAAAATTTGAATTTTTGCTTTGGGGTCAGACATTTTACCTGTGTGCTGTTTCCTGATGTGGCACAAATTCTGCTATCAAACAAACAAAAAAGACCAAATATCCTGCTCCATTAGCCTGAAGTGCCATAAATAAATAACAAATATGATTCTGTAACATTCATGGGTTCACTGAGCACCTGCTGTGCTTGCCTCATGCAGAGATAACATGAGGTTATTTCTGCAATAAAGTTATTTATTGCTACAGCACTACAATAACCCACTGATCTCTTCCTTGTTGCTCAGGGCACTTACCTGTCCTTAGCCTTTAAAAACTCTTTTACCTGTTCTGGGAAGTGAGAAGGAAAAGGATTCCTGGGACCTGGCCAGTTTTTCATGGAGTTACCTGTTCTCAACTCTGGAAATTCGGTTTGTGATCTGTTGAAAACACCAGGGGAGTTTATTTCTGAACATCCTGTGCCTTTTGGAGGAGGGAGAAGCTCACCATGGTCTCCTTTCCTGACCCTTTGTTCCTGCACACTCCAATTGCCTGTGCTGTTTGTCTGAACTTCTTGTGCAATCTTTCCTGCAGTTTCTTCTGTGAAAATACCCAAATTAGACAATGGTTGGAAGTGGCAGAAACAGCAGAAAATCTGAGCAGAGCAGGCCCCAGCTCTGAGCTGCCAGTGAAATGGCACTAAAAGCTGAAGGTGCACTGTGAAATTTGTCCATTTGTCAAGGAAAAGTCCTTGAGATTGATTTAATTATTTGAATTTTTGGCCTGTGGGGTTATTTCTGTGGGAGAACAGTGTGACATGGGGGGGATGGCAAGAATTCCCAGAGCTCTCCCTACCATTAATGAAGAGCTGACTGAGGCAGGAGAGAGCTCAGTCTTACAAGGTAATTTTTAATTCTACTGCACATTTTTATTAATTTTAATTCAGTGGGTGCCCTCCCAGGTCGTCCCATCCCTTCTCCAGCCAGGAGGGAGCAGCAGGTTCCCAGGGCACCACCTTGTGGTCGTGGTAAAATTTGTGAAAAAAGGAGCCAAGGCCTTAAATTGACTTTGGAAATTAGAAAATGTATTGTATTTATTATGTCAAATTATAAATTCTTTCATCTGCAATCTACCAGCCATCCCCATTGCAAATATGTTTAAATAATTAACAAGTTAATTAAGTTATAACTTGGAGAAAAACAGGAGGTGTAGCTTTGCTTAGTGAAATGGTCAGAAAAGGATATAGCTACAGTATATAGCAAATGTATTGAAAAATAGGTATTTATTAGATATATTAAATAAGAATAACATGAATATATTAATATATTCCGTTCAGATACAGTTCTTGCTATTCACACACACACAGACACTCTGCTCCTAAGACTGAAAAATAACCCCAGTCAATAATTTACATACTTCAGGGTGTTGATGGAAGGTTTTCCAGCTTGATTCTTTCAGAAAATCTCTATTTCAGACGATCTTAACAAAGAAATAAATCACGGATTGGTGTAACTGGAGATAACTTGTTCCAGGGTTGTGAAGCAGTCCAGGAAATCTTCCTCTTGGATTCCAAACTTTGTGTACTGGTGAAGGTAAGCTCTGTGTGTGGAAGAATGGGTCAGACATTAGAAATCAGTGAAGATATTGGTAATTAGTGAAATATTAGCGTAATCATTTTCACTTACTTGGAAGCAAACATATTCCAAGCTTTTCCCACGATGCTGTCAAGAGGTTTCAGCAGGAACTGGCTGTTGCTGACCAAAGCAGCAGATTTTTCATACTTGTTAAATGCTCTGGGAGTTTTCCATGCAGTAAAAGCATCCTGGGGGTTTAGCCATGATGTGTATAAGGAAGGATCTTGGAAACTTCCTGCAGCAGAAACAGGACAAAACCCACATCTGATCCCTGTGTGCCCAACCAGTGCTGTCAGATCAGTTCAGGCCTGGGAAAGTATCTGCAGAGGGGCAGCCTGCTGAAAATACAACTTTTAAACAGATTCCTCAGATTACCTAGCAGCACACTGCTGTGGATATTCCACCTGCCAGCAATGCTCACCACTCCAGAAACAGCTAAATTTATTTTCAGGCATTAGAGCCAAGAATTCCAGATATACAGACTTGAGTCTCTTCCTCCTTCCCTAAAGTGCTTCAGGAAACTCAGAAGTAAAACACAACAGCCCAAAGCAATTAGATAATGTGGCCTTGGACAGTAAAATGTTTCTAGAGGGAATATCAACCTTGGGAGTCAAATGTGTGGTCCTGGGCTGTTTCCACTTGCCTCAGGTGTGGTTGCAAAGCCAGCAGTGAGATGTGAGACCAGAGCCCTGAGGGCTGTGCTCCTCCCTTACCCAGCTCCACGCTGTGCACATCTTTTCCTCTCAGGATGAGCAGGTTGGCAATGGAGGTGTTGAAGTGCAGGGCTTTGTTTGTGCAGGGGATGGAGGAGCCTGGCTGTGGTGGTCGTACTTGCCAGTCAATGCCTTTGGGATTTGGGAAAAGGAGATGGAAAAGTGAGTTAATGTTTTGTGAAATGCAGATGGGAACTGTCACTGTGCCCCAAGCTGAGACCACCCTGGGGTTTGGAGCAGCAATCACACAATTCCCAGAGAAACCACTGCTAATCCAGGATTTGCCTGGCAGTCAGTGCCACAGCCAATGGATACCTGCTTCTATTCTTAGCAAGGCTCCAGCCCATTCCTTGCATAACTGGGAGCTGTAACTGAACCCTCCATGTAAATGACATGGGAGAGCTGAGCCTGATTTTTATGCATAGAAGGTGTAAAAAGAAAAAGCAGAGCTCCCACCCAAGGAATGTTCCAAATGAGTTATGTAAATGAAGTGCACAGCCACAGACTGTCAGTTTGGCTTGTGTGTTTCCAACAGTTATAATTAACTGAGATGTCTGGAAGCAGAGCAGGAGCTGCTGTGGCAGCTGAGGGAATGTGAAAGGAGCAGCTGCTTTGGTGGGGGCAAATTCCTGCTGAGGGCAGCAGCTTCTCTCTGAACTCTGCAAACCATGCAGCTTTACTGCATCTGCACAAGTGAATGTTCAAAGTGATGGAGAGGGAAGGGCTGGGGTTTATTTACCTTCCTCCATCTGAGCATTAGCAATGAGCATCTGCCTGAGGTGCCTGAGGAGGCCGGGCCAGCTGAAGGTGCTGTAGGGCAGGGAGCTCTCGGCCATCTGGGGGATGTTCCTCAGGCCCAGCATCCTGAACTCGGGGTGTGGGACCAACGACTCCAGCAAATCTCCTGAAAGGAGAAAGCAACAGCTGCTCATGTCTGACAAAGATATTGCACAGGGCAGGTGAAATGGGGGCAGAGTGAGGGATGTTCAGATTTAGCAATTTCAAAGCCGTGCAAACTTGCTGTGTGTTACTGAGTTCTGTACAGGGGATCAGTAGCTTTTATTTTACAGTTTAGTTCAAAAATCTCAAGGACTCTCTCTGCACTCCAGACAGATGTGGAAGTTTAATTTTAGAAGCAATATGGGCAACTTTTTCTAATTCTTTCAAGGTACAAACGTCAGTCTGCTGCATGTTGCTGCCCAGGTGTCTGCTCACCTCTTCTGCCTAAGCAAAACTCAAAACTCTCAGTTTGTTTCAGCTCATACAAACTTCTAACCCAAAGTGAAATGTGAAACTCAGTCCAAAATTACTGCCCTGAGCAAATTTCCTCTGAAATGTGAACAGGTACAAGGCTGTCTGTGATCACTTGTAAAAGGAGAAACAGGGATTTTGGTACAGAATTAAACCAGAAGTTGGGGGAATCTATTTTTGACTCGGCTACAACATTTGGATTGAACTTCTTTTCCTGTCTTAAAACTTGGGATGTTTCCAGACACTTGAGCAAGGAGGCTGCAGACCTCAGTGCGCAGTGAGCTGAGCCCAGAAGGGTCAGTGGCTGCTTTGGTACCTAAGGGGTTCCTGCTGTAGCCTGAGCCCCCTCCTGCTGTGTGGGTGGGCTGGAAAACGCTGCCCAGCTGGTGAGCAATGACTTGGTTGACGTCCCTGAAGGAAATCTGTTTGATGTTCAGCAGCTGGGCACAGATCTTGTGGATGACATCATTCTCATGGACAAGGAGGGCATCCGAGGAGTGGTACAGATGTGACAGAGTCAAAACAGAGTTGTAGTTTTGAACAATGACCTGGAAGCAAACAAAAAAAACCACACACAAAGAAGAGTCAAACAATTTAATCTCCTTTTAGTTTATAATCCCCTGGCTCCTGCTGTTTCCTCAGTTATGATTTAGGAAGTGATTAATTTTCTTTGCCAGAGTGCAGAATGAGGTCAGAGCCTTTTCATGGAGACCTGTGAAAATCAGGTTATCCATCTCCCTGCATACAAACATGCTGCAAGCAGATCTGCCTGGGAACTGATTACAGAGCTGAGATAAGGGCACATCAGGAGATTTCTAGTTGGCTTCTTGTGAATCTGCATCACTTCAGCACTTAAATTAAATTATCAATAGGAATTTTTTGGTAAAAATTCTTTAGCTGTGATACCAGGTCACTTGAACTTTTTCAGTGTAAAATGTGTACCCATTTTAATGTTTATTTCTATTTTTATTTTTTTTCTATTTCTATTTTATTTTTTTTATATTTCCCCATTTTATGTCTATTTCTATTTTATGTTTATTTCATTTAATATTTATTTTATATTTATTTTTATTTATTAATGTTTATTATTACCTATTTATTATGCTTATTTACCCATTATTTAGTTTATTTCTATTGTAGATATTTTGTTTAAAAGTCACCACTAATTATAAACCTATAAATTCTATATAAACTATTATTATATATTAAAAAGCAACATGACATTCACCTCCCCAGTGCCATAGGGCCAGATGACGTGGTTCAGGATGAAGGAGGTTGGAAAAGCATCTCTCAAACACCGGGTCACAAAGGCCCCCAGGCCTGAGCCTGTGCCCCCAGCCATGCTCATGATGGTGAGGAATCCCCCCAGTCTGTCACATCTCTCTGCTTCCCTCTGCACCAGCTCCATGATTGCTTCTTTGTGTCTGGGCCCGTGAACACAGTACCTGTGGGGTCACACAAAACACCAAAAAAAAGCAGAAAGGTGACGTTATTCGTAAAGCAAATTTTACTTTAGGTGCCACAGCTGCTGTATGAGCTCCTCAGCCTCCAGAGCTCCCCCAGGGAAGCTTGAGCTGCTCCTACCCGTTGGCCCAGTTGTTCCCAGATCCTTGCTTCTGGCAGAAGTGGGAGCGGCTGCTGTACCTCCAGTGGCCAGAGCTGGCAGCCATGGCCAAGGCCTGGCCGATCACCTTGGGCTCCATGTCCACCAGCACAGCCCGGGCAGCAGGCACTGCACAGCAGGGAAAACAAAACGGGGGAAAATGCTGATTATTTAACGGGATGATGGGCTTGGATGGGTACAATGGCCCAAGGTTATTCCTACCACTCTTAATGGGACAGTACAGAAAGGATCTGGCCGTGCCCTGATTTCTGCTGAACCATTTATTGAGCCAAAACCAAATCTGAACTCCAGAGAGCACAGATCTCTCATAAAATAAACCATTTGATGTTTTCTGTACTGAAATCAGACCGTGAGAGGGGGGAAAACGCCCTTTCAAGCTGTACCTGCAGATTGCTCCTCGCAGAAGAACCGTTCCTTGCAGCAATCCTGGTAGGATTGGTTCTCATTTTTGGAGCACAGCCCGTGGGTGCCACGGCTGTCACTGCAGAGAGCACTGAACACCTCGTGCCCAATCTGGTTCCCACACTGCCCGAGCTGCACTGTGACAATTGACATCCTGATTCACTTGGTATTTAAGCCTGAAAAAGAAAATTATTTGTATTCTCACTTTTGCTTGGTAAAGCAGGATGGGAGCAAGTAATTATAACTCAAGAGTTATAGGACTAGGATGCAAAATTGGAAATCTTAAGCCAGTTCAAAACCATAGCTATTTTCCAGTTGACAATTGCACCAGGCCTGATGCCAGAGCCAGCTGAGGTGACAAAAGGATTCCCTGCAGAATTCCCCTTGTTCCCACCACACAGAGCAAACTCACTCCATCCTGGTATGTTTTGACATTTTCCCCCACTCAGCATTTGACAGCAGCTCTGCTTTCTCACTTTTCTATTCCCTCACAGAAAAAAAGGTCATTTTTTAAAAACTCTCTCGGTTATTCTGGGCTGCTGTTGCTCACTGCCATCCCAGCCGTACCAGCACTCATTGCCATTCCCGCCCGATTCCAGCCCGCGTCGGGTGTTGCTGGGAGACCGAGTGCAGAAAATAAATAAATAAATAAATATCTGAATTATTGTCAGGAAAGGCTCATGTCCAAAGCGCACCACACCGACCCTCCCGTGCCCGATTCTCTGCGTAGGGAGCCTCACTCGGGTCCCCGCGGGCACAGAACGCCCTCAGGGCGGGTCTCCCCTCAGGGCCGGGCTCCCCTCAGGGAACACCGCCATGTTCCCGGCGCCGCCTGCCCTCACGCCCCTCGGTCCCGAGGCCCATCCCCGAGCCTTTCTCCTCAGTATCCCGTCGCGGGGTCCCGCTGATGTCGGTGCGGGTCCCGGTTCGCCCCGGGTTCTCTCAGGTCTCACCTCATCCCCGCCTCCCCCGCCGCGCCTTCGAACGGCCCGCCGGGCGCATGCGCACAGCGCGCTCCGGGCAGGCGGCCCGGCCGCTCCCGCCCGCCGCGGCTTCACGGCGCCCTCTGCGCACGCGCCGCCCGCGCGGCTTCACCGCGCGCTTCGCGCAGGCGCAGCGCCGCTGGCGGGGGGGGCGGGCGCGCGGCGCGCTCACCGCGCAGGCTCGGCGGGGCCGGGACGCGCGATGCGCGTGCGCGGCGGGCGCGGGCGGGGCGGGGGCGCAGGCGCGCTGCGGCCGCGCAGCCGGTGATGGCGGCCGCGGCGGCGCTGCGGGGCGCGGGCCCATGAGGCGGCGCAGGCCCCGGGCACCCGGCGGAGCCAGCGAGGGGCGGCGGCGCCATGGCGGGAGTGTTCGACATCGACCTGGACCAGCCCGAGGAGGCGGGCTCGGACGAGGAGCTGGAGGAGGGGGTGAGAGCGGCGGGCGGGCCGGGGAGGGAGCGGGGGAGGCCGCGGGGCCCGAGGGAGGGAGGGCGCGGGAGGCGCCGCGGGGCCGGGCGGGGGCCGCGCTGGGGCGGCGGCGGGAGCGCGGAGAGGCCGCGGCTGGGGCCGGGCGGAGCCCGAACCGCCCCGGGACAGGCGCGGCCGGAGCGCGCCGGGGCCGCGGGCAGTGGCGGAGCTCTCCCCGCCCGGAGTTCGGCGTCCGGAGCGCGGCACAAGCGCCGCTGCGGGGTTTCTTTAATTATTTCTGTACTGTCACATGTCCGAACGTCAGTGCGGGAATGCCGATCTTTCTGGAGCCGGGGAAAGTCGCTGCTCTCGCGCCAAAATTAAAAGGCGAGGTTTGAAAGGCTGCGCTAGGCGGGTCAGCGCTGCGCGCATCCCGGGCTCCCAGCAGCGCACCTGACAGAAATTGCACTTTGCGGCTCGTGATGCTCATCTGGGCCCTGCCAAAGCCTCAGGGGATTCTATTGCATCATCTCTGTTTATGTTTTTCTAGGTCTTGTGTGGTTTTTTAATGTTGTTTTGTATATTAACCCTTTGCTGTTGCTCAAACTGCCAGTGTGGGTTTTTTCTGCTCTTTAAGTACTAATGACATTCTTGGAGTCCTTGAGATCATGGAACTATTTGGATTGGAATGGACTTAAAAACATTTGAGGCCATTGGCAGGGACACCTTCCCCTCTCCCAGGTGGTTCCAGCCTCTGTCCTTGGACACTTCCAGGGATGAAGCAACCACAGCTCCTCTGGGCACCCTGTGCCAGGGTCTCCCCACCCTCCCAGGGCAGAATTTCCCCCAATATTTAATCTAAACCTCCTGCTCTTGTGAAAAGTCCCTTCCATGTTTGCTGTAGATTCCCTCCGGGTTCTTCCCTTGGGGAGATAAGCAGATATTCTGTTACCCTCACTCCATGGAACCTGCAGGGACTTTGTTTGACAGCTGAAGGCTTGAAATCTTCTCAGCCTGCAGGAGAAGCTCTGTCTGTCACCTCAATAATCAATAAAACACTTGGCTTTGGAAAACGTTTCTTGCATCACCCTGTTAGTGCTGCCAAGAACAGGTTCTGATCGAGGTGCCCAGAAAGTTGAGTTTGTTCTCTCGTGTGTTCCTGTACTTCAGTCTGGGGGAACAATGGAACCATTGTGGATTTTAGAACCTTGCCGTGACCGACATCTCTCTGGACTTTGGCAGCCCTGATTGGTCTCAGGTGCCTTTTGGCAAACAGATAAAGAGGGTGAGAATGGGCTTGGGATGAAAACAGCCTAAAAGAAGGAAATGGAAGGGCAGGGAAGGAGGGGACCTCAGGAAGGTGTGAGGGGACAACATTGCAGTGAGTCACCTGCACAGGGGGTGTGTCCTGCTGGGAGCAGAGAGGACGCAGCCAGAGCAGGGCACATCAAGGGGCACACTCTGGTCTGTGCTGTCAAATTTCTGCTGTTGCCCAAAACCTCTGAGTCCAGGAGGAGCCCAGGGAGCTCAGCCGTGGGTTTGAGTAGGCACAGCCATCCTGGAAAATCTAAAGGGTTGTTTAAAAGGAGTTTCCTCAAAAGCCATGTGGTTGTTTGCACTAATTATTATGGTGAAAAAAGCCTCAGCCTTAATTTGTTTGTAATAAAGGAAACAATGTATGGAGTGAAGGGCTGGTGGCTTCCCAGAGCCTTTCTTGGTGTTGTGAAGTGAGAAGGAGCCCTGAAAAAATACCAGCATGGTATCTGAAGTGACTTTTGGTTAAATTAATACTGAGAATGGAACCCAAAGTTCACAGAGCAAGAGCAGCACAGCAAACTCTGCCAGAGGCATTGGGTAACAGGAGGAGTTGCTCTGGGAACTGAGGGGTGTTTATTCTCTGGGTTGAATTTTTAAAAATTCATTTGTTGGCATCTAAGAGTGGGGTCAAAGGCAGCTCTAGTGGCTTTTGTTGTGAAACATGTCAATAAGCTGGATTTCTCTAATAAATGTCAACAGGAGGACATGAGCTGGAAACAAACCCGATCTTTTGGACTCCTTAATTGCCTGTGGTGTTCATAGGTGGATCCAAGAGTTAAATTCCCCTTTAGATCACCCAAAATAAACCAGCCTCTGTAAACTTTAACGTTGAAATGGTCTGGAAGCTGTTGAAAGTTTTGAGTTTTCTTTGGTTAGTGTTTTCACTTGGATAATATTTTAAAATGCACTCCTTGGCTTGGGCTGGTTTTTGCAGATCTCAGTGGTTTTCTTTTTCTTCTCCTTCTCTGAATTTCACAAGTCACTCAGGATATTTCTGCTCAGTCTGTAGGTCCCAGGCTGTTCCCCACGAACTCACAGTTGTTATTTTGTGTCCATACTTGTAGAAATCAGAATGTGACAGTGCAGTCTGTAGCTCACCAGAAGCTGCCCCTGACATTCTATTTGCATTCATCCCAGCTGTCTGCTGCCTTTGCACTTTTGCCATGCAGAGCCACAGTCAGAGGGAAGGGATCAGGTTCAAAATTCTTTGAGGGAAATATCTCTGTAGAATTAAATCTCACTGCTTAATGGTGGCTGGTTCTGGTGCTGAAACTTCTTCAGTATTGATTATTGGTCAGAAAATGTGTTTCACATCAGAGTAAAGCTGAATTCTTTCATCACCATTGGGATTTCACTTACCAATGTAAAATAATAAAACTTTCTCAGTAGATTTTTAGTGCAGAGGAGACCCAGTTCATCTCTTCAGAAAATCTTTATTATTGATCTGATTTGCATAGTGCTGCAACAGGACTCAAAAGTGTCTTTCTAAGAGGAATTTTAAAGAAAATTGCAGTACCTTAAGGTTTTTCAAGTTCACTTGGGGCTGTGAAATTGTGCCTCTGATATTTGAGTGATTGAGTAACAATGCAGCCAGGTAAGGCAGGGCTTCCCTGTGTCACTGTTTGTACTGCAAATCTGGCACAGAGTTTAGTACATTTTTTATCTTCTGCTGATAATTTTTTATTCCTGACCAATTTAATTATATATTTTGTCTTTTCAAACTTAAAAAGTTGTAAACCACATCAGTGCATTTTTTTTAATGCTTTCCTTTTTCTAATTTATCTTTCTTCTACCTTTCTCATCCTCAGGGTCAATTAAGTGAGAGCATGGACCATGGAGGAGTTGGCCAATATGACCTGTAAGTTGCTGCTAGAAAATATTCTGTACCATTCATGCCCACCACAAATAAGTTCTCATTTTGTTACATCGTTAAGCTAAATAGAAAATTTTATCATTCTGGTTCCATTTTGAGTCGTTTTTAGATGTTTCGCTATTTCCTCACATTAAAATTTGTCAATTGTATCTTGAAATAAAACAATAATAATAAAAATAATTCTGCTGAAAGCTGCTGTTTGTCTTTTGATCCTTGTTTCTCCTAACAAATCTCTTGCCTTTGAATAATATTTGGATGTAACGATATAATATGGATATAATGATATAATATGGATATAACAATATAATATGGATATAGTGATATAAAGAAATATCTGAGGCAGTTTGAGGTTTTCATCCTCTAAACTTGATTCTGGTGTAATGCAGATGTATTGTGCATTAAATTGAAGGGGTTTGAAGGAAATCTTGCTACTATAAATCCCCAAAATCTGCAGGCAGCCCTCTCAGTGCAGGATGCACTTTGCACACAATAAACAATAATTCCTGCAGGTCTCTGTCACTGTTACTCAGACTCTTCCCAGGGAGTCAGTGCTTTCATTTGCTCACTCCTCAGTCCCAGACAGGCTCACAGCCTCTTTCTGCTTTTCTGCAGAGGGATGGAGCATTGTGAGAAGTTTGAGATTTCAGAGACCAGCGTGAACAGAGGCCCTGAGAAGATCCGGCCCGAGTGCTTCGAGCTGCTGCGCGTGCTGGGCAAGGGCGGCTACGGCAAGGTCAGAGCCCTGGGCCTGAGCCCTGCCCCCCTCAGTGCCCCCTTGCTTTGCTCTCCTTCCCCCTCTCTGAAAAATCCATTCTGCCAGAGGTGGGATGGGGCAGAGCCACCCCAGCTGCCGGGGTGGGCACTGAGGTCCCTGGCAGGGCTGGAGCAGCAGGGCATGTCCCAGAGTCTTCTGCATCCAGCCTGTGCCTTGTGCCTCCTGGTTTGGGGGTGATCTCCTCTCTCTCTGCCTCTTGCCTTGTAGCTTGTGGGTGATCTCCTCTCTCTTTTTCTCTTGTCTCATTGTTTGTGGGTGATCTTCTCTCTCTCTGCCTCTTGCCTCATATTTTGTGGGTAATCTCTCTCTCTGCCTCTTGCCTTGTAGTTTTGGCTGATCTCCTCTCTCTGCCTCTTGCCTCATTGTTTGGGGATGATCTCCTCTCTCTCTGCCTCTTGCCTTGTAGCTTGTGGGTGATCTCCTCTCTCTTTTTCTCTTGCCTCATTGTTTTGGGTGATCTCCTCTCTCCTTTTCTCTTGCCTCCTGGTTTGTGGCTGATCTCCCCTCTCTCTTGCCTCATAGTTTGTGGGTGATATCCTCTCTCTCTCTCTCTCTTGCACAACTTTTCTTTTTAGCTTGTGGCAGTTCATGCAGCTGAAATAAGTGATTGATTGCCTTTGTGTTGCTGTTGTCCAGGTGTTTCAAGTACGAAAAGTAACCGGAGCAAACACCGGGAAAATATTTGCCATGAAGGTTCTTAAAAAGGTAACCCGAATTTCACTACTTTCTCAATCTAAAAAAACATAAATCTATCTCTCCATTTTAGGATTATCTAATGATTTAATATACCTAAGAATAAGTTCTAGGATATATACAGTTTTTACTCAGATTTAGTTGGAATTAAAATTAAACTTTGAATTTTTCTGTCAGGGTAGTTCTCAGCAGCTCATTTAAACAGGTCCTTTCCAAGCTAAATTTTTGTGTGATTCTATGAAATAAAGACAAACTTCTGTAAGAAACCTCTTACGCAGATACTGCGGTGAAATGTAATTTTTTAATGCTGTTGCTAACTCCTATGTAGTGTTGTAATTTAATAAGCTCAGAATTGAACTCAGTATAAAAGTCTGCCTTGTTTAGCATGTTCTGTGCTCACCTATCCCTGCTTTTACAGGCAATGATTGTAAGGAATGCCAAGGATACAGCTCACACAAAAGCTGAGAGGAATATACTGGAGGAAGTGAAGCATCCCTTCATTGTAGACTTAATTTATGCCTTTCAGACTGGTGGAAAACTCTACCTCATCCTTGAGTATCTCAGTGGTCAGTATATGACATTCTTTTTTCTTTCTTGGGGTCTTGCACAATCAAAAATTTCGGGTTCTTACCCTACAAGTAAAAGGCCAATTAATGATGGCTTGATGTCTTAAACTGAAACAGGTTTGTATTAAAAATGCACAGAAGAACATGAATAAACTTTGTAATTCCATACAGTAAAGAGGAATGAAACATAAAACAATTGTTTTTCATGACAGTACAAGAGAGAAGGGGTTTTAAAACTTTTCCTTCCACTAGATTTGTCATTTTTGTGTGTTCTGTGCAATCCTGAGGGTTTAGTCCTTGCAGGTTCTTTGTGACAGAAGAAAGTGTTACCCTTATTTCATGGTTAGGGAAACAGACACAGAAGCAATTTTTTCCAAGCTGTAACTACAAAAAACAGGGACAGAAATGCTCTTGGTTTTAAATGCTGATTTCTTCAGGCTGCTGGAATCCTGAGGGTGACAGAACAGTGGCTCAGTTGTTTTTTTGTGAAACAGCCTGTGGTACAGCAGGCAAAAATACCTGTTGCTTATAGTTTTCCTAGAAAATAGACTTTGGACTGACTTAAAATGATACTTTTAATTGAGTACAATCTATTTTTTCTGATGACAGGAGGAGAACTATTTATGCAGTTAGAGAGAGAAGGGATATTTATGGAAGACACAGCCTGGTAAGTGAAGCTATTTTTGTAAATTAATAGTTTGGGTTTTTTTTCCAAGTGCTTAAACTATATTTAACTACTCATTCATTTTAGAGGGTAGTGAAAGAGCAGTTCAGAGGGTTTGGGGAGGGTGTACATGTGCTGCCCTCACCAGTTTGTGCTGGTGGAACTCCAGTCCTACAACAGAGGAGATTCCACTGCCTCAGTGAGGCTCTGTCCATAGGGCAATGGTCAATGTTTGGGGGTTGAAAACTGTGAAAGATTTGCTTAAGATGCTCTGCATGATTGAATCTGTCTGATTTTTGTTCCTTTCCAGCTTTTACTTGGCAGAAATCTCCATGGCCCTGGGGCACTTGCATCAGAAAGGAATCATCTACCGGGACCTGAAGCCAGAGAATATCATGCTCAATCACCAAGGTACAACTCTGGGCATGAACCAGGCTGCCAGGCCTCTGAAAACAATTCTCCCAAGGGTCACACACCTCAGTTTGAGGTGAATCTCCTTAGAACAGAGGCAGGGTTGTAGCACTCCTGGGATAAGTGAAGAGCTGCCAGAGCTGATTGCCCTCAAACACAAATCCTTGTTTTAATGGGCCACAGCAAGCTCAAGTTCATGTTTTGAGTGGTTGATTTGCCATTTCTGCACCTCTGGATTTTTTTTCTTCTGCTGGATCATTGTGAAGTAGAACCTGTGACATTTTAGTCAATGGGGGTGACTGATGGTAGGAAAGGCACTTTGGGCAGGATGTCAGGTCATCAGTGGCTGAAATGACTGAGCCAGCAGCTGGCACCTCACTGACAGCAGTTTCAGTTCCTGGTTGCACTGCCCCAGTGACTGTGCCACTGATTAGTCTGGCACTCTGTACCACCCAGAATTCTCATGTTTTCCTAAACAACATATTTACTTAGTCTGAGTCTTTGTACTGAATTATTCAGGGCACTTTACAGTTTGGTGAAGATGGTTCTGTGAATTTTGAAGCAGGCAGTAAAATTCAGTAACCTACTTTTTTAGCTAAATGATGCTCTACAGTCTTTAAATACATTTGTCTGTATTTGAATAAGTTCTGGGAGTTTGTCAAGTGGCAGCACTTGGTTTTCTCTGTAAGTGTGATTACCTTGTTCTGTTTTATAGCTGCATTGCTTTGTCAGACCATATGTGGAAGTAATTCAAAGTAATTACATACCCATGTTAAAAATTCCTGATTTTTCTCAATGTTATTTCTACAAATGGCAGAATTCTGACAAGTCTTAAATCTGATTTATTTAATTTCAGGTCATGTAAAACTGACTGACTTCGGGTTATGTAAAGAATCCATTCACGATGGAACAGTCACACACACATTCTGTGGAACAATTGAATACATGTGAGCTGCACCATGAAACACAAAATATTGCTCTGCTCTGGGGGTAATGCCTGTGGTTTGCCTTTTTTAACTGGTGGTTCATATGTTCAGTCACTTTGGACAACTTGACTTGATAAATGAGGTTTTATTTAAAAACTAGCAGTCACAATTAATATTAATCTCATTAAAACACTCCCATATTTTTGATTTTTCTGCTTATAGGGCCCCTGAAATCTTGATGAGGAGTGGGCATAACCGTGCTGTGGACTGGTGGAGTTTGGGGGCATTAATGTATGACATGCTGACTGGAGCAGTAGGTGCACACTTATAATTGCATGGTTTTCCCTTTGTAGCTTTTGTGCTTCCCTGTACCTAACTCAGCTGCATGTATTATATATACTATATATTCCATATATTATATATATACACACTGCAAGTAAGATAGAACCAAAATCCAGCTCTCAGGTTTGACTACTGACATGAGCTGCTTTTATCCAGTCTTTTTGCAGTAATTTTACCTGCTTTATAAATGACTGAAGTGAGTTCTGTGTACACAAATTAAAGATCTGAACAAGTCCTCTGTTTTTCCTCCTTTTTCAATGGTGCTTTCCAGCCTCCTTTCACTGGGGAGAACAGAAAGAAAACAATTGACAAGATTCTCAAGTGTAAACTCAACTTGCCTCCCTACCTCACACAAGAAGCCAGAGATCTGCTTAAAAAGGTAAAATTTTAATGATTGTTACTACTCCACATGTATGTAGAAAATAGAAATATAATGATACCACTGTGGCTGTTCAGTTCCAGCTTGATTTGTTACTGATTAAATCACTTTTTTGCTGAGTGGTGCAGGAAGTGATTTCCCTTGAAAATACAACTGTTTTCAAGTGAATGCAGATTTTCCTGATGGTTCTGTATTCATTCTGCACAGTACTCACTGAAGTGATGATTCATGGCACAACTAGTCTGGTTATAACAACGTAACTAATTCTGCTTTTTTGGCTGTTATTTCTCATCAAGCTGCTAAAAAGAAATGCTGCCTCACGTCTAGGAGCTGGTCCTGGAGATGCTGGAGAAGTTCAGGTAACTGGAACTTAACTTGAGACTTCTTAAATGACCTCACTGAAAATAAAACAGCTTTGAAGGCACCTCAGGGAAGGAGAGTGTCTGTCTTGAAGGGTAATGAGCAGAAAGGCAGCCACATGTGACAGACAACTCAGCAAAACCTGAACTCTTTAAAGCTTAACAAAAGCAGCTGTATGGCTATTTGATAATTTCAGATTTAGAAAATAACTTCTATTCTTTAGCTGTGTCTTGCAGTAGATCTTTTCTAGCAGTTGCACAATGCTAATTGTGCAGCCTGGAAGGGTGAGGATGCTCAGCAGTCACATGAAAACCTTGCCAGCCCTGTATTAGTGCAGCTCCCTGAAGGGAAAAGTGGCATTCCAGCCTGACTTTGTTTTTGTGGTGATATTGACAAGTGTTAGAGAGTCCTCCATATTTCAGAGCTCTGCTGATTTGTCATTAATGCAGTGTTTTGTCATGGTTTAATTCTGGAGCTGGAAAATGCAGAGGTGTTTTACACGTACACTGCCTTTTTCTGACACTTCCAAGGAAATGGGGACGTGTGTCTGACTTGGAGGTGTGATCTCAGTTCTCAGCTCCTGCAGCTTCTCCAAGGTCGTGCTGCAGATGTTCCACACCAGACCAAATGTGATTTTGGGAGGAAACACCCCAAGCAGGGTGTGGCTGATGTTCCTGGTGGAGCTGTGTGCCCTGGGGCAGTGCTGACTGTGCTCTGTCCCCCCTGCAGGCTCACGCCTTCTTCAGACACATCAACTGGGACGAGCTGCTGGCACGCAAGGTGGAACCTCCTTTTAAACCCTTATTGGTATGTACTGGGAATACTGGGAGAGAGATGTGCCCTGTGTGCCTGTGGCAAAGCTCTTAATAAAACTGAGAAAGGTTCACTTCACCAACTGGAGTGCCCTGATCCCTGGTACTGGAGTTCTGTCACTCAGGGGACAGATCCACCCTCAGTTAAAGCTGGCAGATCTGATCTGGCACCTGATCTGCTTCAGTCTGAATTCCTCCTGCTTCTGACCCATAGGTTAAACAGACCTGCAGGTGCAGTTCACTCTGAGATCAGCTTCTAAACCCTCTACAGTAAGTCAGCACGTAGTTTCAGCTAGATAGAGTTGCTAAGCAAAAGTAATTGAAATCACCTAATTAAGCATTTTCTGTGTTTGCTTATTAATCTTTACAATGCATCTTGTGCATTATGAGCAGTTGTTAAGAGTTTACCTCAAACCAGTAATGTGATGAAGAAGTTTTTATTATCCCATCCTATATTTGGATGGGATTTTATTTTATTTTATTTTATTATCCCATCCTATTTTTCCCTCTGGGTACAATCAGCCCCAGCAGCTGTGGGTGTTGCCACCTCTGTAATTCCCAGCTACTAAAATTCTCACCTAAAACTGGCTAAAGCATCACTAATGTCAAACATTCTACAGCATGGGGACTCCAGACCCCTTTCCCCTCAGAAAGACTCAAGATTAAAATTTCCAAATATTTATCTGAAGGTGGTTTTGGGTTTTTCTGTTAGTAGCAGTTTTATGGAAGTTTCTTATATAAACCAGATGGTTTTTCAGTTTGTGCTTCCATGGTTGCATGAAGGCCTGCACAAATAAATACCTGCTGCCTTTCCAGTGACACATGGGAATAAAGAAGGGATTTTGGAATTACTGCTGTTCTTTGAGCAAATGAAACCATATTCCTCATAATCACTTATTCCAGAGCTATCCTCTATCCCTCAGACTATAAACACTTCTGTATCTGCAAAAATGGGACAAAACTATCTGGAGAGGCCTCCAAAAACTAAATAGTTGCAACTGTTCTATACTGGTTGTGACAAGGGCTAAACTTGCAAGAAACTGGCATTGTATTTCTAAAAGTTTTTGTTGTAATTTTAGATTTTTTTTAAGGCATCTTTTTAATTCGTGTTCCTTTTTGATCCATAATTTTTGCCCCTCCCCCTTGCCTTTATTTCTCAGTGTCAGTGCCCATAGTGACCTCCCATGGCAGCGACAGGATTCCGACACCACTCCAGGGTTTTCCTCCAGCAGAGCTCTGCCAAAACCCATGGAATGAACTCCATCCAGAGGCTGCACTGCTCACCGCTGAGCCATTTGGTTGATATCTGTAATATAAACCCTTAATCATTTTGTTTTTGCAAAGCAATCTGAAGAGGATGTGAGCCAGTTTGATTCAAAGTTTACACGTCAGACACCTGTTGATAGCCCAGATGACTCAACTCTCAGTGAAAGTGCCAACCAGGTCTTTCTGGTGAGTGAGCAGGGACTGGAGAGGGGTTTGCTGCTGGGAATGGGGGCATTTCACCTAAATCCATTCTATTGACTCCTAACACCGTGAAGCAAACTCTCATAACTGAACCCAAATCCTGTAACAGATTTGAAATGTTTGAAGGCTTTGAAAATACTTTGGTTATTGCTGACATTGTCTTTATCCAGCAGCCAGCAAACAATGCTGCCCCTGTGGCATGTCAGCATTCTGATTGAGAGCTGCACTGTGAACCCTGCCCATGCAGAGACAACAATGGCCAATGCAGAGAGCAAAGTTCATTAAATTGAGTGTGCAAAATTCATTAAATTGAATCTGATCTGAGGAGAAATAGCTGGGGTGTAGCAACTCCCTGAAGTGCCACTGTTTGCTTCAAGGAGTGAGGAAGGGTTCATCTGTCTACATTGACTCTTCTTTTTATAATTTTCCGGTAATAATCAGATTTTCATAAATGCACAAGTGATCCTGAATGCCTGCTTGCCTGTGAGCTGCAGTGCCTTTTTCCTGTTTTGCAGGGTTTTACGTATGTGGCTCCATCTGTACTTGAAAGTGTAAAAGAGAAATTTTCTTTTGAACCAAAAATTCGATCACCTCGCAGATTCATAGGTAGCCCTAGGACACCTGTCAGGTACTTTATCTTCTTTTTCTTTTTTCTTTTTTTTTTTTTTTTTTTGTAATACAGCTTTTGACAAGTTGTTGAAGCAGAAATACAGAAATTTTGTAGAAATACAAAATACAGCCTTGCTTCTGAGTAAGCCCAGCACTTCCATTAGAAGTGATTCTGTTTTATAAACCACAGTATTAAAGACAAGTCTGGGGTGTTGGGCAGCACATGAAGTTCTAATTTGTTGCTTTTCAGTGCTGATAGAGCCTCAGTGGTGACTTTGATACAGCTAAAACTGTTCCAGAACATCCTAAGCACTAAAGAACTGTGTTAGTACAGAAAAACCCTTCTGCTATCACATCAAAATGAGAGAATTTTACAGGAGGCTGTGACAGAAACCGGACTTGGAAATTCCTCAAAGTCCTGGAATTGAAAGGAAGAATTAGAATTGCTTCTCCATAGGAATTTGAGTGCAGTTCCCTGCAGAGCAGGGGAACCCCTTGGTGCTGTGTCTGTGTCTCTGATTTTCTGTATTTGTTGTTTTAAAGCCCTGTCAAGTTCTCCCCTGGGGAGTTCTGGGGAAGAGGTGCTTCTGCCGGCACATCCACCACCCAGGCACCTGTGGAATACCCCATGGAGAGCAGTGGAATCGAACAGATGGATGTGACAGTCTGTGGAGAGGCTTCAGCACCACTTCCAATCCGCCAGCCCAACTCTGGGCCCTACAAGAAACAGGCTTTTCCCATGATCTCCAAGCGGCCGGAGCACCTGCGCATGAACCTATGACAGCACCACCCTGGCAGCCTCAAGGTGCACACCAGAACGGACAGGAGCCCCCTGGAGCTGAAATTTGAGGGCTTGTTTGGTTTACTTTTAAAAAGTGACAGTATCAAAGAATCGGTCATTGCACAGAGAGACTTGGAAAGCAAAGAAAAACGGATTTTTTTTTCCTGTCAATCAATGGTGCATAAAAAAAAAAAAAAAAAAAACAAACTTTAGCAAATGGTATTGCAGAACTCTAGGCACATCATCTTACTGATTCCAGTGACATCTTCTCACCTTATCAAGGATCTTTCAGCTTGAGAGCTCGAAACTGACAGTATTAGGGGGCAGGATGTTGCTTCAGAATCACTGGTGTAGTCTGAATGTGTCAGGAGGGTTGGCCCTTTCACTAGGCAGGGTTTGGAATGCCTGCAGGCCTGCAGCTGAGGGCTAATTAGCATGCAAGCCTCGTTAAGCGGTTTCCTACAATGGGATGGAATCAAAGAGGAAAGCTAAACTTAATTGGTGTTCACATTCAAAACATAATGAGTTTTTTATATATATATATATAAAAATATATATTTTTCAAATAGATTTTTTGATTCAGCTCATTATGGAAAGTATCCCAAAATGAAAAAGGCAAACTTAATTGGTTGCTGTGAAGAAAAGTTCAAGGCTCTAGTTCTGATTCTCCTCCTCATGAACCAACCAATCAATAAATGAATCACTCACTGACCAGCCTGGCAGTGTGGGGTGGGAGAGAACTGTTTCCCTGCTTCCCCAGCTGAAATCCCTGTTTGTTCCTGCACAGACAAATGGATTGAATCAAACAGCAGTGCTGCTATGTTCTAGGCTTAACTGGAAGCCATGGGCTCACCCACGTCCTGCTTATTTCATGCCTGTCCTCAGCAGACATTTCACTGGGAAACATCACTTTGGTGCAGCTGGGCACAGCTTGGCAGCTCAGATTCTTACCCACAGAGATCAACAGTGAGCAGAACACAAGGTCAGAAACCTCTAGGAAGTACCACAGGAAACACAGACAAATCCTCCAGAGAATAAGGAAATCAAATATTTTTGTAACCAGTGGGTAAGAATTTGAGGATTTTTAAAATTATTATTATTATTAATGAAATTTTGCTTATGGTAGTTTCCTGCCATTATACATTTCTAAATTTATCAACATTTTTTTTTCTATGCTGGGGCAATAAATTTGCTGATTGTATGAGAAAAGAAAAGTGTTCAATGGCCTTTCAGTGAATGTCTTCCACAGTGGGTCAGAACTTTAGCAAAAACTTTAATTTAGCAAACATGTTCTTAAGGACACTATTTATGTTTTTAAAATTGTCACAATCTGTACAACTGACTTACAGGTACAAAGAATAAAATAAAGGTAAAACTTTACCTTACTTTAAATACTTCCTGCCTTAAAGAGAAAGCATTTCCATGAACATAGCTGGTGAAAGGGTTAATATCTGCAGAGCTTTACCCTAGGTTAGTGTGGATGGTGTGTGTGTGTGTGGAGATGATCATGCAGCTGCATACAAGTCCTGTCACTTTTTGCCTGCCACACGTTGCATTATCTTTTAGTCAAACTGTGCAAAGTCTACTTCTGGTGTTTCACAACTGTAGGGATTTTTTTATTCTAGATTCTGCTTACTCTGTGGATACTGAATCTTTTTGAGCCATAGGATCCAAGCCATAAAACTCTGTAAGCATTGAATCCAAGCCCAGTGCTCTTTGCTGAAATTGGCAGAAGGATTCAGAGATACCTTGATGCTATCAAAAAACCAACACATAAAAATGGTTATGATTGAGAAAAAATTAGGGGTTATTTTTTTGTTTTTACTTCCTGATAAGCCTTTTGTTGAAAAAAATATTTTTTTTTAATAGTTTTAGCAGAAAAATCAAGTTACCTTACAGTGACGTACTGGAGGATTGCCATTGTTCATTGGTGACGTGGCCATGGGTGATTTGGTGGAACCAAAATCCAGGAGTGTTTGCACTGGGCCTGTGTGCAAACACAGCACCTGGACTTTGATGACCTTCACTGAGGATAAAGGAACTTGGTTTAAAAACAACAAAAAAATAGAACTTTTTAGAGGCAGATCTCTCTTGGTCCTAGTTACAGCTAACAGTTGCTTTTTGCTTCTGGACAGAAGTGTCCAGTGGAATTGGTTTAATGGCTGGCAAGAATGGCAAGAGTTGTTTGTCTGAGTTCACTGATCAGTCACAAACCCAACCCATTGGTTCTCCAAGGAAATTCCATGTACTGGCAATGTTTCAGCCCCTGGATTGTAAAATGAATTCCATGTACTGGCAATGTTTCAGCCCCTGGATTGTAAAATGAATTCCCTACCATGACTGTGAAACTTTGGGAGTGTGACTCAGACAGCAAGCACACACTATGCAATATGGTTTATCCTGTATTTATTTGTAAAAATATCAGACATAGATCCTCTATATATATATATAATAGTGTCAAAATTACTAGTTGTGAACTGAGGGGAGTGGAGTTCTAGCTCCTGTCTGGCTATTTCAGATAAGTGCAGAATGCATTGAATATTGGAGAGCTTAACAAGTGCTTTCTTTTGTTCATTTAAAAATGTCTTAAATTTTTCATTAGAGTATAGAATCTTATTTTTTTTATTTTGTACAAGCTGCGCTTTTTTAATTATAATCACGGAAAAATTCACTATAATTTGATTTTATAGGATTTTTGTAGCATTACAAAAATATAGTAAAACTGAGGTTAATACCTGTTGTGGCTAACCATATAAAAGTATTAAATCTTAAACTTGAACAAAAGTCATATTTTTTTTTACTAGATGTTAAATAGGGAAATATTTTGTTCTGCAGGTCATTACCAGAAAAGGTTTCTAGGTCAGCTGTGTTACCAGCAGTTTTTCTTTTTCCCATTTGATGCAGAAACTCTTCTGGTAGAAGATATTCAGAATTCCATCATTTTTCTCTGTGGGAGTGATGCCATTCGTGTACTAAATTGTAATTTTGGGAATGCTGGAATAATTCCTACCAAGACTGTCTTAATTGTGCCATCTGACATTTGAATGTCATCCTGGTATTAGCTCATAATAAAAGATAAAAATCAACGACTCAGTTGTTCTTTTGGATATCCCTTTTTTCTTGCTGTGCTGTTTCAAAGCTGAACTGCTGGAGAACATTTCATATTTGAGTCCACTCTGAGTGGACAGCTGAAGTTGATTTTGGGTCTGTTCTCTTTTCAGTATTAAGTCCCAATCTGTGTTAATCAAAAAGTGCATCAAACATTGAGGCTGTTGTGGTTTTAGGGCAGATGTTTGGGGTTTGGTTGGTTTATTTAAATTCTCTCTCTGCAGCAGGCTTGTTGCTGTTTCATTTTCCCAGTTCAGTTTATCCAAAGGAGAAATCCTTAAGAACAAAGCAAATTACTTGAATATTTTTCCTGCAAATCCTTGTGCACAGGTCCCATTTATCAACTTCTCCAGTTGCTCTTTTCTAGGCTAAATCCATCTGGAGCTGTCTGCAGGAACACCTTGAGCTGCCTTAGCAGAAACAAAGGTAATCCCTGTCCTGGTTTCCATCTCTCACACTTTACTGCAGCTAAATATCCTCAAGAGCTAAAGAAGGTGGATGTGAATAGCAACTAAATGCAAATTTAAACATATGTTAATCCAAGTGACCTATTTGTTTTTATTTTAGGAAGGAGGTAGGCCCTAAGTGTAACAGGAAACGTAAATCATTGTCTTTGCTGACAGCTCTAATGGGAAATGCAGCAGGAATTCCCTCAGAAATGAAGACCCAAGAGAGATTCCTTCTGCTGCTTTCCCCTGGGTTCTTGGGCTCTTAAAAAGTGGCTGTTGGTTGTCATTTGTCACCTTGTGTGTCCCTGCAGAGCCAGAGCTGCTGGCCTGGACCAGGAGGGGCTCCTGGATCACAGAGGATGCAATTCTGCATGTCAGGTACTCACTTTAAAAATGACTTGTTTGTTTGATTGATGAAGTGTAAATCCAAACCAGTTGAACAACATCTCTTTTTATTCTTGCTTTTTTAATAAAACATTTTGTTAATGTTATTTGGTTTGGATAGAAACACCAACAGAAAGAGAGAAAGAAGAGAAAATGTTCCCTGATTCCTCTTTTTGACCTATCTCCACACTTACTGAAGTTGTTCCTACAATGCTGTAGACAAAGACCAAAGGATCAGGGTTGATTTAAAGCACCAACACTTTGTTGTGCTCCATAAAATAATCTTGGTGAGCTTTACAGGCCAGATGTAATGATATTTCTTAGTTTGACTGTTCCATCTCATTAGATTTTTATTCTGAATTCTGGATTCTGCCCTTGGAGCTGTGCCTTTGGGGTATTCAAGTGAGTGTTTCACTTTCTAATTGTTTTCCCTGAATTTACAAGTTTCCTAAATGTCTTCAGGCAAGAGAAGCTGGAGTTAATGGTAACTAAATGTAACTTTCCTGTGACAATCATTTGAGTTAAGTTTTCAGTCTGATCTGAACAGCAAAGTGAAAAAAGCAAATCAGGGAAGAAAGTGAGGTTACACAGAAGTTAGTGCTAGAAATAATATTAAAAATCATGAATAAATTGTAACACTTGAAGGGTTTTTGTTTTCTTCAACCAGAAAAATATACCTGGCAGTGATCAGTTGTGCTTACATGAGTTAATACCAAAACAATAAGGAATCTGCTTCCTTTATTCAACATGCACCAAACAAATAGATTAAAATGCATTTATTCTCTCTGATTTTTATGCAAACTACAAATTGCAAATAGAGTATAAAATAGATTCTCCCCTGTAAGAAAATCTGGCTCCTATTATGACAAAAATATAGTATTAAAGATTTCTTTTAAAAATACCAGCTTTATAAAATGCTAAGTAAAAACCTAACATCCAGTGGTTGGTTTAAAGCCAAAAGATGAAGCCAAGGATCCATTAGAAGCCTACAAGAACCTAAAGGGGAAGTATCTTATTCTTGTGCTTATCTACAGGTGCAGTGAGAAATAGTTGCTGTTCCAGGTGCATTAAAAATCTCATTTCTCTCATTTACTGGGCAGCATGAAAGATCTTTAATGCCAGGAGTGACAAGCAGCTCTAACTCTCACTGCAGTCCAGAGGATAAAATTTGCTCATAATCTTAATAAAATCAGCAGGTTGACCTTTTGGCTTGAGTTGTGTTAGAAGGATAAATAGAGTTTAGTACAGTCTGGAACCCTACTGAACCTCTAAAAGAAAATGTTGAATTAAGAAATGCAGCACATTTCAAGGATTTGTCTGTTTCCTATGAGAATCACAAGAGAAGCAATGCTGGCTTTTTCTGCATTCATTCTGGAAAGTTTTCTCTACTTAGAAAAGGTCAAGTTGCCATTTTCTGCAGGGTTTTAAATACATGGTATGTGGAATTTGGAAACTTTCCTTGTGCCACCTACAGTTTAATGTGCAGTAAACTGAAAAACCTTAGTGTGAACAAACAAACTGAACCCAAGTTGTTTGACAAGCTTTAGAAAATCTGGAGATGCATAGATGTGGCTCCATCCTTCCACTTGTTAACATGGTCTGAAATAACAGTTCTGCAGAGTGGACAGGTTTTTTCTCTATTAAACCATAAAGAGATGCATTCTTCACAAAATATGTGCTGGAATGAAAAGAATGACAACTTAGAGCTTCTAAGCTCTTCCATTTGTATTATTTGTACAGTCTGATTTTTAAAAATATTCATCAAACACACACTCATCTGATTGTATGTTGTCTTGTGTAACGTTATTTTAAAATATTCTTTAATTTAAAAAAAAAGGGATTATGTGTATTACCTGACAGATCAGCAGAATAGGCTTCTGAAATTCAGCTTGGCAAATGGAACAAATATCATCAGATTCAGAGCACTGTCTCTTGCTGGCTGGCACCCCATAGTGCTGCAAAACAAAGGATTTGCAGCAAATATTAATTTTGAGGGGGATGAAAAAGCCACTCCCAAATACCAGGACAGAAAGGAATTTGGAAGAAAGGTTGCTATAGGGAAACTTAAATCCCTCATCTGAAGGAACATAGCTAATTTTTAAAGTAGAAGCAGGACAAAAAGGATTATTTCACATCCTTTTTTCTGAAGGGATGTGCAGATTTTTTTGTGGGTGATTTTTGTTGTTGTTCAGGTGACACCACTGTCATTCAGTCAAGGAACTGAGACTGTGAAATGGGAGAATGAGTATACAGGGGTTCATTTAAAAATGCATTTGTTTATTGATAAAACAATACAAAGGAATGGGAATGAGGAATTTCCAGAGGGATTTTCATGTGAATTGGGGTCATGGTTTTGTCATAAGAGAACTCAGTACTCACTGGGCGTGTAAAAAATATCCGTAAGACCTGCCTGAAGTTCTTCCATTGTCCAAAAAAGCTCAAAAGCTGAAATGGGAAAGAAAACTTGAGTTATGCTTAATATTTTTTTCACTGTGAACCAAAAAGCTCCCAAACTTTTGATTCCAGCACTGGAAGTCTCACTGCTGGTTGGATGTTGGAATCACAAGAGCACAGCAATAGTTCAGCCTGACCCTGCTTTAAATGTCTGAAATGTAACCAAATGAAGAATTTAGGCTGAAGGTTTTCCCAGTAGGGGCCTGGTTTTTAAGAGTGTTGAGGTTCTGAAATGAAGCACTGGAGTGCAATGGATCAGCATTATTGTCATATTTGCGATGGTCCTCGGTCCTGGAATTAAGGTAGCAGAGCATGAGGAAGTGTTGGTCATTCTTAAAGCCAAACTGGTGACATTTGGGACACATGAGCTCTTGGAGAAGCAGAGAGTCAGCAGGAAGATGTTAACTTGTTTAGCATCACATAGGATGCTCCAGCAGAGAAAATTTAGTTTCCTGGAAAATGGTGACTCTTTTAACTGTAATTTTATCTTTATTTTTGCCAGTTGTGTGTGTGATGTGAGCACACCCATGGTAGCTGTGTCCTTTGCTTTGCAATCCCAACCCACTGCTACATAAAGATGATATTGAGTCCTGAGGCAGTTCTGCAAGGCTGCAGCAGTGAAACTGAAGCGAGTTCGGTGAGCTCAGAGGGGAACATCCAGAAATGTGTTGTGTCTGTAACCCTGCACTGATCATTCCTGCAGAAACCCACTGGAGAATTCCATCTAGAACCTGAGAAGAGCACAAAGCTTTGCATACCTTGAGGATGAGGTAGAGGAGGCCCAGCAGGATGCCAAGGGTCCATCCCAGGGCAGTGTCCAGCCCCCCATGGGCCATGAGGTAACGGCACCACACTGGTATGGGGACAAACATACGGTAATACTGGCAGAGCTCTTCTAACAGCAGGTACCAGTAGCCCTGAGCAAGACATGCAAAGGAACAGCTCAAGATTTAAAACTCAAAAATGTGCAAAATACACAGAAAAGATGCATTGTTATTCTTTGGAGTAGCTTCTTAATTAAACAATTAAATGTGAAGCACAGAAAAAAAAGATCAGAGGATAAGTCTCTCAACTGTCCATGTAACAGTAGCAGAATTGATTGCTGGACTGCAGAAAATCAAATTATAGTCTGAATTGGGATGGCTTGGTAAATGCCTACCTACTTAACAAGGCTGTCAGACTTGATTTCATAAGCATTAAAAAAAGTAAAGTTACATGAAAAAGGAGAATAACACAAATTTGGTCACAGGATCAGCTTGTCATGAGCCAGAGTTGTGTCCTGCACTTAGGGTTTCAAAGTGACAACAAGGCTCATTACACATACACTGTGTGTGCACATGTATAATAAATATTTAGCTTAAATTTAAAAGTAATAAACTAAGGTTTTCTTAAAATTATATTTGTAACTCTTTCTATAATGTAAACTAGATAATGCCACAATTT
The DNA here is from genome assembly GCF_027887145.1 of Ammospiza caudacuta. Taxonomy (NCBI): domain Eukaryota; kingdom Metazoa; phylum Chordata; class Aves; order Passeriformes; family Passerellidae; genus Ammospiza; species Ammospiza caudacuta. The sequence continues at coordinate 10,254,171 of NC_080612.1, forward strand.
CCCACTATTAACCAGATTTTCTCTAGTTCAACCACTTTTGTTGTAATGGAATTTTCAGTAAATTTTTTTCATGTTACATCACTGTAGAAAAAAAAAAATAGAGATCTTGATTATAAATCAGTATTTAGAGAAGGCAGTTGTACCTCAGAAGAACTTGTTCTGGTACATTATAAGAGATAAAAACGTCCCAAAACACCCTGTTCAAATGCTACCACATCAAACTGTACTTGCTAATTTATTTTTTCTGAACCAGCACTAGTAATTGCAATTTTAAGATAAATGTAATTGGTTTTGCCTGCCTCACCTCAGGAAGCAGATAAAAATAAATACACCACCAGTGAGTGTAAGCTTCTGAGAAAATTATTAAACCTCACTGATTTGAGAAATTAAGCTATGCATCAAATTCCTTGATCTGACACAAATATTCCTTAAGTTTATTAACAACAAAGACAATTCAGGATTATTTCTGAAGAGTCAGAAAAAAACCAGCTGTATGCATGTGCAGATCTTAAAATCTTGACAGTTCTTGTTGAGCATGTGCAAAATTTGCTGTGCTCCAGCTGCTCCCGGCCAACTGCCTGTGTACACATTCCTACAGAGCAGAAAATAAAAGGTTTGCTTCAACCCCCAACTTGGAGCCAGAAATAAACCCATTTATCCCATGATATAATACAAGCAATTGTTTCTGATCTGACTGAAAACCTTTTTTAGCACCAAGCAGAGAAGAACATGAAATCCACAGGGTTTTCTTGCCCACGGTGTAGTGGTGGATTATATACAGACATTTAATTAAAGGTTTTTCTCTGGGTAGAGTTTAATAATTAGTTACTTTTACCATAAGAGAATCTTCACAAGGAATCAAAACTACAGCTTGTTTCCTTACCTTGGATTTAAAGGACATGATAAAAGAAGGCACCAGGAGAATAAAGCACTTCAAGCCCATGAAGAGGAATTTCAGAATAAAGTCTGTGACTCCCACAATCCAAAGCACCTCCCAAAAGTTCATAAAATCCACAGTGGGGCTTAAGAAGATTAAGCTACAAAAAGAAGTATCAGAAGTTACTGGAGCACCCTATTTAGAGGAAACTGTAAACTGAGATTATCACAGCAGGTTTAATTAAAAAAGGAAACCTGGTTTACACCAAGGGGGAACATTTGCTAAGAAAATGAACTGCTGGTTGTAAATGGATCACTGAGGATCTCTGACAAGTTTTCCATCCTGGAACCTTCTTTGCTGGATCTTCATCACAGCCCCATCCTCCAGAGCTCAGTTTGCTGTCTCAGGTTGGCATTTAGCCTTTGGTTTCCAGCCAAGGCTGCAGCTACAGAATGGTCAAGGGGGAAAAATCAATTGGAGTCATGAACTGCACAGGATGCCACGTTTGGTATTCCCAAGGGTCAGAGCTGGCAGTCAGAGCCAGGAATGTTCTCTGTGGTACAGTTGTGCCATTAAATCAAGCATGGAGCCTAGGAAATTCCAGCATACTGTCTGTAAGGACAGCACCTGTTAAATTTGGCAGAAAGGGAGGAATGGAGATTAAAGTGAAAGACAAACCAATGGCACAATTAAAGAAAAACAGCAGATAAGTGTCCCCAGTTCATGTCTGGATAATTTATGGTGGGGTAGAGGTGTTTTACACTTACCTGTGGTACAGGGCCTGAGAGTGGAAGGTGTAATACAAGAGGAGAGATGATCCACTCAGGTAGAGCAGCAACCACGTGCACTGCAGCTTGGAGCACCGTTCCTGCAAGGGATTGTGCAGACACACTGCAGTCCTTGCCTCAGAACAGGGCTGGAATCCATCCCTAACACCAGGTTACCAGGGGACTTTATCCTGGATAAATATCCTAGATAAATCCTAGATATTTATCCTAGATAAAATAAATAGATAGATTTAGATCCCAATAAAATAGGAGACCTCAACGGAAAGGGAAAGCAGTACTTTTAGTATTTTCAGCCTACCAATTTCTAGGTGTACCAAGGATTTTTCTAAAGACAACCAGACCCACCCCACTCTGAAGAAACAGAAGGTTTCCCTTTGGGAGTGAACACAGAGCTGAAGGTTTAAACTGTCAACTCCTATTTCATCCCACAAATACAGTTAAGAAGGTAATCCATAACTTACATAAAAATGATTTCAATAGTCAAATCAGAGGGGAAAAAAACACCCCCTTGACTTTTGCAAACCTTGTTATCTGAGCTGTTCCCATGTACAGAAGCATTAAGACTTTACTTCTATCTTGATAGCTAATGTTATTAAGTAAATAAAACATCATGTCTATTCACATTTCTTTCAAAAATGGATTAACTTGTCAAAGTCTTGCTTAACTTAAAATATTTTGTTGCATAGCGTGATACTTACTCTGAGAAAAACCTGATTTACTATGCTTTTGTTTGCATATGCATAAGTTGTTAGCAGCCCAATTCCAAGAGAAATGCCTATTAGGAAAATAGGATCAGTTATAAACATGAAAAGGAAAAAAAAAAAATCACTGAACTAGGTTAAAAAGCAGCCACTTCTAATATGTCTTTGTAATTAGAATGAATAGCTCAGACTCTCAAGCCAGGATAATTAAGCACATTGTACATATGCCAGCAAAGGAAACAGAAGCCACTGAAATGCAGTTTAGTAAATCTCTCTTTCTGATGAATAAAGCAAATAAAAATAAAGCTAAAAATAAATCGAATTACATTTCAGGCAGGGTTATTAGTGCATGGAGGGGGGGGGAAGGGGAGGAGGGTCTGCTCCCTCCGAGCCGCTTTGGTTCTACTCTACCAGTGCTGTGCTGCAGGAGCAGTTTGACGCCGAGGATGAGGAGGTAGGGCAGGCTCCTGTGCAGCCACTGCAGGAGGCAGCGCAGCTCGGCCAGGGAGCTCCCGCCCTGCTCCTCGAGCTCCGCATCCTCGGGCCCCGCTGCCTCCCCGTGGCCGCGGCTCTGGGAGCCCGCCCGGGAGCCCCGGGAGCTCGGGGTGTCCCGGGATTCCGCCGCGCTGGAGCCCAGCTGGATGCGCACATCCCCGGGGCAGGAGGAGCCCTCTGCAGCCAGCCTGGCCGAGCAGGAGCAGGAGCAGGAGCAGGAGGAGTCATCGCCCTGGATGCTGTGGAGATGGGCACAGTCGGGGTGCATGGCTGCTCCTGGGCTTCCTTCTGATTTGTGTCTCCTGGAGCGGGATATAAACAGTTTAAAGAAAGAGATAAATCATTCGGGAAAATAAAATCCAATAGGTTGTGCAAGATTCTCTGAGATCCTGCCTCAGTTTGTCACACCCCGTCTCCTGTGTTTTCCCAAACTAAAATGATTTCCTTCCCTCCCTGTGCAGATCTTCCCAGCTGCCTCAGGAACAGCTAAAAGTGCAAATCAGAACTGGACAGGAGACCAGCACTGGATTGTATGGGAGAGATCTTGGAAGTGCTGCATAATTTCACAAAAATAGCAACAGCAGTGGGCCAGAAAAGGAGCAAACGCTGATGGGAAGGAAGCAGGGAGTGCATTTCCATGCATCCATTAATTGGTGAGCACTGTACAGACAAGTCCAGTCAAAAGCCAGTGCATGCTCAAAACTGAGGGCCATTATGAGATTAATGAGATTATCCTGTCTGGGGAAGGGAGCAGAACCAGGTTAGGCCATTTTCTAAAGCATTTAAAAGAGTGAAAAATGAAATGCAGCCAAATGAGGGCTGATTTGTCTTTCCTTTGGCATTTTTTGGTTGTCTTTTGGGCACTTTTTCACTTCTCTGTGAGTCTTTATTTGGATCAAATAGGGTTAAATCAACTTCTCTGGACTGGTGTGACATCAGAGTAATGATTTTGGAGAATGCCTCGAAGCTGAATTTGACACAATACTTGTCACTATGGAGTAATATTGAAACACTGAGAATTTTGATATAATCCATTTCCTACTGTTCAAACTCTTATGGATTCCTCTTTGAAAATATTTATTTCACAGCTATGTTCGCTAGGGATACAGAAACAAAGTTCTGGATGCATTTGCACAAACCTCAAATTCTTTAGCTTTTAAAAAGAAGGTAACATTAAAGAGTAGAACCACTTTAACACATGAATATGAGAACTTACTAATATTTACAAGTGCTGCTCCTCCTACTACTATTTTTGTTTTGTTGGCCAAAGATGACATCATACCTCAAAACAACCTAAATTTTCGTTCTGTATTTTTTTGCACACAAAACCGATGAAGTGGAGATGGTAATGACTAATGAACAGTGTTGCAGTGTTACTGAGATGTTTTTACAGGAAGGAATAAAAAAGATTAATTCATTTGCCCCGTTGGTGTTTTGGGTCCGGGTTCTGCAAGAAATGACACCTCGGTGCTCAAAAAGCCGGAGCTGGAGGATCGCACCGCCCCTGGCACAAACTTTCAAATCACCGAGTTATTAAATGGGATTTCAGAGAAGACTCCCGCATGCACCCAGATCTTGTTCTCCGTCCCAAATATTAACTAAAATAAGGCGCTTGAGAAAGGCCCCTTGGCGCATTCCCCGTCTCCCGGGGCCGCCGCTCCCCCCGCTCTCCGGGATCTGCCCCGCACCTCGCCGGGACCCCCGGGAGGGTTCGAACCGCCCGGAGCTCCTCAGGACGGCCCATCCCGGGAACCCTCGGTGGGTTTGTACCGCCGGGATCCCCGCACAGAGAAGGGAAGGAAAGGGTGACCCCGGAGCCGCGTCCCCCTCCCTGCCCCGCGCCGTGAGGGGACGCGGCGGGCGCCCCTTCCCGCCCTTCCCCTCATGGTACCTCATGGGGCGCCCAGCGCCTCCCGCCCGCCGCCCGCCGCCATCGCCGGGGCCGAGGGGTTGGGAGAGGGCGCGGCGGGGGGAGGAAGAGGAGGAGCCGTGAGGGAAGGAGAAGGAGGAAGGAGAGCAGTGAGGAGGAGGAGGAAGGTTTCGAGCTGGGCGTTGCTCTGGCAACGTCGCGGCCTTGGCCCCGCCGTGGCCCGTGAGGAGGGCGCGCCTCCCCTCAGCCTCAACCCCGCCAAAACGAGGCGGAGGGTCCTGTTGCTTTTTATTGAAAGCCTCAATTAAAATTAATCTGGGAGGGCAATAATAAGGAAGGAAATGAAGGGATGGATATAAAAGTGTATGTGTACTGCGGTGTTATTACTTGTCGGTGGCGATTAAGGGAGCCCTGCTGTCTGGAAATTGGCTTTGCCTCCCAGGAAACCTGAGGAAAGCGCTGCCCTAGTTAATGCTGCCGTAGCTCTTGGGAGCGGCTTGGAATGAGATAGATACAGGTTTTCTTTTGAAATATGCTCTTGAATAAATTAGTTTGCGTCCAGAAATGGCATCTGTTTTCCCTGGCTCAGATATTTTTCTAGAAAGAGTGTTTAGGTATGCAGCTCACACGGAAAGTGGGACTAATATCTAAGCAGCTTTGAAAATCGGCGCTGTGTTGTTTTGAGTTAGGACAGAAATGCTGGTTTAATTCCAAAGTTTGAATACAGCAATGCTGTGGGGTCAGTAAGCCCTGGAGAAGGAAAGGATGGGCCCTTAGATGTAGAAGTTATGAAGTGGAAAATTAAGTGTTTGGAAGAGTTAAGTGGCCTGGTGTTCAGTGCCACCATCTAACAAATATTCTCTTTTATTTTCAAGGAAGTAGCTGAAAACTCTGTGTCTCTTGGAGGTAGGTTTTGAGGAGGCAATTTGGTCTACTTTTATGATGTTTTTGGAAACTGTGCCTAGAATTTCCCGACTGGAAAGTTCAGGTCACATATCCTCTGCATTTTGCTTGGGCTGTGGCTGATGGATTGGAAGAAACCTGCGCTGGTTATTACAAATATACTAAAGTATTAAACATACTCCTGTTCCTGTAGGCCCTCTGAACTCAGAAGACCTTTCTCATTTGTGTAATTTTTCTTTCTAATTATCTCAATACTGCTCAGTAACAGCACCAATGCAGATTTCAGATGCCTGGCAGGAAGCACTCAAAAAATATTATGGCCATGTCCCCATCCTTCCAAGGATAACACAAACCTGTTGTGTTTGGCTTCTGCTGTGCCATATTGTTCATTCTCCCACTCTTTGCTCAGTCACTCACTCACATCATGTTTGGATTATGGAGGACAATGTGAAAAAAGTCTTAATTTGCTTCTCAAATCAGGGAGAGCAATTATAAATCTTTTATTTTTAAACAGTGTTTTATGATTGGAAATTATGCATGCCTTCTGTACATCGCTTGGAAGGGTATAAATATAAAAGATTTGTTCAGCTGTTTCTTTTTTGTAATTATAAAATGCATTAAAGTACAAATGTAGCTTTAAATCCACGTTGTTCTCAAACTGTTTCTCATTGCCACATGCACTGAAAATATGAAATTAGTTCGTGGCAGCTTATTAATCAATGGTGTTTGTTCATGCAGGTCACTTGCTGATTTATCTCCAATTCACAGCTCATTAGAAGGTGTGTAACTCTTCAGAGATGTTGTTATTTAACAGGTATGTTTTCCTAGTGCCATTAATGACCTCTGGATTTAGTAACTCCTGACACAGGAGAGATTTGGGAGATTATTCACAGAAAATTGGAAGTCTTTTCCCATGGGCATTGGGCACATTAGGTCATGGAATACCTGGTGATAAATTTACCAATCTGTGTTTGGATTCTACTCCCAGGACACCAATAAATTTCAGAGTGCCCAGGCACATTTTCAGGTGTTTATACACTCAGAAGTGTCCCAGACTTTCTCATCCTCCCAGGAACAGGTGGTACCTCCTTAATTGGTGCAATTAGCACTTTCCATCAGTGTGTACCTGCTCTTCCTGGGGTTGTTCAGTGCATGAAAACTTTGGAACAAACTCTGATCCTTGTGGAGCTCTGCCTGGGATGCCCTGGCAGCTCAGTATTGACCTCTGCAGCAACAGTTCCTCCCTCCTAGAAGTTGCTGAGAGCTTGTTTTATGGGCAGAAATATTAGAAGAATATGTTTTGTGTCCTAAAGGAACTCTGCAGAAAACTGAGCAGGTTAAGGGATTACCATCTTCACCTTTTGTGTCACCTTTTTTCATCAGAGGGAGCTGGTGCTTTAAAATGAGGTGTGCAGCATCATCTGGGGTGGAATTTAAAGGAGTTGATCTCAGATACAGGGAAAGCAATTTTAGTTAATGATATGATAAAAAAATGGGCTTTTTGGTGAGAGTCTGTAGGATAGCAGAATGTCCTGAATATTCAAAGGCTTTATTGGTTTGTCTTCATTTTACCCAAAATGCTGCTTGAGCATGGAAGACTTCTGCAAAATTAAGAGAGTTTAGTTTAAACTGTTTGAAGGATTTGAAAGTCCTGCCAAGAGGCTCAAATAACCTTTAAAATCCAAATGTTTCCTGAGCTTTGAGTGCTCCATCTTTTCAAAACTGGCTCCTGCAACTCTACAAGCCCTGACTTCAGTTTGTGTTTTGAGCCCAAGCAAACAGCTCCTGTATCCGAGACAGTGAAGAACAGCCCTGAGGTGGTGGCTGAGTTTCACTGCTGAACCCCGATCCTCCAGGCTTTGTCAAGGAGACTCGTGAGGAATTCGAAGCAGATATTTTTGTGTTGCAATGACATCACCCCGTTCCCTGAGGTTTCCAGAAATCTTACAAGCCCTCTGTGTAGGGCAGCCTGCTCATTCCTGTGAAGTCATTCTAAACTGAGGGTAATTCCTCTGCAGTGCTCTCATGTCATTGTTCCAAAGCTGAATTAGATCCCGGAGTCTTGTTTTATTTTTTTTTTTTTTTTTTTTTTTTTTTTAGGCGAAGATAAAGCCTTGAATGAGAATCAGCCGGCGGAGCCACAAAGGACAGCTGCAGTTTTTGCTCCCTGCACAGGAGGGTGCTCAGCCTCTGTCTTTATCTGCAGGCAGGAGCAGCTCCCGTGCTCATCAGGACCAGGTGGAGAAGCCGTTTCCTGAACCGCCTTTTCTTGTAGTGACACTGGGGGATCTGTTCAATCCAGTGACTCAGAAATTATTCAGATGTGCAGGAATTTCGGGAGGTGTGTGGTAATTGCTGCTCTTAGGGCATTACGGAGGTATTTAGGTCAGAAGATGTAATGATCATGACGTGGGTATTCTCTAATGGGTGTCCTTAAAGGTGCCAGAATTTTCAACAGGATCTTTGAAGTTTCTCAGAATTAGGGGTTTTTTTCTCGTCTAATTTGCTCATCTGAACGTGTGAATCCCCGTGTGGATCGTTCAATTGTACAATGAATTCTCATGTGTGTAAACATGAGGGGATTTACCAGGAAGGAGTAGATGGGTTTGTTAATTTATATTCCATTTGTAGTACCTGCTAGTAGTTATAATATCCTTAATTATTCTGTATTTTCCTTGTTAAATCAAAGAACATCCTGAGTTGGGAGGGACCCACTGGGATCGTCCAAGTCCCACTCCTGGCCCTGCACAGGACAGCCCTGGCAATGCCACCATGTGTGTGATACACAGTACATTTCATGTTCCAAACCCAAATTAATCTCCTACCATAACCCATAAAATGGAATTTGACTCTCTGTTTACCTTTTCAGGGATCAAAGAGGGGTCCTGGATGTTGTTGTCTGGTCAGGTTTTAGTCAAGTGAGTTTTCTGTCTGAAAGCAATTTGTCAAACCTGTGTGTTGTACAATATTGCAGCCCTCTGGGTGCACATCCAATTTAGTCACTGAGGAAAGACAGTTTTGTTTTTAAAAAGCAGATGTCTGGAAAAGGAAATATCTCCTTTCAGACCTTTTGGAATAAATGCAAACCCAGAAATGTAGTAGACAAAATCTTGTTTGCTGTGGTGAAAGGGATTCATCCCTTTAACATCAGGACATAAATATTTGCTTCATTTCAGTCAATATTTACCTCACAGGTCAATAAAACTTGTTTTGCACTTCACAGAGTTAATATTTACTTGCTGTTTTTAGCTTGGTGACAATATTTTAAATTCTCTTAAGGATGTGGGGGCCTTTTCTACTTCTCTAACAAAAGATTTTGTTTTACCAGAGGTGTGTTCGTTTATTAGGAGGTGTTATCCATGAATCAGACCATGTTTGTCATGTAATTAGATCATCCAGATTATGCCTATAACACTTTACAAGTATGAAAAGGATTTTTTTTTGCTTGAAGTTGACTAAACATCTTACCAAATTTAAAAGTAATTGCTGTGTCTGTAAAATCAGGCTGTAAAACTTAAGACAGAGGCGTTAATTTAGAAGGTAGAGTGAAATTAAAGTACTCCTTACTCTGAAAATTATTTTTGTTTTGGAAAGCAACCACTAACTTGAACTTTTGTTTCTGTTCAGCCAAAGCACAGTGGCCAGGCTTGTCTGGTTTAGGAGGAAATGCAGAGATGAATTTTAGAGATGAATTTTTGACCAGACCACGTTTGCAATCTACAAGTTCATTTCCACAGAAGAACTTCCCCTGTGCCTTCCGTGTTTCTGTCCCAGCTCTGTCAGTAGCTGGGTGCTGTTTGCAGTGCTGAGGTGCATTGGAAGCTGATCCTTGGCTTTCCCCCTGCCCCAGCCTTTGTCTGCAGCCGTGGGTGAGGGCAGGCCCAGCTCCTGTGCCTGCTCCAGGGAGATAACGGGGTGCTTGTTGACCACGGCTGTTATCTCCCTGCCATGTGCCCCGCTCCTGCCTGCTCTGCTCAACCCCAGCCCTCAGCAGCTTGTTTACATTTCTGTCACAAAAAAAGAGACCCCAAACATCTCCTCAGAATGGGGGTTTTGTGATTGATACAATCAGAGATGAGGGTGAGGTTATTTAATGGAAGTCTTGAGTTGAACTAAAATCTCTGAGCTAAATCACAGCACACCCATATCCTTCAAGCTGTCAAACAAAACATCTGGTTATGATAATCATTATCTTAATTGAAGAGTTCTAGCTCATGCCATGCTTTTCTTCATTAATGGAGAGAATTAATGAAAGAATACTTAGGAAAGTACTTAACTATTTAACTAAGAGCTACTTCTGAAGTGAAACACTGCTGAAGGAATACTGGAATTCATCTTAGCCTCCTAGATAAACTTCCTCCTGATGAACTTCACCAAGTTAACCATTTTTCAGCCTCCAATGCTGCAGTACAAATGTGCTTCCTTAAATCTGGCTTGCTTGCAGACAGAGTCTGACACACTGGATTTAGTACAGCTGCAGAATTAACATTCAGAACTCCCATGCTGCACAGTTTCCCCACGTGTTACATAAAAATGCTGTGCAGTTCCTCTCTCCAAAGCTCCTCTCTCAGGGCTTTAGCTGCCTGTTTGCCTCCCTTTGGTTGCTGTTTTCATTTATACAAATCCAATTTTACACACTCACCCCAATTACTGTTCATTGGGAGATAAATATTGTAAATTGATAATTCTGCCAATATTGGCTTAACATTCAAGGTGTGACAGCTTCAGAACATATTTTGAAGGTTTGTTGTGTTGCAGGTGAGGGGAGGAAATGTGGTTTTCTTTGAACACCTGAGCTGTAGAGCTGTGATGGTTTGGATGTTGTTGAGTTTCAACATCCACAGTTTGGGATCCATCTCTATCTTGTTTAATCCTTCAAGGTAGAGAATGGCTTAAATTCCATCCCCAAATTTTCAGAGTTTGTCATCCAGAGACTGAATTTAATTCTGGAAGGTTTTGGGGGAAATAACTGATTTGATTTTGAGAGTAGATGGATTTTAAAGTAAAATTTAGGTAAATACCATCAGGAATATCTCCTCCTCCTCCTCCTCCTCCTCCATGACTTTTCATGGCAGAAGTAATTCTGTTATTTTTGTATTCTAAAGAAATATTTCCTAACCTTTATTTTACAAAATTCCTTTTTAGCAACCAACTAAATTTTTTGACTTTCATCAGTTTTTCAGCCCAGATTTGGAAATCATTCCTTCCCTGTTTATCCTAATGGTCCTTCCCCTGCAGGAGAATCCAATGGAGTCAGCAGTGAAGGATGGACTGGGAGCAGTGTGAAATTCTTGTTGCTGTTGTTGCATCTCCTGACAGGAGAGCAGAGCCACAGAGGAGGAAACAGCATCAACATTCTTCATAAAGCAGAGAAAATAGGTGCAGGCAAATCCTTTAAATTGAACTCTAATGAAATTATTGTTTATGGCCCAGCTTCTCCCTTCCATCCAGAATCTGTCATTTAGGTGATTGGGCCAGCAGGTGCAAACATAATTGAATTCAGGGAAATAAATAAGGAGGGAGGCTGGGGATTGTTTGCTAAAAAGAAGACATCTAGTTTACTAATTAGGAGGATTTATAGGATGCTGCACTTAAAAAATAGATTATTATTGATAGTTCATCCTAATCATGAGAGTTACTTTATAGTTTGGGGTTTCTTCCAGCAGTAACCAGGAACAGCAGCCCCTCTGCTCTGGGCTCTGTTGTTTGCAGCTGGAAACTTTCTGAAAGGCTGCACAGAAACAATATTGTCAATTTAGAGAGGAGGTAGCAAAAAATGTGTGTTACATCTGTCTTTGAATTAGTTACTCAGAGGAAAAAAGGTGGAATTGTTTTTAATGATAAGAGCATAAAAAGTTATGGGACTGTAGCAAACTAAGATGGAAATTGCTTTTGATATTCTCATCTAAAGGTATTTTAATGGAAGTCAGAGGTAGATATTAAACTAAAATATTTGTCAGTGGACACTGCTGAAGTGCAAGTTAAATATTTTTAAATTTCATTTATTTTAAAGGCAGTAGTGCTGATAACACTGGCACTTAGGTCAATATCATTTCTCATTAAAGTTCTTTTAACACTCACAGCTTTATCAGTTACCAGCGAGCTCATCACAGCAGCCAGGTATGAATTCCACATTTGCCTTTATCTAATTCATTTCTCCATCCTGCACTTCAATAATTTGAATCTGAAGTATATCAGGAAAACAGAGTTGTTTTCTTCTCTTGGAGAGCTCAAGCAGAACTATTCCTCACAAAGAGGAGCAAACAGCCAGGCTGAATTACCATGGAGGATGCTGCAGCTGAGCTTGTAAATATTATTTTGATAGACTTACATTTCCTTCTGAAAGGAAAGAGCATTAAGGAATATTTTGAAAATATAGAAAGGGAATAATAGAAAATAAACCCAAAACCAGTAAGATGAATTTGGCTCACCAGCCTTTTTGCCATTTCATGTCTATCATTCATTTTTGAGATGTATCAGTTATATCAAGCTGAGGCCAGTTCAGTTTTATGTGCCTGTAAAATGGAGTGGATTCACCAGGATCTGGCCCATTCTCTTCTGTCACCTCATATTTCTGTTACTGGGTCTGTACATTCTATTTTAACAGTTTGGAGAAAAAGAAATGGAAATTTCTAAGTAAATATTTTTACATTCAGTTACTCCATAGAGCTTCTGTATTGTGTATTGCTCCAAGTAGTTCATCATGATGAAATGCAATGCTGAAGTAAAAGAGTTAATTAAAATTTAGATTGGAAATTGAAATACCAAATGGATCCAATCTGAGAGTTATGATTTCAGGTTTTCTTGTGCCCAGCAACAAATAAATGAATACCCAAGGAGTGGGACAGCCATGCACTCAGCAGGAGCTATGGAATAAAGAATCTTTAATACAGAAATGTGCACTTTGCTTTTGGCAGGGCTGTTCTGAGAAGGGCTTTATAATGCCCCAGGAGACTGGATTGTTCTGGATTTGGGAGGAACCAGCAGGTCTAGAGGTGTGAGGATGTATTTGCCATTCCTCAGCTGCCTCAGGAGGTGCAGAACTTTGCTCCTACACTTCCCTCTGGGTGCAGGCTGATGTGTCCCATGGACAATCCAGCTTAGTGTAAAAATGACTTCATTTTGCTTCTGATTTAATTGCAAAATCATTCAGCATTCGTGTGTTTTCTCTGTGAGTAATCCAAATTTAGATTTCACTGTTGGTGCTACCTGGGTTTTTTTGTGTGTTTGTGTTTAATGCAGCTGAAAGTTATTATGTAAAATGGGTAAATTGGAGTCTTTAAAGGAGCTGCCAACTTGCATTTGCCTGAGTTACTTCAGCAGTGGAGAGCAGAGGAAGAATTCCAGACACGTCATCCTGATTTCACAAGTCTGCAGAGATCTCAGAGTGGCCTTACCCATCTGTGTGAGTAGTGAATAACTCTGTGCTTGTGTTCCTCACGTGTGTGCTGCAGCCATGGCACCCATGGCACCCACAGCTCCTCTGGCTGGGCAGACTGGCCATGCCCTGGTGGCACAGCAGAGTCCTCAGGGTGGGCACAAATGGGCACTGGCACCCAGAATCGCCCTGCAGTGATTGATTCACCCTGCAGGACTTCCTCTCTGACCTTCCCCCAAAACACAAAAATTGCCATCTGAACATTCCTGCTTCTCTGCTCAGGGACAACATTTAGCTCATGTTTAAAGTGTTCCTCCCAAAACTTGACATTTTTCTGTGTTCACTCAGCCTGAAGTGACAAAAGATGGGAAGGAGAGGAGAATGGGAAGGGAGACTTTACTTGCTCTAACCTTGGCTTCCATACAGAGAAAGCCACCCTTGTGTCTGGGCTTCCACACCAAGGCACCAGCCTGGCCAGGGATGTTGTTCCCAGCTCCCTGCTCTGAGCTTTGTTGTTCAGTTTTGTCCCTGGCACTGTGGGACAGATTTCCCCTGCTCCAGAGTCCCCTCAGCACACACAAATTCACCTTTCAGCTGGGCCCTACAAATCAAACCCTCCTCGTGGAGCAAACCCACATTCCCTTCCTTGTTTTCACACTCTGTACCCATGAAGGGTCCTCCTGGATCAGTTCTAAAGGGATAATTGTACTACTTAAATATTAAACAACCAAGTTCTTTTTTTATTGTTAAACCAATATTAAAGTAGGACAAAGCTGATTTACAGTTTATGGCAGTGTATTCCAGAGTTGGTGTTGCAGCTGATGTCCTGCTCCAGCAATATTGGCACTGCCAGGAGGCACAGAAATGGAAATTTTAATCAAAAAAACTTTATTTGAGATCCACTTCAGTTCAATGATAAGTTAATCTTGCCCTGTGAACTCCCAGGCTGTTAAAAAGGGCAAATGGCTGCAGTGTCCTCTGAACAATTCAAACCCTATTTTTCATCAGGAGATGATTCCAGTGCCCTGGAATTGGAAGTTGGGTGTCTTTTCCTCACAGATTGTTATTTAATCACTATATATTAGCTTTCATTGCCCTTTTGATAGATTTAGGCTCATAAACTTCTCGTTGACTAGATTGAATTTACCACGATGTTGTTACTTTTTATGAAGAGAATGAATCAATAGCAGATCTGTTGGTTTGCACTGAATTGTTTATTTTAAGGGATGTTTAAACTTTACTGAGAGAAAATGGAAGGGCTGATGCCCAGTTCTCCTCTTTAATACTCAATATTTGGTAACTCTGAGCACAACCAGCAAGTGCTGCACACACTGTCCAGAGATCCAGGGCCAATAATATTTCCTAACATTCTTTGAAATGTAAAATATTTTGCAGTATTCCAAATTTATGGCATTTAATACTTGCAAATTACTTTATTGTTGTAATAGAAGGTTTTTGTTTCATTACTAGGGAATATTCCAGAATATAACTGTTTTTTTCACTGAAAATAGTGACTTTGTCTTAAGAATGTGTCTGATATCTGCATATATACACACACACACACATATACATATGAGGAAATTAATCTGTACAAACCACTTGGCTTCATCTATGAATTTGAAGCACAGTATTAAGAAATAACACTATTCACTTTATCATTGAATTTTAGGGATTCTTGCTTTTTATTTTTTTTGCTCTTTGTTTAATAATAATTACAACAATCTATTAATCAAGTTCTACATAGACAAGTGCAAAACTGTGCCTAGTTGATCTAAAAACTTGGGAATTCTTACATCAGTGTAATCAGGTGATAACAGCCCAGAGTTTGTGCTTGCTGAGGGATTTATTTGGATTCACTGTTGCCTCCATGAGCTCCCTCCCCCCTTTTTTATGCATCTTTATTTTTGTATTAAGTGGTTAATTAAATCTGGTCAGGTTAACCTTTTTTGATGATTAGAAGTAGGAATCTCAGGCACTGGAAAGCAAATCATTTTGGGTGGAACATCTTGTTCTTGTTGGAATAATTATCTTTGTTTACATTCACACATCATTGCTGCCTTGAACCAGACATCTTTGGGGAAAGAGGGGCAGTGCCCAGAGCAGGTTTCAGAAATTATAAATGTACAGAAATTATAAAGGAGAAACATTTCCCTTCCTTCTCCTCTATGAGCAAAACAGGGAAACAGTTTGGATTAATAATCCAGAATTCCAAGTATTCACAAAGAGCTGTAATTTGTTGTCAAATAACTTTTAAGAGCCAAACCTCCAGGCTGCCCAGCTGAACTGAGTGCTGCTTCCTCACTGAGAATTCTTCAGCAGCAGCATTCCAATATTTTCCTGGTGGAGTATTTGTCATTCTTTTCCAATTATTCCTGTTATTATTTTGTAACTCTATTTGTCTTTGTTCTGTGGCCTGTTCTTTTTTGAGTGCTAGTGAAAGCCTCTTGGCATTTTCCCTGTCCTTCTCCTTGGTTTGAGATTTACTGCCAACTCCTCTTCCCTAAAGCCTTTTTTTCCCTTTTTCTCCATGCAATGGGATCTTACCTCCATAAAACTTTTGCTTTTATTGGTCATGGAGGAGTGATTTTATCCCAGAAAAATTCTTCAGCCATCAAGGTGGGAAAGAGCAGAAGGAGAGATGCCAAAGTGACCTCCTGGCTGATTTTCTGGTTCTTCTTTGGAAGAATTTGACAGCTCAGTCAAAAGATGTTCATTCTGAGGATTATTTTATTTTGAACATGACAATTTTTTAATGAACTGTTGCTTCTCTGGGGCCAAATAGTGGGATCATAGGAGATCTGTAAGGCCCAGGAAGAGGGATAGTAGGAAATTAGAGAAGAAACAGAGTAAAACCACAAAAGATTTCTTGGTACCACTATAAACCCATCATATATCTGTGTGAATTCTCTCTGCCTCAAAAAGGAGATGTTAAAAGAGCAAAAGCTGTAGAGAAGGACAAAATCAGAGATAAGGCAGGTGTGGGGAAGGTGAGCTGTGTTCCCATGTTCCTTCTACAAAGGCCTCCAAGTCATTTAAAGCTGTAACTTTCCTTTATGCAATTCCTTTTCTGATTAAAATGGTCTTCTGTAAGTGATTCTGTGATACATATAAATATTATGGTTATCAGTCTTCACAGTTAAAATAAGGCTTTTTTCTTTGGCAGGAGGAAGGCTATACATGCAAATTCACATTCCTGAAGCATTCCCACTAACTCTGCCCTTCTGTTCTGGCAGAATGAGGAAAAACTGTGGGGTTTGTATTTCCTTTTATTTGTTTCTTTATGTATCCTGTGCTCTCTGATTCTCACTTATTTCTTATTTCATTATCTTTCCTGTTCTTTTTCTTTTTTGTGGCTACACTTGTGGCTGCATTTTTTCTTTTATTTGTTTGCTTTGCCTTGGACTTTCTCCTAAATCCTCGTTTTCTTTTCAGCCAGACCTGGATAAACACACTGAAGCATCATTTTTCTCTCCTTCCATTTCTACTTCCCTTCCTCTTCTACTTCCATATCTTTTCCCCTTTATTATAATTTTCTCCTTAGCATTTTTTGATGTTTTTCTTTCCCATGAATTTTCCTCTCCTTCTTTTGATATTTTATACTTTACCTCAGTGGAGGCTCAACAAAGATTTGGACATTTTTTCCTTAATAGTGCAAAACTGGATAGGAAACCACCTTAAAAATGTGTGGGACAAACTCTGTCCTAACTGTCCTGTGGCATGAGGATGTCTGGGAGCAAATAAATTCCTGTTTAGCAAATTTCACTTCTCCTAAAAATTCAGGCTCCATCCTTCCAGCTGGAAACTGGATCATAGAATGGGTTATTACAAGCTGTTAAAATGTGAGACTGAGGAGGGGGAATAGGCTGAAGTTATTCCATGGATTGTTCTGTTCTTTGTGGGAGGCTGTTAAAATAAAGCAACAGTATAAAAGATGAATTATACAATTTAATGTAAAGCTGTTGGAAGCCATTAGGATATTTATTCCTTGATTGTCTAACATTTGTGTACTTTTTTACAAAGTTTTACATTTTTTGGTTCTTTCCGAACATTATGAAAATTGTACTGAGAGGAGTAAATTCATCTGCATAAAATTGACTGCAAAGAGCAATTAGTCCTTCATTAATATGCAAATTTGGTCCAGTGCAGATTCATCTATATATGAGGCTTAAATATGCAAGTCAGTCTTGCTGTGCAAGAAGCCCAGATGCTTTTATTTACTTTGAAATTGAGGGATTTGGTTAATGATGTTGTTGACAGGAAAACTTGAATAAATTTGATGATCACCATCTTTCATATTAGACGAGGCCCATGGAAAAAAATTACCGAGTAAAATACCAATTTTATTTGGTAATTTCCTATTACCAATCTTGTAATAAAATGTAAGATAGAAAGTAATAGAGTTAGATTTCCTAATGTAGTTATCCTGAGACTTAAACTGCTCCCCAAAGATGAAGCCATTTTTCTTAAACTTTGTTTTTCCAGAGGGTAAAGACATCTCCATAAGCTGTATGAATAACACACTGCCTGGAGATTTAATATTGGTAACTTGGTTCTGTGACTTGGTGCAGTTGGTGAGAGGATGTGAGCCTGGGAATGAAGAAGCAGGAGCTTTGGAAATGGTTCTTTGTCATCTTCCATGATTTATTTGTAGGATCTTCTCAAGAATTAGTGTTGAGGCCTTTGCCCTGAACCTGTGGAACACCCTGGAATCTGTCTGAACACACAGCCAATTCTATTTGGATCACCCAAGCTCCTTAATAAACAGTTTCTTTAATATCTTTAAATCTCTACAGCCCTTGGCAATGATACTTTCTTCCTGCTGGCACCATAGGCTGGCTCAGAGAAGCAGGGTTTTCCTCCCCAGTAAATCCAAGCTGTGGTGTGTCTCACCTCTCTCCTCTTTTCCTGCCCCACAGTTCCTTTGGCACAGCCAGGGTTCATTGCCCTGGTTTTGTCCAGCATCCATCACTCAGCCAGGAATGGGAGCAGCTCCTTTGCACTGTTCAGTCTTGATTCACCTGCAAGATCCCACAGGTTTCTCCTCCTCATGTTTCTTCCTTTTTTCTTTCTCTGCAGTTCCCTCAGCCCTAAATTTAGCTTTGGCTTAAGCAAAACTGGTCTTTGACTTCAATCATGCCCATTTTTTCCTGGTCTTCTGTCTTGCCTGAGTGAGGCATTGGCACTTCCAAAAGAGCAGAGAAATGTGGTTTAAATGGACTGAGCTGTGGGGTAATTTATAAAGCTCTGGTTGTAACTACCTGAGGACAAATTAATAGATGAGACCATTTGATTCCTCTGACTTCCTGGCACAGCTGGTTGGGATATAAATCCTCACAACAGTTGGTTCCCAAATCCTTCATGTGCTGCACCAGGCAAAAAGTTTCTATGACCATGTTCATTTCCCAAAATTGTTCATGCGGTCTTGCAGGTGAATGCAAGAGCAGGAAAATGAAGATGGAATTGAGAGTCTGGGGGGAACAGAGGTGAGGTCTGATAGCCTTGTAAAGGCTCTGGTTATCCTACAGGGGAATCTGTGGTTTTTACCATCAGAATGAGGCACTGACAGTGTCAGAAGGGAGTTTATTTGCAGTACTGAATAGTTTAGGAGGTGATAAATTGATTAAAAGGTGAAACCTTAAAAACCACACTATCTGCTGAGACTTAAATAGCCTTTACCTGTGAGAACACAGAACTGTTGGGCAGTTTCTGGTATTTTTCAGCACCATCCACAGCAATCTTGGCTTTCTAATCTTGCTCCCAAAAGAGGAAAATATTAATTTTGAAGTGTATAAACAACAGGCATCTCAGCACAACCTGAGGTTGTCTCCTATCAACTATGTAATCTTTATATTCTAGATTAATAAACACTTCAGCCTTGGAGTTTATTAGTCCAAAATATATTTATTACCTCATAAATTCAAACCCCCTCCAGTTACCATCTAATTAAACTGCAGCGCTGTGCATGCTATCTTTGGGGATGTATTAATAATGGAATTATCTTGTGAAACAGTAATTACATACTTTGTGCATTCTTTGCCACACTCTTTCTTCAGTGTCTGTGTGATGAGTGGGGCACACAGTGCTCCATTGTTTGGAGCTCCTCCAAAGTCTCTGTGTATCCAAAGATAAGCAGATTTTTTTTTTCCCTCTTAGTAGAAGAGGGAGAAAAGTTTGTGCATTTTTTGTACTCAGGAAAGAGCAATAGCACCAGCCTAGGAACAGTTATGAAACACGATTGTGCAAGTGATTTTAGCTCTTGCTTTCTCCTCACTCTTTGAGGAGATTACTCTCAGGAGTAAAAGCTCCTTGCAGGATTTGTTTTGTTTTTACTGCAGCTGCCAAAAGGTGAAGACAACCACTTTATCTGCAGGAGAATATTCATTTATGGCACTTCACTGGTGATACAGGTTTGAAATGGGAAAATGGGCTTAAAGCCTTCTTCAGGAGAGATTTACTCTCAGCTTTCTCCAGTGGTAAGTGTACTTGCTGTATTCTGATTTATAAATGTATTATTGACTCTGTGCTTTTGCTTTATAAGGTTGTCCCCCACCTTCTGCTCTGGATAATTTGTATTGACAAGAATTCTTGTGCTCATTTTTCCTCCCTTACTGCAGAATTGGGTGTCTGAATCCTGCCTGGTGTTCCCTCCCTGCATGGAGAGAGGCACGGGAGGCAACACCTTTTGCACATAACTTCCCTGCAGTTTTGAAGTGCCTTATCTCTAGTTCAAGTACATCTGTTGAGCAACAGTGGGAGTGTGTGATTCCTGTTGACACAGGCTCTGCTCTACCTGACAGGAGAGGGGTTGATTGTCCCTTGTGCTCCCTTGTGGCTTTAGGATCCCTGTGCTGTGTTCTCCTGCCTTTGGTTTGTTCCCTGCAGTTGCTGTGCAGGGTCTGCAGGAGAGGAAGGGCACTTCCCACCAATTTCCTCCCTGAATCTTTCAGATCTTCCCAGCACAAGTTTTGCCTTCTCCCTGGTTTTCTGCTCCACAGGTCCTGATGTCTGATGCCAAATACAAAACTGAGTAGTGGTCCCTCACTTCACACAAAGGGGTTTGATTGAACTTCCAGCTGCAGCTCCATCTCCACTCCTGTCTTGTGATTGCAACTTCGTGTTTTACTTGCATTTTGCACTCATTCAGGGGCCAAGTTTTCAAGCCTTCCAGACTTTGACTTGTTTGATTTCACTGCAGAATCCTGCAAGGATTCTGTCAACAGCCAGGCCAATGTGTCTGAAAACACATGGCATTTCCAGTACCTAAAGCCTGGTCAGGTGTGAGTATCTCAGTAGTAAGAGTGACTCAAACTTGTAGCTTTGATTTTCAATAAGACACTATTTGCTTTATCCAGTAATTTTCATCTGCCAGCACTCAGTTATTTAAATCAGACTGTTTTCATGGATGAATGTTATTCTTTGGGAATAAAGAATGCCTGACAAGCTTCTGTAGTTCAGTGAATAGATTTTTGTAAACCACGTAATGAAATGTAATTATTGTATGATATATGTTTTACAGAATCTCAAATGCCTTTATCAGCCCAGTGTCTTGGAATTCACCTTCTGAGACTGAACATCTTGTGCTTGGTGTCTTCATAAAAATGGGGCTTATCCCACTGTGTTACCACAGTGCAGAATGGAACAGTTTCCATTGTAATGAAGAGCAAACATCTGCAAAGAATAATTATATTTATGCCATATTGCTCAAACACACATTATTATTATTACAGCTCAGGA
Organism: Ammospiza caudacuta; assembly: GCF_027887145.1. Taxonomy (NCBI): domain Eukaryota; kingdom Metazoa; phylum Chordata; class Aves; order Passeriformes; family Passerellidae; genus Ammospiza; species Ammospiza caudacuta. The sequence continues at coordinate 10,274,917 of NC_080612.1, forward strand.
TTAATTACTGGTTTGTCAAAACCTGCTGATCTCAAAACTTTTGGTTGTCTTATATTTCCTGTGGCTGTTGATGAAAAGATGGAAAAGATGCTCTGTGTGTCCCCAGAATGGTCCCAGGTTTTGTCTTGCCTGTTCTGTCACTCTGGGTTTTTGTGCCTGGTGTCTGATTTGGAAACTTTCAAACCAGACACCTTTCTGCTCTGTTTTTCCTGATGTGAATAAATTCACTGCAGAGCAAGAGATGTTTGTTGCCAAGCAATTGCTTCAGATGAAACATACAGAAGGGTAATATTTTAGTCTGATTTTTTTTTTGTTTTTGTTTTTTTGTTTTTGTTTTTTTGCTACAGGCATGAATCTGAAGATGAATTCTGGGAATTTAAGGAAGGAAAAAGACAGGGCTTTTATTTCTTAAATTTTTTCCTTGTCTTCTGTATTTGCAGTGATTGCTTTGAGTCTGTAAGGTCATCATGGTTGAAGGCATGAGGATGAGGACATCAAAGCCTTTGCCCACTTATGACAATTACTCTGGAGACAAACACAGCTCAGGAGACAAATGTTATGAGCTACCTGTAAGTTCTGGTTCACAAAACAGATGAGAATCCAGAGATACTCCTGAACTTGGAAATGAAATTTATTCTCAAGGTAATGGTTGAGCTCATTATCTGCTGCTCTTTCTAAATGTGAGGTAAGGAGAGCAATGCCCATATATTCTGTCTATAACAGCTGACATGTTTTTTGCATTCCTGTGTTTGCCTAAGAAGTCATGGATAATCAATTTGATGTGCAAAATAAACTGCATGGATGAATTCTGATACATATCACTTGCCATGGCTGTGCTGTTAGGAGAGGCAAAAACTTCCAGGAAGGAAACAGCAAGGAAAAATCTGCCTGATAATTTTCTCATCAGTTTTTCTCCAAGGACATATCTGTAGGTGGATTCTATAGACAGTGTTTGGGTATTTTTCCCCCCTTGAGTGGCTGGTTCTGTGTGTGTCAGTTATTTTCTCCTGCTGTATTAGAAATCAAAGCTAAATATCACTTCTGGATAAATATATCTATATTTATATCTCTACATCTACCTCCTATAATGCTAACTAGGAAAAACTAACCTGAAACATTTCATTTTCAGCCTTTCTTATTATTTAAATATATATTCTAAATTATTTTTAAAATTCCCCACATGCATTACAAATAACTTCCCATCTGATTGGGAAACAGAATAGGCAGGAACCAGCAGCAGACAGATGTGATTATAAAAGATGTTCTGTTTGTTATAATGAGACTTATGGTCTTAATAAACTCTTAGAATGTTTTTAACACAACCAAATTAAGTAAGTTTAAAATCTGATTTTCTAAATCTAACCCTATCAGATCACTTTTTGCCTTATTTTTGAGGATACTCCACCTCGAATTTTTCTTAGATTTAGAGAATTTCTCACAAAATAAAGTTCCAGCAGAGAAAAAAGGGAAATTTGTACAGATAAAAAAGCATGAATAACAATCCTGATCAAGTGGAAAAAATCAATCTGTGAGCTCAGACATAGTTCCACATCAATCTCCTCCTTTCTTGGAAATCCAGATTTCCCCCAGAATATCCAGCAGCGTTACGTAGCCTGTCAGAATTTCCTCATAATATTTCATGTCCTTGTGCTGGGAAGAAACAGCTGGATATTTTGTGTCATGATGTGACCAATCCACCTCTGTTGTTGTCATTTTAATTGCTGGGGCTGTATTTTTAGGTCCTCCACAGAAGGTCTTTGTAGTGACAAGCGAACGGTTCACGCTTCGTAAGCAAACATAAAGAATGCTGCTGCTAATTGGAGAGGGAGTAATGCAGTTATGATTCCATCAACATTTAAGTTACATTGGGAAAGGACACGTTTGTTCTTGTGCCTGTGTTGCCACAGAAAATTTTACTCCAAGTGGATTTGGTGGGGAAGGTTTTGGAACAGTTTAATCCTGGAATGACAGCGATGGGGGAGATGGGAGTTAAATTGTTCTAAGCTATATCTACAGAAGAAAATCAGCATTTTATTGCTCTTGCTTTGAAATTGTAGTTATTAATTGCTGGCTTGTGAAGTAGATTGTCTGTGAAAATGGAAAGAATGGACAGCCTCAAAAAACTCCCTTTCCCCTGCCCTGAAGAACTGCAGCCACAGTGTTTCATGTGGAGGAGGACTCCTCAAAAATCACCAGTTTCCCAGAGAAAGGAGGTTCTTATTCAGTAATTCAGGTATTTTGGGTGTTTTCCCCTTTATATTCTGCCTGTTGTACCTATAGACTTCCCAATTTCTGAAAGCCTGCTGGACCTTGTGCTAAACCTTGGCTTTTTTCCTGAATTACACTTCCATGGAATACTTGGCCGTGGATTTACAGTTTCACAGTTATGTGCCCAAAGTTTTTTCGCCTTCATGCTGATTTAATTCTTTTTCTACTCCTATCTCTCTTCTCAGGTGAAGCCTCATCTTGAGCAGCCTTGGGAGGGCCAAAGGTGCTCCCTTTTCCAGTTCCCTGCCTGGGTTTTAGCAGATACCATTTTTTAGCATCTCAACAAGGAAATCACAGCAATTTCCATGGGAAGAATCCCAGAGATGACAGGGCTTCCCCCCAAAACACTGCCTGTGTAATTGCTGAAGACATTCCAAGCCCCTCTAACGAAGTGCTGTCTGCCAGTCATTCTGTTCTCCTTGCAGGACCATCTGTTGCACTTCAAATATGTAAAGGCCTCTATCATTTATTGCTCCAAACAAATCCAGGCCTTTGTCTGATGTGCTGGAGCTCCTGAATGGATTCTCAAGGTGGTTTCACAAAGGGCAGGGTGTTCCCTTTGGTTGTCCTCCTTCAGCTCAAATTTCAGAGCACAAAAATAATGATTAAACCAATATCTGGATATTTTCAATTACTTTAGAAATGAATTACAAACAATAACAACTAAAAATATCTGAAATACATTTTTATTCAGCCAGGAGGACATTGGAAGGTTTTTGCCTCTGGTGAACAAATCTTTCCATGGTAGCGGTGTCCAGATTTGATATATGCTGAGATTGGAATGAAATTTACCTCATTTTAACTAAATTAATTAGCTTATTTGTATCTGAAAATAGTGATTCAAAGGAATGGTAAAAAACAGAGTCAGCAGCTTAAAATGCTCAAGCCTTCCTTAGCACATGTCCTTTACAAGGATGTAATACTTGGTTGTACAGTCATTATTTATAGGTTAATTAGGATCCTTTCCATGAGTAAAATGAGCAAGATCAGGCATTAAAAGATGCTGGTTTTTGTTTTTCCTGCTGCAGATTTTAAAGAGGCTCTACAATCAGGTTGGAGAAGGTGAGCATTGTATTTTCACAGCAGAAAAGTTCTGTTCAGAGATTTCCAGCCAGAGAAATCCATAACAATTTCTGTCTGATTAGGGAGTGGTCCTGTCATTATCCCTTTCTCCTCTTTCCCTTCTCCTTCCTGCACAGCAGCTAATGTTCTGGTCAGAAGTAATAATATGTTAGATCTTGAATGTCAGTAGCCCCAGAGATTCTGACAAGACTATTCATGTGCATTCATATGTCTTAACCAAAGCTGACACTAAAGAGAGCAAGAATTCTCATATTCCTCTTTTTATTGCTGTGCATTAAACTCAAATCTTCTCTTGGAGACCTCTGCTAGAAATGACAAATCCACCATTAGAAAGAGGCATTTTAGCAAGGTCTAAACAAAGCAGCTGGACATCAATCTGGCACAGGGCAGAGGCTCCTGGGAGAGCTCAGAGTGCAGAGCTGAGCTCTGATTTGCACCTTCCAAATGCTGGGAGATAAATACTAATGGGAAATCACCATTCCTCCTAATCCTTCTAAATTTCAATTAAGAACTGATTTTAATTTTTTTTTTAAACTATAGGACATGTCCTTATAGGGATATTTGGATTCTGGTAACTTGAGGTTGTTTTCTGAGAAACACACACTGAGTGAATATTCTGCTCTACCTTTTACTCTGGACATATTTTACACTCACTTGTAGCATGGTGTACTGCACATGTTTGGGTAATTTTGCAGGGATCTGATGAAGTTGTTAAAGCCAGGTAGGCAATTTTGCCAGCAGTGATATTTTTAATCTTCTTTTTTTAAATGGTTTGGTAGTAGTGACTAAGGCAGACTAGGTGGCTCTGGGCAGCTCGCCATTTGTAGGTAGTTTAATTTGTTAAAAATTATCTTTCTTCCCACCCAAATCCCCTTGAAACCATTTGGAGAAGAGAAGTGTTGAAGAGTTGCCAGTAATAAGTCCTGCTGAGACCTCTGTATCCTCCTGACAGAAATGTTGGTGCCAACTGGAGACTGACTGGCACGAGTTTGAACTCTACACTACTTGATATATTTGCTTCACATGCACCAATTACAATAATTACCACCTATGCAGCTGAAGTTTAAGCACTCACTCTGCACTCCATACCTCAGGTTGTTGGCAGTATGTTCAATCCTATAATCTCAATTTTCTTGGAATAATTAAGTAGAAAAGAAATACTTCAAAAAATGAGGAGTCTGAATGGAAATCAGAGGCTGAATAATAGAGTTGTTTGTCATGTTGCTATTGTTAAGCTGCATTTATTTCTATTTCATCTTTATTTCTAAAAGGCAGCATCTTCTTTTGCCTGCAGAGATTCACCAGGAGATGCTGTAATCCATTGACTTTTACATTCAGCAGTGGAGAATCTCTTGATGTGAAGGACAAAGCAACATGAACTCCTGCTTTGTTTAGATGTTTTAAAAATATAAATATTCCTTTCAAAATAAATGCTTTGACTAGAAGAGGAAATCACCCAGCCCTTACTCCTTTTGGCTAGAAGTTTCCATGTGAAATTGTAGGGATTTAATACCTGACAATTTAATTCCTGGCAATTCCACTGGTTTAAATCTGATGCAATGGGGACCATCTCTCCCCACCCCTGGTGTCTTTCCAAGAGACTGGTTAATTTTTAAATTGGATCAGCAACATTTAAAAAAAAAAAAAATTGGTAAAGTTTCTATTACACAAAGATAAGCCTTAGACTGAGCACAAACTGACTTGCCTGTAGCTTTCCTAATATGATTGCACTGTGCAGAGTAGATACTAAAATTTATATTAGAATTTCTTTATGCAGGTTCCCTCTAGGGAGAGGAAGAGGGAAGGAAAAAGCTTCATGTGACAGATGCTAATTATGCAGCTTAATGCACTTCTGGAAGTTGCAGAGATGAGAACTCTATAAGAACCTATCTACAAAACAAAGCACATTTTCAACAGCATTTTTTCCTCAATGCTTTTTTAATCTGCCTCCTCTCTGTTTTATTTCCCAAAGAGTACAAAGGGCAGCAGTGTCTCAGGTGCAGAATTCACCAGCCATGGATGTGACTGCTCTCCATTGTGTCTTGCTGCTCTGGACATGGAATTGGGAAAGCTGCAAGGTTCTGAGCCAGGAGGAACTGGAGTTCAAAATTCCCCAATTGAAGTGTTAGCTTTCTTCCCTCTTTGGTGGATATTTTATCAGCTCCTTATCCTGGGTTTAGGTTTACTGGATGCTCTGCACTTGTGCTGGGGTGCTACAGAAGGATTTGTTGTGATGGATGTGTCAGGACTGATGAACCGGATCCCAAAATGCTTTGTGAAGAGAAGTGGGCTGAGGTCCTCAAAGCTGGAGGTGCAGCCACACCAACCCCAGTGTTAGACACTAATCCTCTCTTCCAGACACTGAGCTGTGCTCTTTGAGGGAAAAGAAATGGGAAAATTATCCTGAAATCAGTCCAGACTTGCAAGAGCCATTGTCCTGGACATCCAAATCTAACAAATCCCTTTTACCAAGGGATTCTCTTCCCTCTTAGTGACAAACCCAAACCAGCTTTCATGCGCTTAATGCAGAATCCTGCTTTCCCCGATGTCTTTCACATTTCTCCGAGGGGAGGAGTGACTCGAGAGCCTCTCCCCAGGGCCATCGGGGTGCCCAGGGACTCCCGAGGGGCCGGGGCTGGCCCTGGGCACCCAGGAATGCTCCTGGCAGCCCTGGGCTGCAGCCAGCCCGGGGAAAACCATCTGTTCCCCTTGGAAAGGGGTTTGCTTCCCCCGGAGCCCTCCCCCCGCATCCCGGCTCCGGCCCCAGCTGCCGTGCTGCCATGAGCACTGAGGGAATGAATCTCCTGCGTTTAAAAATACTCCGCTTCTATTTAGATGAAAAGAAGAATCTTGCTTGCCTACACTGGCATACAAAAATAGGCTCAGTGTGAGTAAATCTTCAAAGTTTCTCTTGGTGAATATATCTAGCCTCACTTCTTTTTTTTAACTTATCATATAAGTTTATTTATAGAGTGTCCTTCTTTCCTCCTACTCTATCAAGACATTTGCAGAAGGTTGTCGCTCGTCCTGTTCAGGAGTCCTGAAATAATTTGCAGGGCCTTTGAAACATCATCGTGTTGCATAGTTGTGATCAACGTGCTGCTGTTGCATGAACATATCATATTTTAATGTGAATGTCAGGTTAGCTGAGACATTCAGGGCTTTCTTTTACTTTAGGTGCTTTACACTGGTTTGTGTTTTCACTCGAACGCTGCAGTAAAAATTCTGCATATAGTAATTCAAAATTTTCCGTTTTACATGCAAGGCATTGCCTAGAAAATGAATGTGTAATATGAGAGGATTAGTAAGATGCATACACTTTCCAAACATCTCTTAAAAATAGCTTTCACTGTCACTGTAGCATCTTAATTCTGAATAATCTCACAGTCCTTCTGCAAATCTGTGCATGTAGTAACAGAGAAGCCACCTACTTCATCCTCTTGAACTGCACAATATGGATCCGGGCATGGATGGAAAAAAATGGGTTTGGAGTTGGGCTCTGCTTTGGCAGAGAGGCTGTCTGTGGGACTGGTGAGAGCATTAATGCTTGCATTAAATATTAAAGTCAGCTTTCACAATTCTTGCCTCTCTTTTCAAAAAGGCTCCGAGCTCCTCACTCTGGAATTTGCTCTGTGCAGATCTCGGGAATGCTCTGCCAAGGGGTGGAAGCTGTGGCAGGGGAGCCAAGGCAAGTGTTCCTGAGCTGGGGCACACTCTGTGCCCGGACTTTGGCCCAGCCTGACCAGAGGTGCCCCGGGCTGGGCACAGAATCCCAGGATTTCCACAGGGATCGCTGAGTCCAGCCCTTATGGCCCACACCGGGATCAGCCCTGGAATGGATGGGAGCCCCAGCAGGGATTAGGGAAGGGTGTAAATACCGAAATGGGGTTGCCAAAAGACGCGCCAGGCTCTGCTGCGTGCTGCCGGGACATGGCACAGCGGGCACGAACTGATGCCCAGGGAGCTCCACCTGAACATGGGGAAGAACTTATCCAAGGGGCACTTTACCCAGAGAGGTTGCGGAGCCTCTCTCGTGGCAATATCCCAGACATGATCCTGTGCTCCTGGCTGTCCCACCGCGCTCCTTCCACCCCGAGCCATCCCCACCATCCCGGGGGCCGCGGGCCCAGCGGGAGCGGGACTCGAACCCGCGGCCCCGCCTCCGCGCCGCCTCCAGGCCCAGCCGCTAGATGGCGCCGGCCCAACGAGCAAGGCGGGGGCTCCGCAGCGCCCCGGACGCCCCTGGCGGCCGCGCGCCGCCGCCGCACCCGCCTTCCCCCAGCGGCGCCGGCGGCCATGGCGGTGCGCGCCCACGTGACGGCGCGGCGGCCAATGGGAGCGCGGCAGGGGGGCCCCGACCGCCGTCCCTGTGGCCGCCATTAAAGAAAAAGGGTCTCGGAATTACCCGGGAGCCGGATCCGCTCCCGCTCCGGCCATGGGGGACCCGCGCTGAGGCTCCCGCCGCCACAGGATGCCGCGGCCGGGCAGCCGCCGACAGAGGCACCGCTGAGGGGAGGCGACGCGCCGGCGGGGGCTTCGCGGCACCGACTCCGCCAGCGGCAGCAGCGGCGGCGGCCGCCGCGTCCCTGTGTGTCGGCGGCGCCGGGAATTGCGGGGCTCCGACCCCTTCGGGCTGAGCAGAGCCCGGGGCTCGGCCGCCGCCTCCCCGCCCTGCCCAGGAGCCTCGGGGAGGGGGCCCTCCGCCCACCGCCCCCGCGGGGACCCGCACCTGAGGAGAGCGAGCGGTCTCGGGGCTCCCCCGCCCCCCCGGCACAGACCGCTCCGGCCGAAGACGATCGTTTTTTATATTCCCCCCCCTCGCGCTTTTTTTTTTTTTTTTTTCTTCCCCTGTTTTGTTGTTTGTTTGTTTTTGTTTTTTTTTTTTTTTTTTTCTTTCTTTCTTTTTTTTTTCCCCTTTATTTTTGAAGGACTGGCCTCGCAGCTGAGCTGGTCCCTCCCTGCCTCGCCGCCCCCCCGGGCTCTGGCGGGGGTCGTGTCCCCCTGCCCGCCGTGAGGGCTCCGCTTCCCCCGAAGAGACTTTGCGGGGTCCCCCGGCCCCCGAGGACAGCTGGGGAGAACCAGGCTCCCCGAAGACACTCTGCGATTTACCGCGTCTTCCTCCTCCCCCGAAAAGGCTGGGGATCGGCCTCCCGGAGACTCCTCCATCCTTCCCCGAAGAGACTTCGAGGGTCACCCGCAATTTCCTCCTTCCACCCTTCTCCCCCTCCCTCCTTTCCCCACGGAAGGAATTTTTACCCAGCGGAGGATATTTTGGTTTCGCCCTCGCTGCGAAGAGTATTTCGTTTTGGGGAGGGGGGGTTTCCACACGGGAATTTAATCCCCCGCTGGGCTGCTAAGGAGACTTTTGCGGCCTTTCTCTCTCAAGGAATACCTTCCCCCCTCCCCTGCCCCCGCAGATGTTTTTTTTGGGGTACACCCCAGGAAATTTTTCTTGCTCTGCCTTTACGAATTCTTCAGACTGGCCTTGCTTCTGGCCCCTGAAGTTTGTTTTTATGATTTTAAATTTTAATTTATTTGGAATATTTTTGGAGCAGGGGAGAAGAATCTGACCCCCCACACCCTGTTGCCCTCGGACTCCGAAGAGACGAGCCTGGATTTTTCTCTCTCCCACGTCCAATCCTTCCCAGTCATTCCACAATTTGCCCCTTTCTCATCTGATGACTAAAGGAACAGGAGGAAGAGGAGGGGGGGTTCTGGATTAATTGCCCCCGCTGGATTATTTATTTTTTCCTGCTTCTCTTGCTTGGCATCTGAGAAGAGAGGAAGGAGGGATGTCAACTGATTTTTACCCCTAGCCCCCTGGATTAATTACCCCATTTTTATTCTCTTGTTGGATCAATTACCCCTTCACCTTACCTCCTCTCCCTCCCCTCCTTATGCGAACGAGAAGACAAGAGGAACAGGGAGGATTTTGATCTTAATCTCCCGTCGTTGGATTACTTACCACCTCCCTCTTTCTGTTCTCCCCTTCCACGGCGGCTTTACACCCCCGATTGAGCTCCAGAAGACGAGAAAACGTTCTGAGTTCCTCTTTAATTTTTTATTTTATATTTTTTAAAATATATTCCCCCCCCCCCCCCCACCTCTCTGTCTCTCCTCGCGGGTTATTCCCCCTGCCACTATTTCGCGTGCGTGTGTCTGTAAATCCCTTATTTAATTGTATTATTATTTGTGCGTGTGCAGAGCCCCCCTCCCCCTTTCCCTCTCGCTGTCTGTCTCTCCCTCTCTCCCTCTCTCTCTCTCTCTCTCTCTGTCTGTCTCTTTCTTTCTTGTCGGAGGCTGTGGGATAATGGCGTGTGGGTTGTGGCTGTGAGGATGAGTTCCTGCTTCGTGCCGAACGGGGCCAGCCTGGAGGATTGCCATTCCAACCTCTTCTGCCTGGTGAGTGTCGGCCCCCGGCTCGCAGCCGCCCGGGGCCACCGAGGGAAGGGCTGGGAGCTCCGGGGGAGGGGGAAGGGGCAGTGGAAGCAAAGCAGCCATTTTTAGCGGAGCTTCTGCTGGATGAGCCCTCGGAGTAGGCCCTGCCTGGAGCAGCCAACTCTCCCATGCCCCTCTGGTTCCCCTCCATCGCTGTCTGTCTCGCCTCGCCCCTCCCTCCGCTTTCTTCCTGGATAGCAGCCTCCCTGGAACTCGCCTTTTCCTTCCCTTTCCGTGCCTTCCAACTTTTCCTCCTTTCTCCCCTGCCCCTGCCTCTGAGCCTGGTGTTTCTCGGAGCTGCTGCTGCTCCCGGCCCCACATCTCGGGGAACTTTCTCTTTTCCCTCCTCACTCGTGACATCCCCGGCGAATCCTCCCCTTCTTCCTCGCTTTTACACGGATCCCTTTCCCTGCTTGTTTTTATTCTGGTGATGCCCTGCCTGTCTTGTGTTTTGGTGTGCACCATTTTGTAGTCTTTTTTTTAAACCCAAATATCAAACGGTTCATATTGTTGAATTTTGGTAGCTCCAAGAGTAAATTCGATGTAACTGGACTGTGATGCAATTTTTTGGTGTCTGTGCTGAGCTGTTTCATCAGCTTTTAATGCAAATGAGCTAATCTTAGCTGTCTGCCTGATATTTATGATCCTAGAGATTGTTACAACAATCCTGTGCCAATCTGTGGCACTCATATTTTTGGATGGAGGGGAATCCGGGCGGCCTGACTGTGTCTGCAGCCTGCATCAGGCCTGCAGCTCCAGATTAATAGTACAATTTTAAATCTGAAAGTCTTTCTGAAGTAGCAACTGTTGCAGACAACCTTTCATCTAAATTGCTCTCCTGCTGAAGGTAGGGAGGCTGCCATGTTAGGTTTAAATGTTGCAGTAATCTTTTGTGTGTTGTCATATTGGGAAGACAAAAAATAGTAACTTCTTAGCAAATGCCAGCCTGCCTGGCTCTGCCTTCCCAAAGAGAACCCGGGGCAATGCCTCCCCTACCTGCCTTAAGGTGCCTGTGCTGGAGTGAAAAAACTGAGTGCTAAAACTTGGTGTTGTGGTGGAGATAATCCAGGAATTGTGTGCTTCCTGTTACACATGGTAGTGGCTCTTTCCCTGTGTAAAGCCAAATTAATTTTTGCCTAGGAAGGGGTTTAGTGGATCATTATCAGCGTGGTTGCAGGTCTAACATATAATTGAATGATAAAACGAGGATTTAAATCATTGAAATGTGGTGTGAGGAATGAAAAGTATGATAGCTCCTGGTAAAATCAGTGAAGACAAGAGATTTCCTGGGGGAGAGACAGAATTTTTTTGCCATGGAGAAACTTGTGAAATTTTCCCAAGTGGTAGATGGCTGGAAGAACGTGTGATTTACTGTATCACCTATTTCCATGGAGTAATCTTGGATGGAAAAGGCAGTGTATGCATAAGTAAGCAAAAAGAAAGATGTTCTTTGCTAAGGCAAGTGTTTAGGAGATTGGACTGTGTCAGTCTGTGAATAATAACATTACTCACTCGTCTTTCACTCTTTTACTTTAAATCAAATCTGCTTTTTTCTGTGTACCCTTAAAGCTGCAGTGAAAACAAACAGCTCTTGCTTTCCTGCAGTTATTAAACTGGGAACACCCAGGGATCCTAAAGCACACACAGAACCAACCAACCAACGCAGTTCCGCAAAATCCTGGGGGATCCCTTTCTCGGATCCCTGTCCCCGCGTGCGGATGTGTTCGCTGTGGACGTGCCTGCACTCTGACAGCCCTTTTCTCCCTGCAGGCTGATCTGACTGGCATTAAATGGAAGCGTTACGTGTGGCAGGGCCCAACGTCTGCCCCCATCCTGTTCCCGGTGACGGAGGAGGATCCCATCCTGAGCAGCTTCAGCCGCTGCCTCAAGGCCGACGTGCTCAGCGTCTGGCGCCGCGACCAGCGGCCCGGCCGCAGGGAGCTCTGGATATTCTGGTGGGGGGATGACCCCAACTTTGCTGACCTGATCCATCATGATCTCTCAGGTAGGAGCTTGCTGGCACCTTCCTCTGGTCACTGGAAGGATCTGTACGTTCTTTGGTCACTGGAAGGATCTGTACATTCTTAGCTCGCTGCTACTCAGGGCTCGTTTCCGACACCTGCGCCAGGTGGAGTGTTATCTCCAGAAAAGATGAATTTGTTGGTGTAACCCTCACCAAATTACTGCAACCATCTGCTCTCCCCCTTGGACTGCTGGATTTTTCAGAAACAAGGGATTTTTGGATTTTTGGTCCCCACTTGTTCCCTTGAAAGAAACAAAACACAAGCCTATGAGTTTTGGCAGCTTCTTCATGAGGAAGCTGTGCTGAAAGCTGTGCCTGTGATTCACAAGTGATGTCTTAAACATGTTTTGATAAGATCCCTTTTGTTTGGGCAATTAGAATTTTCAAATTCAAATGGTAAAGCTCATTTTATTATGTAATAAGAAGTGTAGAGGTCTGGGCAGCTCTTGAGCTTTTTGGAGTTGTTTTGGTTGGAATTCACACCATCAGTGAGAAGCCCTCAGAAGGAGGCACCAGGAGCTAACCAGCTGTTTCCATGCAAAATCTGTAAACCTTTTTGTTTTTATGATTCCTCTCCCCCACTTTTCCTGGTGCCCTGAACCTGCTTTCAAACCCAGCCTTTTGAAAGACTGACAATATTTGTATTTCTCAATAATGTTGTACTTCAAATTTGGCACCTTCCTTAGGAACTGTTTGCTTGTTGAGCTCAATTCCCCACGTAGATGGTTCCAGCTGCTTATCAGCAAGGTGACGAAGTTAGATATTTAAATTGGGTGAGTCTAAAGGTGAGACTCAACTAATTTGAGGGAAAAAAAAAAACCAACAAACACATCACTCTAATTTCCTTTCAAATAATGTACAGCATTCAGATTACTGAAGTGTAAAATGAGCCCAAGGTTTGGTGACCTGGTAACCAGAAATTGTTAATGCTGCCTCTCTGTGTGTGTGTGTGTGTGTGGATAAGCTGGAGAACAAACAGGAGTTTAAAGTGCCACTGAGGAAGTTGACTTGAAACAATTTAATAATGTGTGGAATTTTCATACAAAAATACTGTGATCTGAAAAACAATTGACGCACTGAAATGATGTTTATTTCTTTGAATAGTTGACTTCAAAGATTGGGCTGTTGCTCCTATTCCTGTCTGTCCTGGAACTACAAACTTTGCATTTTAAATGGCACTTACACTGGAGTTTGCTTGATATTTTAGTGCATTGGAGGCTTCCTTATTATGACCTATAAATAACCTCAGTTGTGACCTGCAGGGAACATCCTTTGTGTGCCTGAGATGTAACTTGGACCCAGTGCTGGGTGGTTTTGGCCTGGGCCTGCCCTGAGCCAAGACCAGCACTTGTGTGGAAGGACCTGTGTGAATTTTGTGTGCTGTGGGATTAAATTGAGACAAACACATTTAGAGTGGGAAATCCAGTGAAATTTAAGCCATTTGGAAAGTGCAATTTTGTGCTGCCTAACCACTAAAATTATTTGTTTGAGCAACTTTCTTTGCCACTTCTTGAATCTGTCTGCTGGTGATTTATCACAGAGGGACATTTGGAAACAGCAGTGGTTTGTAGCTGCAGTTCCAGCTCAGCCCCTTGTTTGTGCTTGTCCAGAATTCCCCTTTTGCACAGGTAGATAAGCAGGTATCATCCCAGGGAATTACCAACTCTTAACCTCTCTTAGGGTATAAGGCAGAGATAGGGCAGGATTAGAGTCTCCCAGCCATGTCTTTGGGTATTTTCTTGGTTCAGGTCACCTGTGGGTGCCTGTGCTTCCCCAGAGCTGTTCCACACGTGTTGTGTGCAATGCTGCTGCTCCTCAGGCTGTCACCTGCAGCTGTGTCTGACACTGCAGAGGTTTTGTCCTCCTGGAATGAAAAAGAGAATTTGTGTGTGAGGCTCTGGTGCCAGGAGCTGGGATAGATCCTCCTGTGCATCACAGCTGAGGGGTGCCCACAGCTGCACTTTTTCTCTTTGCTGTTACACAAAATCTTCACGTGGATCTCACAGAAGAGAGAATTATGGCTGAACCCAAACAATGTTATCTGACCTTTGTCGTAGCCTAATGGATTTTTTCATCGGTGGACAATTTCTCCTGGTAATTCACACTGCCTTGTTCTCCCAATGACTGCTTGTTACATTTTCAATGGGAATGATAAATGACTTCTTAGCACAGGCTTGTTACCTGCAAAATTGATTGGAAATTGTTTGCTGCTGGAGGCTGAGGTGCTGCCTCATTTGGAAGTTTGCTGCTGGATGGGTGAAGGATTGTCCTGCAGGATGGGGACAGGGAGGAATGTGGGAGCAGTTTGTCCCTTAGTGTCTTTGGACAGATTTCTCCTGGAGAAGTGGCCCTTGAGAGACCCCTGGTTAGAAATCTGCCAGAGCCACATTAATAACTCTGATTCTGCTCCCTTTGCTCTGAAACTCTGCCTGCTCAGGACAGGTTGGTATTTTGACAGTTTCTGAATTTTTGGTGATGTGCAGTTTCAGTGAACAATGGGTGTTCAGTGACTGGAACACATCTTGGTTATCAGCCCCGGGGGATTTGAAATATGTCAGCTTCCCTTTTGTCCCCTTCCCAAGATGCCTTCAGCAGGGGATGCAGGGTTGGGAATGTACATCTTTGCATATCAGATTGAAGAAATAAATGCTATCTCTGTGTTCAGCTGCACATTCTGCAAGTTCACTCTGTGCCCTGGAGTCACGTTTGAATCCTGCTCGTGGCTGTGTCAGGGTTCTCAGTGCAAGCCTTGGATAAGTGTCTTGTTGATGGTCAGGGATTGTTGTTGCCTCGGGGCATGTCAAAAGGAGACTTGTTCAGAGATGCTGATTGATCAGGAATATTGACTTCACTCAATCATTTATTTTTTTCCCTTCCCTAGGAACCTACTTACTGTACATACAGCCAAAAACCAGAGCTCTGTTTCTATCCCAACGTAGCTAGAGGCAGACAGAAGTTAGTGAAATGTTATTTTAGCCTCTAACAACCTCAAAGGTTATGTTTTTGTTCTGACAGTGAGGCTTGATTATAGTAATTCTTGCAACTCAAACCCTAAAGTAGGACATCTCTTCCAATTTCAGCAGGCAATGGTCTCTCACAGCTCTGATCAGCAGTTATTTTATTAGAAAGGTTCTTTCTTATTTTCATGTGGCTTCTTCTGCTCTTGGATTATTTTCTTTTAAATTGGCAGTAGATGATTTTAAACCTGAGAACAGTGGGGTATGAATTATGTACAAGACACAGTCCCAAGGAAATGGTTACAATTTGATTAATGCTGGGATAGGGGAATGCTGCTATATGGCTTTGACCTTCAAATTGCATCTCTTAAATGGTGAGCTGCAAGATGTATCTTTTTCATTCTGGTGTCTATTAAATTTGGCTAATTTACTTTAAAAATTAAAGAGTTGTCTGTCATATATCAAGATAATCAGTTTTTGTTTGCTGAACAATCTTGCTCATGCTTCTGTGAGGGGGAAATGTATAAAAATAATGGTGGCTGGAGGAGAGCTGGGGAGAATCCTGGTGTTTGTCTGGTGCAAACAGTCATGGCAGCACAGACTGATATGTGCTGTGTGGTTTTCAATGCATGTGCATTCTAGATCAAATCCCTGTCCCCAAAAATGCAGTGAGGTTGTGCTGATGTCAGCACTGAGTGTCTCACTGCTCCAGGACAATGGAAAGCAGAGGATGAGCCAGTTCCCATTCCAAGGGGCTGCAAACCCTGCCAGTTGCAAGGAGTTGGCAAAGGCAGCTTGGAAAAGAGTTCAGCCAGTGATGCCTTTTTAAAATAACAATTGCTCCCTAAGATCATTTAACTCCTACAAAAAATACCAACAAAAACCCAACAAAAAGGGGAAAGGATGCTTTTACACCATTGTGCACCTGGTGTGAGCAGGGTGAGCTGCAGCCCCGAGGCTGGGCAGGATCTGTGTGTTCTGAGGCAGGCAGCAGAGGCTTTCCAAGTGTTCCTGCTGCATTGATGCTTCAGCATTTCCTCAGTCCTCCATGTTAGAGATGGAGCCACTTAAGCAAAAGTGCTGATAAGCATTATGCAAAAATTACTGAGGCAGTTTTATCAAACTTCTGTGTCTGGCTGTGAGCTCAAAGGTGACAAGATTTAACTTTCCCTCCCCATCTTTCCCTGACCACCATGCACGTGAAACATCAGTGGAGTCAGGTGAAAATGCTTTGTCACAGGCAGGGAATGAGGGTTTGGCACGGGGTCGTGTTGGTTGTGTGTACAATGGCACGTGCAAAACCACCTGGATACAGCAGAACACTGAAATATTTCACTTGCACTGCCACATCTACCTGAGTGTGGAATTACCCAGTGTGGTGGAGGGTATGGGATCCTTTAGCTGGGAAGTTTTTCAGTTTTTCTTGTGGCTTGTAGCCAAATTTACACCTGCAAATGGAGAGGGAGAGCAGTTACCTTGTTATCCTTACAAACTGCCATGGCTACACTCTTACAGAGAGGTTCTGCTTTGAATTGTCAGGATTTAGGGAAGATTCTGCTGGGTAGAGAGCATAAAACCCCTGTGTGACACTGGCAAAGGCCAAGCAGCACAAAAAGCAACCTGGAATGGAGCTGAGTGTTCTCACTGTGGGATTTTGGACAGTTTGGGTGCCCAGAGTCTGGGATTCAGATTCTGTTCAGTGAGTGTAGATAACAGACACCACTCTAAGAGCAACAAACTTCAGCTGTCTTACTCAGATTCTTACACTGGTATTTTAAAATTGTATTGTTTTCCTTTTTTTCTTTGCTTCTCACTTGTTTCAGGCCCTCAAAACAGAATTTCAGTAGCTTTGCTGGGTAATTCTTGCTTTGAGCAGTTTAAAGTATTTTAATTCAAAAATCTGGGGTTTTAAATGGAAAACTTCTACTCCAAGTGTTTGTCATATCATTACAATATTGTGCACATGACTCTGTTTATTTACTTCCCTTGGAATCTGGGGTTTATATAGGAAGTTTAATTGTATAAATCAGGTGTGTGTCAGTGTTTTTATAACTGGCACAGTCATATAAAGGCAAAAAAGGAGCCTGTGAGGTGAGAAATGCTTCCAAAAGAAAAGTCTCACTCCTGATATGAAAGAATGGATTTTTCCCCTGTGTAATTGAAATAATTGGGGGGAACTGTACTCCAAAGTGGAGGCTGTGTTTCTTTGCACAGTTTATTTTAGAATTCATTGAGCATTAGGGAGATATTGTTAATGGTGTGATAAACACTCAGCTTGTGGAAGAACTGGTGTTTACTGGTGTGCTGTGTGCTAAAGGAAGGAGGGAAATTCATGTTTTAAGTCTTGACAAAAATATCATTTTCAAGGCTGTATATTTATCTGTGCAATATAGATTTATCTCCATATATGTATTACTTCTTAGAAATCCTTGATTAGTAAATTTTACTAAATATCTATGAAAAACAATAAGCTTTAAAAACCTGACATAAATGATATTTTAATATTTAAAGATACTCCTTATTCAGAATTCACTAAAATTACAGGAGTTTTATATTTGGAGGGTGCTCCAAATTTTTTCTTTACTCTTTACACCACACAAACAGAATGGCACAATCAGTAAAATGAACTTTGCTGGTTCAGGTGAGCTGTGGGAAGAATGGAAAGGAGAACATAAAACTTCTGAAGGCCTCCAATAAAATTGGTAACATTGAGAAGGTGCTGACTGATAAAGTTTGTTTATGTGTAGTATGCAAATTGCTTTTTCCTGGCCATTGTTTCCATGAATTCCTCATTCCCTGATCATTTTTAGCTTCATTTGAGGGAAAACTCTGTCTAATATGTGATATAAAGAGAGAGGGAGCAGTGGGATATGAGCATAAATTGACATAAAAATAAGTGTGCTGGGGAAGAGCTGAGTGCTTTGGGCAGCTGAGAGAACTCATCAGAAATGAAGCACTTGTAACCTTCAGCTTGCCAGAGCTCTTCTGTGGATAACACTTGTCCAAAGTGAAATTGTGGCTTAGCACCTTTTGAAAAATGAGTCAGCAACTTCTTTTGGTTTGTTAGCATTATCAGATGGAACATTTGGATTTATTGTTTAAGAAAAACGAAAGGACCAAAGTGCCTCTTCCTCTCCCCCTCCTGTAATGAATGGTTTGCTGTGTACAATTTCTATTAAGTGGGAGGGGTTTTCTCATGTCGAGAAACAACAATTAGAATTAAGAAGAAAAATAGTTGGCAGATGTGAGCAGATGTCATGTTTGCTTCTCTCCACCACTAAAACAGGGGGAGGGGAAGGACTAAATAGACTTCAGAAAGTCAGAGAACACTTACTGCTGGCTTTTTTGCATGAATTTGAATAATGTTCTGAAGTGAGGGTTTCTTGAGCTGACAGCTTCTTCTACCTTCCCTTTCTGTGGCAAGGTGTGCCTCACTCAGAGCAGTGGTCTGGTGAGCAAAAATTGGAGTTTTAATTGTGATTTCCATCTCAGACCTTGCACTTTCTCCACATAACACACTCAGCTGAGAGCTCTCTGGTTCTGCAATAACCTAAGGGAGGAGAGCATTCAAGAATTACAACCTGGGGCAAGTCCTTGCTTGGGAACTTGATCATAGCTTGGTGGTCCTGAATGGAGCTTCATCCATCCTAAATGGAGCACCTGGCTACAGAGAATGGAAACATCTCCTTTGTGTGAGCACCAAAACACAAGATTTGTGTTATTTCAGTATCCCTACAATCATCCATGGCATTGCCACACCAGGCAGCACTGGCAGAACCACAGGACACAGCCTCAAGCTGCACCAAGGGAAATTTAGGCTGGATATTGGGAAAAAGTTTCTTACAGAGAGGGTGATAAATTCTGGAATGGCTGCCTGAGGAGGTGGTGGAGTCCCCATCCCTGGGTGGGTTTAAAACAAGCCTGGATTTGGCTCTCAGTGAAGTGCTGGGTTGGACTCAATGATCTTAAAGGTCTCTTCCAACCCAGAGATTTCCTGAATCCTATGAAATCTGTAATATGCCAAAACAAAATTAGGCATAAAAACTGGAATTAGCTCCTTCCATTCAGTCTTCTGGAAGCTCCTGGATGTTCTTGGAACGATTGCTGGATGTGTACAAACCAAGAGTGTAACCTTTGAGATGGTGAGGAGTTTATTGTGCAGCTAAAGTCCACGGTGAGCCAGCGCAGGAGTTAATGTTTGCTCTGCTGAGCTGAGCGGGGCCAGGGCAGCGCTGGGCACCCCCAGGGCTGCAGCTGGGGAGCGCCCCCCGAGCTTGGCACGGCCACCTCACACCCTTTGACTTTGGACTTTTGTTGCTTTTTGTTACCAGAGCCGTGTGTGATGTTGCTGCAGTGAGTTACTGTGTTATCTTGTAGCTTTACAGTTTTTAAAAACAAGTTTTTGCTCCACTCCAGCGCTGGAGTAGTAGGGTGGTGGGGTGGGAAACTTTGTGGTGAGGTCTCTGCTTTGGGAAATGCTGCTCCTTGTTTTGCCTTGTCTTTCCCAGAAAATTATTTCGTGGAGTGATTAATCTGTAATGATGCACACCTCCTCTTTTGTAAATGATGGGGCAGGTTTGTTTACTCTTTTTCTGTCCCTCAGAGTTCCTGGGAGTGACTTTCTTTTACTCACAATACCGGCCTTGTGTGGAAATGAACTTTTCCCTGTGTGGAATATACCAAAATACAAACATGCTCACCATGTTTTGGTTCCAGTAGTATTGAAATTCCCTTCTCTGGCATCTCTGTCATAAATATTGTTTATTGTAATAATCTGTAAGGTTTTTCCTAACTAAAACTCTGAGGTGAGTGGCTTTCTAGACGCTCTCTAATTTAAGGATATCAAGACTTTAGGTAATAATATTGCAACCTTTTAAGCTTGTAAGTGGCTTCCAGAGAAAGGTGAAGGGGTTTATTTCCAAGGGGGATTTAAATGCAAGGATTTACCTGTGTTGTGAGGTTTTCTGACCATGGAGCAAAGCAGGGGAAGCAAAATTGTGTGTGAGGGAGAGGGGAGCAGGCACAGAGCTGCTCAGAGCTGGCTCCAGCCCTGGGGATGTGCAGGGACAGGGCTGGGACAGAGGAGAACCTGTTCCCACCTGGGCTCTGTGGGAGCTTGGAGCAACGACCTCCACAGGTCCCCCCTGACCTAAATTGTTCCATGACTATCCAGAGACTGGAGTAAAAATGTCTCCTTATCTATGTCAGCCAAGCTTCTCCTCTCTCTGCTGCCTGGAGTACAGAGCAATGGCATCTGCAGAGTAACTCTGCTGGGTTAGTCCAAGGAGAGCAGAGCACATCCTGAGGGGTAGATGTGAACCACAAAATACCAGGAATTAGAGCCAGAAAGGCAAGATATGAGTGCCAGGGATTTAAGGGCAGTATCTCAGGCTTTATTATATTCTAATATTATTATTATCCTCCTGTTAGTGTTGTTGGGATGAATGATATCAGATATGTCCTGGGAGACACCCAGGGACTCCCAGATGTGCCTTGTTTTACCTGGGTGAGGGAATGCAGTGCCAGTGCAGCTCTTTGGAGCTGTGCTTGTGCTTTGAGGGCCTCTAGACCCTGTTCAGACACTGAGCAAGAGCCACAGTGGTGCAAGAAGTTGCAGCTCCTTGTCACAAATCTCACTTTTCTATTTGGCAAATCACCTTGGCTTGTGTGCCTGTGTTTGATTGTGGGCACAGAAGGTGTCAGTGTTTGACTGCAGAATCCCATTGGCAGGAGTGGGCATGGTCTTGCTGATTTTTCTCTCTGTACATCAGAAAGCAGGGCCAGGCTGCTTAAATATCTTCATTTTTAATGTTGAATTAAAGAGAAAATTGACAGTTTTGAGTCTTGTGAGGAGAATCAGGTTGCTCTGACCAAAATTCTGAATCTGAGTATTTTTCATTATCATTGACGGTCAGTTGATTGCTGACTTTTATTCCTGGCTTTCTTCAATGCCACTCAAAGACACCAGGATATATTAAGTCTGGTTTTGATAAACTTATTTTTAAGCCTAATTGTCACCAATCCTGCAGGATGAGTAACCCAGACTCCCCAAAACACCTCACAGACAGATCCCACAGCGCTCCTGCAGCCTGCAATACACAACACGCTGCTGCCACTTGTTTCCTTTGTGTACAAACAACTGTTGAAATCTTCTTTCCCTGTGGGGGATGAGATATTTTTCCAGCTGATCACTTTTAGCAGCTCCATCACAAAGTGAGCGGAGTTATCTGAGCCCCACAGGCTGGCTTTGGTCGTGCCGTGAATATCTCTGAAAGCCTTGTGGGAGAGAAGAGGCTGTTGTGACGTGTGTGCCGTGACAGGATGGGATAAAAGGTGATTTCTGTTTCCCCTGTGCCTTGCAGAGGAGGAGGATGGGGTGTGGGAGAACGGGCTGTCCTACGAGTGCCGCACGCTGCTCTTCAAGGCCGTGCACAACCTGCTGGAGCGCTGCCTCATGAACAGGAACTTCGTGCGCATCGGCCGCTGGTTCGTCAAGCCCTACGAGAAGGATGAGAAACCCATCAACAAGAGGTAGGAGCCTTCATTGTGCTCTCTTGGAGAAGCTGGAGGGTTTGTTCTTTGTGCTAGAAGAAAGGTTTGATGAAGAGGCTCCTGTGGGTGATTTATTCTGGAGCCTGGGTCTCTGCTCTTTCTTATTTTGCGGCTTTTTTGGAGTTCTTCAAAAGTTTCTTAAGATGAAAGGAAGTAATGCTAAACATGGTAAATAATCTCCTCTGTGCTGTACCCATGACTTCAGAATCCCTTCTGGTACCCATGTCCAAACCATGGACAATGGGTGTTGGGAAAGAAGGTAGAGTCTTCCAGAGAGGAAGAAAAAGATACCTGAATGAAGGTAGGAAGAAAAATATACCTGAATGAAGGTGTCTCATCTTTATGGTCCTGCATGAAGGTATCTTACCTTTAAGGACCTGCATGAAGGTACCTTTTTTAAGGTCCTGAATGAAGGTATCTCATCTTTAAGGTCCTGAATGAAGATATCTCATATTTTTTAAGGTCCTGAAGGAAGGTATCTCATATTTTTTAAGGTCCTGAATGAAGGTGTCTCGTATTTTTCAAGGTCCTGAATGAAGAGATTTCATATTTTTTAAGGTCCTGAAGGAAGGTATCTCATCTTTTTCAAGGTCCTGAAGGAAGGTATCTCATCTTTAAGGGCCTGACTGAAGGTATCTTACCTTTAAGGTCCTGAATGAAGATACCTTGTCTTTAAGGTCCTAAATGAAGGTACCTTTTTTTAAGGTCCTGAATGAAGGACCTTATGAAGGTGCACCTGCCCTGGCCCTGCAGGTGACAGGAGCTAGTTGTGCTTGCTGACACCAAAGACTCATCATGGAGAGCTCCCAGCTGAGCTTTGGCTAAATGGCATCCCATGGGAGATGCTGAGAGTTTGGAATGTCAGCTCCTGGTCAGAACAAGGATGGTTCTGCTGTCTGGGAATGCTGCTGTTGAAAGGATCCATGTGACCTCCATGCTGGGGGGAGGAGAGAATTTTTGATCTAAATTGGAAGGACTTCTTCTCATGGTTCTAACGTGGTTTGACACGGTCTATGTTGCCTAGCAATAAATAATGAAATGAATAAAAACTAGGTTAGCTGGAACAAGTTTAATCGCTGTTCCCAAATCAGCTTTTAAAATCCAAAGTAATTTAAAGCTTAGATGATGGGATTTTTTGTGTGGCTTTTTTTTTTTTTTTTTTTTTTTTTTTTTTTTTTTAATGTGTGTGTATGTGTCTATGGATGTGTTAAATCTTGCATGCAGGAAATTTTGAGATCAGTGGCTTTGCTTGTTGGGTGTGGAGTTGGCCATTGTTGGCATCTTCTGCAATAAATTTAAACTTGAAAGAAATTGAGAAGCTGTTTTGGAGCAAAAGAAGCAGAAGCACATGTTTGTGTGTGTTTCTATTAGTAGTTGTGAACTGCTGCTTTTAATTTATGTATAAACTTGTCCTTTAGTTCCAGGCATTTCTTTCTCCACCCTGGTCAGGGCAAATGTTTCCTCTCTGGGGTGTCCTTGTCCATCCATTTTTTCTGCTATAAATCAAGAGGAAAGAGTTTACTTTTAACTATTTTGGCCAATATTGGGTTGGCACAGTCTGGGCTTTCCTCCTTTGAGGAACTGGTTGACCAAATTGCCATTTAAAACTAGCATTGGTTATGTCCTGGATTCTCTTGGAGTAATTCTATAAAGCTCTCTAGAGCAGCTGGAAAAGCTGATGAAAGCTTTTAAAATAAAATAGCAGTGTTTGTTTAATTTGGAGGCTCTGATTCTTTTTTGAAGAAGGTCAGAATGTCAGCGTGCTTGATGAAAATAACTGAAGGAATTGTGTGCTTACTCACACAATTTCATCATATGTAACCCAGAACTACAGGAGAAATATGTAAATAGCTTTGACAGATCTGTGTAAAATATTTTATTGTTGAGAAATGTCAGTATTTCCTACCAGATAGCTCAGTGCCATGTGATGCTCTGAGCCCTGGCTTTTCTGGAATGAAGTGGGGAATGGTGAACAGATGTGTGCTCTCGTGGCAAATTTGGCTCATCCCTCCCAGGAATGTCCAGAATTGGGATCCTCTCTGCTCTCAGCAAAGTTGGGCTCTTAGAGGGCTCAGTTCAGGCTGTGGGAGAGAACCAAACCCTGCCATGGGTGCTGTGTGCTGCCTCTGTAGCTCCAAACACTCCTGAGCAAAATGAACATTTCTGTCATGGCCAAAGTTCAACGTGACCCTGCAGCAAACCCCACACACAAGGACCTGCAGCCAGCCTGGAAAAAGCTCTGAGTGTTGCACCTGGGGTGCTGATACATCTCCTACCAGCCAGCTGCTCTAAAACTAACAAAAACTAAACCTTAATACAACTTCTGCATGGTTTTCATTCCTTAGGATCCATTTAATCAGCGAAACCTTTACAAAGTTTATAATTTTTTGTAGATGTGGCTGACTTAATTAAAAACCCAACTAAATCCCAAACAGCCCCTTTTGTGTTAGTGAGTATTGATGCACAGATCTGAAGAATCAGTTTTGAAGCTGAATTTTTGTCTTTCATCCCATGTCACTCTGCTGTCTTTGGGACTGTCCTTTGCATTAAGGTTCAGAAACCTGGGAAGGAATTCCTGTGCCTGTGTGATCTGAGGTAATTTGGTGTCCTGGGAAGGAATTCCTGTGCCTGTGTGATCTGAGGTAATTTGGTGTCCTGGGAAGGAATTCCTGTGCCTGTGTGATCTGAGGTAATTTGGTATCCTGGGGATGTGAAGTTTGCCACCAGTGTGCTTTGGATCATCATTTATCTCACCCTGCACTTTGAGGCTTGGCCAGCCACTCCAGAGAGTTGTTCCCTGTGTTTTACAGCTGCACATTTCAGTCAGGTTGCTTTTTCTTGCTGGAAATCTTCAGTTCCAAGGAATGTGTGTGGCAGTGGAGCAGGCAGTGCCCTTGGAGTGGAGGTGACTCCTTGCCCTGGCTGTGCTGGGTGAGCTGCAGGACCCCCCTGTGTCCCTGCTGTCCCTGTGAAGGATGTGCACACAGAGCTGTTCCTTTCATGTGCAGCTGATCCCATCTGGATTTTTCCCAGTTCTGTTTGCAAGCCTGTGCTTCCAGAAGGGAGATTTTCTGTGCTTGCTCTCCCAACAATAGCGGTGGTGGCACAGCCAGGAGGGAGGCTGGGATTCCTGGTAGGTGTTGGGCTGTGAGGACAGCTCCTCCAGCAGCCCTGCCTTCCTGCCTCTTGCTCTGCTGGCCTTTTTCTCCTCGTGTAAGGTTATATTAAAATAAAAATTCTGTGGCATTGTACACTTGAATTTTAAAGGAAAGTCCTGAACGTTCATAATTGGCACTGGTGTGGTGCTGAGCAGGGAAATCAGAATGAGACAGAGTGAACACTCAGAACTGTAATATGTGACTCCTAAACAAATAAACTCATTAAAATACCTCTATTATATGGGATCTGTTAACACTTGAACTGTGGGAGCAGGAACCCCTCAGCTGTGCCCTGTGCAGTCACCAACCCTGAGCTGCTCTTCCCTCCCAGCTCCAGCAGCACTGAGCAAAGGGACACTCAGGGATGGCTGGAATCTCATCTCTGAGAACAAGTTCATAACTTGGAACTGTCTTATTTGGGTAGAGTTTGGTTATAGTTTAAATTTGAATTCGTGAATTTTTTAAACACCTTTTTAAATGAGGTTTCAAAGAATAGTAGTTATGAGTATAAACTTTAGGGTTAAAGATTAATTAAACTATTTAGTAATTGAATTTTAAAAAGTTTTTTCTAGGATAGAGATTCTTTGAATATAGTAAACATTTTTTACAAAGATTTGAAAGTGGTTTCAGGTAGGATTATGAGTTTGGATATGAAAGTGTGAAGGTGGAGGAAGTGTAGTTGGATGAGACACAGATTATTTAGTATGAAACCAAAAAGAAGAGAAGTTGGTGTTACAGTTCAGCATCACCCTGCCTGGGGAAACTCTCTGAGGGTTTCAATCTGCTGGTTCCACTCCTGTTTCTCGACAGGGCAGGGCTGGAGCAGCTCCCTGAGGCAGGGGGTGTGTGCTGGGGTCTTGTTGCCCATTTTTAAGTGGGTGATTTCACTTTTCCAGATGAATAAAAAATCCACAGAGAGGATTTTGCTGAAGGTTTTTTCTGCAACCAAACAAAAAATTAAAAAAATCTTGTGTATTTATCACAACCTGTTTTGGACACTTGGACACTACAGAAGCTCATTAATGTGGTTGAAATGACCACACATTAAATGAAAATTTGACAAATAGGAATGTAATTCTCTTTTCTCCTGTCCAAGCAGTTGTTTTGCTGCTGCTTTCAGGGGTGTGGCTGTGTTGGTTTTATTCCAAAATCCCCTCACAAATGGGAGATGGAGACTGATCTGTCCCACCCCACTGTGCTGGTTGAATTGCCTTTGGATGAGTCTGCTCCTCTTACTCATTACTGGGGTATACCTGCAATAAATATCATTAGGAAAGCTGTCAGATTAATTACTATTTTAGATAGAAATTAAAGAAATCAAATATGACACTCCTAGTGAAGTTCCAAGTGTTCATGTGAGGGGCATCTCTTGGAGTTTTTGGTAATAATTACAACTTGCTAAACTTTAACACAATTGAAATAGCAGTAAGCAAACAATTGAGTAATCCTGAATTGGTGGGTGGATCTGATAGACAGCTAAAAGTCTAGAATGCTAAAAGCTGCTATATTACTTGTATGGTTGCTTTTTTTTCCCCTTGTAATTGGGAAATAATGCAGCCATTGCAGTGGGTGGCAAAGCAGAACTTGTGTCTGATGAGTTCAGTAAAAATGGTGAAAAAACACCAGAGAAACACCACACACCCAAAACAAAAAATCCAAAAACCACCCCACAAGCCACTTGAAAATTCATAAGTGATAAGGTTATCATAACTTGCTGCACAGGTTTCAGGGTAATTCTGTTTACCACAAGTCTGGGTTCAGATTTTACAATACCAGGCCCCCATTCTCTTTTTTGTTAACTTCCCACAGAAATAGAAAATATAATAAGTGTATAACTTAATGGGAAGTGACTGCTGAAGAACATTCCAGATGCCAGTTTGGCTTTATTTGAAACCTTTGTACATCTTGTAGTTATCTCATTTTGAAGGTTGCTTATCAGAGTTCTGGAGAGGGATTTTCTTTTCTCTGCCTCATCTTGCCATGAGGAAGAGGAGGCACTGAGGGTGATTGCTGAGGTTGGTGCAGCCCTGCAGAGGAAGAGGAGGCACTGAGGGTGATTGCTGAGGTTGGTGCAGCCCTGCAGAGGAAGAGGAGGCACTGAGGGTGATTGCTGAGGTTGGTGCAGCCCTGCAGAGGAAGAGGAGGCACTGGGGGTGATTGCTGAGGTTGGTGCAGCCCTGCAGAGGAAGAGGAGGCACTGGGGGTGATTGCTGAGGTTGGTGCAGCCCTGCAGGCTGGAATTGGGATGGCCATGGCTGCAGTGTGAGTCTGGGGGGGATTTTTTAAATGTGGGCCCTGGTTTGCCATCAGAAAGGTATTGGCATGAACAGCTCCTGCCTGTCTGCTCCTCGCTGCCCCCAAGACAAAGGGAATGCTGCTTTTAACCCCATTTCTGCCCTCTTTGCCTCCCTTCTCCCAGCTCCCATGGTCATCTTTCCTCAGGAACAGAGAATTTTACTTCTCAATCCCCTGGGATTCTGTTGGGAATTATTATTATTAAGGATCAGAACGAGATTTCTGGGTGCTAAAGCTCAAAAATTCCTTCATACTCGAGAGAGTTAACTACCAAAACAAGGTTCACCCCCAGGTTTTGGGTTTATTTCTGTCTATTTAGTCTGCAACCAGTGTGCTAGTGCTGGAATATTTTCTATTAAGGCTGCTCGAGTCTTTGCAGTGTAAATTTCCTCCCTATGTTAATCTTTAAATCAAACAATGTCAACATTTTTTTGCAGCAGCTCTAATGAGGCTGCTGTGGCACCGTGGCCCGGCAGGAGAGCAGGTGATGTTTTTCCTTGTGCTGCAGACAGCTGGAATTGAGAGCTGCTGTAAGTAGGACAGTGCAGGATAAACAGCAGGAGCTGAGAGCATTGATCACATGATTGTCTCTTTGGAATATTGGGTTGCTACAGAGACTACAAGCAGACAAATTTAGCACTTTACATCACAAAGCAGTTTTCTCTTATTTAGCTTAAATTACACTGCTAGTTGGTTCATCAGGAAAAAGGAAACAAAATGAAAATGCTCTGGGTTTTTAGCTTTCAAGTATAAATCTGCTCTTTTTGTTCACTGAACAATAAAATAATACAAAAACCATCCAGACACTTCAGATTTTGTTAAATGACAATTTTATAATGCATTTCCATTTTGAACTTTGAAAAAATCTGGCTTAACAAGATGTTTGTAAATGTTTCAGGATGGGAAAGAGCAATACAGGGAAAGCTGTTCCCTGCCTTTGGAACACAGGGGTGTTTAGAGCTGTTATCCTTCTCCCAAAGAACTTCTGCATCTTTTTTCTTTATAGTAAATGTATATTTCCCTGTGAAAGCTCAAGTTCAGATAATTGAGATTTGCAGCCTCAAATTAAAGGATGCTAAAATCCAAGGTGACAGCTTTATTAGTCTCATTTAATTTCTGAAATACAGGAAAGTGAGCAAACTCTTTGTAGTATTGTTTATAATTGTATCTGGAAAAATAGATACCTTTGTGTGGATATATAAACTTCTTGCTGCCTCCTGAAAAAATCAGTTTGCTTCCTTTTAAAATACCATGCTGGAGTTTTAGTGTGTATAAAAATAAAATTGGTTTTATTGGGATGAAGCTAAGGCCTTAAATAATGAAGTTAATTTAAAATGTGGCAGTCTAAGGCAACTGTGGCTTATTCTGGAATACAGATTGCCTGCTGCATTTATATTTGTTTTAGTGCACATAACTCAGTTATGGAATAAATAAATATTTTTAACTCTCAGGTCTAAGTCAAATCAAAACATCCTCAGCCACAAAGAATGCTTTGGAGAGCCTTTTGACAGGAGTCATTAATGATGTGCTTTGAACTGGAAGGGTTTTTTCTACTTTGCTATTAGCTATGTTTTTGTGCTTTGTGTTATCATCAAAATCAGCTTTCTGCTGTATTTCTCTGCCTGGCCATGGGGAGTTACCCAGGGATGCTGGAAGAGCATCTCTGCTCCCTGCCTTTGTCCAGAGTGAGAGCAGCAATTCCTGCTCTGGCTCCTTCATTTCTGACAGAGCCTGCAGCTCCCTGGGAAATGGAGCTGAGCTTTTGCTGAGATTCCCTGCTCTGCTTTTAGAGTTGGATTTCTTTCCTATTTGCTGATCACAGCACAAGCACACTGAATTCCCTGCTCCTTTGCAGTCAGAACAAGACTGGGGAGTTTGGCAGTTCAGGATTGGGGATGGGGAGTGGGAATTGGGGATGCCACCTTTGGAACAGGATGGGCTTTGGGAGAGCAAAGGTGGAGGGAGCTGGAGAAGAAACTTCTCCCCAGTACCTGGGGGTTCCTGCTGCTGCTGGAAGGGTCCCAGAGAACTGCTCTGGTGTATCCCAGCCTGGAAAAAGGAAAGGGAAAGGAAAACAAAAGGAAAGGAACAGGAAGAGCAAAGGAAAAGGGAAAGGAAAGGACTTAGGGCTGTATGGGGGATGTGTGTCACCTTAAACCTTTTTTCCATATAGTTTTTCGTTTTCAAAAGAAACTATTTAATTGTAAGACTGTGTTCTCTACCCCAGGAATTTATTATAGAAGGGAACTGTCAGATTTTCAAGAGGAGCTTCTTTGATGCTTTGAATTGATTTCAGTGGCACTCAGTGTGAAGGACAGCTCTTGGGAGGGTTTCCCTTTGGTGGCTGAGGTTGGGAACTCTCCATTCCTGTCAGGGATTGATCCTTGGGGAAAATGCCCCACACTGACCAAGATGTGCCAACTTCTGCAATGAATAATAATGGTAATTAATTAATGAGGGCCTTAGCTGAGCTGCTGTGTTTGTGCTGCTGGGCCAGGTGTGCTCTCCCTGCTGGGCTGTCTGGGGCAGGAGGGCATGTCCCCATTTCCCATTCCCCCATTTCCCATTCCCCATTCCCCCATTCCCCCATTCCCCCATACCCCATTCCCCCATTCCCCATTTCCCCATTCCCCATTTCCCATTTCTCATTTCCCCATTTCCCATTCCCCATTTCCCATTCCCCATTTCCCCATTTCCCATTCCCCATTTCCCATTCCCCATTTCCCCATTTCCCATTCCCCCATTCCCCCATTCCCCATTTCCCATTTCCCCATTTCCCATTTCCCATTCCCCATTCCCCATTTCCCCATTCCCCATTTCCCCATTTCCCCATTTCCCCATTTCCCATTTCCCATTTCCCATTCCCCATTTCCCATTTCCCATTCCCCATTTCCCCATTTCCCCATTTCCCCATTCCCCATTCCATTTCCCATTTTCCATTCCCCATTCCCCATTTCCCCATTCCCCATTCCCCATTTCCCATTCCCCATTTCCCATCCCCATTCCCCGTTCTCATCCCCATTCCCATTCCCCATTCCCCATTCCCCCATTCCCCATTCCCCATTCCCCATTTCCCCATTCCCCATTCCCCATTCCCCATTCCCCATTTCCCATTTCCCATTCCCCATTCCCCATTTCCCATTTCCCATTCCCCCATTCCCCCATTTCCCATTCCCCATTCCCCATTTCCCCATTCCATTTCCCATTTTCCATTCCCCATTTCCCCATTCCCCATTCCCCATTTCCCATTTCCCATTCCCCATTCCCATCCCCATTCCCCATTCTCATCCCCATTCCCATTTCCCATTCCCCATTCCCCATTTCCCATTTCCCATTCCCCATTCCCATTTCCCATTCCCCATTCCCATTCCCCATTCCCATTTCCCATTTCCCATTCCCCATTCCCATTCCCCATTCCCCATTTCCCATTCCCATCCCTGCACTGTCAGCTCTCTGCTCTCCCTCAGGACTCTGTAAATATTTTGCTTGGGTGAGCGGCGCTTTGGCAGCACAAGGTGCTCCCACTTCAACTCAGAAGTAATTCACAAAGACAAGCTAGGAAAACAGGAGATAGTAATTACATAAAACAAACATTTTCTCTTTCAGCTGAAACATTTGGATTTTTTTTTATTTACTATTAAAATGTGCTTTTAGTTGGAGCTTCCTTGCGCTGGTGCTGCCATGGGGAGCTGATCTGAGTGTGGATTAGTGGGGTCCTAATGCAGCCAATGTTTGGGAAGCTCTACAGAAAGTCCTAATGTGGAGACAACACCAGCCCTAATTACCTTTTTATCAAGGAGATAGTTTCAGATTTGCTAATGGAAACCTCCTGTAGATGTGGATTTTAGTGTGGTTTCCCCTCCTACCCTTCAGTTATTCTTAAAAAGGTAGAAGTAGAAATTGTATTGGATTTATCCACAGCAGCTTCTGGTTTTTTCCCCCCATAAAATCATAATCCTTTGTCTCTGAAAGGAAAACATTTTTGTTTTGTGTGATTGGAGTGAAGAGGGAGCAGGGGGAATCAATGGTTTTACACAAATGTATTTTAATGGAGTGTAGATGAGGACTGAAGGTTGCTTCAAACAGCATTATTCCCAAGGAGTCTCTTTCTTACTTTATTTGTTTTTAAAGTTGCTTTCAGGATTGGACCTCAAGCTAATTGAATTCTGGTGTGTTCAGGACAAAAATCATAAAGAATCCTTGTTCTGATGGCACTTCATATCTCTACTCAGAAATCAGCTGGGAACTGGATTATTGATACCTAAATTCTGTGATTGGGGCTTTAATGAAATTAATTAGAAATATTCATGGAGCAACTTGATGTTCAGAATAAGACAAAAAGGTTTTTTTTAGGATTTTGTTTTCAGAACTTTCTGAATAAAAGTATATTCAACAATACCTGATGGTAGAAGTACTAAAAAGAGAGGTGATCAGTGCTGACTTTAGCATCAGATTTTTTTATTTTGTATCTGACCTTAAGGATGTCACTGATTCTCTCTTTGTGCAGAATAAAATTTCAAAGTGTTGAGGTGTCGGGGTTTTTTTTTCCATATTTCAGTGGTGAGATGCTCTGCACAAATTACCAGTGATCTTCTGAGCTACCTAAAATAGTCTGCAAATAAAAATAGGATGAACTCTCCGTTAGCAGGCAGGAAACCACCAGCCTGGTTCTGTTCCTGTGTCCTTGACTGAATTGTAAAGATAATTTGCCTATTTACCCCCAAGTGCTACGTGGCAGACTTTTTGCTTGATTGGGATTTTTGTGAGGTGAGTTATTGAGAAGATTAGAGGAGGACTTGGATAAATGGTGGAGAAAATAAATAAATAAATAAGTAAATAAATAAATATATCCACCTTTCCTCTTCCCCCCCCCTTCCCCCCCCATTTTTCCTTTTTCCCTTTTTTCCTTTTTTTTTTCCTTTTTTTTCCTTTTTTTCCCTTTTCCCCCCTTTTTCCCCCTTTTTCCCTTTTTTCCCTTTTCCCCCTTTTTTCCCTTTTTTCCCTTTTTCCCCTTTTTCCCCTTTTTTCCCTTTTTTCCCTTTTTTCCCTTTTTTCCCTTTTTTCCCTTTTTTCCCTTTTTTCCCTTTCCCCCCTTTTTTTCCCTTTTCCCCTTTTTCCCTTTTTTCCTTTTTTTCCTTTTTTCCTTTTCTCCCCTTTTTTCCCCTTTTCCCCCTTTTTTCTTTTCTTTTTTTTTCTTTTTTTTTCTTTTTTTTTTTCTTTTTTTTTTTTTCTTTTTCTTTTTCTTTTTCTTTTCTTATTAGATTATGGTAAAGTTTGGAATATTCCTCCCAAGCTGAGGTTGTGCACTGGCAGCCAGGCTCTAGAAACTTAAAGAATTGGAGGATGTTCAAATGCATTAATTGAAAGAAAACAATAATAAAACGCCTGCATGTCTGTAGAGTTTCTAAGCCCATATAATAATTTGTGTGGGGGCATCCAGTTCTGCAGAGCTCTGGTTCTTCGTGTTCCTTCCTCCTTTTCTCCACTCCCTCCAAAGAGCTTCCCTGTGGTTGTGATTTTTTTTTCTGTTTTAATTAGATTTCTTTATTTGTATTTCTTGTGATTATTTCCACATGCATTGCTGTTTCTTAAGTTCTGTAACCTGAATAATTTCAGTGTGGGGAAGC
Source organism: Ammospiza caudacuta (assembly GCF_027887145.1). Taxonomy (NCBI): domain Eukaryota; kingdom Metazoa; phylum Chordata; class Aves; order Passeriformes; family Passerellidae; genus Ammospiza; species Ammospiza caudacuta. The sequence goes on from NC_080612.1 coordinate 10,307,318, forward strand.
AGTTTCTGAGCTGCTGGCTCACAAGAACCAAAGCGCATTTGGGTCCATGAAGTGTCAATTTTGCCTTTCAGGTTTGCTTTGTTTAAAGCACTTCCAGGGATACTTTGTGTCCCAGGTGGGATCAGTTTCCTTATCCCGACCTTCCAGCCTCCTTTTTTTACTGTGTATTTCTCCTGTGAAACATATTATCCTCCTGGCCACAACTCTGCTGCACCTCTGAGAGAAACCCCCCCGGTGCTGGGCATTGTTCTGCTGTTTCACACTTGTATTTATAGCCAGGATTAGTGGAAATTGGGTGAAATTTGGGTTTTGCAGGCTGAATTGTGGCAGTGGATGCTCTCTGTGCCATGGAGGCAGAGCTGGGAACAATGGCACTGCAGCACTGGGTGCTCTCCCTGGATTATTTGGTTGGAAACCTCTCCCCTGCTGAGTTGAGGGGAAAAGAAATCTGATTTGGGCTCTTTTTCCTTGTTTGGATTTTTGGATTTGGCTTTTGCATGGTGACCTTGAGTTTTCCTTGCTGCTCCTTAGGACTGGTTTTGCAGTGATGAATTGAAATGCTTCTGTTATCATGCTGATGCCTCCCTTTGTCTTGGTTTATCTGAATTCCATCAGATTATGCCGTGATTGTTTGCCCTTTATCTGGCTAACAATGGGCTGTTTACAAGAGGTGAAGCTTAATTGCATTTAAAGTGTATATAGGGAATGTGTGCTTTTATTTTGAAGTTTTATCTCGCTGATACCGAGCTTCTGAATCGTGTCTGTCTCAGGGAACCAAGGCACTGCCACCTCCTTCACCCTAAAACATCCAATATGGTTGGGGAAATAAAATTCAGTTGGAAAATCAGTCTTCCACCATTTGCATAAGGACTGCAGTTTAATCAGATTTCCATACTGGAATTCAGTGGTGTGTTTTGTAGGCATCACCTCAGCTTCATCCTCAGTGCATTTTTAAATGGAACCTTCCTGGCATTCCTGAGCAGTGTGGGTTAAAGCAGTTCATAATTCATCCAGATCTTGTCTTTTTTGCCCCTAGAACACAATTAAACCCTGAGAACTGTTCTCCCTCAGAGCAGCTTCTCAGTCGGGTCACTGCAGCTCCTCTTTAAGGTGCTGCAATAAAAATGTGCTGTTCTGCTCCTTCTGAGCTCTCTGAGGCTTCTCTCATCCTTTTTGGATGCTTTTGGTCCTCGATTTAAATCTGCTTTGTTTTTGTCACTGTTCCACCTTTCTCCTCCCTGACTGAGGATGAAAACCCATTTCCATTTCCATTTCCATTTCCATTTCCATTTCCATTTCCATTTCCATTTCCATGGAGTGACTGCACTGTGCCACTTCCAGAAACTTTTCATTCCCCTTGCTGTTCCCCATCCCATCATTTCCCTCTGGGAAGGAAACACCTTGGAGATGGCACTGGAGATGTTCCCAGCCCCTGCAGCTGTGCAGGTTGTGGTTTTGGGGTTGTTCTGGTGCCTCTGGAGCTGTTTGTGCCTTTCCAGGAGTGCCAGATTGGTTTCAGCCCAAGGAACAGGGATGTCCCAGAGCCTCCATTGCTGGGCTCTGGCTGTGGGATCAGATCTGGTTTTGGGACACAGAGGTGTTAAATTCCTTTCCAGGCTGCAGTAATTCATGGAGTGTCCTTTCCATTGGGTTTTGCAGAAATCCTCCCCAGAATCTGCTTTTTGATTGACTAAAATCAGTGTTTGCTGTGCCTTGATCCCTTTTCCCTGAGGCTGAGCAGGGTTTTGCTGCTCCCTCCTTACAAAGGCAGATTTATTTTCTCACCAGCACTTTATGAAGTTCTTCTCAGGTTCTCCTTGACCTTGGTCCTTCTCTGGCCATGATGTTTGACCTCATTTAATGTCCAAGTGAGCAGCATCTCCTGCTTTTAAACATCTGCTCTTTTCCTACTGGAGTGCATCAGTCTGGCAGACATTGGGATAACTTGTACCACTATAACTGAGGAATGTTGTGCCTGTTCAGCTTCTTTAAAAGGGGGAAAATAAAAAGTTTTCCAGGTGGGCATGAGGATGTGCCACTTGTGGCAGGGATCTGCTTGGTTTTGCCTTCCTTTCTTGCTGTCCTTTAATTAAAATTGGTGAAATATATTTCATATAAATCCTGGACTTGATGTGGATGCAAGATGAAATATTTTCCTGGTTGTCCTTGCAGGGGTCAGCTGTAGTTTTGTGACAACAACACAGAGCAGAGCCCCAAAAATGAGAAATTCTCTGCAGAGTGATTTTGTGGAGTTGCTCACTAATAACTGCACAGCACTGGGAAACAGCATTGAAATCAGAGGTGTAGGAAGAGAAATGTTCATTGTTGGAGTTTTGTGCTGTTCAAACCTGTTGGGTTTTTATCCCCTAAAACTCAGGACCATGAGAGAAGCTGTCAGTGAAGCATCTGCTATTAAACATTGACACTTGCCTTAACGACTTTAATTAAGAATGTCTTGAGCCTCGGTTTTTTTAATTGATTGTATCTTCCCTTTTGTGTGTAGGTATGGGATGTCATTTTTAGTTACTTGATTGGCTTCAAGAACACGAAGATAAGATTCAATTTAAATAACAAAACAAAACCACTTCTCAAAGCTTTTGCCATTCTTCTTGCTCTTAAAGAAGTGACTTGTTGGCTGATATTAAATTCTGCTTAGTGAAGCTGTGACAGGACAACCTAGATATGACCTCATTAAAAATAAAATATGTTCAGAAGTATTTCTAGAGATTTTAAATAAATGCATAAGGTATAAAAATATTAAATTACAGGTTTTTGTCTTGTAAAAAATTATGGTTTAAATTTCCTCAAGACAGCAAAATATAAAGTGTCAGACTGAAGAAATGGAAAACTTAGTGCCTGTTGTTTTCTAGCTGATATTTCTTTGGGTTTGTAAAGGAACATAGAAGGGTGAATGTAGAAGGGTGTTTTGGCTACTTCCATTAATGAATATATTGTGAGGAAACGCCTGAAAACTGCTGAAACAGAGACCAACTTATAGAAAATGTGTACTTCAGCCTTCTTTTCTGCTGTTGCCTTTGCAGTGAGCACCTGTCCTGCTCGTTCACCTTCTTCCTGCACGGGGACAGCAACGTGTGCACGAGCGTGGAGATCAGCCAGCACCAGCCCGTGTACCTGCTCAGCGAGGAGCACCTCACCCTGGCCCAGCAGTCCAACAGCCCCTTCCAAGGTGGGACTGCTGCCTCTGCCCCCTGCACTCCTCCCCTGGGCCTCCCTGGGGGCCTGGCCGGGCTGGCAGTGGGGGCAGAGCTGCCCAGCTGTGCCCAGCTGTGCCCAGCTGTGCCCTGTGCTCACTGCCAGGTGCTGTGTCCTGGCCCTGCTGCATTTGCAGGTGGAACATTTGCATATTCATCTCTTGGTGTGTAATTGAGTCGTTTGTCCTCATCACACCCTTGCCAAGTTCTGTCATTTTGGTGACTTCAGTATTTTGTTTCAACCTTGTAACCCCCAGATACCTTCACCAATCCCCTCTGAGACATCCATTTCTGGATTTAACCTGTCCCTCAGTGTATTTAACCCATTCCCACCCTTTCCCTTGGCTCTTCCTTGCCTGTAAGTGCCTGTGGTTCCCCCAGCAGATGCAGGCTGTGCTCTGGAAGACAGAGGAGTGCTGGGGCCTGAGTCTGGTCAGTGGGGCTGTGTGATCCCTCCCTGCATGGCCTCACTCCTTCAGCACTGCTCAGTGTCCAAAATTGCTTTTTTTCCTGAATGCAACTTAACAGCAGCTGTGCTTCCCCACTATGGACAAGACTAAACATGAAGCAGAGGATTCCCTCTGCATTCCCTGTTGTTGTAACCAGAATGGAAGGATGAGGAAACACCTCAACTCTGCCAGGATCTGGAAGTGTTTCTTTATCCCACCTGTATCTGAGACTCCTTGCAAGCCCAGATGAAAACTTGCCTGTTGCTTGTTTGAATGGATTAATCTGTAGTTGTTATTGTGGTTCCTCAGTTCTTGCAGCACCTCTGAATTTAACAATGGGAACCTATTGCCAAAAGCTTGGGTAGTAAATCATCATTAGGCTGCATTTTGACTTACCAGTGGTAAATTGTAAATTACCAGTGGTAAATTGTTTATTTGGTGTGGCTGAAATAAGAGTGCTGCTATTGCAGAGGGGAAGAGGGAATTTGGGGTGAATGCCATCTCCAATGGGGTTTTATCTCTGTTTCAGTTATCCTGAGCCCCTTTGGGTTGAATGGCACACTCACAGGGCAGTCCTTCAAGCTTTCTGATTCATCCACAAAGAAGCTGATTGGGGAGTGGAAGCAATTCTACCCTGTCACATCCAACTTGAAGGAGGGATCTGAGGAGAAACAAGAAGAAATGGACTGGGAGGATGATTCTTTAGCTGCTGTTGAAGTCCTTGTTGGTGAGCCTGATTACCTTTAATTGCTGAAATAAACTGGCTGGATAAACCTGCAAAATTCTGAATGCAGGAGTGACCCCATGTGATTCCTTTGCAGCAATGGTTGCTGGGTTTGGTTTTCCTGTTTGATGCTCAGCACTGTCTATGATGGGTTGCTGCTCAGAGTGGATTCTGCAGAGCCATTAGTGGGAGGTCTTGTTCTTATGTGTCCTGAGAGGGAAGATTTAAAAACAAAATAAAATAAGAGAGTAAAAAAAGCCCTGGATGATCACTGTTGACATCTGAGCTGAATCCAAAGCAGCTTGTGCTGTTCCAGAGTCTCTGCAAATTCACACAGAGCAGGTTTGCCTTTCAGGGGTGTCTTCAAAACCACAATCCTGGAGAACCTGATGTACTCAGGCCCTGCCTTTCTCTGCTGTTTTCCCAAAACCTCAGCCCCTGGATGCAGGGGGTTGTTCTGCTGTGGGCTGGGGACCTTTGATTTGCCAGCAAATGCAATCCCTGCTCTGTGAGGAGCTCTTAGTGCAGTGATGGCTGGAGACCCTCATGCTGCTGGGATCTTTGCAGTGCTACATGATCCTAAAAAGGATTTTTGCAGCTTTTATAAAACAAAATGACAGAAGCAGGTAGCAGCACGTGGATGTCCCTGCCTGTACAAAACCCTTTTTATTCATACAGAAAATCTGGGCAAATCTTCTGTAGGAATAAAAAGCATGGGCCAATCTTCTGTATGAATGAAACAAATCAAGTAATGATGGAGGTGCCAACAGGTGGTTTCTGTCCAAGGAGCTGCTGCAGTGGGTGGGAAAGGTCTGTCAGGCCAGGGGTTGCTCTGAAATGCTGATTTGGTGGCTCTGGGTGTAACCAGGTGTGCGCTGCCCTCTCTTGCAGCTGGAGTGAGGATGGTGTACCCGGCGTGCTTCGTGCTGGTCCCTCAGACTGACATCCCTGCTCCCAGCTCTGGGGGGGCTCCCCACTGCTCCACTGCCTGCCTGGGGGTCCACCAAGTGCCTGCTTCCACCAGAGACCCTGCCATGTCCTCCGTCACCCTGACGCCACCCACGTCCCCAGAGGAGGTTCAGACAGGTGGGAAGGAATTGGGTTCTGCACCAGGGAATTGTTCCCATGGTTTCTTCTAACAAACTTCTGACAGAGTTTGAGGGGATTCAGGGGCTCTGTGTGCAGCTGGCTTCGGAGGGAAAATCACATTTCTGTAGTCCTAAGTTTGTTATAGTAAAAAGCTGATGGCACCAACTGTGGGCAAAATGAACTCAAACTCTGCTGTGAGCTGCTGCAACCAGAGCTGCTGTTGTACTTGGGGTTGGTACCAGTACTCTGGGTTGCTCTGGGGAGGTTTTGGGGGTTTTTGCCCCTCTGTGAGCATCCCTGTGTTCTGACAGAGCTCCATAACCCCACTGTGCCCTCAGTCATCAGTGAAAGGTGCTGTTTTCTCCAGCCCAGGAAGATTGGCTGTGGTTTGGTTTCCAGTCAGGCTCTGTGCCCTCTGCCCTGGGTGTGAGCAGGGGAGCTCATTTAGGTCACAGCAGGTGACACTCACTGATAGTTTCAGGTGACATTTACATAAGTTTTATTGTGCAGAAGAGGTGTTGTTTCTTTTTTCCTTCCATGATCTTCTGTTACCCAAGCTTGACCCTGTTTTTTAATCATAATCTTGACTTTGCTCAAGTTGATTTTTATTTCAGGTCACTTTCATCAAAGATAAAGAATATCCAACCTACTTACAACATAAACATATATGGTGCTTTTAAAAATCTCCTATAATAATTTGCTACTATTCCTAAATTTTCTGTGTGTTTCTATTTCCTAACACTGAGTGAAGAAGTCAGTTTTCTTCCTCTGGTTAATTGAACTGGAGTGATAGACACTGCATTGTCTCACTGCCTGAATCTGTTTCCTCTGGTGCTGCTTTCCAGTTGATGCTCAGTCTGCCCAGAAATGGGTGAAGTTTTCCTCAGTTTCAGATGGATTTATCTCAGACAGTACCAGCCATCACGGTGGCAAAATCCCCAGAAAACTGGCCAACCAAGTGGTGGACAGAGTCTGGCAAGAGTGCAACATGAACAGAGCACAGAACAAGTATGTATTTACCCTCTGAAGCCAAAAATGCCAATATTCTGTGTGTCCCTTGTAGCAATTAGTTCTGTTAAGGGTGCTGTGACTGCTGGTGCAATGTACTTTACTCTTCTAACAAACCATTTCTAAAGAAGTTCATTTTTCCCTAACTATTCAGGAATGATTTACTTAGTTCTCAGTTGAATATGTCAGGAAAAGGCAATTTATCCTTTCTTTGCTGAATCCCCTGTCACCAAACCGCTCTTGAGCTTTGCCAGAAGATAAGAGAAGAACATATGTTGCTCCCAAATAACTCTCCTGGTATTGAATCCTAGGAGGAAATATTCTGCTACATCAAATGGCCTGTGTGAGGAGGAGACAGCTGACAAGGTGGCATCCTGGGATTTTGTTGAAGCCACGCAGAGGACAAATTGCAATTGTTCAAGGTACAGCACTTGGCAGAGGCACAGCCCAGAGATGTTCACCGGGCTCCAGTGCTCAGGAGAGGCTCCCGATCCCTCCTGCAGGAGTAATTAAGCAGGAGCTGCTTGGAGGGAAAGCTGGAACAAAATTTGTATCTCCTCTCCTAAATGTCATTGGAGGTCTTGAAATTCTGCCCAGGGAGTCACTGCAGAGGTTGGGGTGCAGTGAATTGCCTGGGGGAGCTGGGGGAGCTGCTGCCAGGGCAGGGACAATTCCTGAGCCCTGGAGTTCCATGTGGATGTGGGCAGTCTCCACCTCATGGAATGGCAACAAAATGCTGTTTATTTAGGATTCAGGCACCTCTTCAGAGGTCTCTGGCATTAGCCTTGAAGGAGAAATCTGTTATAGGAATAAACCCCCAGACCTGCTCTCTGGGAAGGGTGGCTGTGTGGAAAACTGCTCCTCTGGGAGTGGATGCCAGTGTGTGTTTTATATATTACCTGGGAAAAAAGGGATCAAAACAAAGGGCAAAATGTCTAAGATTAAAAAAATATAATATGTGTATCTAATACAGCCCTTTTTGAGGCTGCAATGCCACACTGTTAATACAGGTATTTAAATGAAATGGAAACATTAATTTCATTGAATTCTCAATTTCTGTACTTATGGCAGAATATTAATCTTTAGGTGACTGAAGTGTTGCAATAGGTTTAAACACTTTCTGTGATTTAAATGTTACACTGATTACCTTGCAGGGAATATTGGTATCTTAGGAAAAAATTACTGTCTGGAGGATGGAGCATTTTGAGAGAAATGCATTTTTTTAACTCCCTTATTGAAATGGTTGGTTAAAGTTCTGTGGAAATAGTTGTGTCCTGAGAAGAGCTGGGGTGTGGAGGAGGATTAAATGTTCTTTTCAAGGAGAATTTAGCTATGATAGCACTAGTTAAGAGCAAACCAGTCAATTAACTATGTGAGGTGTGTATTAGAAATATGCAATTGCCTAAAGAGAAATTGCAAAGACCTAAACCCCCTTATTATTCCACGTGTTTTGAATTCTAAGTGGAGAAAAACATGTGGATGTGTGTAAGAGTTTAAAGTAAAAATAGATTTTGATACCTCTTACCTTTTATCCCTGCCTAATCCTGTTTTTTCAATACAAGTGCTTCTTAACTTTGCTAATGGAAGAGTGGCAAAGAACTGCCAGGCACTGAGCATGTACCTGCAGTTCAATGGCTTAATCATAAACATTTCATTCTACACTTCAGCACTTCATGTGCCTCATTCTGTCAGATGATCCTGGAAGTTGGCATCTTGAACTTGCAGATGAAATGTTTGAGCTCGGGTGCATTTACACTGAACAGACCCAGCTGTATTAATGCAGTTGAGACACTGTGTTTTTCTTTTTCCCACACTTGCTAAATTTGTAAGTGAGCAGCTACAAAAGCCTTGTAATAGCTTGGAAATAGCTTTAGTAGGAGTGAGCTTGGCTTTTCAGTTCTTGGTGTTAGTTTTGCAGTCCTTAACCCAGTGAGGCTTGGGCAGCTCTCTTGGCTGGTGTCAGTGTTTGAATTCCAGAAGCCATTCACTAATTCTTACGTTGTTCTACTGATTCATCAGCGCCGGCACAAGTTACAAATGATGAGGTTTTCATGTGACAATCTATTTCTGCTAAAGTAGTTATAAAATACTGTCTTAATTCTGATCATTATTTGTGTGTTTGGCTCATAGGACACATGTAACAATATTTAAAATGGTATTGTAAAATCATACAGTGCTGCTCAAGTCACTCAAATTGTGGTCAGAAAGAAGGGGCAGCTTCACTTTGGAGCAGTTTTGGTTTCAGCTGTCTCTCACAGGCTGTTTAATGGCCTAGAAGCAGGTTCTTATCTAGTGAAAAAGAACACCACAGACATATTTGAAAGATTAATGTGGAGTCTTTTCCCCTGTATTAATTCTGCAGGCACAAAAATCTCAAACCAAGAAATTCAGGTCAACAGGGGCAGGCCCCACCTGTGGGCCCCCAGCAGCCGGCGGCTCCGAAGCACAAGACAAATGAGAAGCAAGACAAAGGGGATAAGCCACAGAAACGCCCTTTGACTCCTTTTCATCATCGTGTATCTATCAGTGATGATGTTGCCATGGAGGCAGAGTCGGCGAGTCAGAGGCTGGTGATGGCTGCCCCCGACAGCCAAGTGAGGTTTGCCGCCATCCGAAGCGCCGAGGGCGCGAAGGCGGCGCCGCTGCACGGGGCCGAGCTGGGCAGCTCCCCCCAGCCGCCCCCCCTCAGCCCCCACCCCTGCGACGGCCCCGACGAGGGCGTGCCCAAAGCCCCCTCCACGCCCCAGAGCCAACATTTCTACCAGATGCCAACTCCAGAGCCCTTGGTGCCCACGAAAGCGATGGAGGACAGGCTGGATGGGCTGTCCCAGCCCTTCCCCGCCGCCTTCCCCGAGGTGATCGAGCCCACCGTGTACGTGGGCACCGCCGTCAGCCTGGAGGAGGATGAAGCTGACACCACTTGGAAGTATTACAAAGTTCCAAAGAAAAAGGATGTGGAGTTCTTACCGCCCCAGCTTCCAAATGATAAGTTGAGAGATGATCCAGTAATACCTGCTGGACAGGAAAATGTAACATCAGTTACAGAGTAAGTGCTGCTTGATCCTGGGGTAAGAGCACGAGGAGCGAGGGAACGGGGAGGCCAAAGGCAGGAGGTTCTCAGTGGAAGGAGCAGAAATGCTGAGGGTGTGAGCACAGCTCTGGGTACAAGAAGTTAATCCTTGTGAAATGGGAGGACAAAGCCCAGTCAGATCTGTAGCAAGACTTTCCAGCTTTTTCTCATTTTAGTTCTGATTTAGCTGACAGCAATGATATTTATTTTTATACTATAAAATTAATCTCGTAGGCAGCCAAATGATGCCTATTAGAGACTTAAGTCCCTTTCTTCCCCCCTCCTCTCCCAAAAAAAAGAAATAACTTTTTCACTTTAGTATTTGTTTTCTTCATTATTTGAAGAAAATATGGATGGTCTCAGCTGCAGAGATCCTGTTAAAATTTCTTCTCTCATTTCTGCTCCTGTCTTCACTTAGAAGAGCTAATGTTACAAGCCCCAACTTGTAAAACATTCTGCTCTGCTGCTTGTTTCCATTGGGATAAAGGAATTGGTCACTTTGGATACTGTTTTTAAGTTTGAATAAATTCTGGAGCTTAGGGCCACTGGAGGAAATCAAACTCTGGTGGTTTTAGTGTTAAAACTTTGAGCTCTGTTATAAGCAGAATGAGCCAAGATGAATTTGCTTTACCAGTTAAACAAAGTCCCCAATGAAGATCACCAGCACCAAATCCCCAGCCCACAAGAAGAAAAGCCCAGAAGCAGAACCTTGGCCCTTGGGCCGTGTCCCTGTGCTGCTGTGTGAGCAGGGAATTGTCCCTGTCACCCCTGTGCCACAGCAACTCCCTGTGGGGACACTGCTGGAAAGGGACAGCCCTGGGGGCAGCAGGTGCTGACAGGGCTGTTCACGGCTCAGCAGGGCTGGGGGTGCAGGACAGGGGACAAACCTGGGCTGGGGGTGCAGGACAGGGGACAAACCTGGGCTCAGGGCTGGCACCGAGGAATTGAAAGCTGCACCCAAAGCTGCCTCTATCCTCTATCCAGGCACTTCTGTCCATTCTTTTTGGTCTAAATTTTCTTGTTCAGGTGAAAGGAGATTCTTACTGTGATCAATATCAAATTATGGAGAGCTTTGGGTTTAATTTTAGGAGCTGGTGCTGAATTTGGGGTGGAAGAGCAGCTGCTCACAAGACAAAAGGCTGGAGTTGGTTATTGTCCCGTTGCTGGCAGTGGGAAGCCACTGGTGGCAGCACTGGAATGGCTGGGTGGGAAAGCTGGAGAAGGAGTAAATGTGGTGTAGCTGCTTCTCTGTGCTCACACACAGCTCTGGACATCCTTTGTGGTCACTGTTTGAGAGACTCTTTCAGGATGTGCATGTATGGTGTTTTTTAGTGCTTTTTGTCTTTGCCTTGAAATCACTTCAGCCCAGTAGATAAGGAAAGATATTTCCTTTTGTCTCTTCAGGACATTGTCTTTCCTAGTTTGATTTGACAACTTACCAAAAACATCTTTTCCCCTGGGATATCTGGCTGTTAACTTCTCTTCCTCTCTGCTGGTCAAAAATACAGCAGAGGTGTTTCATTCCCCATTCCTAGAAAGTAATTTCCATCTCTTCTTTTGCCTTTTTATTTTCCCTTCCTGATGGCAACTTTTGCAGGATTTAGAAACTGGTTTATTGAGCATGGAAGAGCAGCACGGATGGATTTGGCATTGTTGTTGGCTGTGAGATGATTTTTGGGACAGTTTGTTTCTAGGAAGTGTCTTTGACAAAGCCAAACTGTTTCTATAGTTGAGAGGAATGTGCAGGAGCTTCTGATCTTGTTTGAGGGAGCACCTTCCTCACCTGGTGCCTTCTGTTTGTTGGGGTGCAGAAAATGAAGCTGGTTCAGGGGCACATCTACAGCTCATAATCAGAACAGTTTTTTCCTTGCCAATGTCTTTTTTCCCTGGTGCAATGCCACATTTGTGAAACCAATACTTCAGAGAGAAAACCTGAATTTCTCTGTACTGACCAGCTCCAGTTTTGGCTCAGAATGTTAACAAAAGAAAAATGCTGATAAAGGCAAATGTGGTTAGAATTTTCTCATTAGTAAATTAGTTACTGGTGTGCTGCAAGCTTCATTTGTATTGATCTGAGTGATATAAATGGCTCCTGAGCACAGTGGCATTTGTGTGCTTTACTTGTGATTATTGCTTGGGCTTTTTTGGGGAATGCACTGAGTAATTCTTTAGCCTGGTGAGTTTCTTTTAGTGGATGTGGAGAGTTGAATCCATTTGTGCCTTATAACAAATGACAGCCATGACCTGGGATAAATTACTAATCTTTATGTGAATTGACAGTGCTTGAGGAGAGAGGGGAGGATGAATCACACAGCTGGATCTGATGTGTGGAAGGAGGTGATATTAAATGAGTAATGATTTAATCTTCGTCCCCAAAAGTTTTCTGAAGCTGGGCTGGGAAGGAAGGAAGTGGAAAGATGAGGTTGTTCTTGTTAAGGCTGTGTGATAGCAGAAATAATTCTGTGTAATAAATGCTAAATAAATGATTTTGTGATTTTATTTTTCTTCTGTTCAGATTAATGGTGCAATGTAGGAAACCTTTGAAGGTTTCAGATGAACTGGTGCAACAGTATCAGAGTAAAAACCAATATTTAACAGCTGTAGCAACGGAAGCTGACCAGGAACCTGAAATTGATCCTTATGCCTTTGTGGATGGAGACGTGGAATTCCTGTTTCCTGACAGTAAAAAGGACAGGCAGAACATGGAGAGGGAAGTGGGGAAGAAACACAAGGTGAGTCAAGGAGTGAGGCTTCAAATCAGTGATCAGATTAAACAAATTGCCTTAGGCACGGGGTAGAATGTAAACTCTTCTTTGTGTATTTAGAAGCAAATTAAAAACCAAATTATATTCCAGCAGAAATGATCAATGAAATTAAGCAGCATGTCTCCAATGACACTTAAATTTTTTTTTTGGCACACTGGTGGTGCCATTGCATCAGGGCTCATGAGGAAAAAGCTGCTGGATCAGTCTGGCTCAGTGGCCTCCTGTGGAAATAGGTGCTGGCAGGTGCCTGGGGAGAGAGGGGGAACAAGGCCAGTGCTTTGTTCATGAGTGGAAAGGTCTGGGGGTAGGTGAGGTGAGCCCTGACTCGTTCCCTGGCCAGTGAATTGCAGTTTTTATTCTTTTTTTGTGCTTTTGTGCAGCTATGTGAGACTTGTACTTAAAGCAAAAGGGCACCTACAGAAAAGGAGAAAATATAACTGCACTGGGGGCTTGTCTATGAAATACATTTGCTTATTGGAATTAGTTATGTGTGGATGCATTCATTCAGGAACTGGTACAGTTCATGTGTAGCATCTGATAGTGAGGGTTTTTCCTTAAGGTGTTGTAGCAAGAATCCACAGCTTGCTTTGTAAATTTATCCCCAAGACAAGCCCAGTGTTGGCAGCCCAGGCTCTGCTCCCCTGAGCCAGCAGCAGCCCCCAGCCTGCCCTGCTGAGCTCACAGGGTAATGAGAACCTGATCCTCTCCAGGGACAGAATCCTCACAGGGACATCGAATACCTCCCACCCCACTCATTAATTTAAGCAAACTTTTCTCTCTTTTTTAATAGGCTGAGGATGGGACATCCAGTGTTACAGTTCTATCCCATGAAGGAGAGGATGCAATGTCTCTGTTCAGTCCTTCTGTCAAGCAAGGTAAAAGAGGTTTTTTTTCCCCTCTCTGTCTTGTGTTATATTAATGATGTCTTGAATAGTCAATAGATTCCAATAGGGTGCTCAGTTTTGTGGTTTATGGTTTGTATTCCCCTTCAGTCTGCTTGGAACATTTCTTTGTTGCACCTTGCAGACAAATGTTGGCTATAAAGTCTAAACTGGAAGGGCCCTCACCTCTGTAAGATGGATGAGATGAAGCCAGTCCCTCTCACCCCTGGGTTTCCTTTCCCCAGCTGTGGGCAGAGCTCTCCAGTGCAGTTTCCATGCAGAGGCAGAGCTGGGCTCTCCAGTGCAGTTTCCATGCAGAGGCAGAGGCAGATCTGGGCTCTCCAGTGATGTTTCCATGCAGAGGCAGAGGCAGATCTGGGCTCTCCAGTGCAGTTTCCATGCAGAGGCAGAGGCAGAGCTGGGCTCTCCAGTGCAGTTTCCATGCAGAGGCAGAGCTGGGCTCTCCAGTGATGTTTCCATGCAGAGGCAGAGGCAGAGCTGGGCTCTCCAGTGCAGTTTCCATGCAGAGGCAGAGGCAGAGCTGGGCTCTCCAGTGCAGTTTCCATGCAGAGGCAGAGCTGGGCTCTCCAGTGCAGTTTCCATGCAGAGGCAGAGGCAGAGCTGGGCTCTCCAGTGCAGTTCCCATGCAGAGGCAGAGCTGGGCTCTCCAGTGCAGTTCCCATGCAGAGGCAGAGCTGTGCTTTGTCTCCCCACAGATGCCCAGCGCTTGGCTGCCCACGCGCGCACGGCCTCCACCAGCCTGTTCCACGAGACAGACCTGGTGGTGTCCTACACTGACCTGGACAATCTCTTCAATTCTGATGAAGATGAACTCACAGTAAGTGATGTGCAAAAACTCCTGGCAGGTGCCAGCTAAAAAACCAGCGAGGAACAGCTCTTGTCCTTCTGTGGTTTGGGGTTTGATTTCTCTGTGGTGTTTGTAGGAGAGGTTGCAGAACATTCACACAAACAGGAGCTGTGGCCCCTCGGTGCCAAACGGGCTGCTCTGCTCGACTCATGCAGGCAGATTTTAGATGCAAACAACCTTTTGATCTCACTTCCTTACAATGCCCACAGTGTGTGCTGCCTGAACATACCTTTAGTTTGAGTTGTACAGATTCAGCAGGTGCTAGTGTGTTCTCTTCCTGTGGTCTGGGCTCTGTTAACTGCTTCATCAAGGTAATATTGAAACCAAACAGCAACTTCTGAAAGAGAAAAGGCATTTAAACACTGGACACTCTGCCAAATAAGCTGCTTGTCTGCAGCAGCTATTATCTTGGAACAGTTTCTCTTACAGTCTGAATCCATTATCTTTCTAGTTTCTATTTCAATACTATTTGTAATCAGTTGTCTTTTCTGAACTGTGCTTTGCTCCACGTTTAATCCTAAATCCCCTTACCCAGACAAAATGCCCATCAACTTTAATGGGAGCTGGAGCTGAGTAAGGGCTGAAGGATCTTAACAGCCATCAAAGGTCATCAGTATGTAAAGGAAGTGTGTTTGCTCTTAAACATGAACACTTACCATCTTTAAACAGTTCAGATGTCTACAGATTGTAAAATATCTTTTCTTCTTTGACTTTTGACAGATATTTTCCCTATATTTCTTGCTGCAGGATTTGTGTTTGTCTTTTCTGTTGTTGTGGTAGCACCAGTGATGTTAATATGGCTCTAGGAGTGTTGTGGTTTGTTCTGGTAAACTGTGGGCAGCCCTAATTTAGCTTCTTTTGCTGTCTGCTAACAGGATGAGGGATATTTTGTAACTGGTTTTTCCCTTCAACCACATTGTGACCTGTTGGGAGAGGTTCTCTGGGTTCCAAGAATTAAGAACAAGTGTAAGCCCAACCTTAGGCTTCTGAGCTATTTTAATTTTTCAAAGTATTATACAATGTCTCAGCTTTGTATGTGCAGGTGAGATTTCCTGTTAGCAGGAAACATGAACATGTGTTTATGTCTGAAATGCTTCTTTCTTAGCCTGGATCCAAACGAACAGTGAACGGCACTGATGACAAATCCAACTGCAAAGAGGCAAAAACAGGAAATCTAGACCCACTGTCATGCATAAGTAAGATTTATTTGTGTTTTCTTTTTGCCTAAAGAGAATGTAGCTGTAAACATTGACTCTAATATGTTGTGGCAATTTGGAAATGTACCCTTCATTTGCTTTGCAAAATTTGGAGACTTGGGAAACACTTCAGAAAGTTTTCATGCTCTAAAGTCTGCTTCTGATCTGAAATTAGGCACTGCAGATCTCCACAAAATGTATCCAACTCCCCCTTCACTGGAACAACATATTATGGGGTTTTCTCCAATGAACATGAACAATAAGGAGTATGGCAGCATGGACACTACACTTGGAGGAACAGTGCTGGAAGGGAATAGCTCTACTGTGGGGGCTCAGTTCAGAATCGAGGTGGATGAGGGTTTCTGCAGCCCCAAACCTGCTGAAATCAAGGTAGGTGGTGCTGACAGCCCTGATCAATGCTTGTGGTTATTGACCAGTTCATGACTTAAATCTGAATAGGAATGGGGGGAGATTAAGTACAATTTGTAACTTGTCCTGTGTTATTTTGAGGGAGGTAATATTCTTTGTACTATGTATGTTTGACCCCTTAAGAGAGAGTAAAACCTGAGTAGGCATTAGTGAGCTGCAGAAATGCCTTTCAGTCACTGCAGTTCACTGAGGTTTGTTTTGGTGTATTGTGAATATTGTGTGCACACATCTCAGCTTTCCCTTGCAGCTGTGTCAGGATTTTGGGTTAAGGAACTGCTGCTTGAACTCGCTCCTGTTTTCTGGAGAATCATTTAATTGCTGCAGTGATCTAATTTACACACTAATGCTTTCCCATGTCTGACTTGCAGGATTATTCCTATGTCTATAAACCTGAGAACTGTCAAGCTTTAGTGGGATGTTCCATGTTTGCACCACTGAAGACTCTTCCCAGCCAGTGTCTTCCTCCCATCAAGCTGCCTGAGGAATGCATTTACCGCCAGAGCTGGACTGTGGGAAAGCTGGATCTGCTTCCTCCAGGCCCTGCCATGCCTTTCATCAAAGATGGGTACGACCCTGGGGGCTCAGCTTTGTGATGTGCTCACTCTGCCACCCCTAAATATTTATTTTGTCAATCAGTAATGGGAATATTTGTGTATACGCTGTGTTTATACAACCGACAAGAGCCTTTAAAAAGTCCTTCTGGCTAAACCTACTGCAGGAGACTCTTCTCAAAAGAGCTTCTTAACTGTACATACATTTTATTTGTTGTCTCCTTTAAAGGTTTCTTGGGGAAGCTTAATGGTGCAGGTCCAGGTTTAATAAGTAATGAAGATGGTAACAATCAAGATAAATGTAAACTTGGGACTTTGTTTTTGCGGTGGTGTAGTCAGTGCTGGAAGGGCTTAGTAGGTGGTGCTGCTGTTTCTTAAATTATTTTCTTAAGTAGCAGTAAACTCAGCTGTGCTGGGAGTAGGGAAACATTTCCTGTGCTGTGTGACTGGGCCTGGTCACAGCAGAACTGCAGGGGACGTTTCTGTACCCTGCATTTGGTAGGGATGGTCTTGCTGCCAGCTCTTCTCGAGGAAAAGATTTCTTTCTTTTTCTCTTCTGCATTAGGGGCTGATAAAAAGGGATTAGGCAGCAAGGAGGTGTTATGGATTTCTTGATAAGATTATATGAATACTAAATCTTGGATCAAATACTGATGTTGCTTCTGTTACTCATTAGCAATATGTTTCCAGGACTCATTAGCCTTACATGTTTTTGGAGATACTCAGGTGCTTAGGAAAGAAAACGTTAAACCTTTCTAGGTGATACTTTCCTCATGGATTCAGCTGAATCTGCTGTCAATAGACCTGGTCTATTTTCTTAGTGTGTGTCAACACAACATGTAAATAAAACATGAATGAAAAAGGTGTCCTTTAGACTCCATACAACCACAGAATTTATAATTTATTCTGACCACACTTGTTTCCTGGGAGCTTTGTGCAGAGGAAAAGACGAAAGGAGGCAGGGAGAGATTCTTTAATGGTGCTGTCAGTGGGAGTCCTGCAAAGTCATTTAGAACAAACGCTCTTGAAGTTCCTTGGGGAATGAAAATCTTACTGTGGATTATGAAAGACTAGCTTAAAAAAAGCAAATATTAATTAGGAAGGTCCTTCTTTAGAAATCTGAGTCTTAAACTTCAAACCCAGTACGATGCTGTGTACTTAAAGCCTTTCCTTCTCTTGCGGCTGCCGCCAGCGACGGGAGCACCATGGACCAGGAGTACGGCCCTGCGTACACGCCGCAGACCCACACCCCGTTTGGGATGCCCCCCAGCAGTGCCCCTCCCAGCAATGGCGGGGCTGGGATCCTCCCCTCTCCCTCCACCCCTCGCTTCCCCACGCCCAGGACACCAAGGACTCCCCGCACGCCCCGCGGAGCCGGCGGGCCCGCGAGCGCCCAGGGCTCGGTGAAATACGAGAACTCGGATTTGTACTCGCCCGCCTCCACCCCCTCCACGTGCCGGCCCCTGAACTCGGTGGAGCCCGCGACGGTGCCTTCCATCCCCGAGGCACACAGCCTGTACGTGAACCTCATCCTCTCCGAGTCCGTCATGAACCTCTTCAAGGACTGCAACTTCGACAGCTGCTGCATTTGCGTTTGCAATATGAACATCAAAGGTGCTGACGTTGGAGTTTACATTCCTGATCCAACACAAGAGGCCCAGTATCGGTGTACCTGTGGTTTCAGTGCTGTTATGAATAGAAAATTTGGCAACAGTTCCGGGCTGTTTCTTGAAGATGAGTTGGATATTCTGGGGCGAAACACAGAGTGCGGCAAAGAAGCGGAAAAACGCTTTGAGGCTCTCAGAGCTACTTCCATTGAACACGGCAGTGGGGGGCTGAAAGAGCCTGAGAAACTGCCCGATGACTTGATACTGTTGCTGCAGGATCAATGCACCAACCTGTTCTCACCCTTTGGAGCAGCAGACCAAGACTCCGTGGCCAAAGTTGGTGCTGTCAGCAATGTGGTACGTGTAGAAGAAAGGGATTGTTGCAATGACTGCTACTTAGCCTTGGAACATGGACGCCAGTTCATGGACAATATGTCAGGAGGGAAAGTTGATGAAGCACTTGTGAAAACTACTTGCTTGCACCACTGGTCAAAAAGAAATGGTAAATATTGAAACCAGTTTATTTTCTACTTGTCCACCTGTTTGGGGGTTTGTGTTTGAAGGGTCTTTTTTTGTGGTTTTCCTTTGTGGATTTTGAATGCTGTTTTTGCCACCTGTGTGCTCCTACAGACTTCTGGTTGGATACCCAACCCTTCCATGTCCTGTGCTGATCACCAAGCAGAGGAAGGCCTTGGCTGCTCTCAGTTGTAAATTCCCCATATATATCTGAAGTGTAGCATGAGACCACTGTCAGTGTCCACAACACTTCACCAGGTTTATCCTTTAAAGAGCTTTTGGTGAGTGGCTCTCCAGAGGCTCTGGAATGATTGATGCCTGTAGGAAGGGTTTGAGTGGTGACCCTATTGTCAAGGCCACTGTGGCAGAATTAAGCAACAGCTCTGATTCAGTTGCCTTTCCCCCTTCTTTAAGGAGGAGAGGGGGGCAGTAGGTTAATGGCACATGTGGCAAAAAGAAGCATTATTGTAGCCTTCACTGTGTGTTGAGTCTGCCAGAAATCCTTGGATTTTTCCTTCGAGGGCCTGACTAATGATGCAGTGTCTCCTGGAATACCTTCACTGTGTGTATTTGCTTACTGTTCTCTAATAGAATTTCAAGTGGCAACTCTTAACAGGATGAAAGATAAAGTTATGAATTACAGGTAGCTGCAGTTCATAGTTGTAAGTGAAGATGAGGAGGAATCCTGGGAGAACACAGCCAGGTTCTTGTGCCTTGCTGGGGGATTAACTTGGAAAGCCCAGACTGTAAATAAATTGATGTTTTCAGGCACACAGGAAAAGACTCTGTGTACTGTGACTGATGTTTGGGATAAAAAGATGTAGAGATACTTTAAAAGAGAGGACTTGGAAATAGTAGCCATGCCAAATTTTGTGTCAGCTTTTCATTCTAAAGCCTTGTACCTGAAATGGCCCAGTGGTGGCACTGGATGAAATGGGCTGAGTCTGCTTGAGGCTTCCCTTGACTTCTGTGAAATGAGCACTGGGTGGCAGCCTGCAAATCTGCTTTATTTGGGAGGGGCAATCCAGGAGTTCCAGGCTTCTACAACATGTTTGGGGTTTTGGCTTGTTTTTGTTTGTTTTGTTTTTATTTTAGGGTGTTTTCCCTTAGCTTAACTCATAAGATGGGAGCCTTTCAATGGGAAAAACTCTAGAGAAAAAAACAAAATTAAGAAAGAAATCCATTTGTGTATTTTGTCAGGGGAAGAGGCAGAACTGTAAATCTGCTTGTGCTCCACTTTATGTATCCCAGCCTCTGGGTGCCTGCAGGTGTTTTATACAAGAGCTGTTGGCAGTGGAGGTGGTTTGTGCTGCTGGCTGTTGTTTGTGCAGCTGCCCTGACGCGTTTGTGTCCCTGCAGTGGTGGATGTGAGCATGCAGTGCTCCCAGGACATCCTGCGCATGCTGCTCTCGCTGCAGCCCGTGCTGCAGGACGCCATCCAGAAGAAGCGCACGGTGCGGTCCTGGGGCGTGCAGGGACCCCTCACCTGGCAGCAGTTCCACAAAATGGCTGGGAGAGGCTCCTATGGTAAGGGCTGCATGGAATCCTGCTCCCTGCAACGTCCTTTCCTTTCCTTTCCTTTCCTTTCCTTTCCTTTCCTTTCCTTTCCTTTCCTTTCCTTTCCTTTCCTTTCCTTTCCTTTCCTTTCCTTTCCTTTCCTTTCCTTTCCTTTCCTTTCCTTTCCTTTCCTTTCCTTTCCTTTCCTTTCCTTTCCTTTCCTTTCCTTTCCTTTCCTTTCCTCTTTCCTTTCCTCTTTCCTTTCCTTTCCTTTCCTTTCCTTTCCTCCTTCCTTCCCTCCTTCCTTCCCCACAAACCGCTGCTGCTCAGCCTGTTGGAATTCTGAACAGCACTTGACCTTTCTTTAAACTAACGAGAGCTTATTAGACAGAGGAGAATTCTTTTCTTCAGAAAAGAGAAAATATTTATATTCCTTAAAACAGGCAATGAATTAAAGATGTGCATTTAAAATTTACAGCTTCGGTTGCACTGTTTATGTACACCTGACACTTCACCCAGTGAGGGACTGACATTGCAAAGATGGGTTTGGTGTTAAAAACAGAGTAACTGCTCAGGTTTTATACTCAAAATTTTTCAATTCACCCCATTTTAATAACTAAACATAGGGAGTTAAAAATACTGATTTTGAAATGCTTGAGATAGTGTGCTTTATTGCTCACTGAGCACTGTCAGAACTGTGCTCAAGATCCAGGGTTATTCAGTATCTTGTCTCTTATAAATGTTTGGAGTGGCCAACATGTGATGCATTTACAGATAGAAGGTGAATTTTGTGCACTCACGATTTAATGACTTCATTAGCATATGAGATTGATTTACCACTGTGTTACGAGAGTGACCTTTCACCAGCAGATCTTTTGTAGCTATATTTAGAACATGGCAATTATACATTTACATGTTCTTAAGTTTGTTTCCTTGTCTGGCCCTTTACCCATCTGCTTAGAATATTTACATTTTTTTCCTTGTCTTTGGTCTCTGATTGCTTTGGCTCTGTGGGCAAAGGCTTCCTGGACAGGGCAGAACTGTTCCTGATTGCCTGTGTACTGATGGAAATATAAAACACTGTGGAACTTCTTCCTGAGGCCCTGAGATATTTCAAATAAAAACACATCAGTCAGCTGATGGGTTTTTTGCAGAGGGTTGGATCCTGTACTTTGGATCTGTAAAATTAGAACTATTCCATTGATAGCCAGTGCTCCTTCCTGTGAGATGCTGGGAACACCAGACGCCGTTTTATTCATGTTTCCTTGAAGTTAATTTTAAGCTTTCTGCTTAAAAACATGCCTTGCTTTTCCAGGAACTGACGAGTCCCCAGAACCACTGCCAATCCCAACATTTTTGTTGGGATACGATTACGATTTCCTGGTGCTGTCTCCGTTTGCATTGCCCTACTGGGAGAGGCTGATGCTGGAGCCGTACGGCTCGCAGCGAGACGTCGCCTACGTCGTGGTGTGCCCGGAGAACGAGGCTCTGCTCAACGGGGCCAAAAGCTTCTTTAGGGATCTCACTGCAATATACGAGGTACAGGGTTTGTGGCAGTTTGCACTGAAATGGATTTGGGAAAGGCTGTTTCTAATACGTGCTCGTAAGGACTTATCAGGCTTGTCGGGGCTGATAGCGGCGCCTGCTCAGAATGCTATCTGGGAAAGCTGCTCCGAGGGATTTTAGGAATGGGCACTTGGAAGATAAGGGCTGCTCGTGCTGCTCCTTGTTCCCATGCGATAAACGCCACCCGGTGGCAAAGCTCTGCATTGCCGTAGTGTTACCTCCATTTAATTAATTAATTACATGCTTGGGTTGAATGAAGATTAGAGTCGATTATTATCAACCTGGTTTTCTTGCATTTAGGAAAACGCTGACAGTAACCCATAAAATCACCATTCAACATTTGCTACTGGTGGGATTCTAGAGTTAAAATGTTACCTTGGAATATTGTAAATAAACTGGGAGTTCTCTGCCTTTCTATGATAGATAATTTGTGTGATATTTAGCAGCTTTTAAGGGTTTTTTTACCTTTGCAGTCCTGCAGGCTTGGTCAGCACAGACCTATCTGTAAGTTACTGCCTGATGGGATCATGAGGGTTGGCCCTACAGCCTCCAAGAAGCTGTCAGAGAAGTTGGTCACAGAGTGGTTCTCCCAGACAGCCAATGCCAACAACGATGCGTTCTCCAAACTCAAACTCTACGCTCAAGTGTGCAGATACGAGCTGGGTATGACCTTTTTAATGTTCCTTATTTCATACAATTGCACTTACTCCTTTGCCATAGAGAAGAAGGAATCGTTACTGTCTTACTGATTAGGGGAGTTTTCTGGTTTTAAACTATATTTGAATATGTGCAAAAATGGCCTCTTACCATTCAGCAGTGCCTTTAGGGAATGGCAGTGGCTGCCTGATGGAGACTTCAGTTGTCTTCTTGTACTGGTGACTTGGATTCTGTAGCAGTGATTTCCAGCAATTCAACACACCTGGAAAAAAGTTATATTAAAAAGAGATTTCTTGATCTTTCTGGAAGGCTCTTATGAAAATATTAGAATTTGAAAATTTAATAGAGGTTTTTTAATTTGAGAGGTAAAATGTATGCTTAAAGTTTGCTCTATTTTGTTACAACTGTAGACTTCCATAGGTGACATAACCATCAAAACAGCTGCATTATAAAATTTATGCTTTTTTTCCCCCTGGTTTTAGGTCCTTATCTTGCTTCTCAGCCTTTGGACAATTCTCTACTTTCCCAAACCAACCTGGTCCCTCCCTCCAGCCAGGCAGGCTCTGCTCTGCCCCCAGTGCCAGCCCCTGCTGCCAATCCCAACACTCCATCATCAGCTCCCACAGCTCCCAGCAGCAGCACCATCCCAGTGACCTCCAGCAGTGCCATGTCCTCTGCAGCCACCACAGCCAACTCCACCCTGACCACCACTGCCCCCTCCTCCTCCTCTGCCAGCCTGGCCAGTGGCATTCCAACGAGCAAGCCTTCCTCATTCCCACCCTTCAGCAATATGAACAGCACCACTCCTGCCTCCCTGCCCGCCCAGGCTGCGCCGGTCCCCAACGGGCAAACTGGGGGGCAGCAGCAACAGCCAACACTGCAACCAGCAGGGATGTCTGGAGACACGGCTGCAGCACCTGCACAGCCCCATCCAGAGGTTTCTGAAAGGTAGGGACCTGCAACCACACCTTCAGCTAAAAATCAGCTCAGCTAACGTGAACTTTTACCCCTTCAATAAAACCCTGTATTTATTTTCACCAAGCTGCTTTTAAGGGAGATTGGAGAGTTCACTTGTGGTGGAGCTGAACCTTTTGGTTCCAGTTGTAGCTGCAGTTCTAATTACATCTCAGTGTCTGCTCTGGTGCAAAAATAAACTTCCTTTTTTTCTTCTCTCTCTAAAGACAGGAAATTCACCAAACTACTCACTTCAATATTTTAAAGGGCTGGGGAAGGAGGGGGAGATAGATAATTGGCACCATCTTAGAGTTCTATTTTCTGTAATCAAAGTTAGAGTGGTGAAGACAGCTCTTACTGTAGATATTCTTGTTCCCCAGTTAAGCAATAGTTGAGCTGTTGAGCTGCTGTAATAAAGGAGGCTAAAGGAAAGAAAAGGGATTCAGAGTTACTGATAAGCTCCTATACAAAAATGACATAAAAAGACTGTTTCTTACACCACAGTTGACTCATTCAGATTAAAAATAGACAATTTAATTTAGTTTTGAAGTAAAACCTAATCTTTACAAAACTCAGCTGTTTGTAACTGGTTTCAAAATTTCATTCCCAGCACTATGGATCGTGATAAAGTCGGAGTCCCCACAGATGGAGATTCACATGCTATCACCTATCCACCTGCAATTGTAGTTTACATAATTGATCCTTTCACATATGAAAAAAAGGATGAGAACAGCAGCTCATCCAGTTTGTGGACACTTGGACTTCTGCGCTGCTTCCTGGAGATGGTTCAGGTTCTTCCTCCCCACATCAAGAACATCATTTCTGTGCAGGTGAGCCAACAGAAACAAACAGGGTATCCCTGGCTTTGGCTGGGTTTGGGGGCAGTAACACCCTCCAGGTGAAAGTTTCATTTCCTTCACAAACATTACTTACAGTTCTCCAGCTGTTAAACCAGCAGGTTATAGCTTTTAGAGCAGTTTGGGTGCTGTTAACCAAAGCTGAATCCTGTTGTACATTCCAAACTCATCAGTTTTAGCTCAGAGGAAATGTAGTGAGTAATGAGTGAGGTGTGGGAAAGCTGCTGCTCCTGTACTGGAACCTGCAGCCTGACCCTGCTGGGCTGCAGGCAGAGCTCCTCCAGCTGCAGGACCCGTTAACATAGGGCAGATTTTTGGAGGAATCATTAAGATTCTCTTCTAAACAAATTATTTCTTCCTCTGAAGAAAATTCCATTGGGAATAAATTCTTGAAGTCCCACAGGGCTTTGGAAGAATTAGAAGAAATTTGGCTGCAAAGTAAAATTCAAAAAGCAATGTACCAAATACTGTGTCAGAAGCCATTTAATCTGTTGATAAGACAATGATTTATTTTTTTCTCGTCTCCTGTGTTCCAGATTGTCCCATGTCAGTACCTGCTGCAGCCTGTGAAGCACGAGGACCGGCAGATTTACACTCAGCATTTGAAATCTTTGGCATTTTCAGCTTTCACTCAGTGCCGGAGACCTCTCCCAACTTCCACCAACGTGAAAACCTTAACTGGCTTTGGGCCAGGGTTAGCCATGGAAACTGCTCTGAGGAGCCCTGATGTGAGTATTGTTCATGAGATGGTGGGATTATCCAGATCAGAGGAAGGTCCCTGCTTATCAACCAGCCATCTTTTATGTTGGGAATAATTTCTTACCCAAACTTCATTGTCTGCTCTGTCATCTTTCTAGAGACCTGAGTGTATTCGACTCTACACCCCTCCTTTTATACTGGCTCCAGTGAAGGACAAGCAAACAGAGCTGGGAGAAACCTTTGGAGAAGCTGGCCAGAAGTATAATGTGCTTTTTGTGGGCTACTGTTTGTCTCATGATCAGAGGTGGCTGCTTGCATCCTGTACAGACCTCTATGGAGAGCAGTTAGAAACTTGCATAATTAATATTGATGTACCAAACAGGTAAGAACCAAACTTTAATTCATTTTTAGCAAGTGTATTTTCTCTCATTCCCCTGAAGAATTACATTGGGTTTGGTACTGTAAGAATAACTGACTTTTGTAGACTTGCTGTGCTGCAAAAGTGGCTACAGCGGATGAATATATTCCCTATTATGTGCATATAATTTTGAGTTAAATTTCTAGAAGAGCACAGTTTAGTTTCATGTGATTATTGAGTGTTACTGTGTGTGTTCCTACTTCTCCATCTCACTTACTGGCTGTTAATGTCAGTTTTAGAATGTGATTAATTTAAAAATCCCAAACCCCCTGAAGCTGCAGCTGATGGACTGCAATACCAACACTCTGGTGAATGTTCAGGTTAATACAAAAATGTTCTAAACATGGCATTAAAAACTTGTTGCAGATTTAACTTTGTTTTCCCTTCTTTCTTTCTTCTAGAGCTCGTAGGAAAAAGGGTTCTGCCCGCAGACTTGGTCTCCAGAAACTCTGGGAATGGTGCCTGGGACTGGTGCAGATGAGCTCTCTGCCATGGAGAGTTGTCATAGGCCGCTTGGGAAGAATAGGACATGGGGAATTAAAAGGTAACAGCAGGATTTTTTTTAGAGTCTAAAGCTTGATTTAAAGCTTTAATATTTCAGTAGTATCAAATGTGTCCATCCCTGTTTCTGGAAGAGAACCTCACAAGTGAGATTTCCTCCCGCAGACTGGAGCTGTTTGCTGAGCCGCCGGAACCTGCAGTCCCTGAGCAAGCGGCTGAAGGACATGTGCAGGATGTGTGGGATCTCTGCTGCAGACTCCCCCAGCATTCTCAGTGCTTGCTTGGTGGCCATGGAACCCCAGGGATCCTTCATTATTATGCCAGGTATTTGGGAAGCTCTCTTTTTTTAAAAAGCACAAGAACTCACAGCTCAGGCTTTGTTAAACTGAGGGAATGTTTGGTTTCTCCCGCACAGATTCCGTGTCCACGGGCTCGGTGTTCGGGCGCAGCACCACGCTGAACATGCAAACATCCCAGCTGAACACGCCCCAGGACACGTCCTGCACCCACATCCTGGTGTTCCCCACCTCTGCCTCCGTGCAGGTGGCATCATCCACCTACACCACTGAGAACCTGGATCTGGCCTTTAACACAAACAATGGTTTGTACTTGCATTTGTTCTCACCTTCTAAAAACCCCTCATCACTGTCCCTATCATGAGAATAAACTGTTCATTCTAAGGAACTGTAGCCATGATATTTTCTGAAAAATCCTTTCCTTAGGATTCTTCCTCCTGAGAAGCTGAGAGGCCTCAGGAACAAAATGTAAACAATGATTATCTGCTGCTGTGAAATGCAACAGGTGCATCTGTGATTGCTCTCATGTGGTTGTTGCTAATCAAGGGCCAATCACAGTCAGCTGGCTCAGACTCTCTGTCTGAGACACACAAGCCTTTGTTATTCATTCCTTTTTTTTCTATTTTTAGCTAGCCTTCTGATGAAATCCTTTCTTCTATTCTTTTAGTATAGTTTTAATGAAATATATATCATAAAATAATATATCAGCCTTCTGAAACATAAAGTCAGATCCTCATCTCTTCCCTCCTCCTTGGACCCCTGTGAACACTGTCACAAGGAACCATTTCCATTTCTGTGGAAAATCCCTTTATTTCTGAATGTATTGTCATATCCTGCACATGGTGAAATTGTAGGAATTCACTGGTCTTGTTTTTTTTTTCCAAGATGGAGCAGATGGAATGGGAATCTTTGACTTGTTAGACACTGGAGATGATCTTGATCCTGATATTATAAATATTCTTCCTGCATCTCCTGGTGGATCCCCTGTGCATTCTCCAGGGTCCCACTACCCCCATGGAGGTGATATGGGCAAGGTAACTATTGGAGTAAATACAGTTTTGTGTGTGTGTTCTGTCGAGTTTTTCTCCATCTGGTAATTTCCTTTTGTGGAATGAAAGCTTTTAGATCACCTGGATATTGGATTGTCATGTCATGCTTGGATATTTCTAAATGCTTTGTGTTTCAAAAGCTACAGAAAATTTCTATTAAATTTGTGCTCTCCTACTCTGAACCTTTGCCTGTTGTGTTGCAGGGTCAAGGCACAGATCGATTGCTTTCCACAGAATCTCACGATGAAGTAACAAATATCCTGCAGCAGCCACTGGCCCTCGGTTATTTTGTGTCAACTGCCAAAGCAGGTCCATTGCCTGACTGGTTTTGGTCAGCGTGTCCTCAAGCACAAAATCAGTGTCCCTTGTTTCTTAAGGTACTGTCCTGGCAGAGATTTGAGCAGCCTGAGGGTCTGGGGGTGAAAACTGTTCTGGTTTAACCAAAGTCAGTGCATGTCTCTGGGGATGGCTCTGCTCTTGCTTCAGGAGAGGCCAGGTGGATTCAGTTTTTGAGATCTGGCTGTTGGGAAGGTTCTGCCTTGCTCATGGTTTCTTCCTGGTAGTCTGGACTCTTTTTTTCCCCTGGCTTTATGCTCCAGGGTTTTGTAAGAACATGTTGAGTTCCTGGACAGAGCTGGGCTGAGGCTGGGCTCCTGTGGGGGCTGGTGGTAGAGAGGGAGGTACATAAACACAGTATAGTAACTCAGTTGCCCTGGGTAAAATAAGGAATAAATGAATCTTTCTGGATTGCACAAAGCATAAAAACTGTTTTTCCATGTTGGCTTTGCACTGTACATCTGTCTGGGTGTTGTCTGAGCCCCTTATCTCCTTATGGCACAATCAAGACACACTTGGCACATTTAAGGCTGTACATTGGTATAGAGAGAAACTTTCTGTATGAACAAATCAGCATCTCTGATACTGTGCTTTGTTTCCTAATGATCCAGATAGATCTTCTGCAGCCTTGTTTGTGTCTGGATTAGCAGCTCCTCTTGGCCTAAGCTCAGCTGTGGCTTTGCTATAGGATATTATTTTGAAGAGAGGATTTATTATTTACTCTAAGCAGCTCTAGATATGAAATATAAATAGACCAGGCCTATAGAAAGCAGCTGAACTTCCAAGTCTGTGTGTTATTAAACATCTTGGGCCACTTGAGTTGAGTTTTTAATAATCACTTAATGTAGAAAAGGGATTTAAAAACACCCCATATATATATTTCACTACTAGCACTGTAGTGCTAGTAGCTTTTTGCAGAGATCTGTGTGAGAGAATAGAAATATTCTGAGAATTCCTGAACTTGTGGATGGCTTGAGGATAAAATTTGTTTTGGCTTGTGTGTCAGACAGAGAAGGTGCCTGCAAGCTACAACAACATGAGGGAAGGAAATGTGGTGTAGCTGATCAGGCAGTAACTTCTGGCTTCCTTCTTCCTTCCTCAGGCCTCTTTGCACCTCCACGTGCCTTCAGTGCAATCAGACGAGCTACTCCACAGTAAACACTCCCATCCACTTGATTCTAATCAAACTTCTGATGTGCTCAGGTATTTATCATTGATCACCTGCAGAAATATTGTGCAATTCATTTTTAATGCTGCTGCAGTGAAGCTGCATGTTTGTTTTTCCTGCTGTTTTTTATTTTTTCTTTGTGAAGCTGATATCCTTAGTGCAGATAAATTGCTGTGCTTGAAGTTTTATTCCACAGAACAGTGGAATAAAACCCAAACATCTCTGAACCTTTCTTTAAATAACCAGTCTTTGAAAATGTTTGAAAAACAATGAATTCCTCAAACTAGAGGAGAGTTTGAGTCTAGCAGGAAAGACAGAAATAGTTAAGCCAGAATATTGCACAGCAATCTTGTGGAAAATCTGAAGTGCTGAAGAACAGGAGCCCAGACCCATGCAAACATGGGATGCTAATTGAGAAAACATCACATTACTTTTCCCTTTCTGTTTTTTTTTTTTTTTTTTTTTTTAATGTGAACCTCGCGGTATGAACTGAGAATAGACAATTACAATGACAATTTTCCACCAAAAGCAAGTTTAGCTTTGAACTGCTGTAATAATTTGGAAGACATATAATTTCTGAGTGTTGGCAAACCTATTTTATGTTTTTGATGCCAAAGAAGCTGGATTCTAGTAAATTAGGGCTGTAAAATCCTGGTGAGAAAATGTGCTGGCCTGACAGAAGGCTGTTTGTTTTTCAGGTTTGTTCTGGAACAGTACAATGCACTCTCCTGGCTAACCTGTGATCCTGCAACCCAGGACAGACGGTCATGTCTCCCAATTCATTTTGTGGTGCTGAATCAGTTGTATAACTTTATCATGAATATGCTGTGATCTTCATCTGAATTTTGCAAGACAAAAATGAGGAAAAGGGATATTTCACTGCAGGACTAAGTTATAATTCTTCTCAGTGCAAGATGTTTGTGATGGGGTATGAATCTTGTTACTTCCAGCAAATATTGTTCTGACTTGTGAGAGGGGCACCCACTTTGCTGTCCTTGAGTCACTGACTATGGGGGACGCTTCAGAATGATGATCAGAAAGTGTATTATAACGTTTTTAGTAGCAAAATTAACCATTTTCCCCAGCCACAGTATTTGTGAAGAGTAATGAGCCATAGTACCCAGTCATGGTTAATGAATTTTAAAAGCATGGAGATGAGAAGAAACACGAGGAACAATTAAGTTTCAACCTATGGCTTCAGAACATCAAGATGTTCTTGTATTGGATTATAGTACTTAGTATTCAAAAATGCCTGCATCTCTTATTTATTGTAAGTTTTTAAATGTATAAATTGTCTTATATTTCTTAACCTCTTTTATAAAAATTTTCCTAGAAGGTTTATACTGCCTTCTTGCTTTAAAGCAATTGGTCTAAAATATATGTAATCGTCTTAATTAAAAGTTGCAGTAGGTTGCTTTTAGAGTATTATTTTTTTGTAAGGGGTGGGTGGGGACAGTAAATTTGTATTGTCTTGATGTACAGTTTAATGGGGATAGAGGGGTTAATGTCCATACCATTGTGTGTGGGGGATTTACAGCTAAGCTGTAGTTGCAGAGTACATGTACAGTAATGAAGTTCACTGTGTTTATATAAATTGAAAAGGTACCGGGTCTTACAGCATTTTATATCACACCTTTCCAGAGTAACAATGGCAATATATAAGTGATATTGTAGGTGGTTTAACTTGTAGTGAGAATAACATGAATAAACTCTTCAGTTGAAGTTTGTGTTATGGTTCAGGGCTGTGGCTAGATTCTCAGATCCACTTCCAGGACACGAGTTTTAATATCACAAGAACATCTCTTGTGCATTGTTGCTCCCTGGATATTCTTGGCACTGTGCTCACTGCATTGTTTGCTTCCACTTTTGTGATAAAATGCCAATCTGAGGCAGAACACACAGAAAACTCTGACCTTATCCAAAGTCTCCTGCCAGGCTGAGATTTAGCCCAGCTCTAGCCATTTTACAAATGCAAAAATAGTCAATCTTGACTTTAAGATTGGTGTGTGTTTAACTAAAATGTGGTGTATATAGATTCTCAGTGAATTCTGGTATTCAGATTTTATTCCACTAGTAAAAAAACAGCACGAAACCCTGAACATTTTCCTTTTCCATGTATTTTTGGCACTGTGGTGAAGGTCCCAAGTATCAGTGCATGGCCTTCCCCATATCCCATTTTCAGGCTCTGGCTGGGGCATGTGCCAAGGAGGCTTTGCCCTCCCCAAGGAAGGGACTGACAAACCACAAGGCTTTCCTAAACGTCCCCCTCTATCTACAGTCACCGTTTTTTCTCAGTAGTTTCCTTCCTTTTTTCCTAGCACATGCCAAATGTCTGTGGCTGCTCTAAAATAGCCCCTACGGGTGCTGAAGAGCAGCTGCAGATGCTTTTTGTGGGTTCCTTATCTGACTGCCAGATGAAAAACTGAACTCCTGCAGCGCTCCCAGGAGCCTGTCACGATAACCCAAGTCCTGGGTCTTAATATTGTCTGTCTCGCTGGTTTAAACCTGTAAAGGAGCAACTTTTAAGATCCATTTGTGCACCTGCTGTTAACCCCTCTACAAGGAAGAATTTGCTTGCATTTACCAAACTTACTGTGCTCATGAAAATCTCATTTTGTAAATGCAAAAGACCTGCCTGAGGTGATTTTTTTTTTTCGTATGAACAGTCTCACTGAATCGTGTACATACAATATTAGCAACTTTTTTGGTTTTGTATAAACAAGTTGTACAATTGGTGATGAGAATTTTCAGTGATTTCTTCAGAACAACATGAGTGCAATCAGAAGTTAGCATATTTTGATAAATAGAGTAAAAAACTGGGTCTGTCCATGACTTTATCTCGGTAATGCACCGCAGATTAAATGGCACATTGTCTTACAGAAGGGTTTTCTCATTTGGTTGGCATTTTTGACATGGAAAAGTGCTCCTAAAACTGGAATTTTCAAAGTGTATGTCCTTTTTCTTTTGAGCTTTGTCGCTAAGTGGTCATTTCTAACCCTGGCTCAGTTAACCAAGCTCCAAGGGCTGGGTTTTGGTGTGGCTTTGTTTTGTGTTCAATCTGAACTTGTATTCCTAAAGGTAAGTGAATCAGCTGCCTGAATGTTGGTGTAACTGTATTCTGTTACCTGGACCAGCCTTCCCTGTGAAACTCCTACTGTGAAAGCTGCCAGTCTCCCACTCCTCCCCCCCATCAAATGCAATTAAAGTAAATTATAATATTATAACCACTATAAAAGACTAGAAGGGCCATTTCTGGAGTGATAGTCACAGCCGGCAATGTACATATCAAACCTGCCAGCACCACGGAGCCAACTATTATATTGGGCATACTTCTTTTGTTAGCTACTTTCATTTAACTATTTTAAGTGCACATAATAGCTGGTTTATAAATAAAATTGTCAGAATCCAGTAAGTCGAGGTTGTTTAGCAAGTACAAGCTTAAGTAGTTGAAAATTTCAGCTACAGATTTTCAAAACGGCCTTGCAAGGAACTGTTGTTCCTGTCAGTGCTTTAAGTAGTTGTGGAGGTTTATCTCTTTCAAGGAAAGAAGAAGCTGAGATCCTTCCATTCCAATTAAAAATACATATTTTAACCCAGATATTACTGCATTTAAGCCTTTTAGTCACATTTGATTCACTACTATTTGGATTTGGTTTCTGAAAACCCTGTTGCTAAGACCAGCAAGGCCACCAGCTGTACTTGTAACAACCCTCACATTTTAAAAGGAGCTGTAACATTTAGATCTTTCTAACATTCTCTGAAATAATTAAAGATAAATGGATTTATATTTAAATCCTCAGCTATGTTCTTACTTAGCTGTCAGTTATGGCGCAGATTATTGTATTTCTATATTTACCTCTGATGGTAATTTTAACTTTGTGTGTTGCTATGAAGACTTGCCGATGTCTTTAATCAAGCACTATTTGTTAATACTGTAATATCAAAATATTATGTTGCATTATTTTAAAGCTTTCAAGAATAAGAGTAAAACATTTAAAAAAATGCTATTGCACCATATAATTTGCTGCACAACAGTATGGCACCGCATATCAGTCTGTTGGGATAGTAATGCTGCATCAACCTTGTTTTCATCTGGGTTTCATTGGAGAATTCTTTCATGGGTGACATTGTACACATTACTGTCTCGCAACCTCCAGCTGGGAAGGTGATTTTGTTTGTTTTATTTAATTTTTTTTTTTTTAAGTAAAGGGCCCAGGACTATGCTTCATACTTAAAGGGTTTTTTTACTATTATTTGTGGGTGTACTTTTTATTTTCAGTGGAGTAAAGCTTAATTTACAGTAAAACTGGATTTGGGACCTACCACAATCCTCAGGGTCACTTTTTCAGGATGCTACTCATCGAGCTTTAGGTTTTTCCGAGTCAACTGGACGTGAGGACCTTGCCGAGCGCTGCCTTGGGCTTGTGATGGACATGGCGCCCCTCAGCACGGCCGGACACAGCGGGAGCCGCTCCCGCGCCCTCAGGGCACGGCTGGACACACCGGGGAGCCGCTCCGCCGCCCCGCTGCCATGGCTGGACACACGGGCAATCCCAACACCGCAGCTGGACACAGCGGGGAGCTGCTCCGACACCGCGCCGGACAGGTCCGGGAGCTGCTTCAACGCCGCTCTGGCGTGGCCGGATAGGTCAGGGAGCCGCTCCCGCCGCCCTCAGGCACGGCTGGATGTGCCCGGGAGCCTCGCACAGCCGCCGCCACGTGCCCTCGGCCGAGCCGCCGCCGCATTCATCGTGACAAAACACAGCAACAAAAAGCGATTTAAGGAACAAACACTATTTCTGCCGAATGCCATAAACACTGAGTTGTACAAATTGTGATCGAGGAAATGAAGAAAAAAAAAAAAGGTTTATACTTTTTAAAAAAACAAAAAAATTCAAATGGAATAAATTATTCATGAAGCCTTGATTGTGCTGTGGGTTTATTGAGGGGGCGGGCAGGGCGGTGCCCCTCAGCCTTTCCCGCCTCTCCCTTTCCGCCCCTCAGCCCTCCCCGCCCCTCGGCCCTCCCGCCGTGACGTCACTTCCCGCTTCCCCCGGTAGTGGCGGCGGCGGCGGGTGGGCGCGGGGGCCGTGAGGGAGCCGCTGCCGCCGCCATGTCCGAGTGCTCGGCGCTGCAGTTCGTGAGCCCCTACGCCTTCGAGGCGATGCAGAAGGTGGATGTGGTGCGCCTGGCCGCGCTGAGCGACCCCGAGCTGCGGCTGCTGCTGCCCTGCCTCGTGCGCATGGCGCTGTGCGCGCCCGCCGACCAGAGCCAGAGCTGGGCGCAGGACAAGAAACTGATCCTGCGGCTGCTCTCGGGGGTCGAGGCGGTCAATTCCATCGTGGCGCTGCTCTCCGTGGACTTCCACGCGCTGGAGCAGGACGCCAGCAAGGAGCAGCAGCTCCGGTAAGGCGGAGAGCGGGGATCTGTGACGGAAGGGCTGTGTGACTGTTCCAGCTGTTGCAGCGCCGGACGGACCCGGCCATTCGTGTCCCTCGATGCTCTCTAGGAAAGCTCCGGGGTTTGTTGTGTGTGCTGGGATCTGCGGAGGTGTGGGAGGCACTGGGGGAGCTGCCCCGGCAGGGGAGGGCTGGGATGGCTCTGTGGGATGAAGGGACAGCTCAGATGGATGCGCTCTCCTGACTCTCTGTGCTGCTGGGGAATAGAAGCACTTGAAACTTCGATAATGTACTGAATTAGCTGTCTTGTACTGCAATTACAACAGTCTTTAAAGGATAGAAGAGATCCCTAGGGAACTGGTGCATCCTTTAACCAGAAGCATTTCTGTCTTTGCGGAAACGTTTAACACTTGTTGTTTTGAATTGTGTGCCAGGCACAAGCTGGGAGGTGGCAGTGGGGAAAGCATCTTGGTGTCACAGCTGCAGCACGGGCTGACGCTGGAATTTGAGCACAGTGATTCTCCTCGGCGGCTCCGGCTGGTGCTCAGCGAGTTGCTGGCCATTATGAACAAGGTGAACTTCCCCATAGGTGGATATTTGTGAGATTTAGGTTCCTCTCTGGAATGGCTGACACACTGGTGTGCTTCTGGTGCTGCTGCTTCTTCTCCAGTCCTTACATGCTATATCAAGATTCAGTCTCAGTCTGATTGAACAGTGGCTTGTGCTTAAACTCTTTGTGACTTCCTAAGGAAGTCTTTGCTGATGTTAGAGAGACTCTATAATACAGAGATCTGTACTCACGCATAATGTGATTTGGCGATCTGTCAGTGCAGAAATAATTTGGAAATGAAGTGCTGACTTTTCTCCATCCCATTCTTTGCCCCTACTGCAGTGTGGTATTAACCATCATGTTTCTCTTCCCCCACTTCCTCCTCACCAAACATTTTGTTTTCCTTGGGTAAACTTAGAATGTCAGTGGGCTGTTTTTCTTTCTTCTGAAAAGAAGCAATGGTACCATCTGTGTTGAAGTATTTCCAGTAGTAAATATTTCTTATTCTACAAACGTTTCCTACTTGTTCTGTGTTGATAACTTTATGGCTTTGGCAGTTTTTAATCTACTAAAGATGCTGAATTTAAAACAGATTTAGACAAATTGCTCCATAAAACCTGTTCACTGATGATAAATGTTCTCTTGCAGGTGTCAGAATCAAATGGTGAATTTTTCCTCAAATCTTCTGAGCTCTTTGAGAGTCCTGTTTACCTGGAGGAGGCAGCAGATGTTCTCTGCATTTTGCAAGCAGGTGTGTTTCTGTGCTTATGGTGTTTTCTGACCTCTCACAAATGTAACAAAGCAATTTCGGAGCTGCTGTGGCAGATGTAAGGTTAATGTAAGCTCTTGGAAACAGGGTTTTTGTTTCCCAGTGAAACATTGTGACCTTCAGCACCCTCTTTCCATGCAGAGCTGCCATCACTGTTGCCAATAGTGGATGTGGCTGAGGCTCTGCTGCATGTTAAGAACGGAGCCTGGTTCCTTTGCCTGCTGGTGGCCAATGTCCCTGACAGCTTCAATGAGGGTGAGTTACAGCTTCTCCTCCAGCTTTTGAAGTGATTTCTAACAGTGTGGATAATTCTGGGCTAAACCATGAGTTGTACAGATTTGAATGCTGGGTGCTGCCACCAGGGCATGTTCAGTCCCATTTTTTGCAGGCCAAAAATGCTGTCTGTCACAGACATCTTTTATGAAAAATTCTTTTCCTTAGGATTTTTTTCTCCTGATAAGCCTCAAAAACAAAATCTAAACAATGGTTATCTGCTGCTGTGGAATGCAACAGGTGCATCTGTGATTGCTCTCATGTGGTTGTTTCTAATTAATGGCCAATCACAATCAGCTGGCTTGGACTCTGTCTGAGACACAAGTTTTTGTTACTCATTCTTTCTTATTCTATTCTTAGCTAGCCTTCTGATGAAATCCTTTCTTCTATTCTTTTAGTATAGTTTTAATGTAATATATATCATAAAATAATAAATCAGCTTCTGAAACATGGAGTCAGATTCTCATCTCTTCCCTCATCCTCAGACCCCTGGGAACACTGTCACATTTCACAGCTTTTCATCTGTAGGTCCCTGTTAAAAAGGCTGATTGGGCAGGGGCTGAGAACCTCCTCTCTCCCTGCTAACAGGGGTTTAGATGCCACTGAGACAGGTGACAATTTGAGTTGGGAAGGGCAGATTTCCTCAGAGGTGCTGTTGGCTTTTTAGTGTGCAGGGGTTTGATAAAGAACGGCGAGCGGCAGGACGAGGAGAGCGTCGGCGGCCGGCGCAGGACGGAGGCTCTGCGGCACCTGTGCAAGATGAACCCTTCCCAAGCCCTCAGGGTGCGGGGCATGGTGGTGAGTCTCTCATCAGAATCCCAAAAACCTTCCTGAAGCTTCCAACCCAGCAAAGATGACTGAGCCTGGGTGTTTTATCAGGTGGAGGAGTGTCACCTGCCAGGTCTTGGTGTGGCTCTGACCTTGGATCACACCAAGAGCGAATCCTCAGATGATGGAGTGAGTGACCTGGTGTGCTTTGTGAGTGGTTTGCTGCTTGGAACAAACGCAAAGGTTCGGACGTGGTTTGGAACTTTCATCCGAAATGGACAACAGGTAAGAAAATCTTTGAGTATTCTGCTTTTAAAGAAATATTCTTGTATCTTGATGTAACTCATCTGGACATGTGCTGCAGATTTGTCTGAATGCACAGAAATCCTGTTGTATGTCTTGGAGAAACCTTTACAGGGCAATCTCCGCTTATGAGGCTCTCCATAAATAATGTCCCTGAAGGCAGCAGCTATTTGGTTGTTCCCCTGAGAGGTTTTTAGGCCTGGAAACCAGGGAATTGTAAGGTCGTAATATTTGCCTGATAAAAATGTTCATTCTCAGTGTTCACAGTGGGAAGATGCTCAGGTGACATAGCTAAAGCTCAGAACTGAAAACTGTATTTAAAAAAAATAACCCTCTTCCTTTGACTATGAAAACTCTTACATAACACATTGTTTGTTGGGCTGAATTTGACATTGTCCTCATCTCTTAACCTCTCATACAGAGAAAAAGAGATAACATCAGCTCTGTGCTGTGGCAGATGAGGAGGCAGCTGCTGCTGGAGCTGATGGGGATCCTGCCCACGGTGCGCAGCACGCACATCGTGGAGGAGGCGGAGGCCGACACGGAGCCCAACGTGTCCGTGTACTCGGGGCTCAAGGAGGAGCATGTGGTGAAGGCCAGCGCCCTGCTGCGCCTCTACTGTGCCCTCATGGGCATTGCTGGCCTCAAGTAAGGAGCCTTGGCATGCTCTGGGGTTTTGTTCATGTCATGGCTGTGAGGGCTTTGGGCTTTCTGTCATAATGCCGCTGTGTCCTCAAAACTTGTGACAGCACTCACCAATTTCTCTGTTGCTGCAAAATCACTTCTGCAGACTTGTTAAGAGAACACTAAGCCCACATGGCTGGGGCAGTGTAGAGTTATCAGCTGTTTTCTCTTCTAGCAACATACATCGCAAGGCTTTTGAATTTATTCCTTTGCTTTCACTTTTTAGAGAGTTTTGATGTAGTATCTTTATGCATTGTTAGTTTTAATTTAAGTAGTTTGTACCAGTAGACAAGATTATATCCTGGGGAAGTTTCCTCACTGTTGTCTCATAACAGAGATTTTTATCTCTGTTAAGTTCAGAGCAAATTACCACCTTGACAGATTGAATAGCAGGGAAAATAGAATTTTAACCATTGTGTGAGACTGGGAATCTCTTCGCTGTTCAGTGCCCAGCTTTGTTTTGTTCTGTGTCCTGCCCAGGCCCACGGATGAGGAGGCTGAACAGCTCCTGCAGCTGATGACGAGCCGCCCTCCCGCCACCCCGGCCGGTGTGCGCTTCGTGTCCCTGTCCTTCTGCATGCTCCTGGCCTTCTCCACGCTGGTCAGGTACTGTCAGTGCAGCGGGAGCTTTGCAAGATGTCACTGGTTTAGCACCAGAGCTGCACATTCCCCCTAATGCTTTATAAAATCTCTGTATGTTGATTTTTCTCACCCTGTGGGTGGTGAATGGATATTTCACTCTTGTTTTATACCAAGTCTTTTCAGAGGTGAGCATTAGCATGAGCTTAGTGTGAGTGGTTCTTTGAAGGCTGAAGTAGGCCTGACTTGTTCACTTTTCCATGGAACAGGTTCATGGCTAAGTTCCTTAGAGAGAAGCAGTGCAGATAATTCAGGGTGTAGCTTTCTCTTGGGTGCATTCCAGAAAGGAAGTTGCCTGACAGTTGGACTGACCTTTGTGCCAAATATCACTTCTTATCAGCACTTGGATGCTGAAGTGAAAGTGACAAAAAGTCTCCTGGTGTAAGGTTCCTCAAACTGTACAAACAGTACAGTTCCTGTACTTGCAGGTACTACCACTACCTGCAAGTGATAGTAAAACTGGCACTGGTTTTCTGGGAAAAGGATCTGTTATGGATTTTCTTTCTGCAGCACCCCAGAGCAGGAGCAGCTCATGGTGATGTGGCTCAGCTGGATGATAAAGGAAGAAGCCTACTTTGAAAGGTGAGAGCAGGCTGGATTTCTTTTAGTGATTCCAGTAATCTCACATTTATTTATGTCCTGTTTACTTACGTCCTGTATTTCCTCCTCTTTGTTCTCATCAGCATTTCTGGTGTGTCTGCTTCCTTTGGAGAGATGCTGCTCTTGGTAGCCATGTACTTCCACAGCAACCAGCTCAGTGCCATCATTGATTTGGTCTGCTCCACCCTGGGAATGAAGGTAAATCCTGAACTATTTCTAACCCATACATTTGTCTGTTAAAATCAGATTTTTTACTGGGTTTTGATAGTTTGGTATTTACTTTTGATATAAAAAACTTTGGTTTTGCTAATATACCTAAAGTAAATATAACCTGAAAAATGAGTTACTTAATCTGGAAGAACACTCAGATGTGCATAGCTCTTGATACAGAGGAACATGGTGATAAAAGAATCTTCAAAAAGTGATGTCCTGTTGAAATCATTATTCCCGAGAAATGAACTTTTTAGAAGACTGACTGAAGTGTTTTCCAAATTGAGCTGCAAAGTTTTTATTTTAAATGGTTAAAAGAAAAATCTATACTTGTAAAAATTAATTTCAGTAAATTACTAAAGGGGATTTGCCAACAATTCACTATTGTGAAAGAATGTCTCACCAGATGTAAAAGCTGGGGAGGGAGATTTTAGGACAAGGAAGACATTGGGTGGTTAACTTGTGACATTGGAAAATATTTCTGTTTGATATTTGAAACAGATATGATTTGACTGGGATACCAGGAAAACCAAGTTTTAAAAGGCTAAAAGTTAACAGTAGTTATAAGTAAGATAGAACTTGCAATTCTAAGTACTTCATCTGAATTTCAGATTGTTATTAAGCCCAGCTCACTGAGCAGAATGAAGACAATCTTCACACAGGAGATTTTCACTGAACAGGTATTTTCAACCTAGGGATTTTTTTTCCTCCTTTGCCCTTTCCTTTCCCTTTGGGGTATTCCCCCAAAATAAGGAGATGCCAGTCAGGGCTGTGTGACTCGGTCACCTTGTGCTGAGTGGTTTTTGTGCTCTCTGTCTCTCCCTGCAGGTGGTCACAGCCCATGCTGTCCGTGTGCCTGTGACAGGCAGCCTCAGTGCCAGCATCACTGGCTTTTTGCCCATCCACTGCATTTACCAGCTCCTAAAGAGCCGTTCCTTCACCAAGCACAAAGTGTCCATTAAGGTACCACCTTTGTCTTGTTTCTGTTCATAATTCTGAGTGCTGATGAGATTTTGCAGGCTGGTTGACTTAGAGGAGCAGAATTCTTGATGAATCTTGTACCTTCCTATCATGTAATTTAAGAATGAGCTGTGTTTTAGAGTTGGGTGCTCATTTTTAGCTCTGCAATCCAGAGACCACTGCTTAAAGAAGTTAAAAGCAATAAATCTCTCTCCCCCATCTGTGTTTAATCATTGTCAGAATGATTTTCCAGCCAGGACAAGTTCTATTTGTGAATCAGGGTCCAGGACACAGAGTTTATGACCAGTTCAGAACTGGTTTTACACTTTCCAAAGTCAAAGGCTCTGCTCAGCCATGGGCTGTTCTCTTGCAGGACTGGATCTACCGGCAGCTCTGTGAAACCACCACCCCCCTGCACCCTCAGCTGCTGCCCCTCATTGATGTCTACATCAACTCCATCCTCACTCCTGCATCTAAATCCAACCCAGAGGCCACCAACCAGCCTGTCACAGAGCAGGAGATCCTCAATGTTTTCCAAGGACTCTCTGGGGTAATCATCTTGTTTGGATTTTTTCTTGTACTTTATGGGGACGTGGTTTGTGTTAAGTTGCTTCACTTTTTACTTTCACTGCCTGTAAACTCCCTCCTGCTACTGTGACAATCATATATTTTGAAGTGACTCTTGTTACTCAGATATTCACCATATTTGTGGGTAAATCCAGATTTTTCTTGCCAAGAATCAGGAATGCCACCTGACCTTTGTGTGTGGTTTATGTGCAGGGAGAAAATGCTCGTTCCACGCAGCGCTTCAGCATCACCACACAGCTGCTCGTGCTCTACTATGTCCTGTCCTATGAGGAGGCACTGCTGGCCAACACAAAGATCCTGGGTAAATGTGGGAGCATCAGGGAGAGACAGATTAACTGAAAATTAGGTGCAAAGAGGGGAATAATTCATGCTGCTGTCAGATTCAAGCACAACATAGAAAGTTCAGGTGTTTGTAGTAAATAAAACATTGCTGTAGAGATTCAGGACATAAAGTTCCTGCTAGAACTCTCTAGTGGAGTCATTTGTTTTACACATTAAGAGAGGTCCAAGCTGAGTTACTAGAAGTGTTTATGAGCATCTAAGGAATGCAGTAACAATTAACAAAGACTTCATAATTATTTGAGATCTTCATTTATTCACGTGTCATCAAACGTGCAGTTTCTTTGGGTGGACAATTTTATAGTTGGTAATACTTAATGATCCCATTTTTACCTTTGAAGTGAAGACTTTAAACCAGTTCTAAAAGACCTTGTGTATTTTATTGATGAAATTAAACTTTAGTGAAAATTCAGTGTTTGTACCTGGTGTGTGTTTTTACCAGCCCTTTTTGAGGTGCAAAACTTCCAGTATTCTCCAGTCTTTTTTCTTCATGTCTGAAGTACCATGAAATCAATTGCAGTTATTTGATATTTTCTCAAATTTACCTGGATAATATAGAGACAAGTTTTCATTATTAATCCAGTTGGGGATAGAATTGTTTTTAGCTGTAACTGCTCCATGTGGTTTCTTGTCCTGTTCCCTTGTAGCTGCAATGCAGAGAAAACCCAAGTCCTACTCCTCAGCACTGATGGATCAGATTCCAATCAAGTACCTCATCCGGCAGGCACAGGGGCTGCAGCAGGAGCTGGGAGGTAAAAACGTGTCTGAAGGTCTAAGGTGCATGGAAAGGAAGGCTGAGTGCCCTCAGCTCAGTGGCTGTTGCTTTTTTCATAGCTTGCTTTCCTTTCTCTTGCTTTTAAAATCGGTCAGGAGTAGCTACTGAGATTGCAGAGGTGTTTGAAGAGTCACAGTGACAGTGTGAGGAAAGCAGTTCTTTTAGAGTAGATCTTACCTCCCTAGGACAGGTTTTAAGGTGGGAATTACCTGACAATGTTGAATATTCCAGGCTGTATTTAGGAGTTATTTTCCAAAGGGTAACTTTTCCTCTCTGTTGGAGTATCAGGCTGTGAGCGTGCACCTCACTGAGCTGCAGCCCAGCCGTTCAGTTCAGGGCTTGAAATAAACGGCACAGATGTGTTCAGGTACAGATGCAGCTGCTCAAATCTGAGCTGTGAATGTCCCTGATGTCCCCAAGGGTTGCACTCGGCCCTGCTGAGGCTCCTGGCCACCAACTACCCCCACCTGTGCATTGTGGATGACTGGATCTGCGAGGAGCAGATCACGGGCACCGACGCCCTGCTCAGGAGGATGCTCCTCACCAACATGGCCAAGAACCACTCTCCCAAACAGCTCCAGGAAGGTAAGGAGCTTCATTCCATTCCAAGTAAATTCTTTCCAAATGGATTGGAGTATAGTTGATTTGGGAATGTGTGATTAAACTGCATTTGTATAACCAAAATGCTTCAAATGGCAGAAGTCGTGTTTTACCCAGATCCTGTTATTTCTGTTTTCCAGCCTTTTCCATGCTGCCTGGGAATCACACCCAGCTGATGCAGATCCTGGAACATCTGACCCTTCTCTCAGCTGGAGAATTGATCCCCTATGCAGAGGTGTTGACCTCAAACATGAATCTTCTGCTGGAAGCTGGAGTCCCTCGGGGGATTCTGCAGGCTGTCAATAAACTCTGGATGGTTCTCAACACTGTCATGCCCAGGAGGTATCAAGGCTCAAAATACTGTTTGGTTTCTTAGGGCACAGAGGTGGGAGGCCACTTTTTCTTTTAAAAATAACAACACAGTGCCTTTAGCTGGGAGGTTGGAGCTGTGATTGAATAGAATGTGTTGGAGCTGCATTTTTTTAGTTTGTTGATATTTTGAACCTTTGCATTTAAAAGGAAGGATTTGTTCTCA
This sequence comes from Ammospiza caudacuta, assembly GCF_027887145.1. Taxonomy (NCBI): domain Eukaryota; kingdom Metazoa; phylum Chordata; class Aves; order Passeriformes; family Passerellidae; genus Ammospiza; species Ammospiza caudacuta. Next base: position 10,349,673 of record NC_080612.1, read on the forward strand.
GGGGAAAGGAAGTCTTCAGTTTAAAATACAGGAGTATGGTTTTATAGTGTCCATTGTTTGTACTGAAATCCTGATGGAACAGGAACTCACTTTGGTTAGAAAATGCCTTTTTAAATGAAGTGGATACTCTGCTGCAGTGAAAAGTGCTGCAAGTCCAGGGAGAGTAAGTTAACTGTACCTTGGTTAAATTCAAGGGCTGTAAACGGAGTTTTTGCTACTTAGAAAAGTATGGCTGAGTGACGAAGTGCTTAGGGAATCCCTTTTCTCATACACATTTTCTATTTAAAAGAAAAACATCATAAAAATATTCTCATTTTAGGTTGTGGGTGATGACTGTTAATGCCCTGCAGCCTTCAGCAAAACTGGTGAGGCAGCAGAAATACACCCAGAATGATCTGATGATTGACCCCCTGATTGTGCTCAGGTGTGACCAGAGAGTGCACAGGTGAGTCTGTGCTGCTGCACAGGGAATGCTTAACACAAAGGTGTCCAACAGGAAACTTCTGAGAGCTTTCAGCACTTCAGAACATCTTTTCAGACTAATCACAAACTAATCACCTGTGTTGTGTTAAACTTGGCCTGAGGACTGTGGGGCTGGGCCTGCTGTTCCAGCATTTCATCCTGTCCAGCTGTGTTTTCAAAACTTTGGGATTTGCATGTGGCTCATCCATTTTGGATTTAGGTGTGGGAATTTGTGGTGAAGAGGCTTTGCAGAGTGTTGGAAATGCTGCTGGTACATGGTGGTGGGTGAGGTGTAGCTGTAACACCCTCCCAGCTCCTGTGCCTGTGGTTATTCCATATTTTGGGCAGCAGTTTCTGCCTGTGGGTGCTGCTGTGGATGTGACAGAGGCAGATTTGCTTCATTTCCCAAGGGAATCTTTGCACTACTTGGAAATTGTTCCCCCAGCTGTCAGTGGTGCCAGAGGAGGAGCTGAGGTGCCACAGCCTTTGGGATACTTTTAATTTGTTCGTGGTACTGAAAAATCTTTGTTTTGCTGTGTTCCCATGTCAGGAGCCCTCCTCTGATGGATATAATTTTGCACATGTTGAATGGATATCTTCTTGCTTCCAAAGCTTACCTTAATGCTCACCTGAAGGAAACAGCAGAGCAGGACATGAGGCCATCCCAAAACAATCCAATGGGTCCAGAGGCCCCAGAAGTTACAAGGGAAGAGTTAAAAAATGCTTTGCTTGCTGCTCAGGTAAGAGGGAAGAAATGGATAATTCCATGATGTGAGGAAAAAGTGATGAGAGAGAAATGCAGAAACAGGAAATTAAAAAATGAGGCCTTTTAAATTATTTTATTTTACCAACTTCTGTTACCACGGAAAAGAAGACAGCCTTTGTATTCAGATGGTTTAATATTTTCTTTTTTCTGGTCTGAAGCAATGTGCTGATTTACTGCTTTGATAGTGGTTGTTTGTCGGGACAGATGAGTTCTGCTCACCAGCCCTTTTGCCTCGATGCTTGTGTGATCCAGAGGCTGTTTGTGGTTGGATTTGGAGCAGTGAGACAGCAATAAATGGAAATTCTTGAGTAATCCTGTTCCACAGACATCCCTTCTTCCCTGGAAGAATGTCACATAGGGAGTTCCCCTTATAATACTATTTTTGAGTTAGCAGGAAGTTTTATATTTAAATTATCAGGGTGATGAATATTGTGAACTCCATGGCTCTGTGCATATTTTGGCTGCTCTGGATGCTATAAGGGACCGCTGGGTATTTATTTTGAAGCAACATGAGATTCCACTGAATTTACTCTTTTCATCTGTGATTATGATATTTTGTTAGATTTAGCCTTTATTTTTCTTTCCATCTTGATTGAGATAAACTGTTGAAGTTTTTAAAATATTCTACAGGATTTGTGGTTCTTGAGCTGAGTCATTTTCATTCTGTACTTTAAAAAATCCATAGGTAGAAATCCCAAGTACATGACAATCTTCCATTTCTTAAATTCTCTTTGTTTTGTGTTTGATTTGTTTTTATTTCACTTTTTTAAGCATCATCTCTGGCTTTTCTCCCCAGGACAGTGCTGCTGTGCAGATCCTCCTGGAGATCTGCTTGCCTACAGAAGAGGAGAAGGGGCAGAGCAGCAGAGCCCAGGGTTTGCTGAGGGATGTGCAGAGCCCCCCGAGCCCTCAGGGGGCTGAGGCAGAGGAGGAGGAGGAGGAAGAGGAGGAGCAGAGCTTGCTGTGCAACCTGCGGGAGGTGCAGTGCCTGATCTGCTGCCTGCTGCACCAGATGTACATTGCTGACCCCAACATTGTCAAACTGGTGCATTTCCAGGTGTGCCTGCCCTGCCCAGGGTGGCAGAGCCAAGGGGGGAGCTCAGGGGCTGCTGGAGGTTCCTCAGCAATGATAATAATCCACTTTTGTCCTTCTGTCTGCTCCCGTTTGCACTTCCTCCCTGTTCCAGTGCCTGCTTTAGTGAGATCTCTCTTGTCTCTTGGTTTAGTGAGAAGGCAGCACCCAAACTCTGCCTGCTCCCCCCCTTTGTGCCTCTGCCCCTTTCAGTTTGTCCATCTACCCCAAGGAAAACTGCCCTTGTAATCACCATGTAATTACTCATTCCACATCTTTTGTGGGTTACTTTTTTCTGGCCTTGTTTTTAAATTAATATTCCCATTATTCAAAACTAATTTGGCTTCAAATGTAAACATCTCCTTATCTTTCCTTTTTGTTTGGGCACAGTTTATCTCTTTACAGTGGAAGGAGAAATGTTGGCCCTGCAAAAGCATCTGAGCCCCTTCAAAAAGAGAATGGAAGAGGGGGAAGATCAGTAATTTCTAAAATACAAATGTGTTTTTAATGCATATTAAGTTGCTCCTTGCCAGATGGCAGACTCTTTACAAGGAGTTAATTTGCCTTGACCTGGAACTGACTAAGTGATAAAAAAGTCATTATGGGGCAATTGTGAAATGAGCAGGTTGAGGCTGATGGTGAAATTTGGAGCACAGGAAAGACACAGAAGGAAAAGATCACTGCATTCTGCTTTCCTTTGGGGAGTGGGGGGAGAGCTTCTATAAAAATAAATCATTGAATATTGATGATAAAGAATTGATCCAGAGCCTGGGTTTGTACCCAGTCTGCCTCTTGTTCCTTGGCATTCCAGGCCTGCTGCAAACTCTAGACAAAAGGGAATTATAAATATATTAACTTTGAAACAAAGCATTAACTCAGGTGTAATTTAAATCTGACTTGAAGCAGAATTTTCAAACACACCTGTGGCACACTGCCACACCTCTTCATCCCACAGGGTTATCCATGTGAGCTCCTGGCACTGACAGTGGCTGGGATCCCATCCATGCACATCTGCCTGGATTTCATTCCTGAGCTCATTGCCCAGCCTGAGCTGGAAAAGCAGGTACTGGGAATCACTGTGGGATGCTGGCATGGGGGAGAATAAAACAGTCACTAAAAACATCCTGTTCTGACTTGCCTGGGATGTTCAGGGAATATTTGTAGCACTTTTACATTAAATTAAAGGCCTGGCATTGACGGTAACTGGAATTTGTTGGGTTAAAGATTCCCTGTTTCTGTATCAAACCAACTTTGTAGTTTATCTTATTTAATCCTTTCTAGTATTAACTTACCGCTGAGGTTAAAACTAGAGTGTGTGTCGGGAGTTTAGTTCAGGCATGGCTTGAGGAAAAAGGCCATGAAGCCATGCAGCTGAGAGAAAAGTAACAGGTAGCTGTGAAGCAGTTTCAAAGCAGCTTCCAGCCTGACTTCTATAAACAATTAGTCTCTCTCAGGCATCCTTGTATAAGCAATAAAGTTCTCAGGCAGTCTTCCCATAACAAAGGTAACATCCTCTCTGGGAAAAGATGGCACCCTGGGAACAGTTATGGAAGTTTTGGGAACCGTTCGTATCACAGTGAGAACACTGATTTTGTTTGATGTAAACAATCTACGGTATTGTAAAACAAAAGGAGTGGTTAGAGTTTTCTCTGTTAGCCTATCATAAAGCTGTATTTTGGAATATGCATGAAGTTCGTTAACACTATTATTTAAGGTGACGGATCGATCAATAAATTGGGAGTTCGATGCATTATAGGATGGTCGTTCTCCCCCTCACTTCAACAAGTGTGTCAACCTAAATATCTTCTGCAAGGGTTGTGTTGCCCATTGTGTGTTGCTTTATTGCTCATTATTGTTGGAGCAATAGTTCTAGGGGAGATTTTGAAGCACTGATTAATGTTAAATATGTGTGGGTTATTTTTCTTCATACCAGCAGAAAAATAACTATTGTTAAGGCTTCTTTGGTTTCCATTTCCTTCATGGTGAAAGAGGGAATATTTACTTACTGTTAAGTGTGGTGAAGAGCTTTGGTTAGAAGTTGTATAACCTCATTGTTTTTGTCTCCTTTGGCAGATCTTTGCCATCCAGCTGCTCTCCTACCTGTGCATCCAGTATGCCCTGCCCAAATCCCTCAGCGTGGCTCGCTTGGCCATCAACGTGATGGGGACTCTGCTCACAGGTACCACCCCAAAATCCACCTCTGGGGGGCCAGCAGGATTTCTCTGGGCTGAATGCAGTTTTCTCTAACTGCTATTATAAAAGTGACAATTCTTGATTGGATTTTATAATATTTATTTTTACTCCTGCACTTCCTCCTCCCTGGCAGTCCTGACCCAGTCCAAGCGTTACACGTTCTTCATGCCCACCCTGCCCTGCCTGGTGTCCTTCTGCCAGGCCTTTCCTCCCCTCTATGAGGACATCATGTCCCTGCTGATCCAGATTGGACAAGTTTGTGCCTCTGATGTTGCCACACAGACCCGAGACTTCGACCCCATCATCACCCGTAAGTCACAGACTCAGCACCCCAAAGGGCCTGGCACAGGGAGATGAGACAGAAATGTGGTGCTGCTGTGATAATTTACTTAATTACTGACTTAATTTACTTCATTATTTACTTAAATGTTGTGGTGTTGTGATAATTTACTTGTGGGGAGTTCTGGAAGGAATTTGAGATGGGATTTGTGAATTGGTTTTGATGGTGTGGTTTATTTTTTTGTCTTTGTTATAGGAAGGGTGAGTTCAGTTTATATCATTATTGTATGGTTTAAAAGGTCACAAGACCTTTAGTTACAAGGCTTTTTAAGGAGTTATTGATGAATAAAATATTGTTAATAAGGATATTTATGTTTTCGACTCAGTCTTTAAATATTTAGTCTTACGGACTCAGTGTAAGGTTTTTAGCTAATTATGATATATAAACTTAAGAGTTTATGCATTACAATAGATATATATCATATGCATTTTAAACTTGTTTATTTTTGTAACTACTTTTATTTTTTCTATATTTTAAACTTTAAAACTAAACTTTTTTTTACTTAGTTTAACATGGTTTTGCTGTAAACTATAAATTCTTATTCTTGCTTCTAGTACTTAATTTTGGAAGCTTTTTCTAAAGTTTCAGATCAAATCTTGTGTTTAATTCTAAACTTCAGCTTACAAACCTAAAGTTCTGAGGGTTCTCTGTGTTTCACATTTCATGGTGTCTCTGGAAATAACCAGAGCATGGGATGGTGCTGGCTCAGCTTTGCAATCTTCTATTTGTGTTATAGCTGGAAAGAGCAATCCTCAATATTTATCTTATTTTTCCTGCTGCATTTTCCAGGTCTCCAGCAGCTGAAGGAGAAGCCACACGATTTCTCAGGGTTCTGTAAAGATTCCTCCAGCAAAAGCTGCTCCAGGGACTCTGCAAGCCTGGACCCTGATGTGCAGCTGTGCCAGTGTGTGGAGAACACCATCATCGAAATCATCAACATGAGTGTCAGTGGCATTTAGGGAAAAAAACCCCAGGCAAGTTGTCCTGTAATTTTTCCCACTCTTTATGGTGCCTAAATTTGGAAAAAGCTGTGAAAGTGGGCTGAGGAGCTGGAGCAAAGTCCACAATTTTCATTCCTTGATTGAGTCACGGCTGAGGAGAAAATCTCTTCAACCGGATTTGGTGAGAACTTCTGAGGCTGAAGGGATCAGGGAATAATTTCCAGGGAAAAAGTGATTTTCAGGCTTGCTCAGCTCCTGAAGTGGCACAGCAACACACCTGGAAGGGTTTTAGAACACTGAAATATTTCTTTTGTTGGGCAAACAGCAAAATGATGGCTGAGAAAAATTGGAGATTGAAATTTGCCTGAGGTAAATGAGCTGCTGCTGCTGCTGCAGGGCCTTGCAGAGCAAGCTGGAATAAAATGCTCCAAGGAATACTTGAAAAAGTGGTGTCAAAAACCTGCACCTTCACACTGAGTTCTCAGAAAATGAGGAAATTTATTTCTGTGTCCAACTATTGCGCAGAGCTTCAGTTCATGAAATCAGGAGCTTCATTCAAAGATCAACCAGGCTTCACTGAGGGTTTGAAACTGGTCTAAAAGTTTCTTAAAAAAAAAAGTGCTGATAGTAAAGATGAGCCATAGAAATGGGATTTTAAAGAATACAGCTCAGATGGTTTTGTGGTTTTTAACTTAAAAAAAAAAAGGTGAAAAAGACTTGAGGGAATGAGTGCAGAGCTGTCATCAGGGGAAGATTGAAAAGAGAAATGGAGGCTGAGGGTGGCTGTGCAGAGGGACAGCAGGGACAGGTTTCAGCTGTGCCAAAGCAATTCCAAGGCCAAATCCTTTCTGCTCCATGAGGTTGGTTGTTCTTTTGTGTGCAAGGCTGGAATTCCCTCATGGCAATGTGGGAAAGCCCCGTGGGTTTGTGCTCCAGGATTCCTGCTGTGACACCCCCGTCACCATCTGCCCACCGAGTGTATTTTTGTCATCTTTATGTAAATTATGTAAATAATTGAAATGTATGTATTTTTTTTCTCCTCGGTTCCAAGTGTAATTTTATATCCTGTAGTGGTATTTAAATAAAAAAATCCCCAAAAACAACAACAGCAGTATGACTGAAGTTCAAAGGGGTTTTCTGTTTTGCTTTTAAGTTTCCAGGTTCATCCCAAATTTCACCTGAGGGAAACAACTGACAAGAACAGGAGCTGTGTGTGGTAGTAATGAAAAAACACTGATTTTCCAAAATCTATTAATTTTTCCATGGTGCTTTCTGTGCACTCTGCTTAAAAGTATAAAAATATAATATATAATATAATATAATATAATATAATATAATATAATATAATATAATATAATATAATATAATATAATATAATATAATAAATAATTACAATAAATATTATATTAACAAATACAATAATAGTAATAATTAATAATGTAGTATGATAAATAATGATGATACCCAATAATAAAATGCAATGCTTATAAAATATAAAACATGATAAATCTAGAACCGAAATAATATAATAATAAAATAATAAATATGTTATTATTAATAATAATGATAAAGGCCAATAACAAGTATTTATGTATTTCACAAATAGCGCGGTTGCCTAGCAACGCCTACAACCCGGAAGCCAAGGAGGCGCCCTGTGATTGGCTGCCGGCGCGCAGAGGTGAAGGCGGGAGCGCGCCAGTGTGCGCTGTCCTGATTGGCGGTTTGTTTGCCCTTTCCTGTCAGCTGATTGGCTGGGGCGGAGGCGGGAAGGACGGAGGCGCTGAGGGGCCGCAGGTGCGGGGCCGTGAGGGGCGCGGGGGAAGCGGCGGCGGCGCCTCCGCCTCGCCGAGCGCACAAAGGAAGCGAAGGCCCAGGTGCTGCTCTGTGGGCTGGGCTGGGGCGGCCCCACCGCTTCCTGAGCGCTCGGGCGGCAGAGCGGCTCTGCCCGGGTGGAGATGTCCCTGGGGGAGCCCCTGGTGGCTCTGGTCACGCCACGGAGGGGCCCTGCGGTGTCCCGGGCCCTCCCTTCCCCTCAGGGCCCGCTGAGTTCGGGGCTGTGCTTGTTAAAGCGAGTTCCCCTCCCAGAATGGTTGGGAAAAGCCTTGGAGCGAGGTTGCCTTTCCCTCTGGAACGAGGCGTTGGGTGTAAACTCATGTCAGGCGTCTTCTTTTGCTGGAATTGCTTTGTCCTGTTGAGGAGCTCGGTGTTGAAACGGAATCGTGCCACGAATTGGTGCTTTTTTGATGTATATGTTTAATTATTAAAAGCCAGATGAGTTAATTTATCCCAGAGAATCTGCCAGTTTAAAGTTGCTGTCTTCATCAGTGTTGAAAAAATGTGAGAAAAAACCCCCCTGTATTGTTCAAAAATATTGTATCTTAAAGCCATTTATGCCTCTTCAATATTTTTAGTTCAATAATTTCACCTTTTTAATACAAACTGTCTGTCTTTATTATTCTGAGATATTCAAGGTAACAAACACAAATTAGTAAATTGAGGGATACTCCTTTTCCCCTGACGAATTCCTGCATTATTTGTGGAAGGAGGATGTTTTTAAGCATCTCATTTTTAAAGTCATTGTCCAGTTTTATTTTTCGTGGTTATAAAATGTACAAGCTGCTTTATGTTTGTAGTTTATGACATCTTGCAGTTCAAGCTGATGGACCTCTAGAGTTAAAAACTGGCTGGTTTTAGTCACTTAATATTCTAAAATATTTTTCCTGCATGGATTTGGGTTCTATCTCCAGTCTAACAGAACCTGAAGTGCTGTGTGCAGCTCATGGTGTTTTTATTTATTTATTGTTTGCTAGCACTGAGTCACCAGCGCTGTGTTTGAATTGCAGTGTTGAAGCTGAAGCAGGCAGGAGGAGAGCTGGCCATGCCTTCTGAGGGGGCACAGTACACCATAGGGGGGGTGAAGATCCTGTTCCCCTGCAAGGCTTACCCCTCCCAGCTGGCCATGATGAACGCTGTGAGTACCCTTTGTCCTGGCATTTGCCACACTCAGAGCTTGTGTTTGCCAATATTTGGAGTTCCAGAATCTCTGCCAGCATTCAGAAAGGTGACACGTGGAATTCAGAGCTTGTGGTATCTTGAATTCAGTGGTAACCACTCAGTGTTCTCTGTGCTGGGCAGTGTCTGAGCCATGGGTAGGGAATCTTGAAGTACATTTTGGATTTGGGAGCATTTATGCCCAGAAACAAGTTCCTTGTGCTGTAAGAATGTTTATGAGTATCCAGTTGTGCTGTAATTACAGTTATATACAAATGTTCAGGTTTATAGGGTGGGGAATGATTTAGTAAGCCTCATTATCTAAACAGAAGAATTATGTACAGTAATATTTCAAGAAGTTTCTATTTTTTAGGGGCACTTTTCTAAATGAATTATTGCATTTATATTTAAAGATTTTTTAAGAGTTTTCACCAGTGACAGGACAAGAGGGCACAGCCTTAGGATGTGCCAGGGAAAGTTTAGGCTGGACATTAGGCCATTATTGCTAAGATTAGCTAAACACATCTGCTTTGTTTTCTGTTAATTCTGTTTATTTTATTCCCCTTGAAGATTGTGAAAGGCTTGAATAACAGGCAGCACTGTTTGCTGGAGAGCCCCACAGGAAGTGGCAAAAGCTTGGCCTTACTTTGTTCTGCACTATCATGGCAGCAGGCTTTGTATGGTGAGTGTCAGAGTGTCTGCACAGCTTTTATTACAAAATATAAAATAATTAATTGGTTTCCATCAGCCCTTAAACATTTGGTTTCAGTCTGGGCCCACCACTGGCACCTTGCCTTAATGGCAGTGTGGAGCAGGAATGCTGAGCTGGGCTTAGATCCCAGAAGGGAATGGAGGAAAATCCTCATGGGGTGTGTGGATTGATGGGAGGAGGGAGCTGTTTCCTTCCTGTGCTCTGCAGAGGTGACCACAGCTGGTTCAGCTGGACTGGCACTGAGCTGCCCTCCTCATGGTGCTGTTAGTGACAGATAAATGACTTTGTCCCCCAGAGAAGTCAGTGCCAAGCTCGTCGTGTGACAAGGAGGACAGGAAGGCAGCGCCATCCCCCCCCTGTCACTGCAGGTGTCACTCCCAGGCCAGGAGCAGCGAGGCTGCAGCGAGTGGGACTCCCAGTGCTCCTTGTTCTGCCAATTGTCCTGAGCCAGGAACTTCCAGGAGACCTGGGAGCCCTCTGCCAAGCACAGGTAACCTCAGCTGTAGGCAGCTCAAATTCTGCTGCTTTAGGCCAGGGATGGTTTTTGACCATCACAGTGGCAGCCCTGGTTGTGCCCTGCATGAAATCTGTACAGTGCTTAATCTGTCTAGAAATTAACACTGTTTCCTACACCATATAATTTATAGCAATTCTAGCAGTTACTGTTCTGTAGTAGTTACATTTTAAAATGTTGCCCTTATTTAATGCATCCCTAGTAATGGACATCCATTTGATTTTGTTAATTACAGAATGTAAGGAAAATGAAACACTGGCTTCAAAGCTGTCTGCCAAAAAGAAGTTATCCCTTCATGCCAGTGAGAATGATGATTTCCAGGTGGACAGGAAGAGGATTCGTCCTTTAGAGACAGAGCAGCAGGTGAGCAGTGAAATCATCTGGGTGTAGCTCAGGCAAACTCTCAAATCCAGTTCATGTTATAGGGGAGGGTGTGGGGAATGAGTGAATCACATCACAGTCACAGTTTAGTGACAGGGTTTTGTTCATTTTTATTGGTATTTGTTACAAAGGAGTCCACTGTTGCACTAAATTGTCCATTGTACCCCGTCCTAAACCCTTTCACATTTAAGCAAGTAATATCCCCAAATACATTTATTCCCATTTGATGGTGTTATGATTTCTGTAAGTTCTGTAACAGTGGGAAAGCAAAGCAGAAAAGCTCAGCAATAACTACAGATTCTTTATAATTAAAACTTTATAGCTTTCCTCAATGACCTGTGTGTGGCTGACTTGGTTAAACTGTTGATGCCCAGTTACTAAAGCAGACTCAGCTGAAACAAGAGCAGGGCTGCCAGTGTGAGCACATCCCTGTGCCCTGGGCATTTTCCCACTGGTGCTTTCCCCAGCAGGTGAGAAAACGTCACTGCCTTGCTAAAGGAGTGCAGCTGGTTGATGCTCTGGAAGTTTATCATCAGAAGAAAAATGGAGAGCTGATTGTTCACTCTGAAAAAAGCATGAAAACCACTACTTGTTCTCCCCAAACAGTGAGTAATTCCGAAATATCTTTTACACCAGAGTGTTAGTTCAAGAACAATTTAAAACAATATTTTATGTGAAGGGGTTATGTATGAGATGCAGCTTAATGAAGTTTGAGCAAACACTGAAGCTAATGCAAATGTTCCTCAGTGCTTTGGGTTTTATTTCCATTTTCTGTAGCAGAAGTATCACATCAGAAGTTAAATTACAGGTTGCACCTGTTTCTGCAGCTTTGTTGGGCATTTTCTGCATTTCTTACTGTTTGAAAATAGATTTTACATAAATGTTTGTTGAGGCAAAGCAGTAGAAGAGGGAGTGTGAGGCAGTAGAGGGCTGAGTGTGAGAGGCCAAGCTGAGATGTAGTAACCCCAAGGGAAACCAAAAGCTACAGGATTACTGTAAGATACTGGGAGCTAAATATTTTCCTTAAAAAGTGACTCTGTGTTGTAGGCCATTTGATGGGAGGTACTTTTTATTAGTTTTGGAGAGCTCTGTAGATGTTTGAGTAAGATTTGAAATGCTCTGTGCCACTGAGCTTCAGTTGGCAGTTGGAAACCCAAAGGCCACCAGAGTGTGCTGTTCATTTTCAAATAAAAGGAACTCTCGTCCTTCCTGATTGTAAAATTTCCTCTGGTGCTTTGGTATGGGTACATGAAAAATTTGATTTAAAACTTGTAGAAATTGTAGAAATTTTTTGTCTAGAAGAAAATTGAGAACTAAACAATCTGTTGTTTACTACACCTTTAGAAAGAAGTAACCTAAGAAGAAAGAAAGGGGGTCACTTCTGTTGAAGTTTCTTTTTAAGGATGACAGAATAAGGTGTTATTTTGCTGTGATGAGCAGACTCAGAACTTGTCTGGTATCAAGGAAATTGCAGAAAGTAAAGCCTGATTTGTCATTAGTAGTTCTGAGCCTTAACTGCATTTAGTTTACAACAGGAAGAGCATCAGAGCACAGGTATTGGGTATAAAAATGGTTTTTGGTGTGGCTTAGGGAATGAAATCAGCAGAGCTCCCGTTGAACACTCACCTGATGGACTGTGTGTTTGTGGTGATACAATGATTGATAACAGCATTGCTTGTTCACTGAGGCAAGCTGCCTTTGAGTATCCTGTGTTTTACAGTGCTCACTCCTCTTAGAGCAGATTCAGTTTCTTATCAAGTCCTGTTTCTCCTGCAGGAGGGAGAATGGGTTGGTTGTTGTAAGAGCCTGAGAGGTGCTCTGTGCTCCCAGCCCTGCTGCATCCAGCACCTGCACATGTGGCTGAGCACCCAAAGCTGCTCCCAGCTGCTTCACTCCCAGCCTGGGAATCCAGCTCTGGATTAACTCCTGCAAGGGAGGGCAGCTCCAGTGTGAGTTTAAAGGGGAAATTATAACCTCAGGTACTCTCTTGATTGCTTCTGTCAGAGCATATGGCCTGAGAAACTGGGGCAGCTGGGTTAAGGAATCCCCATTTCCAGCAGGGGAAGAAAGTAAACAGTAAATGGAGAGTAGTGTAACAAACACTTGGGGTATCAAAAAACAACTGTGAAAAGAATCTGTCTTAATGTGCTAGCCCATTGCAGTTTAACATATTGCTTACAACCTGCACAATGGGCTTTGGGTGACTTCTGTTACACATTCCAGGGGACTGGCAGCCTGTTACAATCAGGGTCTGGACTCCAGAATGGGCTAATTTACCACGATGGGATGAAGAAAGTTGTGGATTTGTATTACATGCTCTCACCTGACACCGTACCTGATCCTTTTCCTGCTGATTGACGTTTTCAATGAGCTCTTTGAAGCAAGTTCCAGCTTAATTAAAACGTTTGCTTGGTTAGCAGTGATCTGTGAAAGCCTGTGATAAATATTGAACTGGGTTCACCTGCTGGTGACTGGGGAGGATAAACAGCTGCTTTGTGTGCTTTAAACAAGAGGCTGCAGCAGCAGCAGAATACTGGGCTTTCTGAGGGCTTCCAAAGGAGCAGCTGAAAAGCTCTGCTAATGTCACTGCTGATATCTGCCTAGATTGTGCTTGTGTGATATTTCACACAAGAGACATTCACTGCTGCAGCATTCAGGTGCCTTTGTAAGTGGGAAATGTAGCTGGAGATATGAAGAACTCCTCTTACCTCTTTGTGTTTCAAAGATCACAGCCCCAGTGTTTGTTTAGCTCTATTTTACACACAGTACAGGCTGCTGGACTTGATTATTCCTTTTTTAATCGGACTTCCACGTTTTTGCCATATAAATATTGATGTGATAGGCTGGTTTATCTAGCCCTGACAAAAGTCCAAACAAGCTGCATTAGCCTAAGGTCCATATAGGCTGATATCTGATCTCTAATGGCATCTGTTCCTGGGTGTTTCTGATTAAATACTGCACAAAGTGCAGCAGGATCTTTTTTTGCCCTCTTCCAAATGAAAATCCCTCTTTCAGATTCCAACAGCTGAAAACAGGTTTAGTTCTGAAGCCAGAGGGTATTATGAAATGCAATTCTGTTGTCTCAGTATGAATTATTTCTAATCAGCCCTCCCCTAATTCCTTCATAGATAAATTGAAACATTTTCTAATTATCTTTGTGGTATGAGTGTAAAAATTTGTGCTTGGAGAGAACACTGCCCGGGAAACCCCTTGTTCATGGAGAGTTTTCTTTCTTTGTGCTGCAGGAATGGGAGAGGAACACCACGTTAGGTGTTGCCATAAGATCCACAGTTGGTTCTTGGAGAAATACAGAGTTAAAATAGTTTGCCTTTTATAAAATTTAAAGATGTATTTTAAGGATTCTAATGCAAATTGACTCACTGGAGTAATGTGGAAAGAATATGGAGAACTCAGCCTTTAAACTGTGTTTTAACCAATTTTCTAAAGTTTTTCTTCATTATGAAGGGCCTCCTAAAAGGTTTTATTTATTAAAGTATTTGGGCTAATGGTGGCTGTGGCTTTCAGAAATGCTCTGACTACTGCAGGCACTTTTATTTCTTAACTACTCACTATAAAATCAGCCTGAGTTTACAACTTGCTCAGTATTGTGGGTTTGAGTGTTTTTTGAACATAAAACTTTTCTCAAAGTTAAAGGTAACATTTTAGTGCTGGAATAATGGCTAAAGTGCTTCTTAATGCCAGTATTATACCAATCCCAAACCTCTTAAACCAAACTTTTAATCCCACCTGTAAAATCCTGTAATTTATAAGCCTCACACATAAGAACACTTTATTTCTTTTTTATGCAAAGAATAATATCTGGTATTCTAAGCCCATCACAGGAGAACCTTCTGGTCATGATTTTATATATTAATTTGAGCTGCATTTTCCTGTTGTTCTAAGAACTCTGGCAAAACAGCTGCCTGATGGGTCCTAATATTTTTCAATTATTTTTATTTGGCTTAGCACAGCAGTGAAATATTGGTGGTAAAGTCTCCTCTTGGTGTCCTGTGTGTTGTTTTTCCCTCTGAAAACACAATCTGACTTGGATTAAAATTAAAAGATAGAAATATTCTTCAAGGCCCTACACAGCCACTGCTTCAATTACATTAATTTTTAGCTTGGTAGTGTGGTTTTCATTATTTCCAGGAGCAGAGCAGAATGTAAGTGATAGAAATATCAAGGTAGCATTGGGGCTTTAGTGTGAGCCCTGCACATATGTAACCTATACCATGTGTCAGCTGTTTGCTGCCTGCCTGCTGACAAGAGCCCCATTCATAACTCCTCTTTTTATCCTGGCAGTGAATAAGTAATGATTCAATATAGAAGGCAGGATATTTGGAACTGGCTATTTCATGTGGCAGCACAGGGTAATGAAATCTGCTGGTCCTGGCAACCTGAGAGGGGAATGTAACAATTCCAGCATGGCTGTAACTTTATCTGCTCTGAGGCCTGTTTGTTTGGCACATCAGGGAAGCTTTTATCCCAGTGAGTGGCAGCTCTGAGGGCTACATTTACATGCTTTCTATCATGTATTGTCATATTTAATGGCACACAGGGCTGGCTGGGGCTGAGGGGAGCACGAATTGCTGTTCCTTGCAGTGAGAGCTGGAGACAGCTTGATCCCCAGGATTGTGGTGTAACACACAGCATGACTTAGCATTTGTTTGTCATGGATGATCTTACTGGTACAATGAAGGGCAGGGAGGAGTGCTGCAGTGAGCGTGTTGTTACCTGCACTGCCACCTGAGCCCAGTACAAACTGTCTGGCTCTGGGAGAACTCTCTATTTTCCATGAGAGGTGTGTTTGGACATGGTTACACTGGAGTTCCTGGTTTCCTGTGTGGCTCTTCAAATTCATTGTGACAATTTCATGTCATTTATTTCAGTATTTAATGTTCTGATGGCAGAACAAAAATGGCTTTTAACAAATATTTTACAGGATTAGGTTCTGTTTAGAATTATTCCCTGTGTTTCCTTTATTCCCTGGCTACTCAATGGCCTTTGGCAGAATGGCACAGCAAACATGTTTCTAATGGAGTGGTGCAGTGTTTTATCTGCACACAGAGTCCCTGAACTGTCTTTAAGGAAAAAAAAATTTTAATTTGAGTGTCTGTTCCAAGTTTTCTTCATTGAAGGTTTTGGACTCTTGCTCTGTAACAGGAGTGTCCTGAGCTGGAGCTTCAATGTGAGAAGCTTCATTTGCATTATTCATGTGTGTAAATATTCCACTGGATTAATAATTCTTTCTGATTGGGTTATGATAAAATTGTGATCACTGGAGGGTTTTATTTAGATATTTCCAGGCACAGGGATGTGATGCTTTAACATTGCAGAACTTGTTGCAGTTTGATGGGCAGCCCTGGTGACTGAAGCAGTTACCCCAGAGGGCACTTTGCAGACCATCAGCAGATGTAGCACATTCATACCACACTGGGATTTTGTGCATCATCTTTTTGTCTTGCTTTGCAGCCTCCTGGCCCTTGCACTGAGTGTTCCTGTGCTTCTGGGAAGGAACCAGGTAAAGATCCCAGTCACTCAAAGAAGAAGGAGAACGGAGATCGGTTGTGTGTTCCCAAAATTTTTTTTGGGACACGAACACACAAGCAAATCAGCCAGATCAGCAGGGAGCTGAAGAGGACAGCGTATTCCTGTGTGCCCATGACAATCCTGTCCAGCAGGGATTACACCTGCATTCATCCTGTGGTGTCCAGCAGTAGTAACAGGAGTGAAATGTGTGTAGAGTTGCTGGAAGGAAAACATGTGAGTAATTTGATTTGAGAAAATGAGCATTCATTGAACAAAGTCAGATTTAACAGCTAGAATGAGTAATATTTTTTACTTCTTTATATTATATTGGTTAAATACCACCTGGTGGCATTAAAACTAAATATTAATTGTTAGAAAATGTTGATACACTGTAAAAACTTATGGTGGCAGGAATAAGATTTATGACTGCCAGGTTAATGGTGTAATAAGATTTAAATTATATCTGGGTTTATAAATGAAGAAGAAAGAAGTGTCCCTTATTGATGTACATTTTAGAAACATGGATTTACATGACATGAGCTGTTAATGTCTGGCATAAAGAGCAGCTGTTAGAAATCTTTCTGAGAAACAGCCAAATGCATGGAACTTTGGGAGATTTTAGCCTGTTTGGTTTTTGTTATTTCTTGTACCCCCTAAGTCTGTGCACTTGTTTGCTTGCAGGGCAAGTCCTGCTCTTATTACCACGGTGCTCACAAGCTGAGCGAGCAGCATGCCCTGCAGCCTGCCCATGGGCTGTACCAGGCCTGGGACATTGAGGACCTGGTGAGGCTGGGCAGGAAGCTTCGTGCCTGCCCCTACTTTGCAGCCAGGGAGCTCATGGTGGGGGCAGACATCGTGTTCTGTCCCTACAACTATCTGCTGGACCCACAGATCCGGGACAGTGTGAGTACACTGGGGACAAGTGGCAAGAAGGTAAAAAGAAGAATTTAAAAGGAATTATCCACTGGATGTTTTGTTTCTGTGGTCAGCTGACATCCCGTTCATGTCCAAAATAATATCTATAAAATAACTCCCGGGTTTTTTTTCCCTTGGATATTTTCTAGGTTATGAAAATTGATCCAAAACCTGAAAAGCTTCATTTGCACTGTGCTGCAGAATATCCATTTTTTAGCAGGCTCCTGTTAGTTGCTGTCTCTCATGTCTTTGACTCGGTTTCACCAGACAATAATTACCTTTTTCAGATGGACATTAACCTAAAGGACCAAGTAGTCATTTTGGATGAAGCCCACAACATTGAGGACTGTGCTCGGGAGTCCGTGAGCTACGGGGTCACCGAGAGCCAGCTGCGCGCTGCCCGCGAGGAGCTCGACTTCATGGTCAGCAACAGCATCAGGCAGAAGCACCACGAGCCCCTCCGAGCTGTCTGCTGCTCCTTGATCAAGTAAGGCAACCTTTTATTGCTTTCTATCAATTAATATTTATCAAATTACCTTTAGGTGTATGGTATGGTGTTACTCTGTCACATTAGAGAAATTCAACAGAGGTTCACGTACAGCTATGCAGTTGTTTGATTTATGTTCATTTGAGGAATCCACAGGGTTTGATCTATTAGAAGAACTGCTGGTCTCACATGGAAACATTGAAATTCTCTTTTGAAAAATCTTGTGCTCTTTATGGGGCTTTTTTGGACTCCTGTTTATAAATCTCAGTATGAAAATTTTCATAAGGTGAATTTTTATGTTTCACACATTTGCATATTTGACAAATAATAATAGCATTATTTTGTCAAAGAATTAACAAGTTAATGTTTATAGAATGCTTTCAGAGCCTTGGACAGAAAGTATTTGGAATCTGTTCTTGGAATCAGATTGGAATCAACTGAAGTCTTCCTAGTTGAAAGTGAATTTGTCAGTCATGCCCTTTGTTTTCCCTGGGAAACAACTTCCTGGAAGGGGAACAGCTGAGCCTAAGTTGAAAATCCTGAGAGGGGATGTAACAAAAGGAAATGGACAGAAGCCCAGGAAGAAACAAGAGGTCCAGGGCAAAGTCTTTTGGGGGAAGTAGAAGTATCAAAGTCAGCAGAAAAAAGTGAATAATGCTACAAGTGCTGCAGTTAACCGAGTTCTGCTCCAGTGTGTGCAGAATCTTCATTTTGCCGCAGCAGCACAGGAGGAGTTCACTCTCCCATCCTCACTCCCTGCTCACAGTTGATGTTTGTGTCACACAGAGACAAGGGACTTTTCTGCTTGGCAGAAGCAAATTCTGCTACCTTGGATATTTCAAATGTTAAACTTCAGTAAAAGATAAGAACAGCGTGGCTGAAGATTTGATTGCCTCAAGCTTTTTAACCTTATCAGGAAAACTGAGGTTGATTGTCTTGGCAAATCTGCCAGCAGCATGAAAAGCAGCTACTGGAAAGCAGAAGACTGGGTGTAAATAGCCAGTAACAGGTAAAATGCACCTGCACAGTGCCATGGCTTTGCCAAATGCATGGGGAGCTAGAAAAAAAATCTTATTTCACTCTAAAGATCCTGGGCCCTCATTGCAAAAAGCACTTAAGGATGGGCTTGGTGCCACAGTGCTGCAGTGAGCTCTGGGAGTGAGGAGTTTGCAGCTGGGCCAGGGGAGGCTCTGGCAGGCTCTGCTGCACATTGAGCAGGGCTGGTCCCTGTGGGCAGTGGAACATGCTGTGTCAACAGGGGCATTTTCTGCTACTGAGGGAAGCAGCAAATACTCTTCCTGGAATTGAAGGCATGTGTGCAACATCCCTTCATTCTTTTCCTGGAAATACTGCATACAGCAATTTTCACTTCAAAACCAGAGATAACCTTTCTGGGAATCAAGCTAATTTTATTTATGCTTTCTGCTTAGCTCTAAAAATAATTTAACAGGCTTTGCAAGTAAGTGCTTTAATGTTAGATGGAATTTATTTGATAATTTAAGGTATTTTTTGTGCTATTTGGCCATTGTGTTAAGTTTGTATTTGCATTTATTATTTCAAAAGTATGTGATGGTTTGAAGTTCATAACAGGGAAATGTTTTACATTTCCTGAAGTGTTTTACCCATTATAAATCTGTTTAATTCCTGTCACAGGGGCCTTGTCCTGATTTCAATTCCAGGTCTTTTTGATGTTACATTTGAGGAATTGGGGCCTTAGTCTTAGTGATCACCATTCCTTAATGAGATCAAGCAAATTTTATCCAAGGAAGTGATTGTTGTGGCAGCATTGGTGGGCTTTGTTTGCATTTAACCTGACAGAAGGGAAGTTATATTTTAATTGTTCCATGGATCAAATTATTTATGGTGACAGGGCAGGAAATGTAGAACTGAAGCAGTCCCAGAGCCTTGCTCTTGAGTTGCTAATGAAGAACTGGATTTGCAGGTAAATATTTTGAGCTCTTGCAGCACTGACAGCTGTCCTTTCAATGCCTCCTGCCTCTTGATGGAGCAGACAGCTCCAGCCTTTCCTGGCAGGGAGAGGAGGAGCTGCTTCTCTAACCAGGGACAGGGCTTGTGGTGCTGCAGGGGTGAAGGAGGACAGGCTCACTCAGAAAATTCCAGCTCTGCCACAAACGAGATGCTCTCCATGTTTAGCTCAATCAGTCCCATTTTGCATTATATTCCAATTATAATTCTGCTTCATTTGCAGCAGTGCCAGTACCTGGGGTAGGTGTAAATGGGCACTCTCTATTGTCCCACTTTCCCTGTGTAAATATGAAAAGTGTTCATTTCATGCCTCAGGATTGGTTTTTAATTGGAAAGTCAGCAGTTGACAGGGATAAACCAACCTGCAGCAATTGGAGCAGTGATGAGTGGATTCAGATATGCAGCAGAAGTCTTGCTTGAGTGAGCCTGACATGTCAGAAGAGGAAATTACATTTTAATTCATTTTCTTTATTATCTATTATATGAAGTATAAACATGTGGGGAGAAATTTCCTTCTCATTTCAATGAGCTGCATCCAAAGCAGTTCCATGGGAGTTGAACAGTGAAAAACAGGCAGAAAGGAAAAGCAGAATCTCTCTCCTTACATGTAGTAAAACATTTGTCATCATCTTAGGAGTCTGGTGCAATTTTTGAGGTTTGCTTTGTACGTGCAAAGTGTCTCTAAATCTCTCAAATCAATGCTGAAATGATTTGTGCTTTTTCTGTCTTTCAGCTGGCTGCAGGAGAGCTCTGGGCAGCTGGTGGAGAGAGCCTTTGAAAGTGCCTGCAAGGTGTGGAGTGGCAAAGAAATGCTCAACTTTCTGTACCAAATGGGAATAACTGGCATTACTTTCCCCATTTTACAGGTAATGTTGTGTGCTGTATAAATGAGCAGCACCATGCATAATATTGTGGTGTTAAACATCTCCAAATGCACAGAAGTTAAATGGAAACAGGTTTTTCATTTACTGCAATACTGAAAATTGTCTGAAAAGGATTCCTGATGAAAACCAGGAGTAACCCACTCGAGCTACTGGAATTTGTGGAGAAGCAATGTTTTGAAGGATACAATTACTCACATACAATTATTTAAATTGAACCATTGAGCCAGTGATATTTTTGCCTGTTTTATCCAGCTGCATTTTTATTGAATGTTGAAATGTTTTTACCCTATTTTCAAGTTTATCCCTCCTTTCTGTGTAAGCCAGTTATGTTAAAACCATTGTTAAAAATTGAAAGTGTTGTTCCCTTTCCCTCTGACTTTATTTTAAATGAACTTTTAAAGCAGTGAGCTGACGGTCTTGTATCTCTATTAACTCTGGTTTTCAGAAGACACTTAGAATGTTGTTAATATGGAATTTGCCTCTTGCAGAAACATCTTGCTGCTGTCCTGGAAAAAGAAGAAAAAGTTTCTATGCATGGGAGAGAGGAAATTATTGAGGTGCCAGTTGTGAGCCCTGCAGCACAGATCATGCTCAAGGGCCTGTTCATGGTCCTTTCCTGTCTCTTCAAAGAGAACAGCAGGTCAGGCCTAACATTTATCAGCTGAATGCTCACAATTTGGTTGCTTAATTGTAGTTTTTACTGATATTTCTGTCTCTGTGTAGGTTTGCAGATGATTACAGGGTTGCTCTACAACAAACTTACACCTGGATGACTGAAGACCAACGTGATGATGCAGATAAAAGTTCCTTCTTCCCAAGGCCCAAGCACAAAAAGAGTTCAAGGCAGAAAACCCTTGTCCACATGCTGAACTTCTGGTGCTTGAACCCTGCTGTGGTGAGCTGAGTGTGAAGAAAAGATAAAATAATCTGAGTGATAACAAATACATGTCGAATCTGAAAGAGATTGCATTGATCTTCTAAATTCTTGCTTTTCTTTCTCCCACCTAGGCTTTTTCTGACTTAAATGAAGTCAGAACAATTGTTCTGACATCAGGCACTCTCTCTCCCATGGATTCCTTTTCCTCAGAGCTTGGTGTGAAGTTTTCCATTCAGCTGGAGGCCAATCACGTTATCCGGAATTCCCAGGTAAGCTGGGCTTGGCTCTTCCCATCTAATGCTGCCCATGGTGCAAAAACCAAATAAAAGTGATGGCAGACTCATTCTGTCAGTTAAAAGAGAGGTCCAGACTGTTGCTTGGCTTAATGCAATGGAAAATGACATTTTAAAATGAATTAAGAGGCAATTTTAGACAAATTTCCCTGGAAAAGTTGCTTGTGCTGTATGAGATGGCTCTTAGCAATATCAATTACTGCACTTCAAGTGCCAAAAAGAATTTAACAAATATCTCAACGTTTCTTTCTCACTTAAATGCCATTCTTGAGCCTGCTGTGGTTTCTCCAGGCTGGTTTAGGATTAACCCTGTCCCTGTGCCCCCAGGTGTGGGTTGGCACGGTGGGAGGTTGGCGGGCAGGAGCTCTGTGCCACCTTCCAGCACATTTCTCTCACACTTAGCAGGATCAATAATGAAATGTTGAGCTTTCTCCAGGCTGGTTTAGGATTAACCTTGTTCCCTGTGCCCCCAGGTGTGGGTTGGCACAGTGGGCACGGGCCCCAGCGGGCAGGAGCTCTGTGCCACCTTCCAGCACATTAACCTTGTCCCTGTGCCCCCAGGTGTGGGTTGGCACGGTGGGCACGGGCCCCAGCGGGCGGGAGCTCTGTGCCACCTTCCAGCACATTAACCCTGTCCCTGTACCCCAGGTGTGGGTTGGCGCGGTGGGAGGTTGGCGGGCGGGAGCTCTGTGCCACCTTCCAGCACATTAACCCTGTCCCTGTACCCCAGGTGTGGGTTGGCACGGTGGGAGGTTGGCGGGCGGGAGCTCTGTGCCACCTTCCAGCACATTAACCTTGTCCCTGTGCCCCCAGGTGTGGGTTGGCACGGTGGGCACAGGCCCCAGCGGGCGGGAGCTCTGTGCCACCTTCCAGCACATTAACCTTGTTCCCTGTACCCCAGGTGTGGGTTGGCACGGTGGGCACGGGCCCCAGCGGGCGGGAGCTCTGTGCCACCTTCCAGCACACCGAGACCTTCGAGTTCCAGGACGAGGTGGGAGCCCTGCTGCTGTCGGTCTGTCAGACACTTGGCCAAGGAATTTTGTGCTTTTTGCCATCCTATAAGGTAGGGAAATGTGAATTGCTGTTCTTCCCCTCAAACCACACACACTTTGAAAATGCACTGGGTGATTTTCTGCACTGTGGTTTATACATCAATATACAGAAATATTTATCAAATAAATGTATTAACACGGGGGGATTGTATTGTTATTTCTTGGCATTCAGGTTTGTTTTCATGAGCAAACATATTTGGTTTTTCTCAACAGATGCACCTATTAACACAGACAATCATTTCAATTAGCATTACCATAAAACCAGCCAGATCCATAAATTTTCCTTTTGTTGTTTCCCTGAAGATTTAGAAATTGTTTATTAAGAAAAAAATTAAAAATCACATCATGAAATGATACTTTCTATATAAATCAGCAGCAGGAATGTCTTTGCATGTTCTTTCTGTGCTACCAGAATGCAGAATTCATCCAGGTAATTTCTCCTTCCCTTGTTTCTTGTTCCATTTCACTGCATTGGAGATTGGAGTGTATTTTTCTTTAGTCAGGGGAATTGCTCACTGACATTGGCTGAAAGGAATCAAATTTCTCCATTTCAAACTATGTAATATCTAATTTCACTGACAACAGTTATCTAATTATGGTTAATCTGGATCTCCCAGTAGTTCTGCTTTCTTCTCTATTTGTTGTTCCTGTTGTTTATGGTCAGGAACAGGAATATAAACTTGCAAGATAATTATGTAACTCATACTCATTTTTCCTGTACTGCTTGAAAGGGTGTAACTTTTTAATTTTTAAATGATTATTTATGGTTTTTAAAAAAATCATCTTAACAGACAAAACACAAAGACCTCTAAAAAAATCCTACCAAATGATTAAAAACCCCAACATGGTGGAAATAGATTTTCAGACATTTCTGCTCATCCCTAAGGTTCCTAAGCAGAGAATATTTTACAAAATTAAATAAAAGCTATTTATTCTTTTTTTACAATCCCTTCATCTTTTATCATTTAACTGGCAGGCTGCAGAGGGAGGGTTGTGTCTTGCCTGGATGTCTTTAAGTGCAATTCCTGCCAGTAACCATTAGGTGACCACATCAGACCAGGTAATGGAAGCCCCTGAAAAAAGCAGATTACTGACCATAAATTTATTTAACCTCACAAAACCCTGCACTTCCATGCAAAGGAAATGATCTTACAAGAAATCTCCAATTTATTTTGGAATTTAACTGGAGCATCTTTCAGTTTCCAGCATTGTCTTTCCAAGTGTGTCATGTTGGAGGGTTGATCTTCCATATCCAGACCTGACAAATATTTATGAAAGTTTTTATGAGAATAGTCATGTGAATTGCAAGTACACAGAGACTTTGTAATGACATTTAATAAAGGAGGAAAACAATTGCTGGCCAGCTCTGGAGCCTTCCCCCCCTGCCCTTCTGGCTCCCTGAAAGGTCACCCTGCACACACTGAGTGTTCTGTTCTTTGGAGCAACACTCCCTGAGCCCAGCAAGGTATTGATAAATAGAAATTGCAGACAATTGAAGGATGATATTTTAAAATCACATTGCCAATATTTTTCTATGGATGCCCTTTTTCTTCCTACTGCTTTTATTTGGGATTGGGTTGCCTTTAAGGCTGAGATTAATATGTTGGAAATACAGAATAATGTAAGCACATTAATACAGGGAAAACAAAGTATTCTTTCTTTCATCATCATAAAGAATATTTGCATTTCAAAAGTGATTTTCACAGGAAATTGCTGCCTCTCTTTAGAAAGCTGCAGCCTTCAAAGGAATTTTTCAAGGCTGTCAAGATCTGATTAATCCACATGGCCATGGACCTCACTATTATGATTTAAGCAGATTTTTTGATGGCTCAATCTGTTTTATGAATTGAAGCTTCAACTTTGGAATAAGTGACAAATAAAGGGTTTTTTTTTTTCCTGTCTGGAAGGCTGAGGACAATGCTTTGAATTTTAAGTACTTTCTATCCAGGTAATTTGATGGAGCTGGAATTTAGTTGGGTGTGTACATTGGATTTCAGTTTGGAATTACTACCTGCAATGTGAATGCAGAAAAAACCAATACTATAGAAATTTCCCTTTATCTTAATCAGGTATTTGAATAAATATATTTTTAATTGAAGAGTGGCTGTTTAAAATATATGTATAGCAAATACATGGAATTAATGCAGTGGAGGAAAATCTATGGATGGGCAAAGAGCCCATCAGCTGTTCATGCCCACATTTGATAGGTGTCTGCTATGAACAGCTGTGATGGTTCATGTGGGGAAATTCACAAACAGGGAAATTTTTAATGTCATTGTTGGACTTGTGGCACATTGACTTTTTAAAAAAATCAGCTTTATCTTAACATTCACTAAATTCCAAAGCTCCATCATTTTTAAGGCTCCTAAAACCGGTGATACTATGCAGCAAAAATGCATTTATGTGGAAATCAGTAGCAACTCCAGCAAAAAACCACTCTATAAAAGAGAATATCAGAAGGTGAAAAGATTGCCCAGAAATCTAAGATGCTTTTAAACAAGATTAAGATAAGGCCCATTAGGGCTCATGTTGCCAACCTGTCTGCATTAAGATATATCTTGCCTGGTGCCTGCATCTTGGATGATTCATTCAATATGTGTCATATCAGAGTCAGCCTTGCCAGCAAGGAGAAAAATGCTAATGCTTATAAATTTTAGTGCTAATCCATCATGATGAATTAACTGACCTTTCTTAGTGGGGTTTTTTTAAACAAAAGAAGCTTTGGATGATGATGTTAATGTTGCCCTGGTTTGTTGTGTTCTCTGAGGCACTGTTGGTTAATTTGGATCTGCTAATTGAGGAGGCATCACTTGGAAGCAGGATTTGTACAAATGGAGTTGGAAAGGGTTTGAATGAGTGTTTTCAACAGGAAAACTTAGGAACTGATAACAATTCTCTGCTTGAAAACCTGAGCTCCTTGCAGGGAGGTTGGACTGGATCCCAGTCAAAGGTTCCTTGCAACCCAAACTATGATCATGGAATAGTGGCACAATTAGCATAAATTAGCATATAAATGATTCATGCTGCACTGCACTGGCTGCTTACCTTGAGAATTTTGGGGTAAGGTTGTAGTGATGACACGCAGCAACTTTTGCCACTTGCAAAAATAAACGCTGCATTTCCCAGTTTATAAAATGTAAATAAAAATGCTCAGTTTTTATTTGTCTCATGACTTCAGGAGCTGCAGGTTGAGAGCTGAAGCTCTGTCAGTCTCACCCCATTTCCTGCTCTCTGGGAAGATGTTTTGTGATGTTTTCTGGAGGGGGAGCAGCAGGATTGGGTGACAGCAAATCCCTTTGGGCTGGAGCTCCTGTCCCTCTTGCTTGGCTCCTGTCCCTGTGTCAGGTGTCCTCCAAACCTGCCCAGCCCTCTCTGCAGGTGCTGTTTGCCCTTGTGCTGACAAAGCTTTCTTGGCACCCTCCCACAGCTCCAGACAGGCAGGAATTAACAATATTAATTAACTCTGAGCAGCGTGGGGCTGCTTTCATTTCAACAGGCTGAGAATGTTCAGGTTCAGGGCAAGGATTTGGAATCAGCTCAGTTTAACCTCTGGCTGTGTCCACGTGGATTTAACCTGGCCTGAGGTGAATGTGGCACCCTCAGGTAGGGCAGGCTGAGGGAGGGATTTCATTTCATGATTAATTCTCAATGTCTGGATCTTCTTCATTTCACACAGAGCCTTTTCTTATTGAGATACCTGAGATTGGTAGAAATTCTTGTTTCAGTAATGAATAGGACTCTGAACAGACAATATTTTCGTTTCTAAAACTTTCCTGAAACGTGGGTTTGTAAATAAATTATAAGAAACCCATTTTTCCTGCCATCAATAAAACAAAGCAATGCTGCTTTCAGACAACTTTTCCTTATTTAATAAATTACTTCAATAAATTTCCAAAGGATGGTAGTCTGTTTAGCCCAGCCTATTAAAAGCATTAAGATTTGAACACTGGCTGTTAAAATGAGTAAATGGCAATATCACAAAGTTAAACAAATGCCAAAAAACATTTTCCAGAGTACTGGGATTGTAACAATACCATTAATGAGGGCAAAGAGGTTTTAATGCAATTTGCACATTCTAAAGTTTCAAAAAGAGGTTTTGAGTTAGTGCATTATTAATGTTCTGAACATCTGGAACTATGTAAGAGCCACAGACATTGAGCAAGTGCAGGGTTTCCCCACTAGGTCTGATGCTGGCTGGTTTCCTCCCCAGCCAAAAGCTTGTTTTTAGAAGTTTGAGACAGTAAAATGACAATATCCAGATAAGAGAGAAACATTCCACAGCCTCTTTTTGCTTGTATTATATACAGAGGAATAATTGGAAACCATTAGGTTTGTGCAGTTAAAAGGTGAACTTGAAATTAAATAGGAAAATAGTTCTTTGCACCACAGATGGGGCTCTGAGGAATTATCTAAATTCCATAAAAATGCTGAACTTTTTCTGTTGGGTATTTCTGTTATATGCAGGGATAAATGCTTCATCAGGAGTAATAATCTCCTTGATGCTCCTGTTGACAGCTGTAGGAGGGCTTTGAAGAAGAGATTTACTCCTGTGTGTAAATATTTGCTGGCTGTAAGGATCTGTTTGTGTCATTTATGACAGAAATTTATTCTTTCAAGTTACATCAGCATTAACTTTCTGCATAATTTTAGGGTTAGAGAATGTAACTGACACAGTTACAGCCTTAAAATGCTGCAGGAAACAAGAATGTTTCAAGGTGTCACCCAATTTTAGATGTTTCAGATGTTGCCCAGCATCCCTGGCATGGAAGGAAGCTACCTGTGAACAGGTTTGGCATTTCAGGAGTGAGTTACAAAATAATTGTAAATTAGTAATGATGTCACTTTCTGGCCAGCATTTGCTTTCTGCTCCCAAGGGAGAGGTTCTCTCTGGCTCCAGG
Organism: Ammospiza caudacuta; assembly: GCF_027887145.1. NCBI lineage: Eukaryota > Metazoa > Chordata > Aves > Passeriformes > Passerellidae > Ammospiza > Ammospiza caudacuta. The sequence goes on from NC_080612.1 coordinate 10,376,966, forward strand.
AGCCTCATTTGTGTGAGCCAGGGAGCTGTGACAGAGAGACCCCAAAGCTGGAGAGGCTTTAGGGACGGGCTCCTGGCACCCTCCTGCCTCAAAGCTGAGCCTAAAACAGAGCAGGGTGAGGGAGGAGTCACTGAACAACCCCTGGGGACACCTGGCTTTGTCCTGGCACTCTGGGCTGAGCAGGGCCCTGCAAATTCCAGAAGTTCTTTTGGGGCTCTGACACCACAGGGACCCTTTGGGCTTTCATTCCTCTTTAGAAGGAAAAACTCTTGCAGTGTCCTTTGTCCTTCCTGTGTTGGAAATCTCAGGGAAGTGATTTCTGTCTGTGGGCCATGGTTTGGGGAAAATGAGCTCTAAAAAAAGCTGAATTCTAATGGCTCCCAAATTATTCATTTCAACATTTGCACCTAATAAATGTAGATAGAATTTCATTTTACTTGTCCATATTATTTCTTCATTGCTTGTTTTTTACTCTTCCCCTGCAGTGGAAGTTTTCCTTTTGAACTTTATCTCAGCTTCTTTATGTTTTATGGGGGGTTTTGTTCCCATTAATCATATGCAGTATCTACTTTCAGTTTAATTCTCTATTTTCCATCATTTCAATATCAGTCATATAAACTGTCTGGGTATTGAGGCTCTCACAGTCATCCAGAAATACAATTATCTGAGAGCTCCAAGAGCTCTGTAAATCTCCATGTGATTCCTGAAGTCTACACTTTGCTTTTCCCATTGACTTGGGCATAGAAATGTCTGTAAAAATCCCTGTGTGAGGGGGAAGATTTTAACCATTCCCTCACAACTGCTCTGCTTTGGCCACTGGTGAGAAATTGCTTCAAATGGAGAAAAACAGGAGCAGAAGGAATGATAAACTCCATATAAAAATAATTGCAATTAGAGTTTTTGTCTAACAAGGTGTTAAATATTTATCTTTAGTGTCATCAGTTCAATCCAGCTGTGCCAAATGAAATTTGCAGCTGGAGCTGGCAGTTCCCACCCTGGCAGGATCATCTCTTGTGGAACTGCAGCAAACTCAGAGCCAGAATAATGCTGGGCTCTGCAGAGGAGTAACTGAGGTGTTGGCTCATTAAAGTTATCATTAATGATTTATTAGAAGGTTTTCATTTAGAATTTTTTGACCTTGAGTTGTCTGAGTTTTGTTATTGTTGTGGTTATTTTTTCCCCACTTGGTTACCAACAGCAGGCCAAGATAAAATTTTCTCTTTGGAGATGGTAACTGACAATCTGGATAATTGCAAAATGTGGTTTCCTTCTTAAATAGTGTGACAGGATCATGGATGTGCAGCCCAGTTATGGGGGGATTTCCAGGTTTCTGGGGAATTAGAGACAATCCAAATGTTTGAGATGCTTTGGGACCTGAGAGGAGCTGACCTGGGAGCCTCTGGGGGTTCTTCCCCCTTCCCTGGGACTGTTCCTGTGCTGCTCTGTGAGCTCCTGAGCAAAGGAAAATTTTTTATCCTTTTTATTCTTTTTTTCCTAGTTAGTTTCCAGGTGGCTTTGTGAACTGTGGTGTCTCCTCAGGAGGTCAGACAAGTGTCAGAGACAGCTCAAGGGAAGGGATGATGTTGCACATTCCAAGATTATCCCTTTTTATTTTCAGTCTCTGGGATGAAACATTTTCTTGTTTCTGGGTTTTTTTTAAAATATATTTTCCAGTGGTTGACTGTAATTGGAGAATCTCTAAAGATCCTCCTCTGGAAATCCTGATTTTTTTCACTGTGGCTGCTGTCCTGAAGCTGTGGTGTGAGTTTGCAGCATCCTTAGCTGGCTCTGTGTGTGTGAATTGACCAAGGAGCTGCAGAGGTGATATTCACTCAGGTGGATATTCTGGGTGACTGCCCCTGTGGGTGAGGTGACATGAAAGCAATGCCCTGTGGTGGCTCCTGGTGCTGTGCAGAGCCCCAGCAGCTGCACTGGGGCTGGAGCTCTGTGCTGTCCCTGCCCCGAGCCCTTTCCCTGTGTCCCTCCTTGTTCTGGAACCTTCTCTCAGCCCAGGGGAGATCCCCACCTGTGCCTTGGCTCTCTTTGAATTGCAGCTGCAGAAAATGCACAAACACCCTGCTCGTGGCTTCCTTTAGTCCTTGCCTTGCAGTGCTGACCAGCAAGGGCTGTGCAATAATTCAGGTGCCCTGTGGCATTTGCTTTTTACACAGAGCAGCTCCTCGTGCTGCTCGGCACATGAACCCAATCCGGAGCGACAGTCGTGGCAGATTATTGGGTATTGTGTCTAAAAAAATTATCTGCCATGCTGGCAGATGAGTGTTTGGCCTGTGAATTTCACACCCTGAGAGTTGGGCACTTTAATATTTTATTGCACTGTTAATTTAAATACCCTGAGCAGACAGCATCAGGAAAATAAACGAAAAATCTATTATTGTTTCTCACTTCTGAGTCTGACTGTCAAAGTGCTGCAAGCTGAATTGTTGTAGCTCGTTAACACGTGCTCCAATTTCCCTTGTAATTAACACTTGCTGCTTGCATATTTTTCCTCCTATTTATGTAGGAACTGCATTGAAAATGAGTTTTCACAGTCAGGAAGTTTGCACTCTGTGAATGATGGATTCCTAACAGTAAAAACAGAGTGAACATGTCCTTTTCCTCAGGAGGTTTTAATGAAAGGCAGGGAGAGCAGCTGTGAACAGGGAATAATATCCACAAACAACATCATTCTTGGGAAGGTGTGTCCTGCCCAGGTTATTCTGACATGAATGTTCTGAATCTTTGCAACCTGCAGAGTTCATGGTCCCTTTGCCATGTCTGGGAAAGATTCAGTGCCTGGTGTGACTCCTTCATGTGTGAAAACCACCAGATATGAGAGGAAATAACTGGAGAGGATTTATTCAGGAGCATGTTCTGCATCAGCAGTGAAACAGCTCATACAAGAAGCTGAATATGAAATGTATTGAAAGGAGTTCTTGGGCTGTTTTAAATTGAGAGAAATTTGACATCATTGGGAGGTCTGGGAGCCAACAACTCCTATCTTAGAGAAGAGAAAAATCATGCCTCAGTTTTACCTTCTGATAGGGCAGGCAAGCTCCTGTGTGAGAACATTTAATTAGTGAGTGATGAATTCCAAAGAGTATTCATTGCACTTTGACTCATTTTACAGCTCAGTAATGGACTAATTTTTAGCAAAAATATTTCCAAACAAATGACTTGCAATGTACTGCAGTAAAAACTTCAATTTCAGCTTTTACTTCCAATTTTGGATCATGAGGTGAGAAATTATTTTCCTAAGAATCAGAAAAGTCTGTTATTTCTTTCTTTGTATATTTTTTTTAGGGGGATAGAAGGGAAGGAGGGAGAAGGGATCGAGATGGAAACCTGGAATAAATACTTAGGTTATTTATGTATTACTTGATTGATTTATTTAGAATAGTCTCATTAATGTGGTGGAGGACATGAAGTATTTCCTGTTGGGACACTGGGCTTGGGGAAGGGAGCAGAGGCAGCTCAGAGCTGGCACCCTGGGCAGGCTCCCAGTGAATGATAATCCCAGGGGCTGCCTTGGATTGGTTTTCCCCTTTATTCTGAAAAAACCAAGAGGTCAGAGATGACTGAGCTTGGCTTTTCTGGCTGGGGAAGAGCAGCAGTGGAGATTCTGACTTCATCCATGACCAGTTCATAATTTTGCTTTTTATTCCAGACCAGGATTTAAACCATTCCTTTTAAAAATATATTTTTTTCTCTTTGCATGAAGGGTTTTCCCTCCCTGGGATGGGAAGGTGTAATGATAGCCTAGGGTGGATGTACAAGCAGTTCCTGGAACACAGAACTCCTTGTCTTGGTTAATTTTAAAACCACAAAAGGAAGCCTGGTTTGAAGCAGGTTGTTCCTAACCAGCTGCCACAGAGCTCAAAGCCTGAACAAAAACTCTCCAGCTTCTTTGGGGGGCAATCATGTTGGGTTTTGGGGAGAAAATTTCTATAAAAAAGCTTCTTTAGCTGCAGAAGCAAGATATTAACAGTGTTTTTGTGAAGTCTTTGGCGTGCAAAACATTTCATTTTTCATTACTGTTGTCGCCGTTCACGTTTTCCATTATTTAAGGGGCTTATTGAAAAATTGATGGTATGTTGGGAGCAGAGAGACATCCTGTGGCTGCAGGGTTGATTTATGGCACATGGAACACACTTCAGTGCTCCAGGTTGCTGCTGCTGAGCACACTTTGTCATTGTCCCCACAGAGAAATCCTGGCAGTGCAGTCCCCGTGCTGCCCCCGAGCTGAGTGATGCACACTGTGCCTTGGAAAATGCTGATGAATTATTCACCTTTGATTGTGCTGGGGTGTGCACATGGTGATCAGAGCCTTGCTCGTAATACAGAGATTTTCACCCTGCTCAGGGTTTGGTTGAGATAAAGCTTTATCCCTTTAATTTTTCCTTTTTTAAATTTCCCCTGCAGTGTCTGTGTGGATGAGCACAGATTTTACCCCACATTTCCCACCATCTGTGGGGATCTCAACACCATTCTGGGTCCTAAATATTTGACTTTATTTAAAATTCTCCTGGAGAAAATAAGTGCAATTTTTATCAGTTTAGAAAGACACCATTTCCAGGGAAATTCTTGAAAATCCCACCTCCATGGTTTAAAGTTTTAACCTTCAAACTCATTTTCTGCTGTGAAGAAACAGAGAGATGAGGAGGCAAATCTGAAATAGCCCAGTGCTGGAGAGTTCCAGTCCAGGGCAACTTTTCCCAGCAGTGCTGAGGACTCCCTGAGCACCTGTTAGCACAACTCAGTCTCTGTGATCTTCCTTCAGAACTCTGGGAGAAATGGAAAATATCAGAATAAACGTCTGACATGGCTCCAGGCCCCTGCACAGCCCCTTGAATTAATAATTTAATTTTTTTAGTATTTTCTATTTTGCTCTTATGGAGCATTTCATTCCAGAGGCTCTGTGGCTCTTTGGGAAGGGAAACCAGGCAGGAATTCACCTGGAATCAGCACTGAGGGAACCAGGCAGGTTCAGAACCTTGCTGGTGATGCCCCTGGTGCAATAAATGGGAAATGAGCAGGAGAAAGCAGCTGGAGCCTCTCCTTGATAAGAATAACATCCTTGTCTGACCTGTTTCCATTAAAATGCTGCATTAAATCAATTTATTTTTGGTTATTTTATTACCCTGTGCATGTGTATTCATATGGATGTTTAATATTTCTCTCCAGTTTCCTATTAACAGTGGGAATTTAAAGCTCTATTTTAAAATTAAATTTTATTTCAAAAATGAAATATTTTGGCACAGATATTTTCCCATCCTCTTGAAATTAAATCTGTTAGAATTAGAAGCTGAGAGAATGAAATTTGAAGTTTAAAATACCTTTTTTTTAGTGAAAAAAGTTTATATTTTGCATTGGCTCAGTCATTCAAATGACTTTTCCTGTGTTAAAACCCTCCCATAAACATGGGGAGGGGCTGTGAATCAGTTTCTTGCTTAACCTTTCATGAAAATCTAATTGAGTGCAAACAACTGCTTTAAATAATTCAATGGCCTCAGTTATTCTTGGCTGCTGGAGCCCCAGCCCAGAGCAGTGCAAATGTCTGGGTGTTAAGCAAAACTGAGGCTTTCCTCTTTTTTTTTTGTGAAAAATATGATTAAAATGACCTTTGGAAAAGTGAGTGGGGTGATTAAGAAGAAGAAAAGGTGAAATGTAAATTATTTCTGCCAGTTGTGTAAATGGCTTGTGGCCCAGAGATGAATGAATATTCTTCTAGTCCTTCCCAAAGTGTGGAATCATTTTGGTGATTTTGATAAATGTGGTTGGGTTTCTTTGCTTGCTTTTCATCCCTTTTGCTCTTGTGGAGGGACATTGTGCTTTCCATGGTGCTGTTTGGAATAGCACCCCAGAACTATTAAAAAGTGATTTCAGAGATTGGGATAATGGACATTAGGGTTTGTTGGATAGTTAGCCCAAATATTTTCCCTCTTATTTTTGGAAGGAAACTCAATTTTCCTTTCACACCAATCCTTCCAGGCAGTTTGTTCTTGTCCCTTCCATCTTTTGTTCCCATTTCATTCCTGTTTCCTTTCTGTTCACTTTTAACCTCCAGGGCCCTTTTTTTGTTGTTGTTGCTGTTGTTGGTTTTGTTTTGGGGTTGGTTTGTTTGTTTTTAACTAAAGGTGAAAATGGAATAAATTAGTGTTCCTGTGACCCCACATTGGTAAACTCTTTGTAAATCCTTCTTTTTTTCCCCAAAGTGAAGAGTTCCAGTATTCCTGGAGTTCAGTTGCCTGTAGGATTCTGGGTTATTGGTACCAAGTTTTGGCAACGTTTTTAGTTCAAGAACTCTCAAATAACTTCTGCTAGTTCTCTACTTTTCCAAACCATCTTAATCATTGAAGAAATTATTTAATAGGAACCTGTAATTCCAAACAAAGTGGGTGAAGCCTGGCCAGGTCCACTCCCCACTCTTTGAAATAACAGGAATTTAAGGCCACTTTGGTCAAGCAATGCCCTGATTTAATGTCTGAACATGTTTCAGGATTATCACTAATATAGGGACAGTTCCATCCTTCCATAATGGAAGTAGAACATTGATCCAGCTGATTCTCCTGGGATTGGAACTAAAACTTCCAGCTGGGGGCAAGCAGCTGGCTCAGCAGAGCTGCTCCTGGAAGGTTTGGAGGGAATTCAATTCCTCTGGAATCAGAGAAAGGTCTGGAAGGGAGTGCAGTGCCTCTGGAATCAGAGAAAGGTTTGAGAGGGAATTCAATGCCTCTGGAATCAGAGAAAGGTTTGAGAGGGAATTCAATGCCCCTGGAATCAAAGGTTTGAGAGGGAATTCAATGCCCCTGGAATCAGAGAAAGGTCTGGAAGGGAGTGCAGTGCCTCTGGAATCAGAGAAAGGTCTGAGAGGGAATTCAATGCCTCTGGAATCAGAGAAAGGTTTGAGAGGGAATTCAATGCCTCTGGAATCAGAGAAAGGTCTGGAAGGGAGTGCAGTGCCTCTGGAATCAGAGAAAGGTTTGAGAGGGAATTCAATGGCCCTGGAATCAGCCATGAGAAAAACACCTGGGCCTGGGAGCAGCAGAGATTGCTCCAGTGGAAAATACAATGGGCCTCCTACAGAAGGACCTGTCAGAATGGATGGATTTTTAAAAAATTTTTATTTTCACTGAAAGGCAGAGAGGATGTAGCTGATGCAGGTGGAGGCTGAGTTGTTCCATGATACAAAACAACCTGTGCTTGGATTTTTTGCAGGCAGCCCAAATGGTGGGAAACATTTTGTAACAAAGCAAAGGGAGTGCATTTCTTCTTGACAATGTTTCTGAATTTAAGAGTTTTCAGAGTTAAAACAAACAAAAAAAAAAATCCTCTTTGGTTGTGCTACCTGTTATTGTTTTGGCCAGATACAAACACTGCAGAGCAATGGTTGGAGCAGCACTGGGGCACTCTCCATGTTGGTGGGGGGTTGAGAGCCCTGTTCGGTGCCAGGGGCTCCCTTTGGGGTGCCAGGGGCTCCATCTCAGTGCCAGTCCCCCCTTTGTGTCCCAGTCCCCCCTTTCATTCCCATCAGCCCAGAGCCCCCTTTTCTCCCAGAAGTTCTCTTGGTGCCCAGCTCAATCCTGGTGCCCAGCCCCAAGTCAGCTCCTGGTGCCCAGCTCCTGTTGGCATCTCTGGAGTTTTGTGCTGCCTGCCTGCCTGTAGAACTTGTGTCTGACCCTTCAAACACATTTCCAGCCCACTGGAGACACGCTTGGATTTGAAGCAGTGCTTATTCACAGAGAAAACCCTGGGAGCAAGCACGGGGAAAAGGCTTTTAGATCAATGCTGCTCCCTCGGGGAGCTCAGACTTTTTGCACTGACACTGCTGCCAGTACTGGGATTTTTATTAACAAAAACCTCATGGCTCTTCCCTTTCCCCTCCAACTACCTGAATATCTGAATAACAATGAAAAGTGCAACTTTATATCATTACATAGAGCCAAGCTCAAAAAAAGCAAAGTTTGAAGGAGTGGGGTTATTTTGGGGTACAATGGCAGATTTTTGAAGGAGTGGGGTTATTTTAGGGTATAATGGCAGATTTTTAAGAAGGGTTACAAGATGTTTGTGTAAGTTCTGCTCACCTTGAAATAACTTTTCTCCAGTTATTGTATAAATGTGGGGAAATGAGCTTGTAGTTTTACAGGTGCACAAGGACACAATGCAATTGCAATGATAATTATTTTTAAATAGTTAGAGTTGTTAAACTACCCAGTAAAGCCAGAGCTGGTTTATTCTGCTGTCAGGTCCTTCTTAGGTCATTTTCCTTTTAGGCCTGCACTGCTCTGGAGCATCCTTGGATATTTTTGGGTGTTTTGTTGCACTTTTGATTATTTCTGTGATACCTTTTTTCCTCTGCTGACAAGGTGTGGTCCATTCATGACATGAATCAATGCTAAAATATTTAAAGAATATTTTATGTAAAGAAAATAGCAAGAAAAGAGTTAAATAAGCCAGAATTTTTCTGTTAGACTCCTCTTTTCTCAGCTATTTTCTACTCCTGGTGATGGATCCTGCAGGAAAGCACAGCCCCAGCAACCTGGAGTTAACTCCAAGTTTGATGCAATGGTGGAAATTCCAACCCACTTGCCTTAGGGTGAAATCCATTAAACAAAGCTCTGGGTTTGCTTCATGACCTGGGAGCCTCCTAATGTGATTTTTGGCACTGTATAAAACAAAGCAGCAAATGGAAAAGGGCAAAGCTGCTCCTTTGTGGGCACACACGGGAGGGTTTGGCCTTGGAGGGAAGCAGAAACAGCTCCCCCCATCCCCAAACTTCCAGAACATTCTAGAAACTGCTCCGAAGGGAATGCTGGTGGGAGAGCTACACCCTGAGCCCCAGGTTTTTCTGGATCATAGCTGACAGGTGTCTCTAAATTGCAGACAGGAATAAAAGGGAAAAGCTCACCCAGTAAACGTCCCTCAGTGCATGGGGAGATGACAGATTCTTTCTAACAAGATTTTCTGCTCTCTTGGAGGAAGACCATTTGTTAATAAACCATTTGAGAATCCATTTTTAAGGGATTTAATAAAATATACCCAGGCTGCCTTCCAGTGCAGGAACTATTATTCCCCTGGGAGGGAGGAGTGACTGGCTGGGGGCATTAATGGTTCCTTCCTGTGATTCCTGGCATCAGAGCTTGCTCCCATTTGCACTTTTCCAACCCAAAGTGAAATAATTTTTTATGAGAAACCCGCACTTGGTTCCTGGCTCTTCTGAGGCATGTGTGTGTTCTATATTTTATTTATTTGTATTCAGTCAGCTCCATAATTCTTGTTGTTTTAGTGTGTGTCCAGGCCATGGGTCCTGTGTTTTTGTGGATACAAGGAAAGTTTCCATATCTAGCAAACTCCATTAATGGAAGAGGTAATAGCTGTTGTGTGAATTAAATGAATTGTTCCATTCTTGCCCAAGATTTCATAAATAATTCCCATCTTTCCATCAAAATCACAGATTTTTGTTGTGGTGGTGGAACAAGAAAGCTGAACCTTGGTCCAAGGGAGACTTGCCTGGAGGGACTGGGGAGCCCACAAAGAGAAAAGATATTTTCTTAAGATTTGGATAAAGGTTTTCTCCTGCCATCTTTACAGTTCTGAATATAAATTTTGCTCCCTTCATATGAGGGAAATGAAGTGGCATTGAGGGATTAAGGAATTTTTGTGAGGAAGAACCTTTCCTAGGGGTGTGTTGGGAGAAATCCCATGGAGAGGAGAAAATCAGGGGTGAGTGACCTTGGAAGTCAAAGGCTGGGTGGTTTCATGAGTGTAAAAGTGAAATTGAGCCCTGCCCAATTTCTCTCCCTGGGCTGCCCTTGGCATGGCTGGCAGTGCCAGGAGCCCAGCAGGGATTGCTGAGGGGGCCCAGCAGCAGGAGCAGCAGTGAAATCTGGAAGTTAATGGTGTTCCCCTCCCTGGCAGATCCCAGATGGGTGCACTGAGAGCTGTAATGTGTTTGATTCTCTGCTTTCCCAGAATTATCTCCGCAGCACATCCAAGAACTGAGGCTGGGCTGGCAAGATGGACACTCATTGCTCAGTCACAGGGTACAGCCTTTATAGAAAAAGAGATTACAGACAGGTCCTGCCAGGAAATGGCAGCTGGGAGGGAAGGGACAGACAGCAGGACAGACACATTTAGCAGAGATGATTTATTCTGCAGCTACAGCTGCTCAGCTGCTCCTACTACTCATCACTTACTCTCTCTGTGCTTGCTTGCTAATGGTGTCACATCAGTAGTAAAGCAAGAGTAATTCCCTGAGCAGAGGCTGGGACAAACCAAGGAAAATGTGAAATAACAGCATTTGTCCCCTCTTGTGAGGAACCCATTCAAATTCTTCATGCCAGAGAATGAGTTCTGGTCTTTAATGCTGAGGACATGAAAAATGCAAAGGGCCTTGTCACCAGTTTCCTATAAATTCTCCAATGTGACAACAATTAGTTGTCATTAGTTCTGCTTCACTGTAGCACTGAAACTGTGGATTTGGACAGGGGACAGATTATTTTTGTAATAATCACCCATTCAGGATCCTGGGATCCTGGCTGGGGTGCACTGGAGACAAGTGGGCTGCAGTGAGGGGATGGAGCAGGGCAAGTGCAGCTTCCAGAGGGAGCAGTTTGTGCAGCCTGGAGCAAAATGTGGAAAAGTCTTCAGGAGGGAAGTGCAGACACAGAGCACAGCCCTTCCTGCAGAACCTGAGAGTTTAAATCTCATCTGTGAACTGCACAGAGTCAGTAACACACTGAAAATACTGAGCAGCAGGAGGGTGGAATAAAGGATTGAGTTCTAACTAAAGGATTGAGTTCTAACTAAAGGATTGCATTCTGCCCACTGACCCAGAGCTCCTTGGTGCACCCTGGGTGTGTTCCTTGCCTTGCCCCTCTCTCAAGGGCAGCTCTGTGCAGCTCAAGGAGGGACTTTTTGGCTCCCTGACTTGATAAAATTCAATGTAGAAGTTGATAAATTTGCTAAATCACCCCCACCCAACTGACTTCAGGTTCTGTGCTAATTTTAAACTCTGATTTCTGTAATGCAGCATTTTCAGAATTTGCATTAAAAGCAGGACAAGTTTATTTGAACATGTTCTGACTTGGAGTGAAATGTGCACAGTTCAGAGTTTGGGAGGTGTAGTAAAGCTGAGGGGCTGTCCAAGAACCTGAGGAGGCTGATAAATCCTACATCAATATTCTCCCCCCCAACTTCTCTATGTAAATTTTCAAATATTGAAAAGTTCTGGAAGTTTAAGATATAAAGGCTTGTTTCAAATTAATTTGAAATTTATTTCTAATCTTACTTAGTAATCGAAAAATCAGATAACTTCCATTTTTTTGGATGACATTACTTTGAGGAATAGCACAAAAAGCTCTTAAATGGCCACTCTCATAGATTTAGAGTTTTGCTTTGGCAACTCAAGAATCTGCATTATCTCTAATTAGCAAAATAAGTGCCCCTCCATTTCCCAACTGCTGCACAGCTGAGGTTCTGTGCATGGTAGGAAAACTTGCATTTACAAATACAAAACTGAATAATGAAACTTCACTGAAAGAAATGTCTTTGTGTGCTTTATTTGAGCAGTTCATGGATTTTTGTGTTGGTTTTCAGATGCTGGACAAGTTAAAGGACCGTTGGATGCACACAGGCTTGTGGAGGAACCTGGAGGATGTTAAAACTGTCATTGCAGAGCCCCAGGGAGGGGCCAAAAGTGACTTTGATGAGCTGCTGAAAATCTACTATGATGCAATCAAGTGTAAAGGAGAAAAAGGTACATTTTTCACCATTCAAAAGAGTTGGTGCAGACTCTTAAAGTAAAATTCAAGGTTTAACATTCAACATTCTGCTGTAGATACATAATTAATTACTCCTGTATTATATAGTGTAAAATATTTTGTTGTTTGATGGTCAAAATCAGAATGTTATTGATCAAAGTGGAGTTAATCTCATCCCTCTAACGAGTCCCTGTTTTTACAGCCACTCACCCTTTCCAGCCAGTATTATATTATATTAACTTTAGTCCTTTAAAAGGTTTTGGTGCAAGTTTCTGTGATCCCAGCTGCTCCCTGGCGTGCTGAGTGTTGCTGTGCTCTTGCAGATGGGGCTCTGCTGATTGCTGTGTGCAGAGGGAAGGTCAGTGAGGGGCTGGATTTCTGTGATGAGAACGCCAGGGCCGTGGTGACCATCGGGATCCCCTTCCCAAACGTCAGGGACCTGCAGGTAGGACCAGCTTCAGGCCTGGCCTGGCTTTATGGCATCTTCCAAACACTGAACATGCACAGAACAGATTTTTGTGTCATCTTCCAAACACTGAACATGCACAACACAGATTTTTGTGTCATCTTCCAAACACTAAACATGCACAAAACAGATTTTTGCGTCATCTTCCAAACGCTAAACATGCACAAAGCAGATTTCTATGTCATCTTCCAAACACTAAACATGCACAAAATAGATTTCTATGTCATCTGCAAAACACTAAATATGCACAAAGCAGATTTTTGTGTCATCTTCCAAACACTAAACATGCACAAAACAGATTTCTATGTCATCTTCCAAACGCTAAACATGCACAAAATAGATTTCTATGTCATCTTCCAAACACTAAACATGCACAAAACAGATTTCTATGTCATCTTCCAAACGCTAAACATGCACAAAATAGATTTCTATGTCATCTTCCAAACACTAAACATGCACAAAATAGATTTCTATGTCATCTGCAAAACACTAAATATGCACAAAGCAGATTTTTGTGTCATCTTCCAAACACTAAACATGCACAAAATAGATTTTTGTCATCTTCAAAACACTAAATATTTAGTTTACTAAAATAAAAAACCCACTAGAATAGTTTTTTATGTCATGTTCAAAACACTAAATATGCACAAAAAATAGACTTTTATGTCATCTTCAAAACACTAAATAGGCACAAAATATCTTTTCTCTCTGTTTACCTTTGAACTTCTCTCCGTCCCATTTGACTTCTTTGAGTGACCTTGCACAGGTAAGAGGTGGAGCACTGCTTTAAATAATGCAGGTTATTGCAGAAAATAACAACTTTTAATACAAACTTTTTAATACTGCTTTAAATAAGGCAGGTTATTGCAGAAAACAGGTGGAAAGATAAGGATTGTTTAATTATGTTATTATTTTACAGTATAACTGTGTATGCCTCGCTGCTTGCACTGTCTCACCTTTCTCATCCCATTGCCTTCTTCAATGTAATTATTTCTCCCACTTCAGCACAGAGTGGAACTGGGAACTTTTTCCAAGCCTGTGCTACTTTATTAGCTTGCAGTTTTGAACATGAATTTATGACACAACATAAACTCTTCCTGGATACTGAGGACAGCACTATTTGGAATGTTCAAGCTTCATGTAACTTTAGGCAAAAACTTGTAAGCCCCTTGTAAAAATAGTATTTGGAAGTGGCTGCAGTTAAATAAATCTGAAAGTATTTGTGTTTTTCAGGAGGTGGTGAAAGCAGCATCCTGTTGCAGTGCTGTGTAATTGCCCACCTCAACACTTCCTTCCCTCTGACTTGTCTGACAGGGATGATGTTCCATTAGAGCAGGCACTGCAGAGCTGAAAGGAAAAGAAAGCCAATAAATATAGAAAAGTATTTTTCTAGGCTTTCTGCTTGCTGAAAAAAGATTTATTATTGGGTAACCCAATTCTTTCTGGGGGTCTGTGCCACTGAGTGCTGCCAGTCACTGTCACTGCCCTGTCCTGTGTGCTCCTCTTTGGGACTGCTCTGTGAGGCCAAGAAACAAAGTGATGGATCACAGAATAAATAAATACCAAGAGCAGCTGGATTCTGGTTCTCCCTAATGCCAAATCAAACAAGAAAATCATAGGTTTGCACTTGAAAGGCCAAACAGACTCAGCTTTGGTTTGAGAGATGTGTTCTGAGCTTAAGTGAACAAGCAAAGGCTTCTTTGTTGTCTGAGCATGTGCCTCATTCCAGCCTTGCTGGGAAAAACCACATCCTACAAGGGCCAGGGAGGCTGAGGGCAGCTCCTCCAGTGTGTGCAGAATTCCTTGGAGCTCTCACTCAGCCACAACATTCTTTGTCCTGCTGCAGTATAATGCACTCCACTGTAGTGTAAGAATTCCCATTAAACAGTGCTCAGTCTCTTTCTGCAGTTGGAAATTCTGGGTTTAGGGGCATGTGCTGACAAGGTATTTAGGAAATCCTTTGTTGTATGGCTGGAACTTTGTAATTAATGCCAAATGATTTCCTGAAAATCAATGGGTTTGGGTTCTAAATGATACAAAATTAGGTTGAATGAAATGTGTTATGGGTGAATTATCCACACAGTGGGTTATGGTTTGATTTTACCTTGAGGTCAACCAAAAATTTCAAATAACAGGATCACAGCACTGCAGCCTGTTTCTGATAACTATATTTTAAAAATCAGTGTTCTGTTGAACTATTTTTTAAAATTAGACTGAAGAAAACCTGTAAATTTTTCAGTAGGGCTGGAAACAGTGGCTGCCAAATTGCAACCAGCTCAAGGTCTGAGTGTTTAGAGATGGGAATGCCCAAAGCTCTGCAGTGATCAATTCTGGATGAGAGCAGGGCAGGCACCAGTCTCAGCATGAGATCTGCATGGCAGAGCTGCTTCAGGATGCTGGAAGAAATCGTTTTTATTTTAAATGGCTTCATATTGAACAAGGTTTGTTTTGCTGAAGGTTTAGGGTTATCAGATCCCCAGCAATTCTGGATTAATGCTCATTTTTTTATCAGCTGAACTGCAAGAAGGATAAAGTGAAGGAAGTCACTTTGAAGAGGTGGCTACTTATTAGTGTTTTTGTGAAATATAAAAGAAACTTGGAAGATTAAACATCTTTTTCAGCTCAGGAAAGGAGTTGGAATCCCCAAATGAAACACTTAAATTTAGAGAATAATTACACACATTTGGTTGGTGTTTCCTTGGATTTTGTGGGTGAAGCAGAAAACTGGGCAAAGCCTGGAACTTCTGGGGAGGACCTTGAGTTTCCAGCAGCCATAAAATTCAAACCAGAGTGGCACAGGCCAGGTTGGGTTGGACAGAAAATGGAGAATCTGTGGCTCTCCCACAGCAATGGGTGCCCAGCAGAGGTATCAGAGGAGGAAACTGATAAGATGATTGATAATGACATTCCTTTAAAAACAGGAAATGCAAGTGATTACCAATTCCCTTGGAACAGCCATGAATTCTATGCTCCTGGGATTGGTTTAAATCACTAAAAATTCTGGGCTTCTACATGAAAAAAGGCTTGAATGTCTGCATTTTGGGTTAATAAAAGTCCTCTTAAGCCTCAATTCCATAACCCCTTACTCCTTACAGAGCTTTTTCTTGGTGAGTGATCCCTTTAATGCTCCCAGCCCTGAGCACAGGCAGCAGGGTTTGTGGGACTGCACCCTTGGAGAGCAATAATTCATCTTGGCACTTTGATGTTGGCTCATCTCCACTAATATGACTTGTCTGTGATCAACCTGCTTTCTAAATATGTTTTATGATTTGTAACTTGATTGAGCTGTAATATTAAGGAACATAAATAATGTGACAGCAAGAGATGGATAATCCTACAGATGTGTTATCTGATGCTAACATACTGTTAATTAACTTCTCTTAGATATTTTGAAGTGTAGCATTTTGGGTCCAGACATCAATCTTGGGCAAGAGACTCATTGTCAAGTGTGATGAATAATATCCAATTTTAGTTTTTCCATATGTTTGTGCTGAGTATATACCACAAATCCTGGTATTAAATGGCAAACACTGGAATTCCCTAAGAAACTGTGTGCTTTTATAAGGTACAGTAATTTCTGTGGAGGCTTTAAAGATAATAATTTAGTTTCACTTCAACATTTTTAGGCATATTGTATCTTAGGTTCACTGCTTTTGACAAAGAGAAGAGTCTAAAACACTTTGTCAGGGTTAGGGAGAAAGAAATGATTCAGGCTCAGACCTGATTATAAACAAAACTGATTGAAGCAAGAGGCCAACCCCTAATTCTGTGTTATTGCAAAGGGTTTCATATTGCTGAAGAATCAGGTTGCTAAAACAAAATAATATAAAAGAAAATGTTCAAGGATTGCTCAAAGCTCTGGTGCTCTCAATGGTAGAGTTTGGCTCCAGTAAAGCAGGAAAATTTATTTCAGAGCCAAAAATGACTTCTTGGCTGTGACCAGGATTTCCTCTGCCTACCTCTGGGACCTGAAAGTAGAGGTAGGAAAATCTGATTTTGGAGCCAAGTGTGACTTGTTTAGTTCAAGTCATAATTTACTGTTCTTCCCTTGGGGAGCTGAAAAGAAAGAGAAATGCTGAGAATGGGCAACTCTGAAGTGCAGAGTGCCCTGCCCAGGGAGCTTTGCTGCACTTCCACCTCTCCACATGCTTTTGATCCTGCTGCAGGAGAGGGAATTCATCACGGAGCAGGCAGCAGAACTTGACCAAAACACAGCAGAAAATGCAGAAAATCAAATTCTTTCACTTCAGCAGAGGCCAATAAACTCACTGGGGCTGGGAGCTGGGAGCAGTGGCACTGCTGGAGTTTGGCTTTTATGGGAATTATTTCCCCTGGCTGCCATGGGGGGGATTTCTCCTTTATTCTTACACCAAGGAAATCATCACTTCAATTACAATTTTCTGGCCTTTATGTAACTTAATGATACAAACATTTTGCAGTTCTTTGGCTGAAGTTTCCACTTCTCCTGTCTCAAATTGAGGTATTTCTCAACAAATTGAGATATTTTTATCATTTCAGAATAATGATGTGTTTCAATATTGAATTTCTAGTTGTTGTAGCAGTTTTTAAGCCTGTATGTTTTGTGTCCCTTGAAAGGAGAAAGAATCTTGTGCTATGTAAGTGATTGCTGGAAAAATTAAATTCTTATTTACCGTATTCTAGGAAAAGCAAGATTTCTAAGAAAATTATTGTTATTTTAACATTTAATTTAAATTATTATTATGCTTAACCAGAGTTGGGAAGCATCCCTTGCACTGTATTATTGTGCCATTTTTCTATCTCTAGTTTTGATTATATCCCCATTCACACTGCACTGTTCAATCCCAATATGTTTCCATGTTCCCTGTGAGACAGAGCAAGTCTGGAATGATTCCTTTTTTATTCAGTGTTATCCAAGGAAGGCAGTTTTGGTAAGTGCACACAGAAATGTTCAGGCAGAACAGGTCACCTGAGCAATTTCTGTGTGGCAGCATCCTGATGATAATTGAGCAGTACAAATATTGATCGTGTCTCATTGGCAGTTTGGGGGCTTTTATGAGGAAATGCAGTATTTATATGTGAAAATAAAAGGGTTATATTCATGTCTAGTGACCTTATTTAGTTCAAAGAACTCGTTAGAATGACCTTAATAAATTATTGTAATAGGCAGGATCTAGTTTGGTAAAATTCAGCTAATAAAAATTTGCTTATTTAATATTATTTATATATTAACACTGCACTTGGAATGTTTGGAGCATTCAAAGATAAAATCCTGCCATAATATCTTTCTCCTGTGGGTTCAGAAATGGGAATTTTGTGTTTAGACATGGCTGGGAGGAGTGGGGAGTTTGAAGCTTGTTCTGTGACTCAGCCAGGCCTTTCCCTGTGCATTATTTGTGTTAAACCCCCAGCCCTCGTTGCTGCTGTTGAAGTGAGTGAAGTGCTGCCCTGTTCAGTGCTGCTTCTATTGAAGAATTTTCAGCTGTAAAAGAAAAGAAATGGCTTTTCATGTTTTAACTTTCCTGCACTCACAAACTTTTATGGTTCCTTGGCATTGGTCAGGAGGAAAGTAGATGGCAAGTGTTCCTGCAAAATTCTAATTATTGCTGTTTCAGGTGGAAGAGAGACTCTCAGTGGACACAGGAGATTTTTAGGACGGGAGATTTGCTTAAAAAACATTTTTATGTCTTTTTTGGGATGGAAGCAGGGAGTGACCACCTGGTATTTTCTCTGCTTGTTTGTTTTTTAAGACGTGGGGAATTAGAGATGTTAAACATGAATGTAACTTGAAAAAGTTTTTTGGATGATGTGAGCAATGTCTTTGCTTTCATTACAATTTTTCCTCTCATAAAACCAGAGAAACAAGTTAGTGGAATGGCAGAAAATGTTTTTATCCATTTTCTGGTTTTTCTTTCCATGGAGGAGAGTGCTGGAGAGGGAAGGGCAGGAGCTGATCCAGGTGTGGCTGTGCCACCTCCACCTGCCCATGCAGGGACACAGCCCCAGCTCTGTTGGCCTTTTCCTGCTCTTTTCTCTTCCTTCACCCACCAGAGCAAGCACTTGGGGATGTTTGTGATGTCCTGTCAAAGAACAGGCCTGACTTGTTAAACAAAGCAAATTGTAAACTGTTACTTGTATTTGTTCTTAAAAAGCAAAGTTTGCATTTGGTTCAGTGAAGTAATGCATTAAAATAACCCTCAAAACTTTGCCAGGTGAAGTAAAACCAAGCACAGATCATGTTGCTGAGTTAAATTACACAAAATAAACAAATGGGCTTAGCCCATTCAGCCTTCATGTCGTGGTACTGGCACTGATAAATCAGTTTACAGTGTCCTGATTGATTTTTCTTTAGAAATAATTAGTCCATCATAGATTGGTATTTGTGCACCTGGCTTTAAGTACTGTTGTGTATTCTGAATAAACCTGGTTCAGCCTGCTGTGTTGCTCCAAGGCTGCAGGTTCTGTGTGAATTTGCAGGTTATTTTGGGGGTCAAAACCAAGCTGTAGTTTTTGAGTTCTCAGCTTTGTGCTGTGAACTAACTCATATAATCCATGGTCACCACAGTATAAATCCATTTATATCCTGAATAAGTCTGAGTTTCTTCACATGAAGGAATATCACCACAAGTAACTTATTTTAAAATCTAATGTAGCAAATGTCATTTAATGTTGTTGTAAATGGATAAATCATTTTACAGTATCCTGATTGATTTTTCTCTAGAAATAATTAGTCCATAATTAGTCCATCATAGATTGGTATTTGTATACCTTACTGTTAAATACTGTTTGTGTATTCTGAATAAACCTGGTTCAGCCTGGTGTGTTGCTCCAAGGCTGCAGGTTCTGTGTGTGGATTTTTGGGGTCAAAACCAAGCTGTAGTTTTGGGGATCCAAGGTTATTTTGGGGGTCAAAACCAAGCTGTAGTTTTAGGGGTCCAAGGTTATTTTGGGGGTCAAAACCAAGCTGTAGTTTTAGGGGTCCAAGGTTATTTTGGGGGTCAAAACCAAGCTGTAGTTTTAGGGGTCCAAGGTTATTTTGGGATCAAAACCAAGCTGTAGTTTTGGGGGTCCAAGGTTATTTTGGGAGTCCAAAACGAGCTGTAGTTTTTGAGTTGCTCTTCTCAGCTTTGTGCTGTGAACTAACTCATATAATCTGTGGTCACCACAGTATAAATCCATTTATATCCTGAATAAGTCTGAATTTCTTCATGTGAAGGAATATCACCACAGGTAACTTAAAATCTAACGTATCAAATGTCATTTAATATTGTTGTCATTGGAGAAAAACCTCCATCGCTAATTCTGTTTGAAAAATCCACTTGAGCTGTAGCACAAACTGCCTCCGAGTATCTTTCCAATCCTTAAAAAAACCAGAATTGTTCATGGCATTTATCATTTTTCGCTGCTGTTTCCCAGCTGCCGTGGCAGAGTGAAGGATGTCAGGGTAATGAAGCCTTGGAGCAGGAGGGGTGTGCAGGTGGACGGGGAGCTGGCAGTGAGCGTGGCTGTGCCCGTGACCTCCCACACAGATCAAAGCTAATCTGGGTGACAGCTACAGCATGGCACAGCTTGCCAGGGGCCTTGTGCAGCTCTTTGTCTGCAAATCCTGCCCCAGAGCTGGGAGGATGTTTTTAAGGATGAACAGGTAAAAGTAAAAGGCTGTCTTTTGACATTTTAACTAATCCCTTCTAGCCTGTGCTTTCCTGCACGTTGTGCAGATTTGCTAGCAGGAGGCACTGCCTTTTTCACATATGTAACATGTCAGCTTGAATCTGGCCTGGAATTGATGGGGGGGAATGCAGCAGGTCCACAATGAAATAGATTCTGATTGCATGGAAATGACAGGCCCTGGCCTTTTACCTGCACAGCCTCCCCCTGATGGGGGGGTTCACAGGGGTCTGAGGATGAGGGAAGAGATGAGGATCTGACTCCGTGTTTCAGAAGGCTGATTTGTTATTTCATGATATATATTACATTAAAACTATACTAAAAGAATAGAAGAAAGGATTTCATCAGAAGGCTGGTTAAGAATAGAAAAAGAAAGAATCATAACAAAAGCTTGTGTCCTGGACAGAGAGTCTGAGCCAGCTGACTGTGATTGGCCATTAATTAGAAACATCCACATGAGACCAATCCCAGATGCACCTGTTGCATTCCACAGCAGCAGATAACCATTGTTTACATTTTGTTCCTGAGGCCTCTCAGCTTCTCAGGAGGAAAAATCCTAAGGGAAGAATTTTTCATAAAATGTGTCTGTGACATCCCCCTGCACACTGAGCTCCCATCTCTGCTGAGGCAGGAGCTCTGCAGGCACAAAACACAATGCTGCTTTTCTGGTAACTCTTTTAAAATTAATAGAAGGAAGTTTTGGAGATATGTTACACCATTAGAAGACGGGATTGGGGTTAAACCCCCCCAAACTAATGGGGTTTTATATTAAAAATTGGGGTTTATATCATTTGAGCAATGAGATGTCTTTGGTGTGCATACTAGCAGTAAACTTGATAACACTGACATGTATTAGGAGAATGTGGAAATACTGTATTTTATTTAGATGATCTGACTGGTTTGCTTTTTTTGCTACTTCAGTGAATTTATGCAGGTATTTAAAAATAATGTCATTTTTCACATAAGACACGGGAGCAGTTATCACAACACTGCTTGCACAGGCTACTGGCAAAGTGAGGGGCTGGTAAACCTCCACTGGTTCCAAATGGCCAAAATCTTACTGGTAACACAGTTCTCCCAAAAAATAAATTGTTATAAAACTGACCAGGACTAGAAGGCAGATGCAAAACACACACAGGAGAATATTGTCAATGGTTATGTTTTAAAGGCTTCAGTGAACTTTTCCATCATCATTCCTCATTTCCAGAGGTGAGCAGTACCCTTTTCCTTCTCCAGCTAGTATCTCAGTTTGTAGAAATGCACAGATAAAGCCAAGTTCCTTTTTAAGGAATGGTTTAATGTTCATAGACCATTCAGAAGAAATCATCTTCTCTTTGGAAAATTAAGAAGGAAACCTCACATGCCAGTCAGTAAATTCTGAGTGACTGGAACAAATATTAAATCTGTGAAATCAAACTGAATTTACTTTCTGGCTGTAAAGATTGAATTTGTAAATTTGACAGGCAATTTAAAGGGCATAAGTACATAAAATAAAATTTCTTATCCAAATGCAACTTGAAAGTTACCTGTCAGAAGAGGTTAGAAGTCTGCTGGTTTCTCTCCTGAAGCGTGTCCTTTCACTTGTCAGTTCAGAAAGGTTAATACTGCACAAAAGAGCAGCAGAAAGACCCTTTTTGGGGTATTTTTATGCTTGTTTAAAAAAATAATAATTCATTTCCCCTGGCTGAATAATAATAAAACCTTTGATATAAATAATGTTCTAATGCAAATTGTTCCAGTTCACACCAGGCTTTGTGTGTGGTTATCCTGATTGGGAAGGGATTTCTTGGGCAGTTCATTCCAGGTTCTGAAGCATCAGGGATGAGTTTTAAAAAGGGGAACATGTTTTTCCCTGCCTGATCTCCCATGCTCTGCAGTGAAACATTTCCAGACCTCAGGAGCTGATGCCAAACTGGAATTTTGCTTGGTGTCACTGAGTGCTGCTCCTTGGCAGAGCCCCTCTGTCCCCAGAGCTTTTTGCAGCTCTGTTGAGGAGGAAAAGTTGAATTTGCTGAACCCTCATGGGGAAAGCAGGGTCTGGTCCCAGCTGGGGATGAGGAGTGGCTTTGGTGACAAGGGAGAGCTCCAGTGGGGAATTCTTTGTGGAAGAGCCAATAAATCTGGGCTTTGGAGTCTGTACCTGTCCCTGGTTTGGGGTTTTTCACCTGTCTGAACAGTTTATCCTCCTCTCACTGGCTCAGGGCTTTGGATGAGTGTGTGGTGCTCATGTCAATACATTGAAATTATTGGAACAGATCACAGCTGAGGGCAATTTCAGAAGCCAGAATTGGTTAGTGTACAGAATTTAGAGTTGAAACACTGAAGCACAGTTTATATATTCTCTGATTTAATCACTGTTTGCTTGTTTTCCCCTTTTAGAATATCTCCTTTTCAACAGCATTAACAAACCAAATATTTTATGGTTTCCTCCTTAGGTTGAATTAAAGAGGAAGTACAATGACCAGCACAAAAGTACAAGAGGCCTTTTATCAGGGAGTCAGTGGTATGAAATCCAAGCTTACAGAGCTCTCAACCAAGCCCTGGGAAGGTGAGATAAACATAACTAAAACTATAGAAATTTGTAGAACTTTTTTTTAGGGAGATCTTTAAGGATTTATTCCCCACTTTTAGCACAAAGGGGTAAGTAAGGCCAAAGCTCTCATATTGCAAATTTTGTCTCTTGAGCTGCTCTGTACTGGCAGTTCTCTGCTTTTCAGCCTGTTGTGCATTGTTATAATTCAGATTTTATTTTACATTCAGAACCTACTTCAATTTTGTTGACGTTTGATTGCTCATAGTCAAGATATACAGGAAAAAAAAAGCACAAGCAGAGACAAATATTTTCTGAGCTTTAAAGCAAATGAGGATCTTCAGGACTTTTCCAATGCACTAATTGTTCACACTCTCAGTGGGCTCAGGAAATTGTTTGATATTTTGCCTACAAGTATTTTTGAAAGGGAGAAATAGCAGTGGGGTTTTTCAGACCTTTGCAAAAGGTCAATTCAATTATTGTGCTCACTAATCTCCTCCCAGATTTAGAAGAAGTGGTACAGCTTCCATTTCCTAGATGGAAAAATTCCCCCAAATGTCATTAACAAGGTAGAATTAATTCATCCTCCTTCAACAAAATTTATCACATAAATAAAGATTAGAGCTGTCATCCATATCTGTTGTAGGTGCATCTGTCATGGCTACAGAGGCACAGAAACATCAGCTGGAAAACTCCTCTGATTTGAATTAGTCCTAATGCAAATGTGATGACATAAATGAAGGCTTAGAGAGAAAATTGAGAGAAATTGTAACATTAGGAAATCTCCTTGTGTATTCTTGTTGTTACAGGCCTGATTTCTTAAATTCCTCTTTGGAATCAAAGAGCATTAATTAAATAGGTAAAGAAAGCTCTCAGTTGTGGAATAAATCAGCTTGAACTTAAATCAAGTTTTAGTGACAGTTACTTATTGTTTAATTTATTATTTGGGTGGTCTAAAATGGAGAAAATAGGCTTCCATTCTGACATAAAGGTACAAATTCCTTATCAAACCATGAGCCAAAGCCCTTGCTAACCTGAGGTGTGGGGAAGGATTTTGATAAAACCAGAACATTCCGTACAGGAAGCTCTGTAATGTTTACACTGCCCAGTTGAGAGTGGAAAATAAATTATGTGGTTTGATTGGCTGTGGAATATTTCTGTGGTTTATTTTTAATTTAGCTGTTTCCATGTACATTCAGCAGCTGAAGGAATATGAAGCTTCCATGACATCCATAACAATTTTTGGTGCATCCACTAGCAGATCATTCCTGTATAACTTTGCATATTCCAGCTGACTCAGAGCAATTCCTTTTTCCCAATTCCCACAGATTTTTGCTGTGTGCTCTCTAATTACATAAATCCTCTTTTTCCCCCCTCACTTTTAGGTGTATAAGGCACAGGAATGACTGGGGGGCTCTTATTTTGGTTGACGACCGCTTCAGGAGGAACCCCAATAAATACATAACTGGTAAGAGGTAAAAATCTTCTGGGGAAACTCCTAATATAGAAAAATACTGAAAACTCTGAATTACAGAAATGTGGCTGTACAAATACAGGTGATAGGAAGGGTCAGAATGTGCCCCAGCCATGGAACAGACATTGAACTGCTGAATATTCATTATACAACAAGGGATTGCTGTTTGTAGTTTTATACTGGGTAGAAGTAAATGCAGGTGAAGTAAAACAGATGCTGCACGCAACCTTTAAAAAAATAAAAAGTAGAAAATAAAGTGCTTAGGAATGTGTTTTCAGCTTTGGTCCTGCCCTTTTTGCTGGGCAGAGCTGAGCTCAGCAGCCCATGCTGGGCTTAGTCAGCAGGTGGAGCTCAGCTGCTGCAGTTGAGTCCTGCTCCTTCTCGATGTACTAAAAATACATTGAAATTATTGAAGGAAGCACTAGAAATTCATATAGGAGCACAAATAATCCAGATGCTCAACGCTTGGTAAGATTTCTTTCTCTAAAAAGTAAAACTTCACAAAAGAGTGAAATTCTCTCTTGTTGTGGGTTTGGGCTTTTTTGTTTTGTTTTGTTTTTTAATTGATACACAAAGAATATTTAAATGGGTTCAAAAACACTTTCTAAAATCGAGGCAGTCAGTTTTTACTGACTCCTGTGTGCTCCAATATAATCTAAAAAGCTGTTATGCTCAAGACATCTGATATTTAATATTTTGATTATTTTGATAGGAGCAGGTTATAATAAAACCTGTGGTTGTAGAACGGTTGTGATTCTTTGAGTTACTGTTACTTAATCTAGCACAAAGTTGTAAAAAGCTTGATTATATTCAAATTTTTATCAGACCCTGTTAATATGATAATAAATAGCTGCACTCTGTGTAAGCCACTTTTAAATAATTCATGGTAACAAGCAGAATGAACAGCCAGGCAAAAAAGAAAAATAAAGATGTTTGTGCAAGGCAGCAGTTTGAGCCTAAAAAGAAGACTAGTGAAGAAGGAATAGGCTTTTAATAGAAAAAGAAGGATATTTTTAGTTTGCTTATCAGAATACTGCCATTGAATAAATCAAATTCCCAGCCCTGGAAAGGAGCAATTGTTGTAGCTTCATGAGCAAATTCTTGAAATCTCTGAGGCTCTACCTACACAAATACACTTGCACTCTTAGGGTATCATTGTAACAGGTCCCTGGCCAGGTAATAATTAGCAGACTCCATGTATTACAGAACGTTGAGCAATAATTAGCATAGACTCTGTGTATGAAGGTTGATCAATAATTGGCATAGATTCCAATGAATTATGTGGTTTGATTGCCTGTTGAATATTAGTGTGCTTTATTTTATATATTACAGAAGTTTGATCAATAATTCTTTATTAAGAAACCCATTGTTTGTTTCTAGACTGTTAGATGCACATGGGCCTCATTGGTCCTTTACTTCAAACACATCACCACTGGCTAATTAATGAAGCACCCTTTGATGAACACATCTCCACAGCACATGGCACATGTTCACAGCACCAGGTGTTAACAGCAGGTTCAGATAAGAATTGTTCCTCATCCTTTCCTGTGAGCCTCTCCCAGAAGCACTGTGAGAAACACTGCCTGGGAAATTGTGTTTGTGGCCAGAGAGCTGCTCCACTTTGGGGTGCTGTTTGGGGCTGGGAAATGCCTGGACAGGTGCTGATATTTTGGAGTAAGGAGTTGATATTTTGGGGTGCTGTTATTTTGGAGCAAGGTGCTGATAGTTTGGAGTAAGGCGCTGATATTTTGGATATGTCGTTATTTTGGAGTAAGGTGCTGATATTTATTTTGGAGAAGGTGCTGTTGTTGTGGAGTAAGGTGCTGTTATTTTGGAGTACGGTGCTGACATTTTGTAGTAAGGAGTTGATATTTGGGAGTCAGGTGCTGATAGTTTTGGTGTCAGGTGCTGATATTTTAGAATTGTTGATATTTTGGAGCAAGTTGTTGATATTGTGGAGTAAGGTGCTGATATTTTGGAATTGTTGATATTTTGGAATAAGGTGCTGATATTTGAAAGTTGATGATATTTTGGAGTAAGTTGTTGATATTGTGGAGTAAGTTGTTGATGTTTTGGAGTAAGGTGCTGATATTGTGGAGTAAGGTGCTGATATTGTGGAGTAAGGTGCTGATATTTTGGATATGTTGTTATTTTGGCGTAAGGTGCTGTTACTTTGGAGCAAGGTGCTGTTATTTTTAAGTTTTTGATATTTTGGAGCAAGATGCTGTTATTTTGGATATGTTGTTATTTTGGAGTGAGGCGTTGATGTTTTGAAGTTGTTGATATTTTGGGGAGTAACGAGTTGATATTTTGGTGTAAGGTGTTGATATTTTGGAGCAAGGTGCTGATATTTTGAAGTAAGGAGTTGATATTTCGGTGTAGGGGGCTGTTATTTTGGTGTAAGATGCTGATACTTTGCACTGAGGTGTTTGTGCCCCCAGGGCTGTCCAAGTGGATCCGGCAGCAGGTGCAGCACCACGGCTCCTTCGGCAGCGCCCTGCGCTCCCTGCGCGCCTTCGCCCTCCGCAACCAGAGCCATGGGCAGCCCTGCTCAGAGCCCAGCTCTGAGCTCCCTGCACAGCCCTGCCACCTCTCCCAGGGCTCCCCACAGGAGAACAGCACTCCTCTGTCCCCTGATGTTCCTGCCACAAGTCAGGAGCAGAATTTGGACCCAGAAGTTCATTTTACTGCAACCGTCGGCTCGGTTCATCCCACAGCATGGGATCAGCCAAGTGACAGCATGGCAGCAGTCAAACAAAGTATGTTCATTTCTGCTGGCGGTTTCAAATGGGGACTTGAATCTTTTCTGGAGGAAACAAATGGTTTTTTAAAATTACAGAAGTGCTATAGTGGAAAATGATAATTATTCACAAATGTGGAGGAGCTGTGCTCAACAGACTGAAATTAATTCTTGTTCCATCTGGTTGTCTTAAAAGAGTAATCTTTGATAAGTTTATAGTACAATCAAAAATGGTTTCATTTTAATTTCTTTTTCCATTGAGCACTGTGAAGATAATTTAAAATATATTTGAAACACATCAAGATTGGCATTAGTGCAAGTTGAGCCCTCGTTCAAGCTACATCTGTTGTTTGGGCATTGCTGTGAGACACCTTGCATGTGATCTCCTCTGGTTCCAGCTCCACAAGTAAAATCCATCCCTAAATTTTAGGAAAGGTTCTGATTTCATTTCAATCAAGAACGAGCACAATAACAAAGATTACAAATTTCAATCCAGTCATACTCTACCTTTATGTGCCTGTTAATCTATTTATTTAATTAAGACAATTCATGGACAAGGATAGTTATAACATCTGGGCTTTTGTTTGTATTATTTTTTTTAATGAATGTTGTAAAATCACTGTAAACCTTCTGAAACAGTGGTAATTCTGATGTGCTAAACATGCTGTAAATCAGATGCAATTAATTTATGTTTTGTGATTTGTCACAGGTGAGCAGAAAGTTGATGTAGAGAGCCATTCCCACTACGTAAAACAGAGAAGGACACACATGGACTGCCCCCCCAAAATGGCAGCAATCCAAGCAGAGAGAGAAGAAATGAATGGTTGGAGCAGTGCTGATGGTGTGGAGGAGAAATGCTGCCCTGAGCCTCTGACTTCAACTCCTGCAGCCCAGAACTGCAGGGCCACAGGGAGCAGCAGCCAGCAGTGTGTGGACGGGCCCAGGGGCCTTATTGATCATCCCAATCCATGCCAATCAGCATTAATTGCAGAGCACAGACCCAGTGCAGCAGAATCATGTTTGGAAACAAGCCATGTTTCAGTTCAGAGTGCTCTGGCCCCAGGTGCTGAAGGCCATCCTGGAGCTGAGCCCTGCAGGGAGCTCCCTCCAGCAGCAGGGAGAGCTGAGCCTTCAGCATTAGACGGGGATGAGGATGAGGATGAGAGCATTTACTTCACCCCAGAACTGTATGATGATGCAGACCCAGAGGAGCAGAGAACTGAGCCCCCAGTGCCAGCCTGTCCCAGCACTGGGATTTGGGGGGAATGTGGGAACCCCACAGGCCCTGCTGGTCCTGTTGCCAGCAGCACCTCAAAAACACAGAACGGGGCTGGAACAGCTGGGGCTGGCAGGAGCCCCCATGGCAGCATGGAGGGTGTGAGGAGCAGGGACAGCACAGCTGGGGCTGCAGGAGCACAGCAGGGAGCAGCTCAGGACACTAACACCCCAAAAAGGAAAATCAGCCTCTCCAGATCCAGAAATAAAGGTGTGTCCTCCTCTCTGCTGGGCAGTGGTGGCGCCTGGTGACAGCTCCTGTGGGGATTGGGGTGAGCAGCCCTCAAAACACCACGGGGCAGCTGCACCTTCCTTGTCCTCATGGAACAGAAGCTTCCCTCAGGCTCCATTCCTCATTTTATCTTGGGGGTTTTCTCTGGGGGAGGTTTGCCATCTGCAGTTTTCTAGAGATAGGATGAAGTTTCCTCATCCTGACTTCATGGCTGGAGAACATCATGTCTGGAAATTCTGAATAGAAACCCAAGTAGGATCTGACCTGAAATTATTGATTTATCCATTACAGATTTAATTATTCCATCATTAAATACAGTCAAATAATTGGGGTTTTCTTCAGAAAGCCAAACACCCATGTAACCAAATTAGGTTTTCTGCATTTGTTAGATTGGGGTTTTTTAGTAAAACATGAAGAACAGCATCTTTGCAGATCAGGTCATAGACAGATTGAGCCTAAATACCAAAACAGGTTTATTTTCCAGTTCTTTGATTCCTTCCAATTTCTTTCATCAAAATGTCCAGCAGGAGCTGTGCACATTTTGATATTTGATGAAGATGAGAAGCTTCTTCAGAGAAAAATTTGAGATTTCTTTAAGTTTTCCTTTTGTGAGAGGATCTCATTTCTGTTGCTTGGATTCTGTGTTTATTCATGTCAAAACCTGTTCTAATTTGTATGTCCTACAAGCACTTTTTACATGTAACATATAAATTGTAAATTGTACACAAAGGTCTTGAATCTTGCCCACTCTATTTTTTATTTTTTTTTTGTATTTTAATGTTTCTTTCATTTTCTGCAATGAAAAGAGCCAGGATTTTTCTGTAATAAAACATAATGACTTTTTAAGAAAATATTCTTCATTGCCATCCTACATTGATATGAAGATGCAGGATTTTTGCCATCTAAAGATTGGTTCATATGTGTTGATACTTTTTGTTTGAGAGTAGAAATGAAATTATTAACTGGTCCTTTTCCATAGAAATTCATCTAAATAACATTTTGAGTCCATCCCTACAGAGCTGTGAACAAGCTCAGATCAACAGGATTTAAATTGTGTCTTTATAAAATAAATTCATCTTTATGAAATTGGACAGTTTGCAAGAATGGGAAGAACACTAGAATTTCTACAACTGGCAGTATTTGGCATAAGGCTTTTAGTTCAATTTTTGCAATATTGATGACCAAGTTTCCTTGAATTTCAGTCCTGGATTTCACTGACAGGTTTGGTTTAGTTAATAGGGCAGAAATTCCAGTATTGAAAACCTCTGACACATCTAAAGAGAAATATTCCTCATTTCTGTTGAAATAATGCTGAAGTTCCTGTTAGTATCAGTATTGGATTGGAAACCTCTGACACATCTACAGAGAAATATTCTTCATTTCTATTGAAATAATGCTGAAGTTCCTGTTGGTATCAGTATTGGAAACCTCTGACACATCTACAGAGAAATATTTTTCATTTCTGTTGAAATAATGCTGAAGTTCCTGTTGGTATCAGTATTGATTGGAAACCTCTGACACATCTACAGAGAAATATTCTTCATTTCTGTTGAAATAATGCTGAAGTTCCTGTTGGTTCCTGGTCTCTAGAGCTGTCCCTGGGTTTGATTCTCAGTTTTCCTAAAGCAAATCTTCTGCCCCAAACCCTTTGTGCATTTTGTGTGTCTGAACAGATAACAGAAATCACTTAAGCTTTGTGACTTGTCTGCTCATCCAGGGGCCCACAGCCTCTTATTTGTCTTTCAGGAGATTTGTCTGTCTTTAAATCCATAACATTCAAAAAAAAAAGAAGAAAATCCATCTCCTTTTCCTTGTCTGGAGCAGATTGTTCCTTTCTTGAGCTGTGGTGCCTCTTCCTTTGATCAGAAATCCTTTAAGGCAGGGCCTGCTCTGTGTCAAATCACACCCATTTCAACTTTATATCAAATTAACCATTAGTTCTCAAATATGTATTGAAACATCAGCACTTGTTACTGTGATTTCTGGAAAAAATTTATCCTCTAAAAGCTCAAATCAACAGGTGGATAAATCCCCTTTGTGTTTGGAAGGTAAGGGGTGGAGTGTTTCTTGTGGTGTAAATTCATCCTGAATTTGTCTTTCTGTTTAATAACTGTGCTGTTTGATATGTTAGAGATAATATATTTATGGTAGTTCTCAGAATTAAATGCTGCCCAGCCTGCAGATAGAAGGGAAGTGAAATCAATATACTGAATTTCCTAGAATTATTTATTTGGATTTAGCACATCTATCAAGGCTAAAATATTGAAAATGCTTTTCCTACTTTGATATAACACCTCAGTATGATCTCTGTTGCCTAAAATACTAACAAAATGTTGAATTTATTGAAGGATTGAAAGTTCAGAGGAGATGCAGCAGAAGGAAAGCTGCCCTTAGGCAAAGTGGCTCCTCCAGAGAGAGAAAGGTACCATGGATGAAATTCCTGTGCTGAGGGGCTGCTGAGGGCCAGGGTGCAAGGAATGGAGAATAGTTTATTATATCATTTTTCAAGTGAAATAACACAATGAAATTGTTTCTTCCTGATCTGCAGAGCTCTGGTTGACACACTTAACCTTTGTTTTTCATGGGAAACACAAAGGCACCAACCATGCCAGGCTCCTTTCAAAATTCCCAACAATTTGATAACCTGCAGTGTTATAGGCTGTAAAATCCCTCTTATTTTATATGACATTTTTCTATTTAAATAAGGTTAAACACTTTTAGCATGGTGTATATTGAATTATTAACCGATATAAATGATAACCTTTGAGTATTTCAAGTACTGTATTTCTCTGAAGCAGTTTGGATATATTGAATTTATTTATAATATGATTTATTTATATTTAAATGCTTCAATCTGCATAGTTACTGTATGCAAACCAGTATTCACACAAATTTGTGCCTTGCCTTGCTAGAAGGAAGCACACAAGCAGCCTTGCAGGAAAGGACTTCACTGTGTTGTGTGTGGAGCTGAAATCCTGCCCAAAGTTCAGGGTAAGATCAGTTATTTCATTGGGAAGGATGGGATTTCTCATCCACCCTTTGCTTTCCCAGTTTGGGGTGCTGGAGGGATATTTTAGAATAATTGGTTCATTTCTCCATCTGGATAAATGAGACCTGCAGAAAGCCTTGGAGGGCAGAGAAGGGAGTTGTGACAAGAACAATTATTTAAAATAAATCATTTTTTCTGGCAGTTTTCTTGATTCAGGTCCTGCCACACTGACCTGTGTTGAGCTTCAATCTGATATTAGAGAGTTAACTGAAGGCAGCTCCTGCTGCCATTGTGGGAGGCTGAAGGAATTATTTGGAGCATAGTGGCCCTTTCATTGGGTTGGTTCCTTCCCAGGATTAGGTGTTAATTTGCTCCCAGTTTATGTGAGAAGTTTGGTAATACCCTGGCACAGTAACTCAGTGAATCCAGTGCATGGAACTATCAAAAGTCTGCCTGAAATAATGGCACTGCTATTCTTCAGTGTGTGACCTACCTTAATTTGCTTTTATTCTGTTGTACGTAGTGGGGATGAGCTGCTTGTGGGAATTCTTTGTGTTTCTGTGAGGCACTTTAATTTGGGAATGTCTAAAGGCTGATAAAATAACAGCGATTCTATTTATTTAAAAATAAACTTCATCTTCAGGCCACCTGGCCATTGTGATAATGACCTAATTACAAGATATTCTCATCAGTTCCATGCAAATTAGAGATGCTTCATGCTTAAACAGTCTGGAGCTGATGAAACCAAGAAAGGACAAAAATCTCTTCAGCCAACCAAACCTGTGCCTGGGCAACAATGGGAGATTTTCCATTTTCTGCACCTATTCAACCCAGACCAGATAGGAAACTCCACAGTGGGCAGGTCCAGGTCACTCCTTGCCTCCCTGTTTTCATAAAGAACCTTTAAGATTTGGGTGATCTCATCAGGAACTTTCATTCCTTCCCTGAATTTATCAACATCATCAAATGTGTGCTGGAACCCCAGGGCTCAGGAGAAGCATTCTGGGCTGCAGAATGTCTGAATGTTAGGGTGGCTGTTGTCTGCAAGGAGTTTTATGTTGTTTAAACTGAATCTCAGATGCCAGTTGATTGAGGAAAGTTAAAAAATCTGAAAATTAAAAAATAAATAGCTTTATTCAAAGTGGATTCAAGCTCGCCGGTCGATTTGGGAGTAATAACAAGGGGAAAATTATCTGTTGAAAAGTAAATTTTGGACACATTAAAAAATTTAAAGAAGGCCTTCTTCCAAGGGCCATTTACAGCAATAGAAGTCTTTTCAGTGCCTGCAGTGGGTATTGGATCAGGGCCTAAATTCCCATCTTGTAAATGTGGAAAGTTTGCAGCATGGTTGAACAGTACTGTATTCAAAACCATGTGTGTATATAAGTCTTACACCCCACTTTTTAAATTATAGGAATTTTGAGAAAAGCTTGCTACAGTAATAGTGAGCTGCAAATAATCTGGAAACTCTTCAGAAATGCCAATATAAGAAGCAAAGAATCCATTAATAATTGTAAGTGTAAGCTAGAGGCCATTTCAGAAGATGATAATGTGATGTTGGTCATCTCAGATGCTGCAAGTCTTGGTCACCTTAAAGAGACTTTGAAGGTTTATCAGATGCCAGTGAAAGGTAAGTTCTCACTGATGAATTCCAGCTAACATTTGTCAAGCCCTTTTGCTTTAAATTCAATTAAATACCAACAATTTGCCACCCCTCCCTTGGAGCTTTTGGGTGAGATTTTCCCTCCTCAGAGCTCTGTGGGCTCTGCACATTTAACAAACACTGAAAGGAGCTCCAGTGTCCCCTGCACTCCCAGACTTGTTGGGTTCTTTCATAAATCCTGATGAAGAATGAAAGAAAAGGATAATGAGCACAGAATCCTTTCCATTTCTTCCCAGTTAAATCCAGGAATTGGCCACAATTCCCAGTTTAACCTTGGTTAAACAGAACTGCTGATTTGACAGGAAATCACTCCAGCTGTCAGCCCAGGCCTTGTGCAACCCTTTGCTTCTTCAGGTGACAGAGAGCAAAAATAAATTAATTTATTTCACATGTGGGCAATTCTGCTGCCCATCCAGGGTGTGAGGCTGGCACAGTCAATGAGAGGTGATTTTGCCACAAGGACTGAGCCTTCTTTACCAATCTTTCTGACACTTTGAAATGTGTGAAATGCAACTGATGAAATGACTTTTAAAAATCTCTCTTGATTCCTTTATAAACCACTTTTTCTTTCTTTTTGAAAGACCTGAATGGCAGTTTATCTTTAAATGCTCTTTGGAATGAGAAGGAATCTTCTCTGACAAGTTACTTGCAGTGCAGGAGCTGTGTCCTTCAGTCCATTTCTCCAAGCCCTTTGATAGGAGCTGAGGTTACTCATTTCAGTAATAAAGTGCAGTCATGGGTAAGTCAGATCACTTTATTTTGTATAATAAAATTAGAATGGAATGATTTGTACTGGAAATACTAAAATACTATTTTT
Organism: Ammospiza caudacuta; assembly: GCF_027887145.1. Lineage (NCBI taxonomy): Eukaryota > Metazoa > Chordata > Aves > Passeriformes > Passerellidae > Ammospiza > Ammospiza caudacuta. Next base: position 10,410,558 of record NC_080612.1, read on the forward strand.
GTAAAAGGTAGAATGAATATTTACTTAGATAAATCATATAAAATTATCTGATTTCTACCACAGAGATTTGAAATTATAGTTGTAACTGAGTTCAGGTCATTGAATATATTTGTCTGTGCCTAATTTGCTGCAATGTCTGTAGAATTACATCTGAAAAGGGATGGGAAAATAGCAGCCATCCATGTCTTTCATGAAAGGAAAACCAGAACAAAACATATTTACACAAGTGCTGTGGACTTGACTTCTCAGACATGTAATTTTATGTTAGTTTTGGCACTAAAAAAGAAGAAGTTAATCAGCCCCTGAAGGATGAACATGGACACGGTTTAATGGAGTCAACAGGAAGAAATTTATTCTAGGTATTGTATTTCACTGTGAGCAAACTGAATTCTCAATAGGACCCTTTGAAATTTAGATGAGAAAATTCTGGATTTTTCTCTTAAAAGTGGAGGGTGGGCTCCATCCTGAGGGGTCAGTGCAGGTAAGCCCAGGACACTTCTGCATTTTCCTTCATTTATTCCATGGATATAAAGACAGTTGAGCTTAATGAGAGATTTTTGAGCCTGAATCTTTGCCAAAAGCTGAATATGATCCTCATGTTTTGCCTGTGTGTGTCAGGATCAGCTGTCCAGGCTGTTTGAAATGCAGAGTATGGCAGTGTGGTGAGGGACAGGGATTGTGAAGCATTATTTGCCATGAATTTTGGGATTTCAAACAGCACCACAAAAATTTCATGGCATTTCCAACATTCATTTTGTATCAAACATAATGAAATGTTACACTGAGGGAACTGGTACTGGCAGAATATGAAAATAAAGGGATCCTCTGAGGTAGAATGAGTTGATTTTTTGTTTTAGCTTCTGAACTCTCCTTTTGTGGCTCTTCCATCAGGTGTAAACATGGGATCAGCTGGGTTTAACTTAAAAATGTAAAACAAACCAGTGTTTTCTTCTCAGCCCACCTGTAGATTGAACTTCTGGGTGTGTTTAGCTAAAAATACTCTGCTATAAATAATATATAATAATAATGTAAATACTCCAGCAGATTTTCTGAATGAGTCTCTTCCCTTCCCAGTCTTCTCTGTTATTTTTTCTGTATTCACTAAAAAGAAACCTCAGAACCTTGTGGGCCTGGAGGAGGCTGAACCCCCCCAGCTCTGGCACTGGGAGAGCTCATGGCTTTGGGAGAGACAGATCTAATCTCTTAATGCATGGCTTTGTGTCAGGAAAAACATATCCCATCATCTTCCACATAAAACATATCCCATCATCTTCCACATAAAACATATCCCATCATCTTCCTCAGAGCTGGGGAACCATCTCTGCTTTGGGGCTGACCCTCCTTAGGGTAGATTCATGTGACCTGAAGGTGGGATTGTGGGGGGGGTGGGAAGGAAACCACTTTTATTTTATTTTATTTTATTTTATTTTATTTTATTTTATTTTATTTTATTTTATTTTATGTGTGCAAATAATGATATTTCTTTACAAAGGTAGGATGGGCTGGGGATGAATGATGCTAGAGGTAAATACAGCTTTAATTTTATCACCTCCTATCTTTAAAACCACTGGCTGTTGTTCTTGTAATTGGGAATATATTGATGTGAATGAAGACACACAGAATGAGTGCAAGGAGCTGAAAATGATGATTTATGATGTGCTATCATTTACCAGAGCAGACACAAATGCATTCAAGTGAAGAAGCTGTGATTCAGTCAATCTCAGCTCCCAGTTCTCTACTCTTGAATCCAAGCTCCTGCTGGTGCTGAGCAATGTATTTGTGGAGATAAAATCAACATTTTAGTTCCTGCTGCTGCCCAGCCTGTGGTAAATCATGTTCATTGTCCTGAGGTATCGTGTGGCATCTTCAGTTGCTGCGTGTCATGGGCTGACTGTAAATCAACTACAGTTGGTTCTGCAAGGCAAGGAATTGTTCATTTAATAGAAATCACATTGCTCCAGCAAAGCAGGCTTAAAATAGAACCCCTGCATTTAAGAGCTGTTATTTACTCCTAGATTTGGTCACTCTTTAAAGAGGCAATGCTGTATTTTCATTACTTAAATTTAAGGTGGGATTAACAAATTGCGTATTTACATTTTTAAACCTCCTTTTTTGTCAGTTATTTCTATTGAAAATTAAATTCTTAAAATTTACTGCTACATTTCTACAAATTCAATCACATCCTGTGTTCCCCACTGACCTAGAAACCTCCATTAACACCAAAACAGTGGCACATAAATTATTATTATTTTTTGTACTGCTTAAAACACCACAAGTAATTATATACACCCTTATTAATTGCATTTTCAGTCCCCTAAATAATTGTATATTCCTTTTTGAGAATAGAATTGTGTTGTGAAATGGAATAAAAGGCAGTGCTTTGGAATTAGAGAGAATATTTTGGTAGCACAAGCTTTAAGATGTGGCTTAGCTCATGTACTAAATCATCCTTCATTTGTTAAAAGGCGACCAAAACCCACAATTAAAATTTTAAACTTATTAAGGAGCAATTGTATTTTTCAGTCCCCTAAATAATTGTATATTCCTTTTTGCAAATAGAATTATATTGTAAAATGGAATAGAAGGCAGTTCTTTGGAATTAGACAGAATATTTTGGTAGCACAAGCTTTAAGATGTAGCTTAGCTCATGTACTAAAACATCCTTGATATGTTAAAAGGCGACTGAAACCCACAATTAAGGAGTAATTGTATTTTTTAGTCCCCTAAATAATTGTATATTCCTTTTTGGGAACAGAATTGTGTTGTGAAATGGAATAGAAGGCAGTACTTTGGAATTAGAATATTAGAATATAGAATTAGAATATTTGGTAGCACAGGCTTTAAGATGTAGCTTAGCTAATGTACTAAATCATCCTTCATTTGTTAAAAGGCGACCGAAACCCACAATTAAAATTTTAAACTTATTAAGGAGTTGTTGCTATCACTGATTAGACAGTCAGCTGTTGAGACAGTAGCTTTTATATAACAGGATATTGTTTTGTTCAGCACGTTACCACATTTGGCAAACTTTTATCTTAATGCGCCTATGGGGAATTGCAGTGTGACCTCAATCTCAGTAAAGCCTCGGTAAAGAGGGGCTGGAGCAGAGCTGGCGGGAGGTGCCAGGGCCCTGGCCCAGACTGTATATTTGTTATCACATGTTAATCAGATTCATCATTCTGTTTAATAAAGATTTCAGCTGCCACGCGAATGCATAATCGGCTATGTCTGAGTGCCCGTCTTTTGTCTCGAGCAGATTGCTCCAACTGTATTAAGCATCATTAGACAAAAATGACGACCTTATTAATTTGTCCTTTCTGTGTTTTCCAGCAGATTGGGCCTCATTATTATGCAAACACAGTACACAGAGCGGCACCAGAAGTAGCTCATTAATGTTTCTTTCCCCTTAGTACGTAACAGATTATTATTGTGAAGTGTGCATGAAATAATTGCTAATTATGTGCCTTAAATTGTACAGTGATTGTCTGTCTCGGGGTTTTTCGCCAGGTTTAGAGCATTGGGGAAGGCCATCAGAAGCTACAGGTTAACAGTGCTGGAGCCACTAAAGGGGAAGGGAATCACAAAACATGCATTTTATCACACGTTTTCCTGCCTGGAAGGAGTAATTAGGACAGCTCTGGATTGCTTTGTAGTTACCTCTCACTCCTCTGCTTATTGTAAAAGAAATGACTCCCAGCTGGCAAATAATTTAATAGATCTGTCTGCCCGTGAATGGATGCAGGGGAGTTTGAACCGTGTGCTTTTGGTAAAAATCCAGTAGATTCTGCAGTGGTGCAGCTTGAGTTGGTGTGGATCCCTCATTTCCACACCACTAAAATCTGGATTTCCAAACCCTGCTCCTTCCACCATCCATTTTCCCAGACTCTCCATTCAGTGTAACTCTCCTAAAAATTTGTGAGCATTTCAGAAATGACATGTCAGGCTTTGGCATGGCTCTGCAGTTTGACAACTTTGTGCTAAGTGTGTAATTGGTTTAAGCTGGGAGTGCCTGCCCCTGATCCATGGCACAGCTCCTGTAATCTGCTGCCACCGGAGCTGATAAGACTTGGCCACAGCCAAAGTTTTTGCAGCGCTCGAAATAAAATCCTGATCCATTAAGGGTTTGCATGGATTTAGCTTTATAAGCTGGTTTAGAAATTGTGAGTGGTCAGATCTTGGATCCAGGCTTTGTTGTCGAAAAGATGCCACGAAGAGCATGACATCAGCTGGGGTTTTCCTAATGTTGCTCTTGTTGACAATCTGAATTAAATGTGGCTATTTCACAGTGCTTTATTCTATATGAGCACTGAAACAGGTATCCTGGAGGGTTAGAAAAGAACATTCATCTGACATTAATTCCATTAAATAATTGTAGTGGCTGACTGCATTTGTTGATGTTGCATAGTTGCTTATGCTGATACCACCAGTTAAATGTAGTGGTGGCTTCATACAATTTAAGTTAAAATAAATGGAGCATCTGAGCTGTAAATATTATTTAAGCATTTCACAGAGATCATTACTGAATATTTCTGAAGCACAGACCTATATTACACTTCCAAAAAATCAAAATCAAATCGTTGTGTGGAAACCAAATTCTCTTTACTGCACTATTCATTGTTGGGCACATGGATATTGACTTCATAAATCACTTGACAGATAAAAATTGAAAATAGTTGCACAAATAAGTATTTACTTGCATTATTTGAAATTAATATATTGCTATTAATGTAGAGGTTCTACAACCATGATCATCATTTTCTTTCTGAATTTCCAGCGATGCTATTGCACACTGATGTTTGTCTGTAATGCAACCAATTGTCAAATCAGGCTGCACAGGACTCGTCCACATTTCCTTTGGACAATTTTCCTTTTCCTTCTTTTTCTGCTCTGTGTTGTGTCTTTCCCTGCTACTTTGAGTTTAACTAATCTATTTAGTTACCAATTTTAATTAATTTAAATAGAATGCTTTTTTGTGTGTGTGTGTGTTGTATTTCACATGTGGGCCATGACCCTCACATCAACTCTTGAGCACTTGCTGTTGAGAATTTCCAAGAAATAATGTTCTGATGGCCAGGGAATATTGGAACTCACCTGACTTTGTCAATGGATTAAATATTTTCCATGAGTCTGGCTTTCCCCTTCTGGTGGTGTGCATCCAGAGATGACCTTGGAAAAGGTTTTTCATGTTGCTTCTTTCTGCTGGTGCCAGAATAATTTGTCTCCCAGGAATTATCTGTCTGAGTTGCTTTCCTTGAGCTTGACACTGAATATGTTTCTTTTCACTCAGCCAAGATGTGTTTGTTCCTCCTGTCTCAGTCAGTAGATCCTCCCTGGGATCAGTGCTGTTTTCAACTCTCTGGGAATATTGTTTGCTGAGGCTTTATTAAAGAAGAGAAAATGGATTTATAACTCTGGGAAGAAGCTGAAGAGTGTTTTAGTAGATGTCTCTGTGTGTGTTTGCAAAATCTGCCATGTATTTATCATCCCATCCCATGCTTGCACTGCTCACTGGGAAGGCTCAGAGCTCCAAGGTGTCAGGGACTGAATATTTTATTCTTTCATTCCTTGAGGGCTATATTTAAGTGAAATTAAATCCTATTGAGTGAGAAATAAATGTCAGCCTCTGAATCCTGTCCTGCAGTTATCAGTGCTCCTCCCTGCTCGTGCCTCCCAGAAAAATCCTGAAATCTAAATTAGCAGAATTATTTGAATTCCAATATATTGAAATTGCTTTAAAATATGTAATAATTTCTTTCAATATTCTTTAAGGAGAGAGAGATTTAAAAATACAGGGACAAACCTGGTATTGGGCTGGTGCAATGTGTATGAATAACAAAATCTGAGACACAGCAGTGAGATTTATTGTCTGCCTACTGCTAATAATCAAGTGATCTTTCATCAGGCAAGGCCAGTGCTCACTGAAGCTGTGAGTGGCAAAATGCAATCATTTTACTTGTGCAAAAAGAAAGTTTGGCTTAGATAAACTCAGGCACCTTTGCAGGTGGAGCTGGTTTGGAGGGAAGGTGAGCTGGGAGGGCTCTGCCCTCTCCCTCCTCCCTCACTCTGCTCCACCAGGGCAACTCCTGGAGGAACTGCCCTGCAAAATGCACCTCTGGCATGGTTTGGATTAAGAATATTGCCATTTCTGTGGGATTATTTTTATACTGGCTGATATCAGGCATCTGACTCATGGTACAATCCCACAAATGTTTTTTATCACTAAAATGAGATCTGGGCTGCGAAGACACAGCAAAGAGTGCACTGATAGCTGATGCTTCAAAGCTATGGAAAATGGCCAGTAGCAGCTGCTGAAATTCCTGCTTCAACATTCCAATTGTTTTGTGTTCCAGTGAGCAGCCATTGTTGCAGGCCAGTATTTTATGGTGATTATGGCAGGCCCAGGGTGCAGCTGCCACTGACCCCTCCAGCGGCCGGAACAAAACCTCCCTTTGTTATCACTCTGGGAAATGTCTTGGCCATTGTGGGGCTGAATTCAAACCAGCATTGCAGTCATGCACAGGGAAATTAAAAGCTCCACAATTCACTGACAGGAGTCTAAATGTCTATATTAATGACTGTATTCAGGGCTTTTTTAAAATTGTACTTTGGGATCTTGTTACGTAATTAAAATCGAGGAGAAGTTAAAGTATCTAAACTCATCATAAATTTAATAGACTGAGCTCTCCCTTCCTATAAATTTCTGTGCTATTATAAAATGTAAATCTCCAATCAAGGTAAGACCACTGTAATTTAACTTTTAGTCTCAAAGTGAGTGTGCTTTCAAGTAGTTGGACAGCAGCTTTACTAAGTGATAGCCATTTTTCACACTTTGGGAGCCAAGTGGCTGTAGCAGAATAAAAGAATTAGATTTGTTGCAGATGTTTCCTAACTCTGATAGCTCTGGGTTCTGTGAGCCTTTCCTCTTTGCTAGGAAATTAGAATAAAATTGATTTATATAACGTGAATGTGGTATTCTAGATTTACATAATTAAACTCCACACAGCCTGTGGTATGCAGGGCTACTCCCTGTAGTAGTTCAGTCTGGCTTGCTCACTGTAGGAATTCTGCTTTGAGAGCTTTTCTACTTCTTAAATTGCAACCATACAGCAATAATATAAGGTGGGGGGGTGAAAAGACAATTACCACCATTCTTCCATATGTAATTTGTATATGGTATTGGTTATTTTTATTGTTGGAGTTCATAGTTTTTTCCTCTTGATGGAATACAAACATTTGGCCAAATTCTTTCCCAGAAGTAAGTGAAGCCAAACATAAATTTGGTTCTTTCTCCTCTCTGAATGACTTGAAATAATAATAATAAAAAAGAATTGGCCAAGATTTGAAATTTCCCTGGTGTTTATAGAGAGATGTGTGGCTGTACAAAGATTGAGCCTTGTCTTTCTTCAGGGGAGGAACAAAGCTATCAGATACAGCAATACCTCAGCACATTTGAATTCCCATAAATCCTACGTGACTCCAAGCAGATTGGAGCTCTCTGTCCTACAGTTTGGAGGTAAAAAAACCCTTCTCTGTAAGTTTAGCCTGTGCTCATTAGGTGCTCTGAAATGGTCAGGGTAAAGTTTAAATAATCTGCATTATTTCTGAACAGGGGACTGTGTCACTCTTCTGCCATCTTCGTGCTTCTGTGGGTTATTTTTAAAGCATAATAATTTTAAAAAATTGATGTTTTCCTTCTAATTGATCTAGAATCTTCCATGTATATGCAAGACCTCTCATATTTTTTCTTTGTTAACACAGTATAGAGAATGGTGGCTGTAGCTTAAGAGAAAAGTAAAGAACTGTTCTTGGGCAGTTTTGACATCAAACTTTTCTATTTTATAAACCTCAGCTGCAGTTCACACTTGTGGAAACTCTAAGTGTCCCTCTTATTTTTAACAGCAGCTCAGGGTATGGTTGAAAGAGGCATATTTCCATTTTGGCTTTTGTTTGAGCAGCTTCCAAAACATCATTCTATTTTTTTTTTTTTATTTTAGAAAATTTGCCAAGTCTAGCTCAGATTAAGTTTCTCTGTTAGATTTGTTCTTTTAAGCATCTGGATCAGAAATCCTATCCCATACTCTGTAGTAATGAAACATTTGGAAATCATCTGAGAAATCTCAGTAAGCCACCATAGTCCTGTGCATTCTTTCTGAAGTAAGAAATATGTTTGCAGAGTAGTTTGGGGTGGGGTTTTTGGAGTCAATGTTATTTTGTTTGAACCACCCCACCAAGAGCTTACACCTCATTCCCCTGGGGCACAAGCAGGTGTTGTTATCTCTTAAATGATTGCCATCTCTTTTATCAGTGCACAACACTGAGATGCAGATAGATTGCATGCCAAATTTTAACATTCTCTGATATTTATGGGTGGGAAAATAAATAAATAAAGGTTGTTTTTATTGTAACTCATAAAGCCACAAGCTGGGGAATGATTTGGTTGGGGTTTTTCTGATGCATTGTGCTATTTATGCTTTTTAAAAGATGAATCCAGGGTGGAAGTTCATCAAGGCAGCTAAACCCCCTGTTTTACTGGTTCCAAATGAATCATTAGAGTTTATAGTAATAGAGAAAATTATTTTCTCATGTCATAAATGGCAGAGCCATTGTACAGAGTTGGTCTGCTCATGCTGTAGTGTGAGTATAAGTTTTATTGAAGAGCAGAGTTGGTTGAAGAGAAACAGATCTGGACTCCAGGGGTACAGAACTGGCACATCCTCTTCATTAGCCTCAGTCTGTCCATGGAATGGAGCCCTCAGAAAGGATGGGGAGAGGAAGATGAGGCACTTGGGGAATTTGGAAAGGAATATGTGTGTTTTGCATTACTTTTTAGGCAAATATATTTATTCACTGCAAAGAATTAGTGCTGTAGCCAAAACACTGCTTGCATTCCCCCACAGTCTGCTGTCCACATGATCCACTGGGATTAGGAGCCAGCCTTTGTTTTGGGTGGTTTGGGAAGTGCAGATGTCTGACTGCTAATGAGTAGTTCTTGAACTTTTTTTGAATTGATTTCCCAACTATTTTGTTGCTTTGAAAGTCATGCAAAGCCAGGAGAGAGCTGCCATGAATAGAAGCAGAATGTTGCTTTTCTCACAGGCAGATTTCAGCTCTCAGCTGATAAAACAGACCCCAAATATAAACCACTTGTTGCTTTGGGTTTTGTTATGAATGTCACCTTCAGGGAATGAGTCAGAGCCAATTTTCTCTTCAAGAGAGTGGAATTTTTACTCCTGTTGTCTTTTAAACTTGTGTTATCTAGTGCACTTTGTTCTGTGGTGTCTCTTGTAAAATATATTTCTTCCCTCACAGTTTGTATTGCAGCCATTATTTTGGAAATAGCCTGGCTGGAAAGACACTGGACAGTTATCAAAGAGGGCAAGTCAGAGACACTTACCAATAATCCAAATTTGTCCTTCACCTCCAGGTTTGTTCAGCTGCATTCAGGGAAATCACATTTGTTTGACATTGGCAGCCATAAAGCTTTAGCCCACTGCTGTGTGGGATAACCTTGCATTTATACAATATTTAATCTGGGTGTGTGTGAATAATCAGATTTCTCTGTGGGATGTGCCTCAGGCTCATGGATCCATCCCTTCCCCTGGCTCGGGGCATTTTGTGCACCAAGGATTCCTTTCCCTGCCCTCCAAAGCTGGCCTGGCCTGGCCGGGCCTTGCCTTTAAGGGCTGATTCCTGGCACCTTTCTTTGTCACCCCACATCGTTCATTTTTCTTTTTTCCCCTACATTTTGGGCCTGTTTGCTCCAGTGTGGATGTGCTGGTATTGATGAAGGAGAAAGTAGCCAGGGTGGAGGTGCAGGACGTGGGGAGCAGGACAAGGCAGATGGCTGCTCTGCTAATGGGGCTTCTCCATTTGATCTCACAGGGAGAGGGACCTTTTCATTGTCACCATTGCTCAAAGCTCATTGATTTTTCATTCCAGCAGGATTTGTTTGCTTTTGAACCACTGCTGTGCTTTTATCATTAGATGCTGAACCTTTCACTGGGCTGCACATTTCACTAGTTTTTTGATACTTGCTCGTTTAGGATTCCAGCACAGAACTTCTTCCTTCCCCCTTTGCATTGAGAACACTCCTTAGATTCTAAATAAACCAGGCCCAGTCATTCTTTTTTATTGTTTGAAATAATCTAAAAGCAATACGATCTATATTCCACTACAAAATATTTAAATAAAATTTTACCAGAACACTTTTGCTTTCTAATTCTATGTTTTATTATATACCAGGGTTTTTTCCCCTAAAAATTCATTTTAAAAAGCATTTTCCTAATTTAAACACAACAAAACCCACAAAAGATACTCTGGATGAAAGGTCAGCTGTGTTCTGCAGCATTATTCAAGGTCTTCATCCTCTTCTGAAGGAGACTGGGGTGAAATGCCTGGAGATCAAGGTTGCAAAGCTGCACAAAGTTTTCTGAAGCTGTGCTTAAGCAGGAACAGCTGCACTCTTGTATTGCCTCTTTTTTAATTAGTTGAAGCCACTTCCTCCACTCTTTACTTCCTTATGGGCTGGATCTGGAAAACATGAAGATAAGGATTAAATAGAGATCCATGTTTACTTACTTCAGCATTTGGTTTTATAGCCCAAAATAATGTAACTAATTTTTCTCTTCTCCTCTATTTATCATCTTATTAGTAATATTTTTAGAATAAGTTGAATCCTGATCCTTCAAAGCTTTGTTTTCTGCAGTTCCAGTTGTGCCAGCTGGCTCTGGGCATCAGCCAAGCTCTTCTTCAGAGCTTTTCCTCTACTTTCCAGCTGATATTTCACAGTGTTACCACAGCCCTGCTCCTCTCACGGAGCTTCCCAACCAGTTCTTTGCTTTGACTGCTCCTCATTAAGATGCTCTTGCTTTTCTTTTTGGCAGGAGCTGGGAATGTCAGCCTTTAGAGCCCATTTGTCATCACTGAACTGGAGGCTGACTCTCCCTTCATGACTCTGTGTTTCAGTGACACAAATCTCAGCTCTGCTGGGTTTAAATTGTCACAATTTAATCTGCAGCAGAGCCCTGGGAAGGTGCTTTGGAAAGGAGCTGAAGCGGGGATGTCCTGACTGCACAAGAACACAAATAGCAATTGTTGTGATGCTTCATGGCATGCTAAAGAAAAAACTTGCAAGGCAGCATTTAAAAGGCAATTTCTTCCTCTGTGCACTCCATATTAAACCATAAATACCATTCTAGACCTAAAATTCAAAACACAGCCTGAGTCTACCTCTGTTCTATGGCTTTTGGATCTACTCATGATTCCTTTAGAAATGATTTGGCATTCTTGGATAATTCTAAAAGCTTGTGGTGTTTGAGGTTTTTAAGATTCCCTCAAATCAGCCCTGAGGTGGATCAGTGTGTGCCCAAGGCCCTGATCACATCCCATGGAGGGACAAATTATTGAAATGCTCTTTAAGAGCTGCTTCCTAAAGTCCAGCAGTGTGTGTTCATCAGGGAGAATCATGGTGAAAAGCCCATGGGGATGCCTGTGCAGGATTTTGGGCTTTTGGATAAAAAATTTCTAATTAGCAAAAGGTAACTGAGATAGAAAAGGGTTTGAATAAATAACAGGTTTGCAAACAAATGGAGAAATTGCTGCTGATCTTGTCCCAAATCAGATTAAAAGGCCTCTTCTAGAACTGAGTGATAAGAATTTATGGGAATCTCTGGTTCCATACTAATATTTTTTAGGTATAAAAGAGGAAATATGCCTGATGATATTAATTTGCTGTTAACTAATATAGTACAACATCAGTAAGTGGCAGTTAATCTATCAAACTCATGCCATGACATCTTACTTGTTGTTTTAATATGCTTTAAGTATGAAATGTGTTTTTCAGGTATGTTTTACATTTGCACCAGGTAATGGAAAGTACAATATATTATGTGCTTGTGCCCCAGAGGAAACTTTTAAACAAAAATAATTGAATGCAATAAATCAGGCCCTGCTCTGCCCTCTGCTTTGCATCTCTGAGCCCACACTTGCAGGAGCCTTGTTGGGAGTGACAGGATAACAGAGCTGCTGCCCTGGCCCTGCAGATATTGGCTTTGTGTTCCAAGATTGAAGAATAAAAGGAGAGAGAAAATGAAACCATTTCTTCAATAAGTGACTTCTTTCTTTCCCAAGATTTAGGGTCTTACTACAGATTGCTATTACCATTGGTAGTAAGCCTATAGTTTCTCAAGTAATTAGGAACATCCACAAGCTAATAAATCTGCCCTGAAATTTTCATTTGCTTGTGGACATTGTATGAGTTTGTATTTAACTGTGTCTCTGCAAGGATGATTTATCAGGTGTTTATTCTCCAGAGGTTTCCTCTAGGCACTGCTGAGATGATTTGATGCACAGTAGGTTCCATACCTGAAATGCTGAGATTATTATTCCTGGTTGCTGTAGGGTTTATTTACTCCCTTATCAGACACTAATCTGAAAGATTTCCTTGTCTTGGGAATGTGCAACTTGGTTTAGTTGCTGCTTAGCAAGCAGGAAAATCTCCTAAGTCACCTCTCACAGCATCTGGTGCCGCACCCTGTAGTGAATAAAACTCAAATATAGGGAATATTGCCCTCTTTTTTTGTAAATTCAGTATCCCACTTGATCATTTCATGGCCATTTGGGCTGGGTTTCTCTAAAGGAGTTTTGATGGTTTGGAAGTGGAGATGTGAACACTTCCAAGGGTATCTCAATGGCAGAGTTTTAGAAAGGAGAAATGGTGTGGATTAGAAATAATCCAGCAAAAATAAATGTAGCCCAGGCTTGCAGCCCTGGCTGATCAGCTCTCTCCCCACCCAGGTGTTTGTTTAGCAGGAGGAGATGATGAGGGAGGAACTTCACCCCCAGCTGGTTGGACAAGCCCAGTGTGGTTCCAGTGCCAGAGCAGCCAGGCTTTGTTATCACTGGTGCCACACAGTTATTGATCTCAGCACAATAATGCTCTGCTGGGCTCTGTATAAACATTGAAAACACTCTCAGTGGGGCTGTCACCTCCCCTGTGCTTTTATCTTTAAGAACTGCAGCTCTAGAAATGAGCTATAAAAAAGCAGCTTTTATTCTGATAATAATATAGAATGAAAAATCAAATTATTTCTCAAAGTATCACTGTTGATTTAAACCTGGTTTGGAATCTTCTCCTTTGCAGAGATTTGTTAAAAAAAAACAAAAACAAAAAACAAAAACAACTCAGCTTAAGACCTACTTAGCTTAGAATTCAAAATATTACCAGCAGACTAAGGCATGGTAGCTGAAACCAATTGCAAACAGATGGGATTTTCTTATTCTGATTGGCCATATGTTGCCAGAGGAAAAAAATGGAAAAATCCAGACAAAACATAACTCATCTAAAGGAAATGACCTTGATAACTCTTGACTACTCTATGGATTTTTTTTAGAGCTAACACATAGAATATTTCAAATATTCTCTAAGGATGGCAGTGTTTGTAAAATAAGGGGTATGGTGCTTGGTGAGGTGGTTCAGAGGGAAAATACAGCAATGGGGGGAAAAAACCCACAAAATCCTGCCCAAAAGCTCTGCCACAGACACAGGTGTAAACACAGAGTACAGAACTGGTGCAAGTCTGAGATGAATCATTCCAAGCTGTTCTCCTGGGCATTCCTGCATGGAAATGAATAATAACTGCAAGTGTCTGAACAATGTAAATCACACTTGCACTTGGAAAACCTCTTAAAGTACAAATGTGCTCTATTTCTAATAGACTGGGAAGTTTATGGCTTTAAAATGTGCAGCTTTCTGTGTCTAACTTCAAGAGTAGTTCATACTCACTCACTTTTTGGACCTTAAATTCCCATGTACACAGCAATTGTTTATAATTGTTAAAGAACTAAAAATTGCTGTGGCTATACAGAAATGTCCATTAAATGTCCATTGTAAAGGCACATGGATTTAAATTCTTGTATTATCTGTTGTATCTTTTATCTATAGGGTGTCTAAATCCATTAGGACTTGTCTGATTTGTCTGTATATAGGATTTTTACATATTTTATGATATATTTATAAATGTGTACAAATCACACAGGTGCCCAGCATTCCCATATTTCACATTCTGCATTATTTCTCTGTCATCTCTAGAGCTGCACCCACAGAATGTTTTTAATTGCATTACACATTTGAAACTTGCCATAGGACAAACTCCATACCTTGGCAAATCCATTTAGGCTGGAGTTGAAACTCCTTCCCCAGCCTGGAGAGCTGATTGCACCTTGGGGAGCACCTCAAGGGGCTTTGGGTGGATTAATAGCACAACATGCAAAGAAAATTGACAGTAAAACTTTCACTGGTGTTTGCCTGAGCTCATGTAAATATGATACTGATGAAGTGTGACCAAATCCCTGGTTAAAAACTTCAACTGCTTTCCTCTAGAAGTTGTGGATTATTATGGAGGGGTATTATGCATGCAGAAAGTAATTGAGTATTTCTCCCAGTGGAGGTTTATATGTGGTGTTCAGGGGGTTCTGCTTAGTTTAAATTCTATTAAAAATATGTTTAAATTACATTAAAAATAGGTTAGTTATAGTAACATTGAATGCATTGTTGAAAGTATCAATGAGCTTCATAGTTCAGTTCATCATTTTGTTCTTAACATGCCCAATTTTGCCCCCTTGATATAACTGGTAGTTGTCTAAAAATACCTCTAAAAATGTTCATTATGATTAAGACCATTTCAAGAAGGTTTCTTAAACAGTTTCTACAGATGTAATTGGAATAATCTTCCCATTTTCCAAATCAAACCCTTCTGGGGCAAGCTTTGTAAATTTTATATTTTCATTGCTCTCTTAAAAAAGATAAAATAGGAAAAGTGACTCTCCCAAGTAATCTCACTTGAAAGTTTAATATATAGATAGAAAAAGTGTTTTAAAATGTAGAAGTTATAATAATTTAAAACCATCTTCAGCAGGTAGAATAAGGGAGCCCAAGAAAAGCCATTTTTTCAAAGCTTATGTCTTTCTAGTGTGTATGGTCTCTACCTGAGTGGTAAATGTATGTATACTTTTAAAAGGAGAATAGGAGAAAATTCTAGTGTTATCTTTAAAAAGGAAAACCCTGTGATCTATTGGAGTTGCATGAAACTTTAGACATGTTTAGAATTTGTGGTGTGTACAGTGATGCATGAGCATGGAGTGGTTTGGAAGCAAAAATCAATTTGTTTGCAGAATGCACAGAAGCCAAAATTTGGAAAAGAATCCACCCAGCACAGAAGGATGGGACCAGAGAGACATTCTGGTTTGGGGTGAGCTCAGATATAGCAAGACCATCTTTGTCAGGTGTTTGTCACCTTAAAAACCTTCCCTGGACGGGGTTCCAGGGGCTGCTGCTGGGGCTGGAAGGGTTTGAGGTGCAGCCCTGCTGGGGCTGGAAGGGTTTGAGGTGCAGTCCTGGAAGGTTTTATTTGCTCCCTGATCTCTGTGCAGGTTGAGCCCAGCTCTGGAAGGGTTTGAGGTGCAGCCCTGGAAGGTTTTATTTGCTCCCTGATCTCTGTGCAGGTTGAGCCCAGCTCTCTCCTGGCCCAGAGCAGCTCTTGCTCAGGGAGGGAGCATCAAACACGTGTTGAAAGGTTTGGGAGGAGACAGCTCTGGTAACAATGCAGAGTTCAATTTAGTGCAAACCTTGAGAAGAGCAGAAACAGCTGCTGAAAGACAAGGGAGGGCAGCCCTTTGTTGTTGTTAACCTCTCTTCTCTGGAGCTGTCATAGTGAGAAATAATATATTCAAAATAAGAATTGCATAGGTATCAAATCCTGATCAGCCTGAGCTCCTGTGGCCAGACCCTGCCCTCCTGGAGGCACACAGCAATGAAATTATAAAATGATAAAATGCTAAAATGTCTCATCTGGCTGGAGGTGCCTTCTGGTTACAGGCAGACCTTGTGGAGGTGAAATACCTGAAAAAAACTGGCAAAGAAAATGTCCTAAAAATGACATTTTTATCACTGCTGCCTCAGTTCCAAAAGAATCATTGGAACCTTGATTACATTTGATTGCTTTGTTTGAAAATAATAATTTAAAAAAAGTTTTCTAATGACAAGAAAAAAAGAATGAGCTCAGCAGTGAATGAGAAGTGTTTGATGTACATGAAAGACTCTGGTACTTTTCCTGCATTGTTGAATTGAGTTGTGACTCCTTGCAGCAGGCCGGGACATGTGCCTTGTGCTAAATGGATTCCAAAAGCAATTAGAAATACTCATGGAAGAGAGCTCTGCAACAAGAATTGATTTCATTATTCCAAGAAATGAAAACAAGATATTAATAGAGAATAAACACCCCAGCAGCTCTGGAAATCCATAACTGGAATCTGGGATATGAGTCATTAGAATTGTCCTGAGTTTTTTCTCTTCCTGGTCACTTCTGGCCACTCTCTGAAGAATGGTCTTGTGGATTCAGGTGGATGTCAGGTCTGACCTGAACCAGCTTTATTCAGCTTGGTACAGACCTTGGGGGACCCACAGTCCAAGCAGGATTTACCTCAGAGCAGCTTGCTTGGGAATTTGTCCAATCCCCAACGCTTTGGAGGAAGGTGGAGATTTCCCTCCTCTCTGGGCTCTTGCACTGCTCAGTTGTTCCCTCAGAGAGAACTTTTTGTTTTGTTTCCTGCAGTGCAGTGCCAATTCCTCCTGCTGGAATCCTGAGCAGTCCTTGCTCAGGGGCCCTGGGGGTGCCAGGGTGCTGCTGTGCCCCCTTTGCCAGGCTCCCTCCCCACTGCCCCTCCTGCTGCCCCTCTGCTGAACTGGCCCCAGTTTATCCAGTTTGGAACTGGGGGTCCAGGACTGGGCACCTCCATTTTGTCACCCCCGTCACCTCAGGTGTGACTCTGGCATGGGATTAAACTGCTGAATAACCTGATTTTCTGGATACATGAATCTTTAATTTTTTTTTACCTTAAAGCACTGTCAGAGGCTGTCCAATGCTCATGCAGGCCTGCCCATGTTTTTAAATTATTATTATTAATATTCAGTTTAAAGGGTTTTCAGCATTTGGCCCCTTTCAATGAAAAATCTCCATCCACTTTCTAATCCAACTCAGAGGTAAAGGTTGTACATAGAGAAAAGAAAATAAACCCATCAGAGTTAGGCAGTAAGGAAATAAATATACTGTGGGCTGTAAAAGGGTGTTAGTATTCCAATGCAGCCTTTAATTTTTTTTTCCTTTTACTCTACCAGTATTCCAATTAAATTAAGTACCTTTTATGTGTGGTATCAGCATAGAGTGGATATTAATTTGTCTCTTGAGTTTGAGTAAAGAATATAGTTAGTATATTAACTTTCTAGTAAGGTCTTGCTATAAAATATTTATCTCTGGAATGAATATGATTATTGTAGGGGCACGGTGCTTAGATGTTCATTGAAATGGAGCAAATATATATTTCAGTAATCCTGCAGTGGTTTGTTTAAATAAATTAAATCAATAGAGGTGGAGGTGGTAGCTTTGGTAAGGTCTGAGACTTTCTAGACATCAAATAACTGACACAAAAACAAAACTCTCTTTATAATGGAAAGAAATTTCTTATACTTTTTGCAGTGTCCAAAATTCAATGTAATTTTTATTATCCTGATCTTTTTCAAATTTCCATCAAACATTAAAAACATTTGACCTTTGAAGAGAGGGTTTTTCCCCAGCTTTGATTTTGATCACACTGTGCATTATAAAACACTCCTGTTATTTAATCTGTGTTTTGCTACAGAATTACCAAAAGAAAATTTCCTGGGTTATCAAAATTATGAAAGTGCCACTGGGTTACTTTAGTTTTAATAAAATTCCTTTCCTCCTTCTCCTTGCAGGTCTCCCCATGGTGGGGAAGGGGCTTTGCTTTTCCTTGCCAGGTATTTGTCTAAACAATGTGTGCAAATGTGGATTTCTGTGGGGATTCAAAACTTATCAATAACACAAATGGAGCTGGTGTGGGCTGGTAGCAAGGAAATATTCTTTTTTAGTGGCCAAAATGCTGTAGTGGGCTGGCAGCAAGGAAATATTCTTTTTTAGTGGCCAAAATGCTGTAGTGGGCTGGCAGCAAGGAAATATTCTTTTTTAAGTGGCAAAATGCTTTAGAAGCAGCCTTTGCAGGGCTGCAGAGCCCTCACATTTCTTGAGTCTTTTTTAAAAAATGGGCTTTTTGCTTTCTTTTGTCGTGTGGGTGGGAACATTCATGATGTAGCAGCACAATGAAAATAATGGTGTGGGGGCCAGCCCCAGTGTGTGTGTGTGTATTTCAAACACAATCATTAGCCATGTTTCATCAGCTCTGTTCCTTATTGTACTTAACCTGGGGTCACTGTAATATTTCTTAGTTTTAATGCTTCCAGATTTATGAAAGGGTTGCTGATAAATTCTTTTAATCCAATATGGCTTATTGATTCATGTATTTGAAAGATCTTTAATATCCTCTTTGTACCTTTGATTCCTTAAGTGTTGCAAAAAGGCAGAAATTGGTAATTGTTGATAACAAGATCTCTGGGCCTTAGAACTGTGTCTCATTCATTTAAAGAGGATTAGGGGAGGCAGGAGCTCACAGAGCAGGAGCCAGGACAGAACAAAACCACAAATAGAATTATGGAGAGAACACACAATAGGTGGTTTAAGCATGTCTGTTGGAACAACAGCACTTGGGCAATCACGTGTCCCACCCTGGGAGAGGGCAGCTCACTTGTAAAAGAACCCCTGGCTTCAAATGCAGTGATCAAACCCCTCCTGAATTACAGATGTTTACTTTCATCAGTTTATTTGATTAGGGGCACAATGGAAGGATGGCATGCTAGAGGGAAAAAGCATTTTGTGCAGGAAGGGGAAACTTGCTGCTACTGGAGAGCCTCTTAATTCCTGTCCAAACTAAAACTGCATCTCCCCTGCATCAACTGAGTCAGCACTGAATTGCATTAAAGCCACTAAAAGGATGAAGGAATTAGAAAAGTACAAAAGCAAAACTTGTCCAGGCACAGAGCATTTCAACTTAAAAATGATGAACCAATTAGTTCATGAAGTGACCATCCAGGCAGTGCCAGTGCCTGCTCCAAGCATGACAGAGCAGACACAGCTTAGCCTCTTTTTTCCTTGCTCTTTTCTTCTTTCTTTTCGATGTTTCCTAGAGTTCTAATATTTTTTTCCTGTTTTTCCATCAAAAAACCATTCAGCTTGGCAATGTTCTGCTGAATAATTCATTTTGATCCATCCCCAGGGAGGCCTGGGCAATCTGAGAGCTCTGCACCTCCTGATGAAGGGCCCAGGTAGTGCTGCCTGTGCTGTGAGTGTGCTCTGCACTCCTCAGCTGGGATTGGAGTCACACCAGGCATTCACCTGATCTGCAAATTCTGGCACTGGCAGCTCTTTGTGACCTGTTCTGCAGGTCACTCATGGGAGGAAATACAAAGAAATGATCAAGAGAAAGGAGGAGTTGCACACTCACTCTGCATTCCTGGGGTGGGTTTGTGTGTGTCAGGATGAGAACTCAGAGCTGCTCTGCCAGCCTGTGGGCACCACAGAACATGAAAGTCCTTCTGAGGGAAAATCCTCATTGCTCTTGCAGTGCTAAATTCCTCCTCAGCCATGGCTAAGGAGGGGCAGGACAGTTTTATCCTCTTTGGGTGCACAGGATTGCCTTACAGGATGGTATCATGCCCTGCTCTGATTGTTAGCAGACCTGTGCATTTTTTTGCTATCAAGAATTTGCAGTAAACCCAGCGTGAGTTCATGTGAGTTGCTGTGGCCTCCAGCCAGAGTGGTTTCCCAGGGAACACTGTGCCAGATATTGCAAGCAATGAGGATATCTGCCTGAGAAGTTATTTTTCTCTCTGGAATCTAAGGTTCAGATCCTCCTGTCAGCCTGCATGTTCTCCAATTGCATTCCAGATTTAGCTAATGATCTTGCAATGCTTCAGACAGAAAGTGGAAGTGAGCACATGAAGTGCCAAAAGAAACTCTGAAAGAAGTCTCCATGTAGCACAGCAGTAATTCATGGCTGATGACATTACCAGAAGTGATGAGTTTCACACACACACACATTGAGAGGAGATGCATTACTATGAAATGGAAAGCTGCAAAATCAATAGGAACAGTGCCAGCACCAGGCATGGCATCCTCCTGGAACTGAATGAGCAAATGCTGCCTGATGCTTTTGTTGTTAGAGCTTTGTGTTGTCAATCCCACACAGCTCCCCAGGATCCACTGGAATTCCTGCACTGGGGACACAGAACAAGGATCTGGTTTGGCTGTGCCTGAGCTGGGTGGTGCTGACACCAGCTGGCTGTGGCCACTGTCAGTGCCAGGGTGCCAGGGCTTGGCATGAGTGCCATGGCAGTGACAGCAGGGACCCAGGAGGGAATGGCAGCAGAGATGTGGGATGGAATGACAGAAGAGATCCAGGATGGAGTGACAGCAGAGATCCAGGCCCTGGCAGTCCCTGCCAGCACAGCAGCCACCCTTCCCTGCTCTGAGGAAATGGAAATGGCACATTTTCTGGGCTCTTGCTACTGGGATAAAATATTTTTTTTCAAAAGATAATCCTTTATTTACATTTTCTTACCTACTCCTCTGATTTAATATTGATATCTGTTTATTTGATTCTAGCTCTTCTAGAAGCAATAAGTGATAAGTTATCAGGGTATGACCTGTTTAATATTTTGGCTGTTCATACCTTGGATCTGCTTTGCTTTAGGCAATACCTTTATATATTTTATTTTAAAAATAGATTAATATGTGTGCGCACAAACACAGATATACAGACAATCATTGCTTTAGGGAACATCTTTATATCCTATATACACATGGATATGTATATTTAAGTGATTTTCATTCTGTACCAATTCCATAAGAATTTAAGCCATTCAGAACTGATCATTTAAATCTGTTACAGAAAGTTTCTGGTTTAATCTACAGCTTTAAGAGTCTTTCTTGGCAATGGCTTTGTTTATTTTTAAAATCACTGAGAAATTAGGAGTGTTTTACACAATGCTGAAAGATGAGTGGGAGGTTGTTCATTTCATTTCTGTGCCTGTGTGAAGTCCTGCTTGTCACTTCAGATCCAGGGCTGGGTGACTTCTGCATGTTAATAAATATTTAGAAATAACACACCCAGAGAGAGGGATCAGGATGTGGTTGGAGGCTGTAATAGATCTTTGCTGCTGCCTCATTCCTGGAGGAATGACCTGTAATCTCAGGAAACTATTTATACAGATTGTGGTGACAAGGAAAGCACCAGGAGCTGTGACAAGTGTGTTTGTGATGGCTCCAGAAGTATTTGGAGTGTTTTATTAATGACAGCTTAAACAGATCCAAAGCTTGTAGAAATTATAAGAATAACAAGCAGTGAATACATTGATTTTTTAAACATTTACAGGTTTAAAACACAGCATGTTTACTTGGGCTTTACTTCTTTACCCTTTTTTTGTTAATGGCTTGCTCCAAAGAAACAGAATTTGATTTTTGTGTTGCCTTTTTGTCAGGCTCACAGAAGAGCAATACATTCTTATATTTTCTTTTATTTGGTCCTGGTTTCCATGTGGGAAGACCAAAAGGAAGCATTACAGCATGTGAAAATACTTTAAATATTAAGTAAAGACCAGTTTGAAATTCTTTCTGCAAGTATTGAATATTCCATTGATTGACATTTATTCATACTCCTCAATGCTTTAATGCATTTATTCTCCTCAATTGCTCCAGTGGGTGCATCAGCCTTTGGAATTTCTCACCAGTTTTCTCTTCACTCATGCAAGATAATAAATTTCCAGATTTGGGGATAATACCTTGTGTATATAATATTAGCTGTTGAAAATAATGGATAACTTCAGGCACACTTGGGTTGCTGCTGGAGAAATGAGGCCTCTTGGTTCAGCTGCAGGTGGCAGCACAACACTGGTGTTATTTCCACCCAGCCCAGGATCTAAATCAACTTTTAGCCAATTAATTACATGGAAGCTGATCATGCTGTTGAGGAAAAAAAAAATTCTTTCCATTTGCAACCTGGAAATATATATTTTAAATTTTCTTTTTCAAATAGGACTGATTTTTCTCTTTGGTATTACAGAGCATTCTGCAGGTGGCAGCAGAACATTGGTGTTATTTCCATCCAGCCAGGATCGAAATCAACTTTTATCCAATTATTAGCATAAAAGCTGATCATACTGTTGAAGAAAAAAATTTAATATTTTTTTTTTCCATTTGCAGCCTGGAAATATATTTTTTAAATTTTTTTTTTCAAATAGGACTGATTTTTCTCTTTGGTATTACAGAGCATTCTGGTCTGCCAGGGTTCTGAGATTTTCACTGCAGAAACACAATTATTTACTTAACTCTAAATCACTGATATTCTCTGCATAAAGCCAGAACAGGGAATATTAACCATTAATAAGATTTGCACTGCAGCTTTAAATATAAGCAGATGATTTATTTGCCAGATATGTTTGGACAGAATCCTGTACAGTTCTGCACAAAAGTCAAATATTTGTAGGTAGCACCATAATACAAAATATAAGCTGCTTGTAAGCGAACATTTTATATTGTTTGCCTTGCTCTCTCTGAAGTTTGTGGGAATAATTTGTATTATCAGAGATAGGAGATGAAAAAATGAGTTTCTGACAAACAGAGGCAGCTTCTGTATTTATTATTTGACAGCAGTTCTACCTTATTTTTCATTGGAGTTGTTGCTGAGAACAATAATGCTGTGTCTGCCTTTTATTAGAATTGGTTTCCCCCTAAAAATCTAAAATCTTACAGAAATAGTTATAAATAAATGCACATTACTTATTGATGTGGGCTGTGGGTAAGCTGACAATGCTGTGGTGAGATCAAACCATGGATGAAACCTTTTCATGGCACAAAGGAACTTCTCCTTAAATCTGGATTTCTTCCCAGTGCAAAGGTGGGGAAAGCCCCACTGGGGACAATGGAGCTGGGAGTCAGAAAATGGGATTTGTTTGCTCTCTCTCCCCTTTCTCACGTTCTTCCTGCTCACCATTCACAGCCAGGGCAGTTCAAAGCACATTTTGAATATATTCTGCAGAACAAATGAGCAATTCACAGCTTCCCTGGCACTTTGAGGTGTTCCTTTTGCCCTGCCTGAGTCACACACCAGCCTGGCCTGGCACTGTCACAGCTGCATTCAGAGCCATCCAGCTTTTCTGTGCTGCTTTCCTGCAGTGCTGATCCCAAACATGCCCAGTGACCTGGGGCACACCCAGTGCCACAGGAGGTGCTTTCATTTCATCTTCAGTTAAATTCAGCCTCTCGCAGCTCCTCTGAATAGCAGGTTACAAATAACTCCTTTGGATCAGCACAGCAGAACAGACAAAAACCCACAGCAGCCCCACAGCCAAATGGTGGTGATTGAAAAGAAGCTGCTGAAATAAAGAAATTTTCAAGTCACTTCTGCAGTGTTGGCACAGCAAGGAACTGCAACCCCAAAGTCATTGCCCAGGTAAACATGGACTGGAGAATGATGGTTCAGCAGGTGTGGTGGGCCTGCTGCTCCAGCAGAACCCACCCAGAACTGGAGAATAATGACCATGGACTGGAGAATGATGGTTCAGCAGGTGGGCTCCAGCAGAACCCACCCAGAACTGGAGAATAGTGACCATGGACTGGAGAATGATGGTTCAGCAGGTGGGCTCCAGCAGAACCCACCCAGAATTGGAGAATAATGACCATGGACTGGAGAATGATGGTTCAGCAGGTGGGCTCCAGCAGAACCCACTCAGAACTGGAGAATAATGACCATGGACTGGAGAATGATGGTTCAGCAGGTGGGCTTCAGCAGAACCCACCCAGAATTGGAGAATAATGACCATGGACTGGAGAATGATGGTTCAGCAGGTGGGCTCCAGCAGAACCCACCCAGAACTGGAGAATAATGACCATGGACTGGACAATGATGGTTCAGCAGGTGGGCTTCAGCAGAACCCACCCAGAATTGGAGAATAATGACCATTAACTAAAACCCACCCAGCACTAGAGAATAATGAACATGGACTGTGGATAATGGTTCAACAGATGTGCTGGCCCTGCTGCTCCAGCAGAACCCATGGATGAAATCTTTTCATGGCATACAGGAACTTCTCCTGGAGAATAATGAACATTAATTGAAACCCACCCAGCACTAGAGAATAATGACCATGAGCTGAAACCCACCCAGTGCTGCCCAAAGCTGGGCCTGTGAACAGCCCATTGAAACATCCCCTGTCCCACATTCCTGTTGGAATTTGTTCTGAGAGGAAGGCAAAGTGGGCACTAAAATTATATGCTTTTATTTTTCTTTAATTTCCATATGAGGAACTTGTATAGTTCCTCAATAGTTATACAAATAAATACATTGGATGTGCATTCACCTCCATTCTAAACCATTTTAAAGTTTCCTTTCTGAAAAGGAAAACTCTGAAAACTCTGCTTTTCTTTCCAGCCATTTCATTATTCTGGATGAGGAGGGGAGCAGAGGTTTAAATTCTGGGTAAGCCTGAGCTGAGTTCTCATACACTGAGGTGATTATTGTTGGGCCATCAAACTGGTAATAAAAGTCCTGCTCAGTGTACAGAACTTTAAGACAGAAGAATATTTTTGCAAGGAAATAGTCCTCTTTGACTCTAATTAGGAGTGGTTTTCAGGATCAACCCCAAATTTGCTTTCAGAGATGTCATTGGCATATTCCCCAGGCTGTTTTTCTTCAAATCCATTTCTTTACTTTGAAATCCATTTCTTTAAATACATATTTTGGTCAATATTTGCCTTGATATATTAAATCCAGCTCTTCAGTTCTTCTCCTTTAAGTTGGCTGCAGGTTCACTTTTGTCTTTTTTGCCCTGCACAGGGGTTAATTATGAAATGAAAATTTCAGTTTAACAAAACAGCTTCTAGTGGTTTATTGGAGGCTTGAGTTTTATTAATTTGGATCAGCTGGTGCTGTTTTAGCTGGGCAGAGCTGTATTGTAAATTCCAGCCTGGTTGGAAATGCTGAGTAGAGGCTGAGTTAAAAGGGGTTGGAGCTTGGAGTGGGTGTGAGATCAGGAGGGGCTCAGACAAGACAAACATCAACCTTCAAAATCTACAAATAAATTTCTATTTTTATAGAATTGCAGAGGTCTCATTCTCCTTCTCACCTCCTGATTTGCTCATTATTATTAAATCTTAGCTTTAAATCCCAAACAAAATATAGTCTTGTCTATATAAATGTTTTATGGCTTCTCTAAGGTCAGTTCTGTCCTTTTGTTCTCCAGACCCTTTGGGTTCATTTCCCAAGAATGGGGATTTGGCTTCATCAAACAAGAACCACCCCACTTTCTCTTGGAATTTCTGTTCATGTTTGTCCTGATGTGTTGAGATGACTCTGTTTTTTCTCACAATAACGATTTCTGATTTATTTGATTTTATAACATTTTTGAAAGTGGGACAGAGAAACATTTTGCTTAGATCTGCAGCACAGAAGCTGTAAACTTCACCTCTCAGATCCGTGCTTTCAGTGCAAACCTGACTATTTTGTCCCTAATAGAAGCTCAGACAGGTCTATAAAGCTTTTACAAGTTAATGAATGTTTCACACCAGCTGCTGATTGCCTCAGTCAGGCAGTCTCCAGCCAGGGGGACTCAATCTCTCCTCGGGATTGAAGTTCCTGCAATCAGATTGAGACTTTCCAGACTTGAGAGTGCTCACATTTTTCATAGCTTAACTGTAAATCATCTTTCACTTAGAAGCTTTAGAGACAGACTGAGGAGCTAAATCTTGGAGTTTGCCTTCCTAACTAGTCCAAGGCATTAGATGAGCCTCATTATGGTGTTTCCTAAAGGATTAGAGAAAACTGTTTGGGAACCTTCAGAGCAGGACAAATACCATTACAGGTATAACAACTTTATCCTGCTGATGATTTAGGTGGAGAATTAGGTGTGAGCACAGGACTTGGAAATTGTGTGGAGTGACAGAGTGGGGAATCCAAACCTTTCAGCTAGGAAATGATTAGAAATAAGTGATACTGGAAATAATTCATTGGAAAATGTTGTGATTGGGAACTGAAATGTGTTTATTGTTGTATCAGTCAATGACCAAAAAGTGCAATTCTGAGTGTCAGCACTGGCCCTGGCACTGAGTGCTCCTGTCACTGAGCCTGCTCACATCCTTTATAGAAAGTACCCTTCACTTCAGAATTTAGGCTGCTTAAATATTTGCTCTATGAAGCATATTTATAATTATAGATATTTGCTGTATACAAGAGAAGACTTTGTATTACAATATAAAAATAAGAATTGAATTGCTGTTACATTGGGATGAAATTGAGAATAACATAAGTTGCCATCAGCTGCATGTAACAAGTACTTGGTAATTCTAAATGTGTAATTTTTCCAGGATTGAACCCAGTTCAAATGAGATTTTGATTCCTATAATTTTTTCAAGCATTAGTATTAAAGTTATGTTCCTTAGGCACCTTCATTGCTTCTTCAGTTTGGAAGTTTTGTTTTTGTCATTTAAATGGTGAAGTCCCCACTGAAAATGCTGTTTATTTGTGTGTAGTTTATTTGTGTGTAGTTTAATACCACATTTGTTTTTATAGTAGCACTTAACTAAATTTAATTTAGGCTTAATTTCTTTGTTAAAGTACTGTGAAGATGTTTTACCATACAGAAATTGGTGACAGAGCTGTGGATTTTGTATTAACCTTAAAGCAGAACCAGGAGTAATTTCTTTTTTCCTTTCTCAGATTTCCCCTTTTGAAAGTCAAAGACCTTCATGAAAATGAATTGTTCTTTTCTTTGTCATGTAAAACAAACTGAAAGGAAGGTGTAACAGGACACTGCTCACTGACCTGCTTTAAACATAATGCTGTGGAAATTAAATCCATAAGTGAGAAATGCACCATTCTGCCAGATTACACTAGAATTGCCTTATTATTTCTATTACTACTACTACTATTATTATTATTAATGTTTTTATTTTTATTTTTATTATTGCAGACCCAGAGCCAAAGCAATGCCCACATATCCCTGGTGTTATATCAGTACAGAAAAGTGTATTTTCCTGGAAAGAGAATTCTATTTCTATTTTTTTTAGATAGCAATTTAACCCTAAGGAGAGATCTTGTTACCTAACTGTCACTCTAGCTGGATATCTTCTTTAAAACAAAAAATCTGCTTTTTGTGTCCTGTATAGTGAGGTTTGGCTGCAGCCTCAGCAGTGTAAGGAAAAGTAAAGTCATATTCTCTGGGAATGTGATTTATTGTTCCAGTTCCAAGTTCTTCTGCTGGAAAACAGCAACTAAAGATAATTCTGCCATGAATGCTTATGGATCTCCCCTGTGTAAAATGGTGCTGTAATTTATTTGAAAGCTGCTTGTGTTTTATTTTTGCTAGTATAGAGAAGCTCTTAGCATTATGAGCTTTGTCTGATTAAGTGCACAAAATGACAAACAAGGTTGTCCTGTGCTCATCTTCTTCCTTCTTTAGGCAGATAATCACCTTTAGAGGGCTGGATCCTATTCAGCCACTCTGGCAGTCAGCAATACCCAGCCCTAAGCCGCATTTACCGACCTAAACCTTGATCTGCAGCAGCACATCAGCTGCTGCCCGCCCTAAGACACCCGAGGAAAGTTGCAATTAGGATTTAGGAGGACATTTTATTATCTGAGATTTGAAATAGGTTTTGTTAGTTAATCCAAACATCTCTCCAGATATGTTGACAGAGCCCTTCTGTACATGGACTTACTTCAGCTTAAGTGGGAAGTGCAGTGGATGTTGCCAAGATTTAATGCCTCCAAAAGGAGAAGACTTGTCAAGGGCAGGACGTGGAGGGAGGGACAGAGCAGTGCCTTGGGCAGCCTCCCCTCACGTGGCACTCAGGGTAGCAAAGCAGGGGAAGGCTGATGTGGGGACAGAAATTATGCATTTGACTTTATTGATATTAGAAGCTTAATTAATTACTTTGTTATACTATGTTATTTTATATTACATTACATTTAAACTGAATTTGTTAAGCACTCAACTCTGAATTTCGTGACGGTTTCAATACACACACATGGATTCAATTGGTTAGTGAATTAAAACACACTAAAATCCAATTACCAATTCTCTTCAGGTAAACAACCTTCTACAAAGGATTTTACTTGTTACTTGGGGATTTGTGGATAACTTGTGAACAACACAGGAGCAGTAAATGAGAAAAGAATTGTTTTTTCTTTCTCTGAGGTTCAGAGAATGTGAATTTTAGAAATATTCTTGGGAAATTGTGCTTTGCTTTTTTCTGTGAGGAGAAATGCAGCTACAACTCAGCAGTGCTGGGGCAGCATTCTGCTGGCCAGCTTCTCCTGAAAAATAAAATCTATTCCTTAATAAAGGGAAATTAGTAGCTTAACCAAGATTAGACTATACCCCAGCTGCTTTTATAAGTCTGTTGATTGTGTATGAACTCTGCATGGCCAGGGCTCAGCACGGTACAGACAGGGGAATCTGTGCAAAGCTTAAAGAGCAGAATAAAATCCTCACCTTTCTCATGCTCCCTGAAATGCCTCATTGCTTTAATTGCAAGGCATTCTTTTTCTTACTGACGTTTGTAGCCATAACTTATATATATATATATATATATATATATATAAAATAAGAGGGACTTGTGTGTGTGCCATTCCCTCAGTGGGGGATGGATCCCAGGGGTTTTGTGCCATTTCCCTGGGGCTCATCCCATTGTCTCCAGCTCCTGAGTATTTTGATTTATCCCAGAAGATGGAGGTGGTTCTGTGCAGAAGGAACCTGTGGAGGTTTTCTCTCCAGCTGGATTCACCAGGGTGCAGCTGCTGTGTCTGGTGGGACCACACTGGATCTGCTGCATCTTCAGAGCTTTGGTGTCCCCAGTGTCACCTGGAAATTTCAGTCTGTTTGAAATTGGGAAAGGAAAATATCCACAAGTCCCCAAGTTTCATCACCTTCACAAACTGAAGCAGGTAAATCAAAATATTCCTATGGAAATTCTCACAGTGTCACTAACTTTATAAATCATAGAGGGCTGAGCCACTCTTTTACAGAAGTCCTGAGTTTATTAAGCTAAATGAATTAATTTTGGCAGTTTCACAGTGATGGTACAGCCACAGGAATTGCTGTTCCCATGCTGCAGAGCAGGGCTGGGGCTGGGGCTGTGTGCCTGTACAGTCCCTGGACAGCAGAGGTCCTCCAGACCCAGCTGTTCATCCCCAAGTGGGAATTTTGCAGCAATTACCTTCGATTTGTCACTCTAGAAAATAATTTTGGTGAAGGATTTTGTCATGGAGACAAACAAACAGTCATCTTGTTTGCCTTGATTTTTAAAATTATTATTATTATTGTGGCATATTTGCTGTTGTTATTTCCTCTGCAGTGTTGCAGTAATATTTTAGAAAGACATTTGGAGGGCTTAAATCCTCTGTGGAGTGTTTTAAAGACATATCCAGCAGTATTTTAGCAAAGTATTTCTTGTGCCTCATCTGTGCCTCATTTAGCAGCACTGCTGCTGTCTGGAAACACAACTCTTGAATTGTTATCAGAAAGCACAAAAACCTCTGAAATGCCATGGTTAGAATGTAGCTGATAGCCAGAAATGAACAGGTCACTTTCCAGTAAGATTGTAACAAATTTTTACCTCAGCTTTGAGACACTAATTTGGATTATTTGAACGTGTACAGCACCAAAGAGTTGGCAAGGCCTCTTGAATTTATGGGCTTGGGCAAAACTTAAATATTTATGCAGTTATAGAGGTAAATGTATTATCAGCCTCTCATTTGTAGATTTATAGAAATATTACCAAAGGATGGAAATTATAAATATTGAAAGTGGTTTTTCTCCTACACACTCTACTGGCTGAGCACCTTAACAAGCTCTGTCTGAAAACCATTCCAACTTTGTTGCTGGTAACTTCCCTGTAACCTGGGCAACTAAGCTTTGAGGAGAAAACAAGAATATAAGTAAAAGTAACTGCAGTTTATTTTAAAATATTTTCCATTATTAACACATTTTTAATAGCAGGAGACGCCCAGATTTTGGCTTCATTATTAAACATGCTGGGGAATGGGGTTTGTGCTGGAGCAGCTGCCAGCTTTGTGTCTCCACTCACAATTATTTCCAAATTGTTACCCTGCTACTGCTATTAACTGGGTTGGTCATTCACAGGTTTTTAGAAGTCAAAAAAAAGAAGAAAAAAGGTCATTTTAACATTTTACTTCAATTTGGTTCACTACTGTCTTTAACCTGTCGTGTTTTCTGGACAATTTCACCACGGTGCCTTTTTGTAAAAGCCCTCTGAATGATGGATTAAGATCTGTCTTGGATTTTACATGGATTAAGCTTTAAATTAACATAAAAGAATAACAATGTGAATCAATTTGATCAAAGAAAAAGTGTCACTAATTATTTAAACAGGACACTTAGTCCCCAGCTTTAAAGGCAAAGGAGCGGATTTCCCTTGCATGTGGATCGAATCAGAAGTATCCCATAATTGACTCTTTACAAGACCTTTCTGCAGAGTAATGGACTAGATATTAAAGCCTTAAGTATTTAAAGTGAGTTTCCTCCTTCTCTAAGTGGAGCTGCAGCTCTAAGAGCAATTTTACAAGTCTGACACATTAGTGCATCCCTGGGAAATCCTGGGCTCGGGGCTCGCGGCCCCTCCCGGTGTGAAACGGCCACTGCTGGACCTGTGAGGAGCATCCTGGCAATCAGTTCCAGATGGGAATGCCTCTTGGGAAGCAGCAGAGATAGTGCATGGGGCTGGACTTTATAAGCATCTAATTGGCTTTATCTTTGCCACCTATTTCTAATTTTGTTGGTGTCTCTTGGGAGGATTCATTCTCTGGTGACAAAGGCTCTCGTGGCCTCAGAGCTGTTCTCCCTTCTGGAGATGTCCTTCTGCATTTCTGGCTGCTTAAAGTGGGTGAGATAAATGCTGCTACAAATAGAACTCTAGTTTGTACCTGAAGGAATTCTCTATTTTCTCTGTTTCTCAGGCCTTCAGTTTGTACCTGAAGGAATTCTCTATTTTCTCATATTTTGGAGGGGATGCAGTGAAGTCATTCCCAAAAAGGGCACTGCTCTGTCCTTGGCCAGTCCTTGTTTGCATGAGGGCTGTTGCAGAACTTATCCTTTCAAATATTCTTCCTAATGGAAGTAAAGGTAGTGCAATTCATCCAATCTTATAAAAACAATCATAAATAAGACAGGAAAACATGAAAATGTTGTAGGTGCTCCCATTCTTCCCCAATCCTTTTCTTCTTTTTTCTAATATAGATATCAATGTATATTCTAATAAATATATATATATTATATACATATATACAGACATACTATATATATACATGTATATGTATGCATCTATACTATGTATATATATATATACACTTATATATATAAAAATAAATTCTAATATACATATAAAATGGCATGTGTTATATTAGGGAATATTTCTGTCAATATAAATTTTTATTTTTATTAATCCTTGTTTAAATTGTTGCTGTGCTTTGTTTTAGAGCCCATGAAATTCCTCCAGCTCTTTATTGTCAATTCATCCATGCTCCAAGTGGTTTTTCCCATCTTGTATCCCAGGTTTCCCTTTTTCAGACAGCCCCATGAATGTGGTATAATAATATTACCCTGATAGGAAAAATCAGTTCCTTTTTGTGTGGAAATAATTCATATATAAATATTCCTTTGCTATGTGGTTTATACTGTATAGACTTCCAGGATAATGTTACTGAGAAAGCAAAATAATCCTTACTATGATACAGAATTTAGTTTTAGCCAATTTCTGTCTTTTACTGTCAGGTAGAAGCCAAATCATGCTGAAATCAACAGGAGATCAGTCAGGGAAGGAGCCCTGGGAAGGCAAAAATTCTGTCCCATATAGGCACAGTTTAAAATTCCAAAAGATGTGAAAAATCTGAATATCTGAACTTCAGTTTGTAACATCTGGGACTTCAAACCAGACATAAACAATATTGAATGAATTATATTTTTTCTCTTTCATCAAAATAACATTGTAAATACTTAAGCCACAAATTATACTTTAAAATGAGAGTGGACATTGACTATGATTCCCCTGAAAGTATTTCATACACAAAGATCAAAGAAATGCTGCCTAACTCTTGCCGAGGAGAAATAATTTATAAAAGTTAGTCTGAAACTCAACTTATGGATTTAACTGCTCCTTTTTGTGGAGGTGAAGAAAGAGAGCCAAGTTTTGAATATTTATTTTCACAATTATTGCTGGGCTTGTCCTCTGCTCTGAGGAAAGGACCTCCCGTGCTCTGGGCTCACTGTGGCAGTGCTGGGGTTCCTTCCTCAGCTGGGACAGGGAATGGGGGCTCAGCAAAGCCTCATTTTCTGTCCCTGCCAGGGTGACCTGGGCTGGGCTTTGGGGCCAAGGCTGCTCCTGCAGGGCCACACCTGGCTCTGGGCAGGGCTGAGGGACACGTTCAGCTCTGTCCCAGGGGTTTTAGGGCTTCCCAGATCCTTCCAGACTTTGTGGGACACATTTCCAACCCTCCCCAGGTCTAGGCAGGGCTGAGGGACACGTTCAGTTCTGTCCCAGGGGTTTTAGGGCTTCCCAGATCCTTCCAGACTCTGTGGGACACAGTTCCAGGTGCTGGATCTGCTCCCTGTGCAATGCCCAGGTAAATGGGGTTTGCACAGTGCTGTGAGTGGGAAAAGAAGAGTTCCCAAATACCCAAACTCCCAAATCCCCCAACTCCCAAATGCCAAACTCCCAAACTCCCCAAATCCCCAAACTCCCAAATCCCCCAACTCCCAAAATCCAAAGTCCCAAATTCCCAAACTCCCCAACTTCCAAATTCCCAAATAACTCCCAAATTCCCAAAATCCCAAACTCCTCAACTCCCAAATTCTCAAACTGTGGCAGTGTTGGGGTTCCTTCCCTCAGCTGCAGACAGGGAATGAC
Organism: Ammospiza caudacuta; assembly: GCF_027887145.1. NCBI lineage: Eukaryota > Metazoa > Chordata > Aves > Passeriformes > Passerellidae > Ammospiza > Ammospiza caudacuta. The sequence goes on from NC_080612.1 coordinate 10,443,440, forward strand.
TGTCTCCAAATCCCCAAATAATTCCCAAATCCCCAAACTCCCAAGCTCCCAAATTCCCAAATTCTCCAATTCCCAAACTCCCACCACAGCCTCGGAGCTGCAGCAGCTCCCTGAGTGCTGCCCCCCTGCCCAGGGCTGTGTTTGTGCTCGTGCCTTCCATCCCTTTATTTCCCCTGGTGATTTCACAAAGGAACAAAATGGAGTTCCTATGGCACAGAGGTTTTCCAGTGACCTTCCAACTTTCCACATCCTGCTCCCATGGCATGGAGGGAACATTGGAGCTCTTCTGCTGCCTGGACTCGAGGGGTCTGAGTTGTTAAACCTTTTACAGCTCATGTTGTGTGTGTGTCTTGAAATCTCAATTACTGAAGTCTAATAATTAAAATTATTTATTAAAATCTCCTGATTTAAATCGTGCCAGAAAGTGATGCTGAGCCCCTCAAGGGTCCTGAGCATTGTTGTACTAAAAAAGAGTTTGTAGGATTCTGTTGCTTCCAAAGAAAGTAAACCCAAGAAAACCCACAACTTTTAACTTGGTCTTAAAATCTTACCAGTCTAATTTTTCAGTCATGAGATTTCTGCCTGAAGTACTTTTCTTGGGCTATCTTTGTTTTACACCAAAATAAATATTTGGAGAAATCCAGTTTCCATTGATTCTCTTCCCCAGAAAAGCAGCTAGGAGCTAATAAAAGGAGGGGAGCTGGTCCAAGGAAAGCACTGGGGCTGCTGGAGACCTGCAGAGCTGGGCTGGGAGCAACCAGAGCTGCTGTCAATCCCCTTCCTTTTCCTCCTCTGCAAGGCACAGCTGGGCTTGCACCCACGCTGGGGCTCCTTTCCAATGGCATCCAAACTAATATTAATTTATATTTAAAAATTAACCTAAGGAATCACCAAGAAATGTGTGAAACTAATCATAAAGCAAAGCCTGATCTCAGAAAAATCAAAGTGAACTCTCCAGCTCCTGTCCCAGATACATTGATGCTGTTCTCAGCTCACCAGAGCATCAGAGCTGATTTTGTTGATTAAAAATAAGAAGCTTTTAAAGCCTCTAATTGCCAAATTATTGAGGTGTCTTGTGGTATCTTTGTTAAGATTCCTTTGTGTGCTGCCTGTCCATCTCCATCCCATTCTTGCCATGTGTTCCTCAGTTTGTTTCAGTCCTGGGGTGGTGTTGTTGGTCCTGGACTGGTGGTTTTGGTCCTGGAGTGGTGTTTCAGTCCTGGGTTGGTGGTTTTGGTCCTGAGCTGGTGTTTCAGTCCTGAGTTGGTGTTTTTGGTCCTGGAGTGGTGTTTCAGTCCTGCCTTCCATCCCAGCAGTGTTTGGTTGCCCAGGAAGCTCCTTGGAGAACCACAAGAGAGAGTGTTTCCCATCCGAGCCCAGCAGGCTGCTGGTGATTTGACACACAACAAATGGCTTTTTTTAGATTTGATTTCATTTCTAAGCATGCTATAAATGCCCTTAGAATCTACCAAGCTAAGCCAGTGTACATTTGTGGGTAATATCCTCAAGATGCAAGTAAAAATTGCTGATTTTTTTAGCTCTTAGACTCCCCTAAAGACTGGAGGCAGTTGGCGAGCCCCAGGCTCTGCTTCCCTGGATCCAGCACACCCTACAGAACATTAATTTAACTCTGTTAAATTTCCTAGAGGTGTTAATTGAAGATGCTGGAAATAAAGGTATGAATTCTGCTTCAGAGTCAAAAATGTTTTAATTCATCTCCAGACAGATTATTTTTAAGTAATGTGTGATTTGATTTTCATTTTCTCTTCATTTTATTTTAAAAGGCTTCTGCATTGTTCTTTGCTGCTGTAGTTAATCTGTGCATTAGGAGGGGCAGAAGTTAATTTATGGCATAGAAAGCATTCATGCTGCTTGGGGAGCTGAATCCATCACCCTGTGTTTATTTGTCAGCTGTTTAGGTTTCCTTCCCTTTGCCTCACAGTCCTTTCTCTGCCACTGCTGTGTGCAGTCTGAAATAAGTTCAAGCTGTGGATGGAAGTGTGTGTACACAGGTCTGTGCTTCCATTCTGGCAGCCAAACATTGACTCCTTCCTTTCTGGGGTTTCCTGAAGAATGTGACTGCAAATCAAAATGTTTGGGATGGCAAAAGCATCCAGAACCCCCTGAATTATATTTGGAAATCTCAGCTTTAATACATGGCAGGGAGCCAGACCAGATCAGAGCCAGCACACACCAGTGCATTGGATATTGCCAATTGAACAGATCCAATCCTCCCTCCTGCTCTCCCTTTATATATTTGTATGTTATAAATGATTTATTGATGGGAGACTGCTCATGTAGGTGACCACTTGTACCATTCCTGTGGGAATTAAACTGTCCCTTGTCTTTTCCCAAATTAAATTGCTTTAGGTGTAGTGCTCATTTGCTTATGGAATTCACTTTAGTCCCTTCTCATTGTTGCCAATATTTTCTATTATTACCACAGCCTATCAATGATCTTTCTGCCTGTATAAACTGATAAAATATCCTAAATGCTGCTCAAGGTTCCCCCTTTCTCCAGGACTGACCCATAGCTCCGGTGGGAAGTTTCCAGGGCTGATTTTGGGTTTCACTGGCAGCTCAGCCCCACAGGTGCTCCTGGCTGTGCCACTCAGAGGGAGCAATGGCACAGAACCCTCCCACCCTGCAGCTGCTGGTAGCTCCAGAGCTGCTTTCTCCCTATAATCAGCCAGAAAAGGCTTTGAGAGGCTGCAGGATGAGTGGCTGAGCAGGGCTGGAGCCATCAGCCCCCAGAGTGTGGCTGGAGCAGGAGGAGATGGGGAGGAATCCTCCCCTCAGTTCAGGCACAGCTGGCAGGTGAGCACTGCAGCTGTCAAATACTCACTTGCCACAAGCAGTATATTTCTGCTCTTAATATTAAAAGTGTGTCAGAATTTCCATTATAAACCACTTATTTTGTGGGTTTATAGCTTTGCCATAAAAATACACCTTGGGTTGAGCCCTGGCACGCAGCCATTTGGCTTCTTCTAACACAATATTAATTCAGAACATCCAGACAGTGTTTTTAAACATCAGTATCTGAGAAGTTGTTGCTTCTTTTTTCTCTCTTTTTTTTTTTATTTTCCTGAAGTCCCTTGTTTTCTGCAGGACTCACTCAGAAATCAAAGGTGGCCAGATGTAATTGCAACAAGAATCTGCAGCATCTGGAGCTCTTTTTGGAAGGACTGAGACTTGTGATAAGAAAGAAAGTTCTGGGGACATTAGAGAATTCCAGGCCAGGTGGGAAGGCTGGATCCAGACCCCCAAGGCTGAGCTGACAAGGTCTGGCTGCTATCACCCACAGAACTTCCCAAAAAATGGCAGAAAGAAGGAAAGTCTGGGGCAGATGAAGATATAAGTTAAAATATTCATTTTGGAACCAAATCAAAGAATTTTAGGTCACATTTGAATCCAAAGTGCAACAAAATATTGTCAGCCAGTGATCTCTGTGAGATGAGAAATTAGGAGCAAAAACAAACTTGTAATTTGAAATTTAAGGATAATTCTGATGGGATATTTCAGATGAACTTCCAAGCTAACAAACCCTCTGCACCTGAGCTCTGGGCTGCAGGAGGAGCATGTCTGGTCCTTCCAAAGCCCAGCCCTGATGAATGGCTGGAAAGGTGGGCAGAAACTGCAGTTAAATTTAAACAAACCCTGTAACTACTTGGAAAATGAATGCTGAAAAGCGGCAATCCTAATCTGATCCCTGGCCTTGCTGTACAATTAGCAAAAGTGATAATCTTCATTTGTGAAACAAGGAAAATTGGCAGCTGGGAAAAAAAGAAAGGAAGTCATTCAGTTTAATATTAAACTTCTGAAAAAATTGGCCATAAAAGCAGTTCTGAGGCTGGCTAGGACAGAGGCTCAGAAATGTCTGGGGAATGTTCTTCAATCACTTCAGGGAATGTGAGGACATGAAGCTGAAAGTGCTGAGCTCCAGAGGAATGAGGATAAAGCTTCAAGCTTTTCTCTAGATTTGGTCAGTTTACTTTCTGAATGTATATTGGGGTCTGGGAAAGAAATGAAATAAATTTCCCTTCCTCAGGCTGCAGTTATTGGACAAGGTGGGCTGAAAAAGAATAAATTGGGCTCAAGCAGGGAGAGTGAGTGCTGGCAGACACAGGGCTTTCCAAAGGTGGGGAAATTGATTTAGAAAAGTCATCCTCTCTGAGCAAGAAATGGAGCTCAGATGATGGATAGGCTATGGAAGGATTTGGAGATCATTATGGCTGGTAATAGAGTAATACAAGCTGGAAGTATTGTCTTACCAATGAAATCCCTGGAAATTGGCTTTAATTATGTGGCTCAGATGAAGCAGAGAATTTGCAGATAACTGATTTGGAGTGAGGAGATTTCCCAGTGCTGCAGGCAGCCACTGCAGCAGCTGCTTGGGGCACTATCAAAGGAAAGGTTCAACTGGTGCAAATCATATTTTAAGGGCCAAGCATTTGCAGAGACTTTTGCTGATAGATTTGAGGGGTGATTTTTTCCTTGCACTAAGCAATTTAAACTCTGAATTTCTTTAAATGCAGAGTGCAGCAAGATTTCAGGTGATCTCCCTGTGATGCTGTAGTGGGTGTACTTACTCTGGCTTTACTCCAGCTTTCACAACTAATTGAAACTGAAAATACAACAGCTTGGAGGTCAATACAAGTCCTAGAGATCCAGGAAATACCTGCAGGATCCACAGAGCCTCCAAGGCTCTGCTGAATTTCGAGGTGCCATCAGTGCTGGTACTTGTGTGAGCAGGGCTGAGGCCACCACAGCTGTGCCACAATCCCAGTTCCAGGGCACTGTTTGGATTCCCAGAAGTTTTTTCCAGTTAAAAATCAGTTTTCTGAATCCAATAAACACACAGGCTGCACACAGTGGTGTACCACAGACAGATTCTGAGGGAAACCAAGCCATTCCCAGCACCTCTCTGTCAGAACGTGCTACTGGGCAGCCAGGGAGTGACCTGGGATGGATAAATGAGCTTTCAACGAGTCCTGGACCTCACTCCCAGCTCTGATTGAAGTCAAATGGTGGCTGGAGTGGCTCCTGCAGAGCCAAGTTTCAGGAAAAGGGGAGGGAGCAGCTTCCAGAGCAGGACAGGGCCTGCTGCATCTTTAAAAGATGAATTTTGGCCCAGCACCTGCTGCCTTTTGGGGATGGGAAGGAGCTGTGCCCAGCCTGCCTGGATCAGATTAGTTCTAGATGGTATCTGGGTACCAAGTACAACACTGAGGTGTGACCTGATGGATTTACAAATGGCTGGAACACTAAAAACAGCCTGACAGCAGCTCCAGAGGCAAGGGGGTGATTGGAAGTGAGGAGTTGTGAGTACACAGCCAGCCCAGGGATGGCTCCACAGACAGAAGGACAGAGGACAGGCAGCACCATCCTGGGCAGCTCAGGTGAAGGGGTTTTTTAAGGATTTTTTAAAGGATTACTGCTACTATTTCAGGCAGATTTTTTGTGGCTTTGTTAATATTGTAAAACCACTGTAGGAGTTTGGTGAGCAGGAAACAATTTCAGTGGCTGGCACAGTGTGATTTAATGTTTTCAAAAATGTTTTTGAACAAAACCTCTTGTAACTGCTCCCATTTTCACCTCCCCGTGTTCCAAACACCTTCCAGGCTGGATGGGAACTTATCACAACAAAATGTTCTGTTCTGAGGAGAGGAATTCATCTTGTGCTCAAAGCACATCTGACAGTGCCTGAATCCAGAGAAGGTCCCACTGTGGTTCCTCTGGGGAGGGTTGGCCAAACCCTGGCAGGCTGCAGGGGCTGAAGGATGGGGAAGGCAGAATTGGGGTTCCATGGGGTGAGACAGGCTCAGCTTCATCCAGGGAGCAGCTCTGGAGCTTCACCCCAACATGGTCTCATCCAGAACATCAGGAAAGGGCATCTGGAAAGCCGGGTTTGATGTTGGATGTTTGATGTCCAAGTGGCTCTCCTGGAATTCTGTGTTCCCTTGGGACAGGGGAGAAGACATCAACTCCTGCTCTGGGATTCCTGCTCTGGAGTTTATTTGTTAAACAGCACAATTGTGTACAGGAAACACGTGCCTCTATCCTCCTCTCCTGACATAAATATACAGCAATTTAAAAAAATATATTATTTTTTGGTGTTCATGAAGATTATTCTGCTGTTAAATTCTCCTTCTCTACTGCTGGATGAAGCAAAGGAAATGTGTACCTTAGTGAAGGGCGTGACAATACCATGTGGCTGGAACATATGTGGTTTTATCCCTATTCTTTTATAAAATATCATTATAATTCCTTGAGTCAGTGCATGTGAACTCAGTAATGGACTGATAATTTTCTTGCTACATTAAACCAAGTGCTGTGAAAAATTTGAGGAGGTTTTGCTACAGCAGAGATTCAGCTTTTAATTTTTGTATCTAAGCCATGCTTTCCAAAATGTCTGATTTTGCTGTACCTAAACCACCCTGGAGATGCCACGTTACATTTCAGGTGTGTCGCTGACAGCAGAGTTACACAACTGGAAATGGGTTTAAACATTTATGTTAAACATTTATGTTAAACATTTATTTCAAACACTGATAACTTCTGCACATCACTGGTGGCTGAGAATTGCAAGGACAAAAGCTTGGAAATGGGGAACTTATAAATAATCAGATTTTAACATCTTTGTTTCATTTCAAAGCTGTTGGAATGAGTCAGGAGTGAGCTGTGCCTGATGTTGGGGTCTCTGAATCACTGACCCCACATATATGTGTGTATATATATTTATTATGTATATTAATATAAATAATCATATTGTAATTAATACAAATATAGAATTACATATAAATATGTTATATAGTATAATATATATTAACATATGTGTTATATCTAGTATAAATATATATATAAATATATTATATATAATTATATATAAAATACCATATTATATATTAATTATACATTTTAATATATTTATAAATATGTTATATATTATATCAATTAATATGTATATTTTATAATCTATATTTAAAATTTGTACATTTTAATATATATAAAATGTATATTGTAAATATGTGTATATATAAATATATTAAATATATAATGTATATTTAAAATATTTTATATATAATATATATACATATATACATATACATATGCATATATATACATAGGTACGTATACATATATACATATATATACTTATTCATAAAATATATATGAAATATATATTCATTATATAAAATATATAATGTATATTTAAAATATTTTATATATAAAAGATATATACATATATATAAATATACACGTGTATATATATACACATATGTACATATACATATATACATATATATACATATTCATAAATATATATGAAAGATATATTTTATATATAATATTTTAATATTATATATATTTGATATGTTTTAATATATATGCATATACTTATGTATATTTTAAAATATTTTTTAAATGTATATATGTATATGTATACAGATGTATATTTATATGTGCTTGAGAGGTGCTTGCACTCTGCAGTGACACAAGGTCTGAGCACCTACCCAGGATTCAGGCAGGTTTTGGTTTAAAGCTGGCCCTGCTGGGGCTGCCTGGCACGTTTGAGTTTGGCTGTCCCTGATTTGTAGGATTTGCTCTGTGTTGGGATTTCTCCAGGGAGCTCCCTGGGCCCTGCCCCGTGTCCAGCTCAGCCCCATCCCCCTGGATCTCCCCAGACCTGGGCCCTGCAGCCTCAGGGGCCGTTCCAGGAATGCTGAATCCTCAGTTCCTGCAGAATGAGGCCAAGGATCTGAGGTAGGAAGAGGTGTGAGGAGAGCTTTATTAGTATGGCACATATTTAACCCATAGGAAAACCCACAAATTTTACTCATTTTAAGTGTATTTCACACTTTTTGACTATTTGAAATAACCACATTTGTAAAAACTTCTTTTAATGAATAGAGCTCTTTATGTACAAAGGCAAACCCTCTTTTTTCCCCCTAAATCCAGTCCTTTTAAAATCCCATTTCTTTTGTAGGTCTGGCTGCTTCCCTCCTCTGTTCATTATTGCTTGCTGCTACAGAACCCTCCAGAACTGCAACCAGGACATTTCGATTCTGTTTTATCTTAGAAGAGTTTTGCTGATCAATGCCATGTATTCATCAGGACTAATTAGACAGATAAGTAAAGGATTTAATTATTTATTGCCAACCCCAACCAAGCTGGTGATCAGCACAATATTTGTGTGTGAGGGATGGGAAGGAGCTGCCTGGGTACAAATTCTGGCCCCACTGAACTCTACCAAAGGCTTCTCCACATGTTTAAAATAAATATTTCCCTGGGGTTTTCTGAATGCTGGTAAATGTGGTTTTATCTTCCTTTTCATTTTTGAATGTTTGTTTACCTTACATACCCCTCAAAGTAATTTAACATAAAAAACTTCTCATCAATTCCATTTTATTCCAAGTTTGAATTGTCTCATTTTTTAATTTCTTGTGCATTTAGAGACCCCACATGGCAATGTCTGGGCTGAAAACATGGTAGGGGAACATTGGCATATTTTGTCTTGCTGTGATTTCAAGTGAATTAAAGAAACCTAGAAATGAAAACATTTCCATTTGTTTATATAACTAAAAAAACCCATAAAACTGAGCAAGAATATCCTTTAATGAACACAAACCCTTTTTGCAAGCAGCCACAACCAGAGGGACACACACACCCCCAGCTCCTATCTCCCCTATCAACAGCAAATTAGAGCAGGTAAAAAACCTCCCTCTATTTGTCTTAGGAAATATCCAGCACTTTTACAGGGAATTTGGAAAATATTTCAGTGGAGGTGAAATGCTGCACACAAAGCACAGCCACGGGCTGCTGTAAAACTGCCCTGGAACAAGGCATTAAAATGCCATCGACCTGCACACATAAAAACAACAAAAAAGCTATGAAAACAAATGCCTTGCAAATAATTAGGATCTTATGGCAGGGAGCAGTGCTGATCTCCATGCAGAGATTTTCTGTGCAATCAGAGCAGGCTCAGGCTGATGGGCTGAGGGGGGAATTAGCAGAGCATAAATGGGCTGTGCTGCTCCTGCCTGCACAGCCAGGCCCCAAAGCATCCTCCAGCCCTTCCAGCTCCTCCTGTCTGCCCCTAAAATCCCCCTTCTGTCCTCTAAATTCTCCTTTCTGTCCCCTAAAGTCTCTTTTCTGTCCTATAAAGTCTCCTTTCTGTCCTCTAGTCTCGCTTCTGTCCCATAAAGTCTTTGTCCTCTAAAATCTCATTTCTGTCCCCTAAATTCCCCTTTCTTCCCCTAAATTTCCTTTCTATCCCTAAAGTCTCCTTTCTGTCCTGAAGTCTCTTTTCTGTCCTATAAAGTCTGCTTTGTCCTCTAAAAATCTCATTTCTGCCCCCTAAATTCCCCTTTCTGTCCCCTAAAGTCCTTTTCTGTTCCCTAAATTCTCCCTTCTGTCCCCTAAAGTCTCCTTTCCATCCCTAAAATCTTCTTTCTGTCCCCTAAATTCTCCTTTCTATCCCTAAAGTATCTTGAAATACCCTTGGTTTGTAATACCAGAATATTTTTTTAATTGAATCTCAGGTTTTTATCATGAAAGGTTGAATTTGCTGATTTTCAGGGTGAGCCTGACTGGCTGATCCAGCCAGAAATAGCTGCAAACCCCATTTCTGGTCCTGAAAATCTGCTGTGGGTTTGTTCTCACTGCTGGTCATGTGCTTGCATTTATTAAAGGTTTAGCAATGGTTTGTAGAGGTTGCTGGTGTGTAAAATGCATCAAACTGTTGTATAAATGTATCCTTTAATGCAATAAAATAATTCTTCAAGAGCAATTCTGTCAGCTGCAATGTATGGAAATACAAAAAGAATTATAATAACTGATAATTCATGTCTGTGTGTTTGTCACAAATGTTGGGGTTGTTGTTAGCACAGCTCAGGAAAGCTACACCATTAAAATGTATTTGGAAGGATGTGCATCTGTGATTACATAATTAACATGGTAAAATAAATTAATGAGGCTGCTGCCTAAGAGTTGGGCATTTCATTCTCAGCTTTAAGTTGGATTTTAATACTTTTTTTTTAACTAAAATGCCTTAAATTAATATTGCTTTTCTTACATAATAAAATTACTGTTTTGATCTCCATTTTACAGACCCCAAACATCAATAATTCAGAGGAATTAATGTCTGTCCCCTCTGTATTTCATCTTGTTTCCTGTTTTGTCATTAGGTAACAGTTCCCCCTAAGGCACTTGGTTTTAAACTTCCAATCCAGCTTGTGCCTTTCTTCCAGACACTTTCCAAGTTTGTGTTTCCACACCCAGAGCTGTGCCCATGATAAGAGCCCTGTGTGTAAATTCCCAACCACCAGAACAGATCTTGGCACTGGGATTTCACCCATTCATCAATTTTATCTGACTTTCTGCTGGCCTGGCTTTTCAAAGTGTGAAAATCTGTGCTGCAGAGGAATTTTATGAATTGCAACCTTAATTTTTGGAGTAAAATTCTACAGAACTGCTCTGCTTAGAAAGCTTTGGGCAGAATTGTGAGGTTGCTGTGAATTGCTGTTAAGCCTGTGGTGCCTTTTGGCTGGAAGTCCATCCCAATTAGTGACCCTTGCATGGAGCAGTAGCACTGAGAAGGATTTGGTTGGTTTTTTTCAAGGCAGTTGTAAATGATTAGTCCAAAGGAGCAGCATAAAACTGAGAGTCCCCTGCAGGAGTGGGCTGGAGGAAATTAAAGGATCAACAACAGAAGGGAAGCACTGAGCTAGGATTGTTCCAGGCTGCAGCCACAGGCTCTCACATGCACTCAGGAAATTGGCTCCATCAAAAGCTGAGGATGCAGGAGTGAGGATGAGGAGGATCATGCAGGTGATGGTTCTAAATCATGGCCTGAGATCCCAGGGCTTTCCAAGGCAGAGCTTTCCTCCCCTCCTCACAAAAAGCAGCAGTTTCCAGGTAAAAATGGAATCTTCTCTTTATGAACCAATAAAAGTCCAGCAGAAATGTGAGCTGTAAATCTGATATAACTCAATAAATAACAAAGATTCAGTCTCCCCACATTAATATCAGTTGGATGGGGATTTTTACTGTGCTGTGCCCTGTGTTTGTGTGTGAGAGCTGTGAAAGCAATGGCTGGGGAGTGCTTGGCAGCCAGGTAAAGCTTTTCCTTTAAAGTCTAAAGTCAATTCATTCTGCAGAAATTTGCATCTTCTGGGCCTGGGATGGAGCTGAAACCTTTGCTGGAGGAGCAGGAAAGGATCACAGGAGGGGAAATGCATAAATCTCCATCTGGAGCCAGGGAGGAGAGGGGGGAGCAGCAGTGCCAGAGCAAAACTCCAAGGGAAAAGTGGAAGAAAGGAAGAGGAATGTCCCAGGAATTCAGCTCTTCTAATGCTCAATTCTTTCATCAGCAGCAAACCACTGGAAAGCTGTAACCCAAACAAGGAAATTAGAGCAAAAATTAACAATATTCAACTATTCAGATGTCAAAAGAAGCAGAGGAGTTATTGGTGTGAGAGGTTATGGCCAGAGGGGAGAGCTCAGCATGCCCTGGGTAATTAGGGCTCACTGGGAGCACGGATCCCTTCTCCAGGTAAGCAAGGCTTTTACAGCATGGCATCTTTGCTATTGTAATTAAACACCATGGCCTACTCTGCATATGAACTCTTAAACACTTCAGGCCTTTATCAGGGGATTTTACTGGCCAGGCATGTGTGTTCAGATGGCAAAAAAAAACCCAGCTGCTATAAAAAAAGAAACCCAAACATTTCTTTTTATGACTCGACTTGCTGTATTTTTATATATATAGAGCCAAATTCATCCCTTGTGGAGCTCAGTTGAAGCCAATAAGGGCAGATTTGGCCCATGTCTATATGAGAAAGGTGGTGACAATTAAAATATATTGTTTAATAATGAGAGCTATGGTAGTGAAGTGTCTTTGTGTCTATGAAATTATACACCACGACACCCAGACTAGCAAAACACATTCAGGCTGCTTTCTGATGGAAAGGCAAAAGCACTCTGACTTTTATGATTATGATTAAATATCACAAAGGCATTTGAAGGAGGCTAATTTAGGTAACATCTCCAGAAGTCTCGTTTATAGTGCAGTATTTTACCATTTGAAAATATTTCTTGACTGTTTTTATATGTGGCTCTCAAGGACAGCATGACTGGCTGTTATTAGCAGTAAGTAAAAGAACAGTTTTTATTTCACTTATATTTGAGGGACTTTCAGCAATATTACAAAAAGGAATGTACCCTATTAAAGAGAGGTGAGGACAGCCTTTACTATCACTTTACACTGGCAATTCCCACTTGTTCCCTGCTCAGGGCATGGCACCAGCACATGAAAGGCACTGTTGGAGAGCTGGAGATGTTTCCAGGTTAGCAACAAACACCCAAAGCAGAGGAGTGTGCAGAGGAGCTGTGGTTACCTGGATCCTACCCAGCAACTCCTCTGTGTATCCCTGTTGTAAGCCTGGGTGCATTTCCAAGCTGGAGCTGCTGCGCTCTCTGTGCCCTGCGTGCTCCTGCTGCACTTTGGGCAGATCCAAATCCCCCCTCCAGGCTCCATCCCTGCCTCAGCTGAGCTCTGCCTTGCAAATGTCCCAAATTCTGGCCCCAACATTTTCCTGCTGGCTCCTGACCTTGCCAGGAGGGGAGGTGGAGGCTGAGAGCATCAGCAGAGATTTCCCTTGGGGAAAAGGATTTTCCTCTGGGGGTTCCCTGTCCTGGGCCCTGGCAGCTGCCTCTGGCTCTGGCTCTACAACTGGGGTGAGAGGTCACAGGAATCAGAAATATTTTGTTGAACCAAGAGTGTGAGGAAGGTGGAAACACCTCAATGCCTGGACCAGCAGAAAAGGCAGCTCTTAAACAAAACTGGAGATATAAAATATCAGTTCTAATGCCACTGGTCATCTAAGGAGTCTCTGACCCCAAAAAATGAGAGTGGGGAAGGAAAAACAGAAGAATAAAAATCCTTTTTGTTGTACTTATTACTCATTCTGAGTCTCTCTTATGGAAATCTGGCCTTTGGCATCAGAATCAAATAATATTTTATGAGAAGAAAGCATGATTCATTGGAATGGTGCAGTATCTGTGCAAAGGAAAACTGGGAAGGACAGGAGAAACTCAGCTGTGGAAAACCAATCCAAGGAGCCCCTGCCCCACACAGGATCCCAACCCACAGCAGGAAACAGCAAAAAGGAACAAAGTAATTCCAAGCAAACCCTTGAATGTGGTGCTGCAGCCAAGGAAGGAATTGTGGCCATATCAGATTGTCAGCAAAGGTCACACAGTGCCTGTGGCAGGAGAATATCCTGTCCTTTGGAAATTAATAGGATTTTTAATGTAAATAGTATTATATTTATATTTATATTTATATTTATATTTATATTTATATTTATAAATATAATGTTTGACTATCAAATATTATATTTTTAAATACAATAATTTAAAAATTATTTATATTTATATTTATTAATTATATTTATTATATTAAATGCTATATATTAAATACTGAATTATTAATTTAAGAATTTAAATATCAGATTCAGACTTCTGTTATTCTCTCAGTGGCTGTTTAGGTACCCTGGGCAGGAGTAAATGCAGTTTTCAGCGTGGCTGTGTCATCCCTCACACTCAAACCCTCCGTGGGCAATTCCTGAGCCAGGGCTGCAGGCTGGGCTTGCTGAGGGGACATTAAAGGGCTGGTCCTGCTACACTGAAGTCTATAAAAGTTTTCCTATTGACTTCAACAGAAATAGGGCTGAGCCTTGGGATTTTGGCATGAAAACACAAAACTGGGGCTTTGCATGTGTGAGCTGAGCAGGCAGTGCCTGACGTCAGGAATTGTTCTCTGGACAATTTGTTCTGGAATGTTCAGGGATTCCTCCCTGCTGCAGGCTGAGCATGAGCACACAGACCTGGCCCAGGCTGTTATCAGTGCAACCTCCCAGCTAGGAGATAAATTTGTCAAATTTTGTGGTTCAGGACTGTTAAATCCTTGCTGCCCGAGCAGACAGTGCTGACATTCCACCTCATTTTTCTTATTAAAAAGTCAAATTTCCACCAGTTTGTAAATTCAGCCCCACTGGAAATGTTCCTCAAAAGTGCAGCAATGTATGGTTCAAAGCCAAATGTTTGTGTTTGCTGAGAGCTAAGGAGAATGACAACAGTTACAAAAAAAAACCCAGATGAAAAATATTGACATCTGCCAAATAATCCTTCAAATCCTTCCCCATCAGTATTTTTCAGTGGAACAAGAGCCTTGTGACCTGTTGTGGCTATTCCTCCTCTTTTCATTCCAGTGGGGTTTCCTTTTATTTTATTAAATGAGTTTCTAATTAACAAAACCTGCAATTATCCTGATTTTAATTGAATTGGTGTTATTAGCTCTTTGCACTAATTAATCTCCTTTTTATTTCCTTCTCTCAGGACCTGGTTCCAAAGGTGGGCTGAGGCTCAGGAGGGCAATTTTCCATCCTTGCTGCTGTAAAACTCTGGGACAGCTGAGCTGGCATTCCCAGAGAGCTCAGACAGGAGCCAGGGAGAGGAGCTGGGGCTTGGGGGCCACAAACACCCAGCAAGGGGACAAAAACCCAGCAAGGGGACAAAAACCCAGCAAGGTGACACAAAAACCCAGCAAGGTGACACAAAAACCCAGCAAGGGGACAAAAACCCAGCAAGGGGACACAAAAACCCAGCAAGGGGACAAAAACCCAGAAAAGTGACACAAAAACCCAGCAAGGTGACACAAAAACCCAGCAAGGGGACAAAAACCCAGCAAGGTGACACAAACACCCAGCAAGGGGACACAAACACCCAGCAAGGGGACACAAACACCCAGCAAGGGGACACAAAAACCCAGCAAGGGGACACAAAAACCCAGCAAGGTGACACAAACCCAGCAAGGGGACAAAAACCCAGCAAGGGGCCACAAACACCCAGCAAGGGGACAAAAACCCAGAAAAGTGACACAAACACCCAGCAAGGGGACACAAAAACCCAGAAAAGTGACACAAACACCCAGCAAGGGGACAAAAACCCAGCAAAGCGACACAAAAACCCAGCAAGGGGACACAAAAACCCAGCAAGGTGACACAAACACCCACCAGGGTGGCACAAACGCCCAGCAAGGTGGCACAAATACTCAGGAAAGTGACACAAACACCCACCAGGGTGACACAAACCTTCCCTGGCATTTCCCAGTGAGGCTGAGCAGCCCATGCCAGATTTTAATTTAATTCTGGTTTAAGCTGGTGCTGGTGTTGGGAACCCTGTGATGGAACCACCCCCAGTGTTTTCCAGGCATTTCTCTCGAGGCAGGGTTTGCACATTGAATAAAATTCATGTTGGACAAGGCTTTGTGCTTTGCTTGTACCACTCCCAAGATTTCCTTTTCTTTAATTTTTAATCTTGATCCTGTTCTTTGCAGAGAGCAAACCAGTTCAAAATGTGATGTTTTCTACCAGCAAGTCACAGGCTCATGGTTTCTCTTCCAGCTATCACAGGAATAAAACCCCTCCAGTCCCACTGAATTTGGGCTGCCTCTTGTCACAGTCAAGTGCTTGGCACCTCCTTGGAGCAGGTCCTTAAATTAAAATATTGTAGATTTTTTTGCTGTTTAAGCACTACTGCAGAAACATGAGTGGCCAAGGAGAGAGGAGTTGGGTTTTTTTTAGTTCCCTCTGGCTGGAATTTTTCACTATAACCATCCTCAGGGGAGTTCTCATCTTCAAAAGAAACATTCTTTCTATACAAGCTGCAAAAAGAATTATTTAATGACATCATAAATTAATACAGAGAGGCACAAATTTTCCAAAATGTAGAGAGAGAGAAAAATAAATTCATGTTTGCCAAAAACACCCCAGCTCTTCCAGACTTAGGCCCCTCTTGAGCCTGTGAGCTGCCAGTGATGCCAAATTGAATGGTGGGGCTTTTGGCAGGACTGAAGTTGAGCTTGTTGAAATTCTGGCAAATATTCCCATTACTCACATTCTCAGCAAGCTGATACAAATATTTGTTCTATTTCGAGGGAAGTCCAAGCTCAGTCTGGCACCAAGTGCTGCTGGGCTCAGTGCAACTCAGCCTGCCTGGGCCAAGATGAAATTTGGACATCTACCTTCAAGAAAAACAGAATTTAAAAATTCCCTGGGCCTTTTAGCACAGATTAGAGCACATCAATGGAAAACGGTCCTCGTGTGTATTCAGGTTTTTCTCACTTGCTAATTTTTGCTTTAATCTGATTTGAAATGGGCCTGGTTTCCCTGAGCTTGGGCTGCCATTCCTGACTGCAGCTCTGGGGCTGGAAAAGCCTCCACACACATGAACCTCCACATTCTTGAGAATTAAAAGCTGTTTAAAGTGCAGTAAATCAAACTGGGACACGGTAAGCACACTTGATCTCTTTTAAAGCTGTGCAGGTTGTTGGGATTTTTTGTTAGTGATGTGCCCAGTTTAGTGTTTCTGATTTGAAAAACAAACAGAGCAAATCCTCCAGGACACTCAGGGTTGCTGTGCTCTCTTCATCCCCAGGAAGGATCCTGCCCAGCCAGGATCTCCATCAGGACCAGCACCTGCCAAGCCTCTCCAGCTGGGAAAGGCAGGAGAAATCCAATGGAAAAATGGAACCTGGGTGCCTCACCTGGACACACAGCCAGGTTAGAAATCTTGTAATGAAAACATAAAGTGAATTTAAAAAGAAAAACGTGTTTCCATTCCATAAATTAATATCACCAGCTTATTTTTCTTTTTTCTTTTTTTTTTGGTGCTCATCTTGAGTGGGATTTGTGACATAAATAATTCAGTGATGTCCCCGTGTTTTTGTCAAAGTCACACAGGAGGGGGATCCCACTAATGTCACTTTTTTAGCCATTTGGAAATGGGAAATCAGCTCTAAGTGGATTCCTCTGAGTGGAAAAAGATTGTCACTGGAGAATGATTCATCCCATTTAATCTCAATGTCTGATCTCTCTCCAGTGACTATAAAAGGAACCCAGATGACCAGATTAGCATATATCCAAATTTTGCACATTTTTCTGCTAACTCAGCCTTTCCCAATCAGGTCCTGTACTCATAAATGCCCTGTGCTATTTTTACAAGGAAAAGCTCATTATTTGGCACAGGGATCCCCAGGGCACTCCTCAGCTCCAGTGGGACAGAGCCTGGGCCCTGCCCTTTGCAAAGGCTGCCAGGTAAAACTTGCAGCAATTCCATGGTTTCTCCACACTCCCTGCATTGACTGAGAGGTTCTGGGCTGGTTCTTGCAGGAATTACTTTTTAAATTGCCTTAAATCAATAAATACTGCATGGATGAGCAGAAGGTACATGAGAAATGGTTAAAATAGCAGCAGTGATTATTCATTAAAATGACATTGTTATTGTGTTGCTCACCTTTGTAAAACAGGCAGAAGATCCAGGCAGGTTTTCCTGTGCAGCCTGGGCTGCTGCCCCCTCTCATTTCTGGGTTCATTTGTCAGCTCAGTGTTGATGCAGGGTCACAGTGAGAGATGAACTGAGCGCTGCAGGCTCTGGGCAGGGACACCCCCAGACCTCTCCCTCCTCCTCCTCCTCCTCCTCCCTCCTTTCATTCTTCAGCCCTGTCCCTGGCACTGCAGCTCTGGGCACCAGAGGCTGCTTTAACTCAGGGCTCAGATCAACTCAGGTGTGCCCTAAACAAAGAAACACCTGAAAAATCCCAAATAAACCCATGGGCACCTAAAACCCCATGGTGGAGCTTTGGGATGGTGAAAAAGGGCCAAGTGTGCACCTTGGGAAGGGGGAGGGTGGTGTAGTCAGAAGACAGAAGAGAGACAAGACATCTTAATTCACCATGGAACATTTTTATACTAATTATTGAAATGCACCCAGAGACAGCTTGTAGTAGTAAAATGACTTTATGTTCTGATATGTAAAATAAAATGTCCATGCTATGTAACAAACATTTAAAAATTCCATACCACCTGTATCTAATGTGGTTTCTAATAAAGATTTATCTGTAGTATATATGGTTTTTTTTGTCTAACCAATTCTTAGTTTTTACATCAAAGGTGTGTAATAAAAAAAATTTAAATAGATGTCTTTCCAAAAAAAAAAAAAACCTTTGCAACATTCATTTTTATTAGGTATTTCATTCATTAAAAGCAAAGCTGAATTGGACACGTGGCCTGCATTTGTGATATATATAATTTTATATATATATATATATATAAAATATATATGTATATAAATAGCTATTCAGCATGCAAAAATTGTAGTGATTTCCAAAATCTGGTTACAAAATCCCCACCAGCCACAGAGGAATTCTGCTGAGTGGCTGCAGGGGACTGTCCTGGTTGAAATGTGACCTCGGGGCTGTCACAGCCCCCATCCATGGGGCTCCTCTTGGCATGGATTCACCACAGCACAGAAGCACCTCCCCACTTCCAAACCTGCGTTTCAGCTTTCTGCCCTTGCCCGTTTGGGAAGCAATGAAATAAATCCCCACTGTGCAATGACTACAGGTGGAACATTGAGCTGTTCAGTGTCACCTCAGTGTCACCCATGGCACAGCCCGGGGCTCAGCAGGAGGGACACTGCCTGCGACAGGAGCTTTGTGGGGGAATTCTGTCCCAAAGGATTCCTCTGCTGCCCCAGCAGCGTCAGCCTCCTTGCCAGGGCCACCGAGGCTGGAAGGGCCTCTGAGATGATCAAACCCAGCCTGTGATGGAACCACAGGGACACAGAGGGCACAGCCAGGAGCGACCCTGGGCCTTCCATGAATGCACTGCTCACAGATTTTACCTGCTCTACAAATATCTGTACACTGTAAAGCCCGACAGGGCATGGGAGCTCTTCCCTCCTCACCCCATCACTAGGAAAATATTCCTCTAGGCCTCCTTCAGGCTGAAGACAATTCTGAGTTAGCTGCAAAAGAAAAGAACATAGCACAAAAGGCACGTTTCAGCTGAATACGAAAGAAATCAAGGACCAGCAAATACAGAAATTGGTTCTGGAAAGTATTAGCGACTTTTAAGCTTAAACTTCATAAATATATTGCAATAAGCAAATGTGATTCAATCAAGGGATGAGAGTCTGAAGACACTGGGTCTGTTCCTAACGCTGCAATTAATTAATTAATTTGCTGTTTGGCCTCGGACTTAACTCTTCACTTCTTCGCTTCCCCCAGCCACGCCCGATGTCGCTGTGGGGCAAAGGAGACATTTGTGCATCGGTGCCTGCTCGGGCCCGGCCCCGCCGCTCCCGCGCTGCCAGGGAACAAATCCCTTGGGAATTTGGATTCCTTTGGAATCTCCAGGGACCCAAAGGACTAAAGAGGCGCTGCCGCGGCAGTCCTTGAGCTACGCCACCGATCGAGCGGGGTTTTCCTCGGAGCTTTGGGAGCTGCGGCTTCGTGAGCCAAGGACCGTAAAAGTGAAGCTCGTATTTTTCCCAAATAGCCGAAATTTGCTCACGGATGTTTGACATTACAAGCAAAAGAACATGACTAGCTACGTCACTCGTTAATCATGAGGATGGTTTCTACTGCATGAAGACACGAGAATGAATTTATTTGGGAGTCAATGAGAGCCTGATGAATCCAGCCCACTGAGACAGGAGATGGAACTCTGTGTGTGCCTGAAGATACGAGCTCTTCACGCACACAAATCCCTCTGGAAATGCACATGTGTCTCAGCGAAGTGCAAGTTACCCACAGGTATCGACGCTGCCTGCACTGTCCCGGAGCAGAAGGGCGGCCGCGGCCTCGGGGGTCACCCGTCGGTCCAGTTCTCCACAGCGCCCATCCCTGAATGGTACTGCAGCGACGACTCCCGGGACAGCGAGAAGCCCTGCGAGTACAGGAACTCGTTGGCCGCGTTCAGGTGCGGGGACGGCGCTTTCCGCTCGCACACGGCCGGGTGTCCCCGCTCCCTGGGGAAGGCGGCGGCGGGGCCGCGCTCCCGGCCCGGGGCGGGCCCCAGCTGGTTGTAGACGCTGAAGGGGCCGTTGCCCGGCGGCTGCGAGGCCTGGCCCGCCATGGCCGGCGGCAGCCGCGGCATCATGGGCGCGGCGGGGAAGTGCGGCGGGAAGGGCTGGTAGGGCACGGTGTCCATGGTCTGCACGCTGTAGCCGCTGTAAGGTGCGACTGAAGTCCACATGTTGCAGCTCAGCGGCGGCGGAGGCGGCGGTAAATCGTCGACGGCCGAGACGGCGGCGATGTCGGCGCCGGAGCCAGAGTACATGCAGGCCTCCCTGGGGGCCACCTCGCCGCAGTAGGACGGGCTCAGCATCTGCTGCTCGTAGGGCGGCGGCGAGCGGAAATAGTGATCGTCCCCCACCGAGGACGAGGCGTCCAGGTAGGAGCGTTTGCAGGGCAGGTCCAGGTGCCGAGCGCTTTCTGCAAGAGAAATTCACACTGAGACACTCACACCGAGACACTCACACTGAGACACTCACACTGAGACACTCACACTGAGACACTCACACTGAGACACTCACACTGAGACATTCACACCGAGGAGCGGCTCTGCCGGCCGGGGAGTGCCCTCGGAGGCCGCGGTTATTGAACTAAAGCGGTGCCCTCTCTCAGCTTAATCCAGTTAAACCATCTTACTTTGGAAAAACAATGTACAACATCAAAACGACATTGTGCTGCAAATGTCAGGCTAATCCTCCCCGGCCTCAAAGCGCTGCGGTGACATTTGTCAGCTTAAGTGAGGGACTCTTCTCACATCAGCGATTACTCCACGTTCATCCAGATAAGGAGGCCCCGACACTCCTGCACGGCTCCTCCTGACAAACTCAAGAAGTCTCTTAAAGGGTCTTATCACAGCCGGCCTTCCTGTCACTGCAGAAATGACTCTACATTGCCCAGATATTCACGTCAAAAGCTGCAGAAATATTTCCAGATAAAGGAGCCCTTTCCCAGTGAGCAGCCCTTGCTCAGCTCTGCACAGCCCCTCTCCTCCTGTGAGGACCACGGCCCTGGTCCCCAGCAGCTTTCTGTTATTTATTAGAAATATTCTCTGGATGAATTAGTGAATTCATCTGCGCATTAAACATCTGCTAAAATTACACATTTGCCTTGCAGCCCTCATTACTGGTGCTGTTAGATTCTTCATTTAGCCATGATCAGAGGATTCTCCCAGCTTAAATAAATTAGCAAGCAGTGAGACATGCAAATAGAAGGATTTTTTTCTTCTGTGCAAAATTTTTCCATTTAACTTAAAACATGCCATGATCTCATCTGATGCTGGACTAAAAGGAAGAGAATGCAGTCACAGCTCAGTTAAATTTGAGAATTAGTGAATGAGACGAAAGGGCTGCTCATACCAAGCTCCCACAGTCCCACTGCTCTGCAGACACTGAGGGGATTGCTCATGGCTTTGCCTTGGAAAGTGTAGAATTTTGGTAATGCTAATGGCCTCCTGCAAACAATTCTGCATTCAGCTGATCCTAACAATGGATAATTTTCCACTGAAGCTCTGTGCCATTTGAATTACACATTCTAATTAATTGTTTCAGCTCTGTCTCAGAGTCTGAATTTACCTTCTATGGGACAAACCCACTAAAAATTGCTCCAAACAGCAGCTCTTGCCCCCTGACCTCCAAAACACTCTAATCACAGCAGTATTGTTGAAGATCAAGGCCCAAGAGACCAATCCAAACCAAACTCACAGTCTCAGGTTTATTTTCTGTGATATTTTTTAGCTGTGAACTTGAGTTACCTCTTCTTTTTAGACAATGGTAGAAGAGCCCTGAATCTCTCTGTGCTGTGAAGGTGTTGAGTGGCAGATCTTGAGTATCTGAAGCTGCAAACTGCATGTGAGCACCATTCTCATACTGATAATGCTGCAGGCTCTGGTGATTGCCATGGAGTGGGTTCACATCTGGCTTTGCTGACAGCTGGCCATGGCTGGACACCAACCTCTGCCTCATGATGCTTTTGGAAATTACTGGATATTCTTTGCTGGAAGAGGTGAGAAAAATGAAGGCTGGTTAGGCAGTGATCAGCATCATCAGAATTTCATCAGCAGAGTGAGGAAATCTTGGTTTGGCTCCCCCAGAGCATCTCCAGGCAGTGACTTCACCCCCTTTGCTTCAGACGATGAACTCATCGCACGCGCTGGGTGTGGGCAGGGCTGACAGCACAGAGTGGTCAGGAGGGGCTTCTGAGGGATATCAGTGCCACTCAGGCACCAGCACACACTCTGGCACGGTCTGCTGCTCCCCAAGAGCTGCAGGTGTGAGGAGGAAGAGGAGGGAGAGGAGGAAGGAGGGAGGGAGGGAGGGAGGGAGGTACCTCTGGAGCCGAGCCACGCGCAGGTCGCTGTCGTCGCTGCCCCGGAAGCCCTTGGCAAAGGGGTTGTTCTCAATTTTCAGCTGGGTTATCTTGGAAGGAACAAAACCAAGAATGAAGTGTTTGAAAGCAAATCAGAGCAAAAGTGCAGCAGCAGCAGGGCTGAGCTGGTGGGTCTGGGTCTTATTCTAGGCCCTGTGTTCTTCTTCTGGACTCCTGATAGGGAGAATTTATTTGTCTGGTTTAAAAGATTTCTGTGTTTCCATGTTGGAGAGCCCTGCTTGTAATGGTGTGGTTCTCCCTAATTCCCATAACAATTTTACACACCATTTAGGTACATACTTTCCACCATTCAGCCATTTGAACTCTGTGAAAATCACAACTCAAACACTGCTTTGTCCCTCTCCCTTCTCTGCATCCCATTTGAGTGCTGAGGAGAGCAGCCAGCTCTGCTTTGGGATGGTTTTGCAGAGCGTTGCTGTTATTACAAATGCACTTTTAGCAATGTTGAAAAATATCCCTTACCAAAAAACTCCTGAGAGCACAGCTGGCCGCTATCAGTGCTGGAGGGGAAGGTGGTGACATGTGAATTTAAGCAGCCTCCAGGGCTCAAACCCTTCCAGGGAAGCTCAAGCAGCTGATGAACCACAAGAAGAGTAGGACCCTTCCAAAGCCACAGCCTGACAGCAGGTTTGTACATCTTAATTTCATTTTGTTATTTAGTGATTGTGGTTTTCCTCTGATGTGAGCAGGATCAGGGCTTCAGTCCCTCCTCGTCACCTTCCCCTGGCCTCATCCAGCCCAGGAGGGGAATTGGGTGAGCACACACCTTCCTCACTGACCTGTGCCCAGGGGTAACCTCTATCCTCAACTTCCTCATCTTTTTCTTTAGGGATACAATTATTTACAGCCACACTTCTTGATAGCAGGAGATTTCTGAGCTAAACATAGCTCAGCAGTTTGTTTCTTCTAAAAGAAACCCAGACCAGGTTTTTAATTGTTGATGCTTAAGAGCATAAATAAAACCATTCAGGTATTGCTCTGAGGCTGAGATTTTCTGCAGAGCACACTGAGGTCCTGGGTGCTGTCACCTTCTGCAGGTCCCTGTGTCCCTGCTCAGGGCAGTGTCCATCCCCCCAGCCTGCAGACCCCTGAGGATCCTCAAGGATCTTCACTAAGGAATTTGGGCTCATCTGGGACATTTTCCCTAAATCTGGGGCTGCCCCCCAGCAGAGCTGGACAGCAGTGACCGTGCAAGTGTGGAGTTTATGGAGCACTCTGGTAGCTCTAGGGATGAAAGGCACCATTGACAGCAGACATTTTAATTATGTATTAAATATAAGCTCTTTTGAGTCTTTTTGGTTAACCATGTTTGGGCAATTGGTCATTTTACATCAACAGCTACAACTTCTCTGCCTTCAGTGTCCTAATGGGCACTTCCCCCAGCCTGCCTGACCATACCACATCCATGCTGCTGCTCTCTTTACTGCCTCACTAATTGCAGCATTTCTGCAAGGACTCTGTGCTTGCAGCATCAAAGGGCACACAGGCATCCTGCTTGGGAGGAAAAGCTCTGGTCAGGTTATTGGGGAGGAAGAATTTCACACTTGTTCCTGTTCCTGCAGCATTTTCCTATGAATGTGTAGGAAAGGAGCTGGTGCAGTTACACATGGCAGATTTCACACTCAGGGTGACAGGAGGGCTCTGGCAGTGCTGCCTCACTCTGCACCTTTAGTTATGAATCTTGCTACCCTTTAAAAATTCCAATTAAATTATTAATTATTCCTCATACAGCAGCTGGACTTTACCATTAGGAAAATGCCCTGGAGCAGGAGCTTGTGCAGTGGCAGAGCAGTAGCAGGGTAGAATCTGAAGCCTTTCCATGCCCTGCTGAGGTGACACAGGGAGGTGACAATTTACTGTCCCACTGCTGTCAGTCCTGCTGGGATCCGGCCCTCTGCACAGGTAACACCACCCTCACAACACACAGGTGCCCCTGACACCCACCAGAGCACAGAACTGCCCCTTTGTACCCCCAAATTCCCCCTCCCCAGCCCCCACGTGCAAACCACAGAGGCAGCTCCGAGTTCCATTTTTATGGTTACATTCCTCATCTGTCTCACTAAACACACATTCTGTAATTACTGCTCACTGCAGATTTATGGGCAAGCTTTGCTGGTCATTATTCCATGTGCTTTGCTGTTTGAGTGACATCTCAGCTCTGGGAGCACAGCGAGTCAGGGGAGCCAAAATATTGTAACCAGCAAAATATTGTAACCAGCAAAAATATTGTAACCAGCAAAAATATTGTAACCAGCATCATCCCTGCTCCTCCAGAGCTGCTCCCTGGCTCATCCCCCCTGCTTAAAGCCAGCATGGAAACTTGTCTTTTAAACCAGAACAGGAAGATCCTCTCACAAAGTTCCTGAAATAAAGCATTGTAGCCCCAAAAGCTGCAAGCCTACCTTGTGGTTCTGGTAGGAGGTGACAGAGATGAAGGAGGTCTCGGGGAAGACGTGGGTGCAGAACGCCGTGTTCTTGGAGCCAAAGGCGTTGTTCTCGTCTGCCTTCACAATGTGCAGCCGGGGCTGGTATTTGTGCATTGAATTGAGGATGATCTGCAAAACAATTGATGCCCAAGTGAGGAATCCATTCAAAAAAGAAGAGTCGAGCCGTGGCTGTTGGACGCTTTGCGGCAGAGCTCAGCTTTAGCTTCGCTTGCGAGTTAGGAAGGAAAATTTACATTCTAGAAATGCACATGGACCAAGGCACAAAAGGTATCTGCAGCTCTGGCAAGCAGAGCTGAACTTAAAGCTTTCCTGGTAAACCCTCATTTTCCATTGCTATTGGATAGAATCAGTCTGGGTGGAAAAAATGTCAGAAGTTTTTTTTCCCCCAGCTCACGCCGAAGCTGTACAATATATAATTCACCAGCAGCCCTGCCTGTAAAGATTCCTAATAAATGCTTTACTGAGCTGAAAAACACACAGTTTAGCAGAGGAAAAAAAAACAACACAGAAACCACAGGGGGGAAAAAAGCTAGAAAGCTATTTTTCTTTTATCTGATGGAAGGAAAAAAAAAAACCAAACAAACCCCAAAAAACTACAAAGCAGCAGATTGGTTTTTCCTGCTGTTTGTGGGTGGCTGGTCCAGGCACCTCTCCCCTCCTCGAGTCTTGGCAGGACCAGCACCAGCCAAGGGAATTTGTGGAGGATGCCAGGGGGGCTGGGGAAGGGCTGAGGTCCAGCAGGGATCACAGCCTGGCTCCACTAAAGGGTTTTTTTGGTGGAGCTTTTTGGGCTGAGAGAGGCTGTCCAGGCTCATCCCATTGCAGCACCGAGATTCCACAAAGCAGGGATGTGCCCAGACACTGCAGAAGAAAATGGCTTCAAGAAATGGAATTTCTTTTAAGAAGTGGGATGGTTTTAAGAAATGCGTCTATTTCTTTTACTGGGCAGAGAAGAAATACTGCTGCCTTGTTTTCTCAGCATAATCCATTCCAATCTCCCCCTTCTGCTCCCAAATGGGCTCATTGAGCCTGGCTGCTCCTGGGGGACAGGGACTCGAGGCTGGCTGTCACCCCTGGGGTGCCCAAAGCCTGGGACAGGGCCAGGGCCAAGGAGGGGACACTGGGATGGGTGGGGTGGTGGATGGATAGATGGATGGATGGATGGATGGATGGATGGATGGATGGATGGGGGATGGATGGATGGATGGATGGGGGATGGATGGATGGATGGATGGATGGATGGATGGATGGATGGATAGATGGATGGATGGATGGATGATGGATGGATGGATGGATGGATGGATGGATGGATGGATGGATGGATGGATGATGGATGGATGATGGATGAGGGATGGATGGATGATGGATGGATGGATGGATGGATGGATGGATGGATGGATGGATGGATGATGGATGGATAGATGGATGGATGGATGGATGGATGGGGGATGGATGGATGGATGGATGGATGGATGGATGGATGGATGGATGATGGATGAGGGATGGATGGATGATGGATGGATGGATGGATGGATGGATGGATGGATGGATGGATGGATGGATGATGGATGGATGGTGGATGGATGGATGGATGGATGGGGGATGGATGGATGGATGGATGGATGGATGGATGGATGGATGGATGGATGATGGATGAGGGATGGATGGATGATGGATGGATGGATGGATGGATGGATGGATGGATGGATGGATGATGGATGGATGGTGGATGGATGGATGGATGGATGGATGGATGGATGGATGGATGTGCACACAGCAGCATCAGCAGCATTATCTCACACTGATTATGGTTTTGGCCAGTTTTAAATGAGAATTACCAAGAAGCAGAAGGGTTTTGCCCTGTGATTGCTCTGTGTGTTCAGAAACCCTTTCTCCTCCATGAGTGCCATGGCCAGGAGAGCCCAGAGCAGCAGCCCCAGGTGCTCCAGACAGGATGGGAGGCAGTGCATGCAGCTTGTGCTCTCCAAACCCCTCATCTGCTGCAGGTCCCCTGCCCACAGTAGCTGCTGCATTATGCACCACTTAAATGCAATTTTTACTGTTGATGTTTTCCAGACAACCCTCCCTGCTACCCAAGAGACAGAATGAGGAATTTTTGGCATTTTATCAGCTTTCATCAAGCCTCTGAAGCACTTTGTGGCTGTTGATGTGCAGGGTAGAGATCTGAGAGGGTCGGCTCAGGTTTTGGGCTGGAGCCTTTTCTCTGCTTTCATGTATCAGCCACTCATAAAACAAAGTAACACCCAAGGGACAGGACTTTCATTAAAAAGAGACATTTCAATTTTCAGTAATTAAGAGCTGAGGCATGCTGATAAATAATGGCTGTGTGGAGCAAAAGCTGGGGATTGCTGAGCTCTCTCGGTGTCTGTCCCACACTGCCCAGCACGGGTGGCTTCTCCCAGAGCCAGAGGAACTCAGCTTCAGGATGGAGAAAACAACTTTAAACTGAGATTTCCAAAGGGAAAATTAGGAGCCCAAGTTTTGATACACCCTGCATGAATAGCCTGTGTTCCCCCTCCAAAGGATCCACTGGGCTACAATGATCCCTTTAAAAAGATAAATGCATTTTTAATAACACTTCAAAGTCAAGGAGCTCAAACAATTTCCAAAATGAACAAATTAAGTTCTTGTAGCCTGACAGAAGAACTCAGGAAAGGATTTCTGACAGATGCTCAATGCTTCAGTTGTGGCTGCAGATTTGCCTGGAGTTTCATCATGAAAAAACCCTAAATGGCCAAATTTTGCCCACTGCATTTACAAGTTTGGGCATTTCAGTCCCTTGCACAAAAAATGAATACTTGCTCACCTGTCTCAATGCAATTCCTGTTGGAATTTGAGTGTGTGGCTCCCCCCCCACCAGCTGCAGAGGGGATTTCACATCTTTTTGGGGTCAGCAATCACTCTCTGCATAAAACCAGCATTTTTCTTAAAAACTCCTGCACAGAGGCTGTGTCTGCACACAAATCCTCCTCACCTGTGCTTGCTGTCATCCCTGTGCATTCAAAATCCTCATAAACCACCCCAAAACCAACCTTTAGCCACAAAACACGGAGCCTATGCAAAGTGAAATGCCAACAATTCAGGCTAAATAGTTTTCAAGGCTGCTTTGGAAAGCTAAAAATACACAAAACAAATGTAAATTCCACTCCAGTGACGAGCATCAGTGGAAAGATTGTCTTCAAGAATTGTGTGAAAAATGAGAAGTATTTTAAATGATGGGACAGAGCACTGAGCAGTGATGTAGGAGCCCTTGGCCTCAGAGGTGATGCTAAAACAGTACCTTTGTATTTTCCTGCACTTCCCTTGTTCCTGGGGAGATGAATTCAGTGTCAGACACTGTCACACATATTTTTAAATTGGTTTTGTACAAAAAGTAGGTACTTTGGCAGGGACCCAGTGGTGGGGACCCTCCTGGGCTGCACCAGGTGAGACCCAAAGAGCTCCTGGATATTTTGGGAATGTTTTGCCCCTCTTGGCTGCTCCCCCTGCCCCTGGAACTGCAGAGGAGCCAGAGCATCCCCAGGGTGGTGTCACTGCCACCCCTCATGTCACACGTGCTGAGCAGACTGTGACACAGCCCAACCCCAAAGTCCAGTGTGAGCTTACACAAACATCCTCCTAATTTTTATTTTTACCCCTCTGTCTCCCTCCTTTGTGCTGCCCACAACTTGCAGCTGGAACTTCAGCTGTTACAGAACTCAACTTCTTCATTTTTTTGGCATTCCCCAGTCAGCAAGAAATGTTAAAAGAAATGGTGTCATTTGCTCCTTTCATTTAATTTTACTTAGGAAAACAAACTCCTCTAACTTCTAATCTCTCATGCTGCTGAGTAATGTCAGCTCCAGGGCCTGAATTTGCAGGATGGGACCCAAAGGCCACGAGCTGAGCTGGGGAAATGGTGCCACATTCCTTGTCACAAGCTAACTCGCCTTGCAATCACCAGTAAAATGTATTTACTTTCATATGAAATTTGGGGAGTTGATTTAAGAGCTCCCTGTTTCACCAAGGTATCAGATGTCAGATGATGCAGGGGTTGCTATGGCAACTCCCCTTTTTATATTGAATAGTAAATGGCCACGAAAAAGCCACATAATTTTATGGTTGCTCCCGGGGGATCACATAACTAATATAAAATCTTGCATTTTAATATATTTTCTGCTTCTTTCTTCCTTCCCTCTATTCTTTCAAAGTGAAAAAGCCTTTGAGTGAGGCTGGCCCTGGTCCCACATTGGGACTCTGAGCTGGAGTGTGACAGCCCAGCACAAAAACCTGACAATCCAGTTTTCTGCGTGGAAAAAATGGTGTTTTAATCAAGGGGGCTCTGCAGAATCATCTCAATTAATATTTAGAGCATTAGGTGCTACAAACCATCCCAGACTGAAGGGGTTTTTAGGAATGAATGGGTTGGAGATGCTCCATCAGCTCTGGAGCTGACCCAGCTGTGCTGCCAGGATGTGCCCAGGGCATTTGGGATCACAGATCCCTCTTCTCCCTGCACCCAGCCTGGGACACCTCACCCTAAAGGCAGCATGAAAATCACACCAACATTTACAGTGGGAAAGACCCCTGACATCACCCAGTTCAAGCAAATAAAACACTCTGTGCCCACAGGCTCTCCAGCAGCTCAAACAGGAGCTGTGATATTCCCTGAATCCCATCCTGCAGATTTTCCCTTCCAGGGCAGGATTCCCCCTCTGCCCAAGGCAGGCACAGCCCAGCCCCAGCCCAGCCCAGCCCAGGCTGCTCCTGCAGGGCTGCAGGGGAGCCTCCCAAAGCCACACTGCCCTGGCAATCTGCACAGAGGGAATCAAAGCAGGGCTGGAAAATCCTGGGAAAAGGTTCAACATGAGCTCAGACAAAAGTTCCTGAGGAGATGGCCAAAGCTGGGCTTTCTGGGTTTGTTCTCCCTCGGTTCCTTTTCATCTCCCATCAGCTGGAATCCATCAGGACACAGCTTTGGGGTGATCCCAGCTCCACTGTGGGTTTGGGCAGAGCCCAGGTGTGGCACCCTGGGACACCCCAGGTGTGACCCCCACTGTCACCTCCTGCCCTGCCTTCCCCAGGCTGCCTCCCACTCCAAACCTGACCATTTCTGGGTCTGATTCCCGTCCAACTTCACCAAAATCTGCTGCATTGGACTCACACAAACCAGCAATGTAGCAACAAAAAGATTTAACAGACAGAAGTAAATCTTCTTTTCAACCACCAAGCCCACTGGCCACTTCTTCCCCAGGACTGAAATGGAAACCCTGGATCCATCCCTCCCTGTGGAACACACACCATCCCGGGGGACACAGCTCTGCTCCTTTCTTTTCCCCAGCAAACAATGTAAAACCTCACTTTGTAATTTATTTGGGCACCACTATTGCTCTGATTTCCTAAAATGAATGGGTACCAAAAATAAAAGGAAAAAAAAGAAAAAAAGGAAAGGAATTAATTTTTTTCTTGGATATTCTTTCAGCAGAAGGCTTAGTGATGCTCTGAAAAAATTGCCTGCAAATTTAGGGGTGGACAAAAGGGGTTTTCCAAGGTTTAAATGGACTGGGAAAAAAGGTGGTTTGGTATTGGGGAAGATTACATATATATATATATATATATATATATATATATATATTCTTAAAAATATAAATATTCTTAAAAATATAAATAAAATAGAAATATAAATATATTCTTTATATCTAAGAAAAATATAGATTATTTATACATATAAATGTATATACACACACATATATATAAAAATAATATACAATATATAAATGATTTTTTAAAAAAATATATATAAACCCCCAAAATGTTATACCTAAAAATACAGGAAATTTTTAGCTGAAAATTGCTCTGAGCAGGACAAGAGGGGTGAGGCTGTGTCCTTTTCCCCAGGCAGGATCTCCCCCATCCCTCCCTCCCTCCCTCTGGTGCTCCCAGTGCCCCGGGTGGGGAAGCTGCTTCCAAGGCAGCACAGAAACCTCCCACCAGCACCCGAGAGGAAACTGCTTGGCCACAAGTCATAAAGCAAACAAATAAAAAAAAATTATGAATCAAAATTAGGGTCTTGCAAGATTAGTAGGACGTGGAGCTAATTAAAAGTGCCTGAGAGCGTCTGACGGGCACAGGCAGAAAAAGGCTGATTTAATTAACAGAAAAATGAAAAGGAAACCCCAGGACTAGGGGAAAAATTAAGGCTTTCAGTGATAATCAAATAAAACCAAGTGTGCAAATATTAAATCTGAAGAGAAATAACAAACTCATCAGCATTAATGAGTGAAGCCAGTAAACAGCAGATTTTGGTCAAGAAAAACAGGAATATCACTTCAAATGCTGTTATGAGTGACAGGCCATCTATAATATCCTGTAGCTTTAAACCTCACTTGGTTACATCTCAGAAACTAAAATAAAAGCTTTATTTTAAAAGCAGATAAAGTAATTATGGCAATTAAAAGGCAGCACCAGTGATGGAGCCATTCCCATTTTTCACCTGGAGAACACTGCCAGGTATTTCCCAGGCAGCAGACACTGGGAATGGGGAAGGGATGTGCCACCCTTGCTGGCACTTCCAAGATTATTCTCACCTCTGCAAATGCCCTGTTACTCCCATGGCATCAGAGAGCAAAGCACCAGCCCTGCCAGAATCCCTCGTGCCCAGGATCACTCACCAGCCCCACATAAATCAGAGGCTCGATCAGGCTGATTATCTCTGCATGTAATGCTTTGAAAATACATAAATTCAGATTTCACTCTAAGCATAGGTGGCTTACAGTGCTTTCTTTGGGATCAGATATACCTCACTGTAGCTAAACATTACAGTGGCTGCTGATTTCTTAATCCATTTCCAACATGAAGGTTCCTCAGTTGTTAAGCCTGGCGTGAAAGAAGCCTTTCATGGATGAAAAACCTCCCGGAGCAGAATATACAGCCCATGTTCTCAGGCTGTGCTGTGTGAGCTGGGCACAGCCTTACCTGCCACAAAAGCTGCTCAGCCACAGGGGTTTGAGGCAGATTACAGAGCTCTGAGTTTGTTCTGATATAAAACCTGCTCAGTTTTAGGTGCCTGCATTGACAAATGCCTCCCATGCCTCTGAGTGTAATAATTGACCACAACAGATAACGGGCCAGGCAAGCAGGAGTGGGGATTGTGAAGCTGCAGGAAAGGGCTGGTGGCAGGGAGTGAGGCTTTCCCACACCCCCAGCATGGCAAATAATCTCCAGCCTAATTCCATGGATTGCAGCAAAAGCTTCAGCTCCATAGTTCATTAATTAAGATGTTTATCTTATTTACTTTAAGCCTCAGATGTGCCTCCAGTTATAATCTCCAGGGGCTGCTCATCCCTGATATTTAGCAGCTATTTCAGTGCACAGTCAGGGCATGGATGGATAAATGGGTTCATTTATTGATAAATCATGTGAAATCTCTGCTGCCTGTCTTTCAGGTGAGATCCCTGGCTCAGAGGAGCTGCACCCCATGCAGGGATGGGGACACTGCCGTGGCCCAGGGTGCCAGGGGGGGTGACCCAGCCCAGCTCTGCCTGGGCAGTTGCCCACACACCCAAAAATGCCCCAGCCAAGGCTGCAGAAATCCTCACTCCACGTGGTTTTGAGGTTTGGAGGAAATCAAAGACAAAAGGAAAGGCAGGCAGGCTGTGCTGGCGCACGGGAAGGCAAACAAACCCTGTGGCTTTTCTGACTTGTTTTTTTAGGGAGCTTTAAGAAAGTGTTTGCAGTCACTGGGAACAAATTCCTAGAAATGAGAAGCTGTTATTATTCCTAACGTAATGCCTTCGTGGGACAGGCCCTGCAGAGCAGAACTGCTCTCAGCCTGAGCTGGTGGAGCCTTGCCCCTCTCCTGCTGCAGAGCCCAGCGCTCCTCCATGGGCACCACAAAAAGGGAAGCACCACATCTCCAAAGCAGAGGATTAATTAATAAGCCTAATGAGGGGCTGGCTGAGGAGGGGTTCAGTCCCATTTAGCCAGGCAGGCTGTCAGTGCCTGAACAGAGCAGCAAACACTTTAAAATACATTATTTCAGGCATTTTCCCATTAATGTGAGAGGGAAGGTGCTGGGCTGTGGTTCATGGCCCAAGGCACTGAGCAGGGCTCATCTGGAGCCACAGCATGGTGGATATCACCCCAAAACCCAAACCACTGTCTCACTAGGGAAAAGACAAGCAGGCTGTTCATTGGAAAGGAGGAGGGGGTTAAAACCTTGCCTGTTAAAATGCAGCGCTAAAATCTCAGTTAAAAAATGACAAAGTCGGGAAAAGCAAACGTTTAAAGTTGCAAAACCAACACGGCACATCCTGTTTGTTTTACAGCCACATGGCACATCCTGCATGTTTTATGGTTTACATTTTACAGCATAAACAGTCGTATATTAAGCTGCAGAGTTAACCAAGAGGAAAACACTGAGTGAAAAAGTGCCACGTGCAAAGCCAGCACCTCGGGATGGCTGTGGCAGCCAAACGGTGGCAGGGGTGGCTCTGTGGCACTGTCACTGAGAGCCCTGACACAGGGGTGGCTCTGTGGCACTGTCACTGAGAGCCCTGACACAGGGGTGGCTCTGTGGCACTGTCACTGGCAGAACCCTGACACAGGGGTGGCTCTGTGGCACTGTCACTGAGAGCCCTGACACAGGGGTGGCTCTGTGGCACTGTCACTGGCAGAACCCTGACACAGGGGTGGCTCTGTGGCACTGTCACTGAGAGCCCTGACACAGGGGTGGCTCTATGGCACTGTCACTGAGAGCCCTGACACAGGGGTGGCTCTGTGGCACTGTCACTGGCAGAACCCTGACACAGGGGTGGCTCTGTGGCACTGTCACTGAGAGCCCTGACACAGGGGTGGCTCTATGGCACTGTCACTGAGAGCCCTGACACAGGGGTGGCTCTGTGGCACTGTCATGAGAGAGCCCTGACACAGGGGTGGCTCTGTGGCACTGTCACTGAGAGCCCTGACACAGGGGTGGCTCTGTGGCACTGTCACTGGCAGAACCCTGCCACAGTTGTTTCATTTCATTTCCATGGTGCTTCCCCCCTTGAGGGGAGCAGGGATGGGCTGTGATTAATGACAGCAGCATTAAAGGTGCCGGGGAGCCTTTGAAGCTCACACATGTCTCATGGGGTCAGTAGGGTGGGGAGAGGGTCAGGGCCCAGCACGGGGCTGGGTTATCACCGAGTCCCTGCCAGGGCCCAGCTTTTGGAGGCTCAAAATCCACAAAAAATCACAAACACTGGCAAAAATTCTGGATTTTAGCAGTGTTTTAAGCTGGTGGGGTCGTCCTGCCTCTGGAGTCAGGAGCTGCAGCTGATTTAGCCATAATCACACTTTCTGGACAGCTTTGGGAGGCATTGGGACACTGACTCCAAATAAAAAGCTGCTCTTTAGAGGCTCAATGCACAATCATTTTAAGCAAGACAGATACATCCCTTCCCACTCTGCACCCTTCTCACAGCCTCCCTTGCCCTCCAAACTGCTGCTGCTTAAAACACCATCAGGTTAAAACCCACATGTGATGACACAAATTAGATTCTCTTACCTTTGGTACAAGGAGGAGCTGATGGCACTAAACCTAAAAGGATTTTAAACTCTCTCTTCCCTTCGTCTCACCAAGGATGGTTTATTTTTACATGACTTCCAGCTCAAATTGTGCAAACCAGACAGGTCTGAGTTTTTATATGCAGTATCTGAGCACTCACTCTCCTGACAGGCTGCCAGGGCCCTTGCTCTGAGTTATTAAATGCAGTGGGGCAGATAACTGTGTGCTCCCCACCTCTCCCCAATACACATGAATCAAGATTTTCCAAATAAAATACTTGATCTTTTTTAGGGCTGCCAAAGCCAGTTGGAAAATCAGGAGTTTATGCAACAGCTTCTGTGAGCTGCATGTACCACGTGCCAGGCTGAAAATCCCACAGCACTGCCTGGAAAGATCCTGGGCAGAAAAGAAAACCTCAGTGGGATCCAGCAGGACACAACTGAGCCAGTCATGGCTGCATTTCCAAGAGCAGGGGAAGCACACAGACCCTCTCCCTTTGCTTTAAACACTCCCCCAAAGCACAAAATAATGTTATTCCTTATTATTAAATTAATGATTATTGTTGTATTCCACCCGGCATCCCAGACACAAACCCAGCATTTTGAGCCCACCTCCACCCGGAGCCCTTGCAGAATGTCTCTCTTACGTGTCCAAAGGGATCCAGGTGGTTGTTGGTGAGTTTGAGCTTCTGGAAGGACACCAGCTGCCTCATCCAGTGGGCTCCCGTGGCCGGGGAGTCGGGGTGCACGTACAGCCTGCCCGGCATGGCCGGCTCGGCCTTCCCAGCCACCATCCTGGCAACAGAGGGGACACATGGCATCACCCTGGCACCTGGAACTGCTTTTGGTCCTTGGGCTCATCCCAGCAACCCTCCTGCCCGCCCTGGGGGGATGCACTGGGACAGGGGGACGCAGGGAGGCTCCTGCTTTGGGATCCCTGTTTCAGCATCACAGGCTGGCAGCGACGCCATCCCTGCTCCCATGTGGGATTTCCTTGGGGCAGTGTCCTCACGTGGGCATTGTGGAGACTCTTTTGAGGAGGAAAACTTTTCTGGGTTTTTGGAAATCTTCAAAGAGCCTTCTGCAAAGGGAGATGGCAGAAAGTACCT
The DNA here is from genome assembly GCF_027887145.1 of Ammospiza caudacuta. NCBI lineage: Eukaryota > Metazoa > Chordata > Aves > Passeriformes > Passerellidae > Ammospiza > Ammospiza caudacuta. The sequence goes on from NC_080612.1 coordinate 10,478,848, forward strand.
GTGGGCAGGAGTGGAACTGGTGTGGCTGCACCTTCACAGCTCCCACAGCCTGTCCCAGTGGGAAGGGGCTGCTCCCCACTCTGGCCCAGCTCCCCCTGCCCCACAGCACCACCAACCCTCATGGACACAAGGCCCAGCCATGAGACATCATTCAATGGCAACGCCCTTGGTACTCCACATTGTTCTCCTCTTATAAAACCCCAATAAAAGCAATATTACCAAAAACAACAGAAACTTTCCAGCAGCAATAAAAGGAAAAGGGGAAACAGCTCTAGGGCTGGCAAAAACTAAATTAAACAGACTTAAGGACTATCCATCATCTCGTGTTTAATGTCTGAAACACACAAAGTGGCCACCGTGGTGCAGAGACCCTCAGTCCACTCCTCTTACCCAGCGGCATTCCGGGACAAAAGCTCACGGAAAAGGGATTTTTTTTTTAACTGGAGCAGCCCTAATGGGCAAGTAAATAATTTCTGCTTTCTGGGATGTCACTGGGCTCGTTCCCTGTGAAATTTTCCATTGCTTTTCAGCAGGCAGCAGCCAGGGGAAGGGTTTGGGGAAACCACAGCGAATAGTGGCAGTGAGGGAGGCTGCCGGGCATTTTGTGGGGGGAAATCAAAAGAGAAAACAACACGTTTCCTTTGTCAGAGAGCAAAAATCCCAGCTGCCTCTCGGGTAAGTAACTCTGCTGGGAAAGGCACAGGGAAAGGAAGAATAACAGAAGAGAATCAGGGCTCTGAGTGAACCACCCCATATTTTGCTTTATAGCTGCTCTCCTAAAAGCAAAATATTACTATAGAAGAAAGGAATTTAAAACTTTTCTCGAGTCACACAAAGACCTAATTTTGAGGGCCAAAATGGACCATTAGGTCATCCTGTCCAGCCTCTGGTACAAGGCAGGCTGTGGCTTTACCCTCCTACAACTGCACACAGCCAGATAACCCGTGCTTGGCCTAAAGCATCTTCTCCAGGAAAACTCCCCAGCCTAGAACACTTTGGGATGGACAAGTCACCACCCCAGCAGCACTTTTTTTCCAGCAGTTAACCACCCAGCCTATTAACAATATTTCATTTTATATTTGTCTGGTTTAAACTTCCAGCCCTGGCTCTTGTGTCCATCACTGCTCCACCAAAGAGAGCTCTGGGATGTTGGCAGCCCTCCTGTGGGAAGGTGTTTCTGTTGGTTTCTAAGTTTGCACAACAAATGGTTGATCCAATTGCAAATTTCTTATGGAAAAGCAGGCAAACAGAAGTGTTGTCTTACCATTTGTTGTCACAGAATTTGTAGCGGTGGTCGTCGGCCGGGACGATGTCGATCAACAAAATGTATTTGGTCTTGGGGTTCATTCCAGTCACTTTGACCTTGTAACTGGGGAACATCCTCCTTAGGGAAAGCAGAGGGTCATCACGTTAGTGAGGGGTGCAAGCACTGGAACTGATGGAAACTTGGAGCAGCAGCCCAAAAAGCAGATCCACCATCAGAGGGATTCATGCAAGGACATTGTTGGTTCTTGTTCATACCTGAATTAAACTCTCTCTTTCCAGAGCGTGTGCCAGTGCAGAAGTGGGCACAAATTTTGATAAGGGTTTAGGGAAGGGGGCTGTGGGCCAGTGCCAGGAAAAGGAGGGTGCAGAGAGAGATACAGGGGGGTCAACACATCCCTGTTTGTGGGAGGCCTGGACAAGGAGCCCTCATTTCTACAGGAGGCTCTGCCTGGCTTATGGCAGCACCAAAATTGCAGATTTCTTGCTGCTGTGGAAGTGTTTGAAAAGTCTGGAGACATGACTGCCTTTCAGAGGAAACAGAGCACAGGCTTTGTCATCCAAATGATCCCAATATCCACCAGGTCCCACCACTCCCCCTGTGTTCCCTCCAACAAATAGAACTGAGGATCTGCAAAGCCTGGGGGAAACAAAGGGTTAAACCCTGAGGTGGTGCAGACAGGCTCCTCTGGCATTCCCAGATTTCCCAGATTCACAGCACACCCCTTAAACCTTGCTGGAGCCTGGCAGAGCTTCCCAGCAAAATGTGCCTGTCCCACTGGCTCCAGCAGCCAACACCAAACTAGAGCATCCCATAAACCAGTGCATCACAGAGAACATCGACATGCCTTACAGTTCTAAAGACTCTTTGTGATATTAAATGATACTTTTTTATAAAGCTATTGCTGTGAAAACAGCCGATTCCATCCCAGTCCAGCCCTGCAATCCAAAGGAGAGGGCCCTAATGGATACTGACACTGCCATGGGCTTCCCAATCCCCTGAGGCCGCATCAGCAGCCAGGATTTGCAGGATTAGGCACTTCACATCCTCAGAATAACTGTTTTCTTGGCTCCATCTTCCCCACCTCCTCCTCATCCAGTAAAAACACCCGAGTCAATAGAGCAAACTGGCTCACCACAGCCCTCCAGCCAGGACACAAAGTTCTCCTTCCACAGGGGATGGAGGATGAGAATTGCCACATCCTGGCCTCGTTCGAATTGCGTGAATTAAGATGGGCCCAAATCCTGATGTCATTTCTCCATCAGACATCAAGGCCACTCTGTCCCCCACTTTTATCCCTCTTTTCCTGAGCTGGTCCAAGTCTGCAGCACCATTTTGTCGCTACTTGGGGAGAAGGCAACAAAATGGGCCCTGTTCAAAATCCTTTCAATTGACTCTTTTAACCGCCCTGCATAAATTCCAGATGTTTACCATGTAATTAGCCTGGACTAAAAAGGGGTGGTTTAGCAATGTCCCTCTTTGATTTTCATTCATAAACTCTGCACTCCTCTTAACCTTGTCCTCCTACAGGTAAGCACCTGGGTAAATACAGTAGGACATTTCAATTTGTGAATACACAGCCCAATTCACACATCGAAAAAAATTGTATAAGGAATCCAATCTGAATGCCAAGATTTTTTTTTATTAGGCCTTAAAATGGCATTTTAAAATGAAACAAAAAAGAAAAAAAAAAGAAAATTACAAAAAGAGGATAAAATTATTTAAAAACATAAATGAAATGAACACAATTTGACAGTATCATACCTGCACTGGGAATTTTTATAACATTGAGCTTCTGAATTTCTTTTTCCCTCAATCATTTCATTTACTGTAGAACATCCAAGCTGCTAAAGTAGCTGAACTGATATATTGTAAATGTTAAGTGCTTTTTTAATGGCATTTAAAATTAAGCTTCAGCATATGGAGTTCATATAGCATGGACATGCCTGAGTTTATAATGTTCTTTAGTATAGCCCTCTAAAATAAATACAAAGAGCCAAAGTACTACTATAATATATACAGCTGAAATTCTTTAAGGATAACAAATGGGGACTCACATCTGATTGAAGGTGTTGCTTAACTTGCAAACCACTCACTATCTCGCAGTGGTAGCATTGTGCTCAGCAGTCCACAGACACAGCTACAACCAAGTTTGCCAACTCTCCACATTCTTTTCCAGGAAAACATGGGTAGATTTTAGTAATTTGGCTGTGCATGGACATTTCATCATTATTATTAGCTGCTGCATTTTGGCCTTAAAGAAAAAATATGCGACTAATGTGCTGTCCAGGGACTTGTCAGTTTAATTTTCTTAATGAAAACATATTTCTCAACCCCTTGGCAGAGGCTCGTTTAGTAAATATCTCTGCAATATGATACAAACATGGGTTGTGCATCTCTGATGGGAAGGCATGACAAACCCGAGAGCTGGGGCCAAGGAAATGCAGTCATAGAGATTGAATTAAAATGAAAAAAAGAAAGCAAGAGACAGCACCTAACATCATGTCCTGGCCCTTATTAAAAGTCCCATTTTTAAGAAGGGAGCTGAACCCCCCGGTGGAGCTGCACCAGCCCTGCTACAGTGGCTCTATAGAGCTCCCTGGCAGGCCTGGGAAGGGGCCAGAAACCTGCCTGCTTCCCCAGATTTACTACAGGTCAGTGGAGCTCCTCAGAGGCACGAGGAGCTGCAGCTCGGCAGCAGCTTTGCCCACGCAGCCCCTCCGGCAGGCCGGGGCAGGCAGAGCCCGGCGGATGGGCGGCTCCCGGGGATGCTCCGCTCGCCCAGCTCCCGCACAATGGGCTGTTTCATCATCCCTTGCTCGGGGACCGGCGGAGGCACAAGAAGCACCCAGTGCTGCAATAAAACTTGCCAAAGTCTTGCCAAGCTCTGGGAAAGCTCAGCCTGGTTTTGGTGGGAGGTCTGAAGCAAGAGCCGGGCAGATCTCTGTTTTATCCACCCTCCTTTCTACACGGCTCCAAACCGGGCCAGAGCATTGCTGTGCAGAAACTGGGGACAAAAACTGGGAATTTGGGGCTTCTGGGGAGTGTGTGCAAGCAGGTGACACCTGATGCTCAGGGCACCCCCTGTGCCAAGGGCAGCTGCAGCCCTGCCTGGGCAAACAGGACTCAGTGAGGTTCAGTGATGGGCACGAGTGCAGCACAGCAACACTCAAGTCTCCGGTGAAGTTTGAGCCACCAGCACTCAGGAGATTCATTGCAGCAATTCCTGGCCCCATCACCTTTTGCTCAGACCCAAAACCTGTTTGGACACAGTACCCACGGGCTGCAGCAAATGCCCTCAATGTGCCAATGACAACACCATCCCTGGAGTGGGGATGTCCAGCACTGGACCAATTTCCTTCCAATTTACACTCTTTTTTTTGAAATCCACACCAGGTGTGTGTCCAGCCCAGCACACGCCTCAGGTGGAGGCAGCAGGGCCACTCAGGGAGCAGGGCCCAGCAGCAGCCCCACAGCTGCCCTGCCCACCCAGGGACCAGCCACGAGCCCTGGAGCACCCAGGGATGCACAAGGGACTCAGCACGAGCAGCCAAGCACCAGCCCCAACAGCCTCCTCTGCAAAACACCAAAATTGACAGGACTCCAGTTTTAGGCACATTCAAACCCATTTCTCCCTCCCTCCAGCTCCAGCCAGAGCAGAAGGGACCATCCAGGCTCCTCAGCCCTATCCTGAGGGTCTCCTGCTGGGTTTAGTGGCTCTGTCAGGCACATTGCTGTCCCACCCCTGCACTGGGACAAAGGGACAAAGTGCTGCTGTGCCATGGCAGCAGCTCTCACTGCCCTTCACAAGGCAACACTTAAATCAGATTTTATGTTCACAAAAGAAAGGCACCCTCAAAGAAAGCAATCATGGGGGAAAGGCTGTGGTGCCTCCTGCGTGAGCAGGACACCCCCTGTGGCATTAAAACCCCACAGTCACTGAGTGATGCCCAGGGGAGGGCAGAGGGGCTGAGCCTGGCACTGGGACCGTGGGCAGTGGGAGCAGGGCTGGCACCACCAGAGCTTGGCACCACACTGCCACAGCCTCAGCTAAACCCTTCCCTGCAGATGAAATGTAGCAAAAACAGTAAAAGCCAGGAAAATAAACAAGCAGCACAATTCCACAGGCCTCCCAAGCTTCAAAGATGATGTGCTAGTGAATTATTTGTTCTGATAATGAAGCAGTCACTGCTTAGCTAAGTTTATGCTAGGCACATTTTATCTCTACATGATATTCACAAATTGTTTTAAAATGAACTGTTAGAATAAGCATCTCTTGTTTATTTATTTATACTATTACTATCCAATCCCCTTAACTGTGGAGCAGTTGCTGACATGGAGCCAAAGCTTCTATTATTGTTCAAACAAAGTTTAATTGATGTGTAATTGGCTGGTTGGGTTGGAAGTGAGAGATAAGAGAAAAGCTTTGCTTTTCTTTGGGGCAGCAGTTCCCAGCCTCTCAGGCTCTCCAGCCTTGGCCTCTCTGTGGGCATCTCACGTGTGTTTCAATGCCCAGATGAGCAGGTCTGGTTGATCCTGGAGGGATGGGTGGCTGAAAGTCTCCCATGTCCAGCAAAATCTTATTTTTTGGGCTGGGGATGGCAAACCAGAAAAGTGGAATCAGAGCTGAGTGAAGAGCTCAGACACTCACCTGAACAATGACTGTGCTGTGCCACAGTGCACATCAGCAACAAACCCTCACTGCCCTCCTGCTCACCAGGATGGAATCTGACCTTCACTTAGATGCCAACACCATTCCTGATGTCCCTGTGGGTGCATTGGCTGGGAGGGGATGTCTCTGACCAGCACAGGGCAAGCAGGGAATTCAAACAGTATTTCCATAGAGAAAACTGCACAGAACCAGGACACCTGAGCAACCCAAGCCATGCCTCACCAAAGGCTGCCAGTGCTCTCTGAAACCCATGGATTTATGAGGATTGGTACTCACTGCACGTCCCTGAGGTGTGAATGGTCCTTCAGATACCACTGAGTGCTTGCTTCTGTCTTTTCAAGGGGATAAAAACATCCTCAAGCACTTCAGCAGCTCAGCAGCTGAAATTCTACTTTTTAAGACAATAAGACAAAGATTTCAAAAGACAGAGAGAGATTTTACAATCCTTGCTTTTGGGATGGTCAAGTAAAGCAGTGACTGGAGTTTTGGAACTCCGGTGCTGTGGTGAAAGGTTGTTTTCTGATCCTCAGGTTGTGAAAGGATCAGAAAACAACTGCTCACTCAACATCTTGGCTAACAAACCATGTCATGGCTGAGCAAGCACCTCCTCAGAACCTGCTGGGCATGCTGAGATGCCTCCAGCAATGCTTCCAGAACACCAAGGCAGGTGAACACCTGCATCCCTGAGAACGACTCACGTGGCCCCAAATTCCTCCTGAGACTTGGCCATGGCTGCTTGAGGATGTTCTCCTTGTCTTCACTGTTAGAAGGGAAAAGAATGGTGTGCAGAGCCTCCAAGAACTATGTCTCCATTCTGATGACCTTTCTTCATTTTTTTCCAATTTCCCTTCTTTCGACAAGTATTTCTTCCGCTGACTTAACGCATCTTTAAAAAGAATATTCTCCAGGGCAGATTAAAACAAATTTGGGGATGTCAGCTGTTTCTTTTAGCCTTTTAAATGGCATTTCCTTTTTGATAGATTCTTGCTTTCAGAAAATACTTTAAAGAGATCAAAGAGTTTTTCAACAGGGTCCCATTTTCCCAGTGTATCCTAAGCCTCAGTCCCTTATTTCTCTTATCACCCACGCCACTCCGTTATGACGCTCTGTATACAAAGTAAGAGCAGTTAACTTTGAAGTGCTGGATTAGCCCATGCCAGATCCTTGCCTCAGAATAACAAACAATACAGGTTCAACAGGAGTTCTCATCAGTAGTTCATTTTTCAGCCCCAAATTCACTGTCACTAACACAAGCAACATTGAACTCTCAGTCTATGGGCAGATAGCAGAGATTTATCTGGTGGCAGGACCATGACCTAGTGATGAGAAGGTCAGACAGTTAAGGGATTTTTATATTTTGGAATGGCGAGGTTGTATTTTTTCCTTCTGGCTAGCACATCTCATTTTTAAATAAAACATTGTTTCTCACATACTTGAGAACTTGGTGAGCTGGATGGCTGCTTTCATGGTCTAGAAACATTTCCTTTCTTTGCCCCATGGTGACTCCAGGCACGGGCAGGCTCCTGGCCATGGGCTGCTTCTCTGGGCTTTCATTTTGCTGCAACTCAACTTGAGCAGAGAAAGTCCCAACGTGCAGGAGGATGGGAGAGGTGGTGCCAGCAGCACAGCACAAAGGTACCTCAGAGAGAACCTGGTCACCAACAGCATTTCAGGGCAGGTTTGCTCCCTGTCCAGCCCAGCTGCCTGGCCATGGGCTGAGGGAGGAGCTGAGGCAGCCTTGGCACTGCTGGAGCCACAGCCCCGGTGTCCAGGAGCCTCTGGGGCAGCAGCAGAGCCCCAGCAATGGTTGGGACCTTCCCCAGCTGATCTGGGCTTGACCAAAGCCTCCCCTCACTGTGCCACAGCTCCAGCACAAGGACAAGCAGGGAAAGCTTTGGGAACACCCTTAGATGTGAGCATCCCATGTCTTTAAACAGCAGGGATGAAGAGAGAAGTGGATCAGGAACCAGACTCCCATCCCTGCCCTCCTCGGCGTGCACAAGCTCTGTCTCCCTTGCCAAAGCTGTCTGACAGCTTCAGCGGCACAGCCAAGAGCCATTGGAGTTCACTCCTGCTTTTTCTCTAAAAGCAGGAGTTTGCCTGAACAGGATAATTCCAGGACCCCAAATTTAGGAGCAAGCAGATCAAACATTCCTCAAATATCTATTTTATTTCTATGTTTTATATTGACGGTTCACATTCCTTCGCTGATCTCGGATATTAAGGTTTGCTTTTGAATCAAAAAACATCAGTAGAAATTCTTGTAACTGCCTCAAAAGATTCTGGACAAATATTTCCCTTTAATTGTAATGAGAACTGGGCATCCATATGCCCTACAGAGCCATGGAAAATTTAACTTTTAAAGGATTATTCACACAGGAAAGCTGCACCAGCTTAGCCAAAGCATTTATACTTCTTCAGACCTTGATGTCCTAAAAACTAGTTTTATTTTGGTTTACTAAAGTTGATTGGGAACAGATTTTTTTAAAAAAAAAACTGAAATAAGCCACTTTTAAAATGAAACCTGAACATCTAGAGGGGATTTGGGTCTTTTCCGCACGTGCAAGACGCTTTATCAATTCTATTTTTTTCCTCTGCAGCATTTTCCTACATATACTTCTTAAAACCTGCTACCATAGAGGCCAAAGCTGGCTTTGTACCTGTGCACACCCTGCACTCCAGCCAAAACTCAAATTCAGTATCTCGAGCCTCCTGTTTCACCTCAGGGGCAGTTCTGCTGCCACAGAGAAATGACACATTATTTTCTCTTCAGGAGCTGCTCACAAAAACTTGACCAGACACCCTATGAACTGGCATTTTTTACTGATGAAACAGAAACTTTATCAAATTGTTTATCCTTGGCAATACCTGGATAGAAATCACAATGCTGCAAAGACTAGCACCTTGGGAAAAAACCCTAGGGAAGAGCTAAATAAATAATCTAACAGAAAGAAGAAATCCTGAGCCAGGAAAGCTGCGGAAGCAAAGATGAACTTCCAGCAGAAATAAAGCCTGAAAGATGAGATTTCACAAAGAATGGTTTGCCACGAGCTACAAAAGAATCTACAATTGTTCAGTCAAATAATAGCACATAAAAGTGAGAGGAAGAAATCGAAAAGCCAGATTTATAACGAAATCCCTCATTTGCTTTCTGCTTTCCCCACCCCTCGCACAATTTCACAAGTGTGGAATTCCTGAGATCCCGCAGGAAAGGTGTGCACCCTGCTAGGACACAGCGATGCCCCCACAGCAGGGCGGCCAGAGGGGAGGAATCCAGATGTGCAGCTGCATCTGCATCCTCTAATACACCCTGTGCCCTTCATCAGCGTCTAGATTGATTTGATTAATTTCATTTAACAGGATCTCACCCACTGGAACTTTTCAATGGATTTTTAGGATATTTTTTGGTTCTGTAGTTTTTCTGGGAGAAGGGATTTTTTGGTTGGTTGGTTTGGTTTTGGAGCGGTTTTTGTTTGTTTTAACAAACACATATATATAAATACACACGCATGGGAAAGTTTGTGAACAATCATTTCCAAAACCAGGCACTCACAGCTCGCTGTGGGCGCTGGATTCATTCCCCCATCCCTGAAATGGGCTGTGAGCAGGGATAGGGACCGGGATGCTGCAGCGGGAACGGGGAGCGGGGACCGGGAGCGGCCGGGGCTCCGCGGAGAGAGGATGCTCAAACAAGAGGGGTTCCCTCCGAGGAAAGGGGATGCTCAAACAACGGGATTCCCTCTGCCTCCCGATAAACCTGCCCTGCAAAACGCCCCTCGAGACGGGCAGTGCCCGAAGGGATCCCCCGTGCCCGCTTTGCCTCTCGTTCCCCCCGGCTCGGGCAGCCGCGGGTACCCAGGGCAGCGCCGGGGATGGGCAATCTCTGCACCGCAGACTTCCAGCCCTTTAAAACCACCAGCAGATAATCCTCCGGAGGAGAAAAGCGGAATTAGAGCAAACCTCAAAGAGGAGGAAGGAGAGGAAGGCTCTGAGTGATGGAGCCGGCGCCCATCCCGCTGCCACGGGCGCTCCGAGGGATCCGAGCGCTTTTCTCCAAAGTTCAGGGAACTTTGCTAACATAAACTTTTAATCTTTTGATGATCCTTTTAATATAAAATAATCTCTTTTTTTCCCCTCCCACAATGAAGCAGTCGGACATTAAAAAGATAGCAAGTGCATTTTAAAGATGTTTCCACTTTATAAATCAAACTTTCTTGGCAACAACATGATTTCTATTTCAATGCTGAGCTTGCTGTGTTCTCCTAATATCTCCTACAGATCAGTCCTAAGAGGGAGTAATAATCCCCTAAAGTAATTCTCAGCCCTAAATTCTCGATAATTTATAGTTGGCTCGTTCTGTGGAGCTCCACAAAGAACGAAACAAATGACTCCCCCTTTCTCCCCCAACCAAGTTATCAATATTTGCCTTGTTTATACAAAAAAAGCAATTTTACACCATTGCCATGGAATTAACGCTTCCGCTGAGCTTTACATTTCCTCCCCATTGAGTGAACTTGTCATTAAAGTCACTCTCTTTTTTTTTTGTTGTTGTTTGAAATTTAAAAATCAGCCTTCCATTTCTTTTCGTTTGTGCCCCTTGAGGTCAGACAGACCTACATTTAAGTGAGTTCAACTAACGGCATTCAGGGGCATCTCTGTGCCTGCTGGGAGGGGGATTAGAGTCCTGATTAGTGCCTGCAATTAGCCGCTTTCCCTCTTTCCACACCCCCCCAATGCTAAATGCAAGTGCACACAAATCTCCATTAACCATCGTTTTTTTAATTGGCTCAAGAGGAGATTTATTATTGCGACTCTCTATTTAAAAAGCCTGGGTAAAATAAAATCTGCATGAAGTAATAATTTTCATTTTGTCCTTTGCATGGGGATTAGCAGCAGACTGCAGCTCGTGGGCTGCCCTGCCCTCAGCACGGCCACGCGTGGCATCGCTGTGAACCGGGACTCGAGGCACCACGGCGTTTAAGTTGTTCTATTTTCATGCTAATTATTTTGTGTATTTTTGCTGTCGGTGCTGCGGCAGAGCCCAGCCAGGCCGGGGAACCGAGCGGGTCCGGCACCGGCGGCAAAGGGGCTGCGGGGCTGCTAAAAACACCGATAAAAGCCCTCGTCCTGGATTTTGACACCATTTGCAGCTGAATCAGTGAAAAAAAAATAATATTCTTTTATTCCATGTTATTCATCAGCATTTCAGCCACTTCTTTCATTATTTTTTCTAAATTCAAAACCCTTCATGATAAAAAAAAATTATTTTAGCTCGATGGTGCTGCACTGAATTTCACTAATGGTGAGTTTGACTCAATAACGTAAAAAACCTAAATTTTTGTACATCTTGTGGTCTATCCCACCTCCTGAAAGGTGCACTGCCAGCCCCACCGGACAAGGAATGTGGGACTGAGCCCCGTCCATCTGGAGCTGTTTAAACAAGCCACGTTCAGACTTCCAGAGAGATAACATGCACGTTTGGGATGCTTAGGGTCCAGAATTTGGTACAGATATTACACATCTCCACAGGCACACTCAGATACTATAAATTAAGGGTGAAATATCTGAGGTCTTGATCCCCTCATCCGAGCTGACTTAGGGAGCAGACCCATCCAAATGAAGCCGGCTCTTCCCATCAGCAGACGCTGCAGAACAAGCCCTGGGATTTTATACGCCAAAATAAGGTGTGAAAAGGACAGAGTTACCTGCACCATCACTCCATAAACAGCCACTGAGCAAATAAATGGAAGATTTCTGGGACATACACCCCCTCTCCAGGGGGAATAATGGGAATTTCTTGCTTATTAGAGTCCAACTTCCCTACACCAAGCAGCACTGCCGGGATGGGGGAAAGCAGAGGGAAAGTGCTCAAATCAATCCCAAAAATCCAATGCCGAGGGTTGGGTTCTGGGTCTCACAGTGGGAGCAGCAAACAGGGGAGAAAAGTCACACACACACTGCATGAGCACCCACGGCCGCTCTGCACGAAGGATCCGAGACCACAGAGAAATAAATACTGCACAGAAATTATTTGTGGGGTTTTATTCTCTGTTTTCTCCCCGTTATTTGAGTGCCTGGCTGCACAGCTCGCTAGCACGGTGTAAAACAGCAATGGCAGGGAAGGCAGAAGCGCTGAGCCGTGCTGGAGTTAAATGTTAATGCCTCAATTTTCCTCCGCAGCAGCAGCGAGGTGAGCCCGCTGCCGCAGAAGCCAAGGGCAGATACTTTGGTGCCCACAGTGACACCCGGCTAATTTTCTTGGGAATTAACTGATTCCCGAGCTGGTAGTGGTCTGAGGTTTAATTCTGATTCTTAATTTTCTGGCATTTATTCTGCCTTCTCCCACCAGAGCAGCCCGGGCAGAAAATGAGCCCTGAGCAGAGGCAGGGCTGAGTTCTCTGGGCAACTGAAGCCTCTGATCTCCCTTCCTGGGCGTGTACACTGAGGGGGCTTTGTTTTGATAAAAATAATTATTTGTTTCCAAGGGAAAACATATTATTTTTTTTATCCAGAAGTGGCACCCTTTTCTCTTTCAGTTTTGAAATTAAAAGAACCTTCGTACCGCTAAAACTTTGGTGCAGAGTGTCCCAGCACAGGTCTTAGTGCACAGCACAGAAAAGGGAAAGGGGGTTTGCTTTGTTTTGGAAAAAAACCAAAACATCATAATTACGCTAATTTCCTAATTTAAAAATAATTAAAAAAAAAAAACCTTACCAGAGAGAATCAGGACTAAACGTTTCAAACAACCCCACAACATTTTCTTGCATCTACATTCCAACTGCCACACTCAAACACATATACAGTTTACACTGAAAAAATTATCTTACTGAAATCTGCAATCACAATAATATTTTTTAAATGCCACTGATTGTACTGACTCTGCAAAACCCAGTCTTGGCAAACAGGACATTTCATAGAGATCAGAAGCAATACATGTTTGCAGGGAATTTTCACTAACCTGCCTGCTTTGGTTATTATCATTTCCGTGCCAGCTTCATGAAATTTCTTCCATAGCTCCTTCTCATGGAGATAGACTTTGATATTTTCTATTGTCTGTAAAAAAAATAAGATCGTGAGAACAGCAAGAAACGATGGAGAAAACGTGCGAGGAGGGCTGGGCAGGGCCGGGGAAGGGCTGGGGACACTCAGGGCCCGCGCTGCAGCCGAGGCTCCGGGCGAAGCCACCAGCCTGAGCGGGAGGAGGATGGAGTCTCAAAAATTCCGCTCTCCTTTGCCAAAAATAAGAGAAACAAATGGAGGCCGGTTTTAATTGCAGACTTTCACAACCAGGCAGGACACTGCGGCTAAATGGAATTTTTTTTCTTTTTTTTTTTTTTTCTTTTTCCTCGGGGGGAAAAAAGTCTTTTGGGATAGACTCGCCCTAAGCCTCCCAAAAAACGGGGACAGAAGCAGCCGCAGGGATAACGGATCCGCGTCCAGGGCCGCGCTTTGTGCGTTCCGCGGGATGCCGGGGACATCGCATCCTTGTGCGGAGCGAAGGCACAGAAACCGCGTTTATTCAGGGGTGGAAAACCCGCAGTGAATTCCGGGCCGGGCCGCAGCCCCGGGAGGAGCGGGACGGCTCCGCCACGGGTCGGGCCCTGCCGGCCGCGGCTCTCAGCGCTCGGGTTCGCCTTTTACCGACAGCGGCCCGGGGCGGCCTGCTACGGACAGGGAAAATAGGATTATAACAATAAAAAATGAAAACAAATAAAAATGAAGAAAAATGAGCTTTCCTCGCAATCCCTCCCCGTGTCGTGGCCGGGGGAGATAGGTGCGCGGTGTCGGGCCGGGGTGATGCGCAGCAGGGCAGGACGCGGGGCCGGCCGGACGGAGCGTACCTGCTCGGGGTCGGGGAGCTGCGGGCTGCTGAGCGGCGTGCTGCTCCCCCCGGCTACGCCGAGGACGGGGGAGCCGGCGGAGGTGTCCGCATGGCCGGGCGCGGGGGCTGTTGGAAACCCTTCCTCGGTTTCAGACAGGCTTTTCTCCTGGAGCATTTCCTTGGGGGAAGAGAGGGTCAATGTTAGCTCGCAGCACCGGGGGCCACGTCCTGCCCCTCGCCCAGCCCCGGGCGCAGCCACCTGCGAGGTCAGGCCCTCCCGGGCCGGCCCGTGCTCGCTCCTCGGGCGGCGGCACTGGGATGTGACACCGCGGGCCCCGGGGGAAGCCGCTGTGCCCGGCTGAGCCCCCGCGGGGGAGCCGCCCACGCGTGAGGCCAGGGCAGCTCAGCTCTGATGTGGCCGCAGACCCCCAGCCCCGATTGTTTCTCCCCTCCGGTACCCGTCGGGAAGGGCGGCCCGGCCCGGTCGGTCTCTCTGCCCCGTCCCGTCGGGGCTGCGGGGGCTCCGCGCTGAAGAGCTGCGGCGGAGCCGGACGGTGTAAACAGGGGGAGTGCTGGGCTCCGAGATAAAAGGGCCCCTCTTAAACTTGGACGGAGACTGGGAAAAGCCAATAAAGATAAGGCCTGACAGCTCCGCCGGGGCTGCCGCGCATCAACGCCGACTTTTACAGCGCGGAGGGACGCGGCCGCCCGCCCCGCCTGACGGACAGACAGACGGACGGACGGGCAGCGGCGGTGTGGAGGGGGAGCAGCTCCGAGGGGCTGCGGGGTGCCGGTCCCGGGGACCGAAAGCGGCGCTGGCCGCAGACCTGCGGCCCCCGAGGGAGCGCTCCTGAGCCCGGCCCGCAGCCCCGGTGCCTGCCCCAAGCCGCCAAGGCCGAGCCGCTCTTCGGGACAGCGGCTGTGAACGGGGAGAGAGGGGCTGGGAGCCCAAAGTGCAGCTCCAGCAGAGCTCCAGGGAGAGCGGGACTGGCACCCCAAAGTGCAGTTCCAGCACAGCTCCGGTGAGAGCGGGGCTGGGACTCCCAGCTCCCTTCGCACCAGAATTCCAGGGAGAGCTCCCGCCGAGGAGCCGGACAGCCAAGCCCGGCTGTGTGCGAGCGGACACACATACCCCAGCGACCAGCCGCGATCCCCGGGGCAGGGAGCACCGAGCGGACAGCACGGTACGGGGCTCAATGCCCTGAGAACGCCACCGGTCCCTCCGCCCGGTGCTCGGGGTGTCGGGACGGGACAGCCCCAGCCGAGGCGCGGATGTGTCCCGGTGCCCAACCGCAGAGCGGAGCCGGGTGACCGGGAGGGCACAGGTGGGAGGGAGGCGTCCGCGGCGAAGCCCGAGGGCAAGGCTCCAGCCCGGACCTGTGCTCCCGGTAGGTACGGAGCAGGTTGGCTGGCGGGGAGAGCGGGAAACAGCGGGGCAGGCTGGCGGCTGTGTCCCGCCCAGGCCGGGGCTCGGCGGGCTGCGGGGAGCCCCGCGCCCTTGGATCCCCCGCTCCCTCCCGTCCTTCCCCCCGCACCCCGGGAACTCACACGGCCGGCCGAGGGGCAGGAGGCGCAGCGGGGGGCTCCGGGCTTGGCCTGGGGGCGGCTGCGGCATGAAGGGCATCCGCGGGGTGCTCAGGCCGGGAGCGGCTCCGCGGCCCCCGATGGCAGCGGCGTGCGGAGCATCCCCCGCTGCGCGGATTCACTTTCCCTTGATCTCGGCGGAAAATGTTCCATAAAGATCCAGTTTGGGGCCTTTCGACTCCCTCCCTCTTTGTCTCCCCCCCCTCCCTTTTCCTTCCCCTCCTGTTGCTGACGTTGCCGCTGTCAATCACGTCCCCTTACACCGACTCTGGCCCGCTCCGCCCGGCCCGGCTCGGCCCGCCCGGCCCGGCCCCGCGCCCGCCCCGGCCCCGCGCCCGCCCGACGGTCGGCACCGGGGGGCACCGGCGGGGGCAGCGGCCGCCCAGCTCCCGCGCACCAGAGCCGGCCGCGGCCTTCCCCGGCCTGCCTCGGCGCTGCGCCGGGCCTGGCGGCGAGCGGAGCCGCTCGTTGCTCCGGGAGGAGCCCGGGGAGAGGGGACATCCTCGGCACCACCGCCCCCTCACAGCCCCGACGGTCCTGGGGCTCCCCACTGCGCGCCGTGGAGCCGGGCAAGGCCGAGGCTGCAGCGGAAGGGCATAGGCCGCGCATGGAAAGGCACCCGGTTCGGCGGGACCCCGCGGCGGGAGCCGGGATAGCCCGGGAGAGGTGATGGGGAAGAGCCGAAATCACGCCTGGGTAGGGGTCCCGCCTCAGGAGGGGCCCACAATCCCCGTGGGGTTCCCTGACCCTGCACTGCAACCAAAGTATCCATGTCCCGCGGCCTGCGGCCTGCCTTCCTTTGCGAGTCTCCCTTGCGAGTCCGGGGACGAGGACAGGGCTCTGCCTCCTCTCCATGTCGTGACAGAGAGCCCTGAGCCTTTCCACAAGGCAGGCAAGACCTGGGGGCCACAACAAAGCCAGGCCAGGCCGCCCCGAGGTGAGGGCGGCAAGGGAAGAGGCCGCCCCGCTGGAGCTCCCTCACCGTGCGGCACCGGCACCGCCTGCCCGGGACTCCCACCGCCCCACTAAACCCCCAACTCAGGAGGAGAACCCTCGGGGGAGAGTTCCGAGTGCTGTCGCGACTTAAAGGGCCACTTCAACTCGGCTGTCGCGATTACCAAACCCCACACACACAGAGCCCCGCAGCGCTGCCGAGTCGCCCCTCACATCCGAACCGCGCCTAGGCCGCGCTAACCCCTCTACACACAAGGCCTGTCGCGACACCTCCACCTCTGTGCCCCGCGCTATGTCGCGACAGCACCAGGCTCTGCGCTTCACCGTGCCCCCCGAGCCCCTGCTCATCGCCTTACCCGAGCCGGGGGTCCCGGGCGGGCGCCGAGGCGCCGCTCGCTGCCGCAGCGCCGGGCTCACAGGGACCCCACCATGGGCCGGCAGGGGCAGGGGTCTTATCGGGGTTTTCTTGAAAGTGAATTTAAACCCAAACTCACTCCCACCGTCACGTGGTGCCGAAATTGGGAACAGGAGCAGAATAAAAAGTAAAGTGGGGTCAACCTCGTAATGAACCTTTTCCCCACTCCTACCAAGAAAAAAAAAAAAAAAAAAAAAAAAGAAAGAAAAGAAAAAAGGAAAGAGAAAAAAAAAAGTACCCGAGCGGGCCGGGAGATGTGAGGCGAGCGGAACTCGCAGGAGCCAGCGGGATGGGGCAGGTGAGACCGGGCCGCGGCGGGCCCCGACGGGGCCGGGGCGAGAGGGGACCCGCGGCCGTCCTGTCCCTGCACGGACCGAGCGGGGACTGAGAGGGGGCGAAGGGTGAGGGGGCAGCGAGAGGCCCGGCTCAGCCAGGGCTCCCGGAGCGCCGCTCCCGCCGCTGACCTGCCCCGCTCGGTTCGGCTCGGCTCCCGCTGGTTCCGCGGTCGCAGCCGCCTCTGAGCTCCGGGCCCTGGCCGTGCCCCAGCCCTGCGGCCCCTAGCTCGGTCCCGCCGTCGGTTCCCACCCGCGGGCCGGGCTCTCCCCGTGGGCTGCAGGACCGGGCTCCACGGCAAGGTGAATTTTGGTGTGACTCTGCTGCCTCAGAGGGACCGGGGGCTCGGCTTTGTCTGGATGCGTCTCCCCTCAGCCCCTCCTGCCGCAATCGCGGCAAGGGGAAACGCCGGCTGCTACCTGAGCTTCCCGACGTTAAATGCAGTGTTTTCCCCCTTGAACAACAACAAAAAAAGGGCGGAGGGGCAATCCCAGGTGGGGAGGATTTAATGAAAGTAAATCCAAAGGCTCTCAGGCCTGATTTCCCCGTCGGTGCGTACGGGGACGCAGGAGCGGAGGGGTCGGGCCCATTCCCCGCCGTGCGGCCCCGGCTGAGTCCGGCCGCGCTCGGCTCACCGTGCCCTGAGCCCGGGCAGCACCTGCCCCTAGCGGGCTCCGGGATCGGTTCCTCCGGGACCGCACAGATTTCCTCATCCCCCGAGCACGGGGACGGGGCCGACACCGAGGGGTGAAACGTTCTGGTCGGACGGAGCCCCCGGCTGCGGCAGCTCCGTGCGCTTCCCGAAGGCTGCGGCAATTGACGGCGAGGCGAAACCAGCCCGACTGTCATCACCCGGCAGATAAACGGCCGGATCCCCGACGGCAGGGTGGCTCCTATTCACGGCTCATCAACGCCGAGCCAAGGGAGCAGTGGGAGGATAAGCCCCGCTTTCAGGGACCGGCGCTCCAAACCACTCATCACTGTCACCGAGTTCGCTCATGCCTTGGCCCTGAACACCGGCGATTAATAAAAGTTCGCTGTCGCTTTTCTCTGAAGCTACGCTCAGTCCGCGGGCCGGGGAAACCCGAGTGGGATCCGTCCCGCGGATGCTCCAGCGCTCTTCCTTCCAGCCGCTGCCCCTTTCCGTGGCTCCTCTTCCCCCGAAGATAACCTGCTTCTCTTTTCCCCCCGAGAAAAGCTGCCAAGCTCGACGGAGACGAGGGGAGCAGCGAACCCCGAGCCCGCACCCGACGGGACCCGACGGCGGCGGCTCCGAGCCCCGTGCGAGGCGGGGGGAAAGTCAGGACCGAGCCTCGACCGCGTGGGCTGGCACAGATTTACTGACTTGAGAGGAAACTCACCGGTTTACACAGCTGAGAAGGGTTTGAATGGATGAGTAGTGAGAAAAAGTTGCCGAATTTGGCCAGTAACAAAGCTGGAAGAATGGAAGGCTAATACTGAGTAATGCATGAACTCGGGAGGAATTACACAGCATCAGAGCCTTGCTTCTAAACAGCGACAGTGCCAAATTTCTAATAACTGTGTAATATGCTTATTTATACCATACAAGGACTTACAAACCTCATTGTGCATAGCAGCTGGGTCATATTTCTTTACCCTTCCATTCCTCAGGCTCTTTTGCCAAGAGACTGGTACCAAACTCTTCTAGGCTGAAAGGAAAACACAAAATTTAATCGCAAAGAAACGATGACAAGGAAGCGTGGGTAAGATACGGGCTGACGTGCAGCCCTTTAATCTTAAGCATCTGCCTAAAATAGATGCACGAAGGGGGCATTGGAAATATGCACGGTTTGAAATGCGAGTGATTCTCTGCTTCTAAATCGTTCCCCCAATTATCCACATGTATTTCCCTGTCCTGGGCACGTTTGTAGGCTCTAAGGCTTTGTTTTAAACTGTTAAATAAATATTTTAACGAATGTTTTAAAACGTTGTAAACGAATGTGCTGCTCAGTCTCGCACCATGCTCCACTGGATCCGGGTAAATCAAACGAGGAACCATATTCCCATTTGTTTTTAAATATTTGGGGGGGGGGGTATTTGTTAATTTTATCCCAGCGAACCAAGTAATAATTTCCAACAAAGCTATGCAAGATGCAGCCTTGAAATGTTAAACCTGTATCCAGAAATAATTAAACTATGAACGAATATTCATGTATGTAGACATTTTTTGAAAACTTAAGTATTTTAGAAAGAAAAGCTAACAATCGTGGAATTGGTTTAATTTTTAAAACTAAGCCTAATTTTGTCCAAATGCTCTACGTTTTTATATTTGAATATGCTCACTTACTATTTTTTGAAGTAGCATCTAAAAAACTAACATTTCAAATCAATCGCACAATTTTGAAGGAAGAGATTTTACCATGAGCTTGGCAAAGTCTTTGTAAGAATGAATAGTCCAGAGATCTCTGCCCTGCTGAGCGTCAGACTGAGATAGTCCCCAGTGGCATTTCCAGCCAAAGCTCTGATTTAACTTCAAAATTTACATATATTTAAAAAAAAAGCTCCATCTATTTTGCAATAACTTTTTTGATTTTAAAAGCCCTAAAGCTACAACATGCTGGAGGATGGGAGCAGGCAAATGGAGCTGGAGTGGGAATGATGGTTTAAAAAATAAAAGGAGAACAAAGCCCAGTGCTCAGAGCTGGTGATTTCTCTGCAGCCTGGCTTCCAGTGCCACAGCAGCCCCAGCTCTGCTCCTGCACCCACCAAACTCTGCTGTGGGGTGGGGTCTGAGCAGGACCCGCTGTTGGCACAGGATGGGGGCCAAGCAGGCTGTGCCACTCCTGCTGTGCCACTCGGAGCAGGTCAGTGCCTCTGCTCACACCATCCCGAGGCCTGGAGGGAGGCTGGGAGAGAGGGGACCCAGCTGTGGGTCAGGGTGGCAGCCAGATGTGGGCATGGAGAGGGGACAGCAGCCCCCGGGCAGCTCAGGGTCCTGCAGGGAGGAGGACACGTGGAGCCTCCTGCTGAAGCTGCTCTGGAGCTGTGGGCAAAAAGGAGAGAGGCACATCAATCCAGCAAGGGACAGCACAGCGAGTCTGCCACAGGCAGGGAGAAAAGAGGAGAGCAAGAAAGTGCCTTAAGGAATTGCAAATCCAGGCCAGCACACTGGCAGAGCAACGTGCCCAGAGTCCTTGGCATCACCCACCCATCTCCGTGCAGGGATGAGGGACTGGCAGAGTCCTGCCCAAAGTGATTATTCGATTTGTGCTGGGCATGAGGAGGAGGTTATTGCTGTGGGAAATCACTGTCCTCCAGGGTAAACAGAGGGAAATGCTGGTCTGGGTGAGAAATTCCCAGTGTGAGGAATGAGGGCAGGCAGCTGCCAGCTCTGCCTCTGCCCTGGAGCTGGGCACAGACACTGTCCAAGCCCCCAGTGTGGCACAGTGACAGAGCAACCAGGGCCAGTGGGGCCAAACAATCCTGTTCAAACACCAGAGCCCCCTCAGGGGCCAGAACCCCTGCCCACAGCCCGAGCAAGGCAGCACAGCAATCCTTCACAGCCACCAGAGCCTGCTGCTCCTTTGGCCTGTCCCTTACCCCACAGGGAACCTTTCCTCTTTCTCCTCATCCAGGGCTGGACCCAGCATGGCAGGGGGTCAAAGCAGGGCTCAGCACTGCAGCTGCGGGGAGGGAACAGAAAACACTCAGCCAGGAGCAAACAGGGGCCCTGGGGGATTAAACCCTTGCCAGAGAGCAATCACCCTCCCAGGGATCAGTCCTGTCCTGGCTAAATCACCCAGGGCAGCTTTAGGGCTGTGAGGTTTCAGAGATGGGGAGGCAGCCGGGATTTCACGGGGCAGAGGGGAGCAGGGAGCAGCAGGAGCTGGAGTGGAGAGGCTGGAGCAGAGGCACAAACATTCATCCAGGTGTGGAGCTGCTGGGGAGGAGGAGGAGGCAGCACAAGGGCATGGAGGAAGGAGAGGGCAGAGGGAGATGAGGGCAGAGAGGAAGGGAGTTTGAGGGTCTGGGGAGCAGGAGGCCACCCTGGGGAAGGGCTTTACTTCAAGGGCAGCACACATCCCCAGCCAGCCCCTGGATGTGGCAGCTTGCTCCCTGCTCAGTCACATCCCTCCCATGGCTCTGTCCCACTCCCGGACCCTGACGTGAAACACAATCCTTGGGCTGCAGGGGACAGGGCCAGGCCTGGGACTAATGCTCTTCTCCGTTTTGGGGATTGTCCTCCCTGCCCAGGGAGTGGGTTTGCTCTCAAAACAGGGCTCAGCCTTAGGGGTGCTGTTGTCCCCCCAGTAAAGGGACAAGAACTGCAAAAAGGCCCCACATTTCCATTCCTGGGGAAGGTTCTCAACAGAAGCAAACAGGAAGGGAAAGGACAGCCAACTGGGATGGGGCCCAGAAGCTGGGAATTTCCTCCTCCTGGGACATGATTTGCTGTGGGACCCCAAATTTACTGCAGGTAGAAGGAGGGAAGCTGGAGAGAGGGAGGGATGAAATGCTGGAGCAGCATCTGCCCCTGGCTCCAGCAAGGAGAGAAAGGATGGCTGAGATTCATTAAATAAAGAGACAGGAAAACCTTGCTTAAGGAGCTGTCTGGGAAAGGGGCCATTTCAGGCCTGCTGTATACAAGTGCCAGTGATTTGGGGCCAGAACAGACAATTGCTAAAATTTCCTCCAGGCTCCACTGTGCGAGGAGCTGCTCTCAAGCAAACCAGTTACAGAAAGTTGTGGGGAGCTCGTTGGTGTTTTCTGCTTGGGTTCTGCTTTTCTGCTGGCTCCATCAGAAGGGAAGGGAAAAGATCCCTCAAATTAGGAATTTTTTCTCACACAACAGCTCAGAGCACTGACCTGGTGGTGCAGAGAGGACGAGGCAGCTCCTGCTGGAGGAAGCATCTCACCATGCAGTGGGAACAGAGAGGGGTGGAAAAGGGATTTCATGATCCTCAGGATCAGTCTGCACCTGTCATAAACAACAGGGTGAAACTGGGGGAGAAGCAGGAGCAGAGGGGACAGCAGAGCTGTTCCCATGGAGAAGGTTTGCACCGCTGAACCTCAGCACAGCCACAGCAACAGAGTCCAGGTGCTTCTGCCCCTGCCATTCCCTGCTCTGACCTGGCAGCCAGGCAGGGAAGAGACCAAAATGGGCTCTGCCCCAAACCCCAACACTGCTCCACCTCCAGAAAAGAGGGATCCACGCTGGGATCTCTCACCTTGCCCCAGGTGGTGAGGCTGCTGCAGGTCAGCCAGCTGCTCAAGGGGCTGGCCTGGCTGCTTTGGGACATCCTCAAGATCATTCTCCACCTCTGCCACATGATATTCATCCATTTCCATGCTGGTAAATGGCTGGAAAATGCTTGCCTGGTTTGGGAATATCAACCTGAGAAATCACCTTGGCCATGGAGCCTCAGGGACTGTGGGGACAGAGCCAGCGGCAGGTTGATCCTCTCTGATCCTGACACAGAAATCAGGAGCTGGGGAGGGTCCATCCCCTCTCTCCTGCTTTGCCATGTTCCTGCTCCGATTTGAACCTAAAAAGCGTAAAAAATCTGGATAAGAAATGCTGCTCAGTGCTTTCCATAGCAGCACCCCCCATCTACAGCACATTCTCACCACAAGGAGAACGCTGTGGTTTTGCCTCTGTGCTGGTGCCACCGACAAAGTGCAGAAAAGCCTCAGAGCTGGAGATAAATGCCCTGAACCAGATGAGATCAGCCGGGAACACCTGATCCTCATTCCCACAAGGTTATGGTCGAGGTTGCGAAACGAAGGAAGTGCCGCACTGGCATGCTGGCAGCAAATCAAAGCAAATGACATTAATTAAAGCAGATGTTAGGAATAGGAAATTAAGCTAAAGCAACATTTCATCTGCAGCGTCTTCTCTGGGCACTTCAGAGAGGGTATAAGTTTACTGTAGGGAAAGAGAAATGAGGAGGCTGGTGCAGAGGATAGATGTGCGGGAAGTTAAAAGAATTAGAGGAGAGTTTTAAAAGCTTTAGACTATACATTCAAGGTCATGTTCACTCTCTGTATTTATTTTGAATTGTGGGTGAGGGGGAAGGCTGAGAGTGCTGGCTGGCACTGCAGAGAGACTCAGACTAACATGGACCAGCATCCTTGACAAGGGGGCTCAGCTCTGAAATTGGGACCCTCCACACTCCTCCCTGCATGGCACTGATGGACTTTGTTACCGGTTTTGTAAAAATAATTTCCAAATTTTGCTCTTTTTAGCTCACTCAGGCCCAGGATTCACCAAAGCTCAGCGCATTTCTCTGGGCAGCTGGGGACAAGGGCACCACTGTCCCCTGCACAGAGGGGAAACTGAGGCACAGCATGATTAACAGTTTTGGAGCACACAGCAAGCACAGGGCTGGCAGCACCCACCAGAGCTGCCCTCCAACCCCGTGAGGAACCACGAGAAGCCCCTCAGACCCTCTCCCGTGGTCTGCCTCACCCACAGACCCTTCCTCCTGCTCCCATCCTCGGGGCTGGCAGCGATGGGGGCGCTGCTGGGGCTGCACTGACGCACCCGTGTCATCCCGGGTCACCCAGCTTGTCCCAATCAGGGCCACATGCCTGTCTGTGCCGGGGCTGCGAGCCCGGGGCCGCTTCCACGTGGCCCCTGTGCCAGCTCACACGGCGCACGTAGGTGTCCCCATGTCCCCATGGGAAGGGGGTGACATCCCTGCTATGTCCAAACTGCGCCAGGAGCTGTGCCTTGGGCTGTGCCTTGCCGTGTGCCAGGAGCTGTGCTAGGAGCTGGGTCAGGAGCTGTGCCAGGAGCTGTGCCATGCAGAGTGCCAAAAGCTGGGTCATGCCATGTGCCAGGAGCTGTGCCAGGAGCTGTGCCAGCAGCTGGGCCATGCTGCGTGCCATGAGCTGTGCTAGGAGCTGTGCCAGGAGCTGGGCCATGCCGTGTGTCAGGAGCTGTGCTAGGAGCTGGGTCAGGAGCTGTGCCAGGAGCTGGGCCATGGGCTATGCCAGGAGCTGTGCCAGGGGCTGTGCCATGCCGTGTTCCATGGGCTATGCCAGGAGCTGTGCCAGGAGCTGTGCCATGCCGAGTGCCAGGAGCTGTGCCATGCCATGTGCCATGCCATGTGCCATGCCGTGTGCCAGGAGCTGTGCCATGCCCTGTGCCCTGAGCACGGCAGAATTTCCATTTCTCCCTCTGCCTCCGCCGTGCCCCGGGAGCGGAGCGATGCGGGAGCCAGAGACGCTGGTGCAGCTCCCGGAGCGGCTGCCGCGCTTCCCCCGGAGCCAGAAATTGCTGCGGGGCCCCGGGCGGGCTCCCCTCGGCGGTGTCTCCGCCGTGAGTTACGAGGAGCGAGCGGCTCCGCTCCAGAGCCCCAGCGAGGCAGCGCCGCTCGCTCCCTCCTCCCGCACCCCCGTGCCCCCTGTGCCACCCTGCCCTGCAGGGTTTCACCCCGTGGCACCCCCTGCGCTCCCCGGAGTGCCGAGCAGCGCTGGCTGGAGCCGCTGTTTACCCAGGGCGAGCGGGCAGATGGCTTGCTGACAGCTTCAGGAACACCTTGTAGCAGTTGCGGTGATTCCCGAGATCCGTTGCTTCCCATTTCAATTCACACATCATGATTTCTAAACCTCAGCTCGTACCTTCCCAGCAGAGCTCCCCACCTCCGTTCCTGCCTGCTCGCAGTCGCTGCCGGCCCGGGAAGGACGGGGAAGGGGATCCTGTGAGCCACCCTGCCACTGCCTCCTTCATCAGCCCCAAACCTGCCAAAGAAAGGGGAACGAGCAGCACAGAGGCTGGAAATCGCTTTGAGGGTGTAAGTTCTTCTTAGGGATGGAGAATTCATTTCCCAGCTGAATGATGGTTGTAAATGCATGGACAGAAAACAGGGAATTGGGGTCTGAGGTTGGCATGTGGCAGTCTCTTTTGGTGTGGAGCATCTCCACTTGGGATGGGTCCCTGCCACCCCTGCTGGGACCAGCATTGTGCCCAGAGGGCTGTGGCAGCCCGCTCAGCCCCTGGCGGTGTTTGGCAGCAGCTCAAAGAGCCAGACTGAAGCTGGGATGGAGCCTGGCCCTGGTGGCTCCTGTAAACAGCCCAAGTTCGGTCAGCAGGAGGCTCAGCCCCAGCTTCCCCACCTGGGATGGCTGCTGGCCCCACCTTCCCTCCAGGAATTGCTCTCTGGGCCTGGTGGGACCCCAGAGCTGGTTCTGGGACCTTTGTGCTCCCACAGCAAGCGTGCAGCAGAGCATCTCACACTTGTGTGCATTCCCTGCCCTCCTTGTGCTGCTGTGGCAGAGCCTTGGCCTCGGGGTGACAAAAGGAGTATGTTTTTCCAATTAAAGGAGCCAAATGTGTTTTCCTGCCAGTATTTAGTCCAACCTAACATGCAATGTCTACATTTTAACCTTGAAGAAGCCTCTGGAGACACTGCAAAATAAATCAATACTAGTCCACGTGCTGGAAAACAGAACCAATAAATAACTTCAGAGCAGCTTTTCTGTTTACCCTGTGAAATTCCCACTCTTGGCCGTGTGCTTCAAAACAGAGTCTCAAAATAAAATAGAAAAGAAAAACAACCCCCTGAACCCTTCATTAGTGGCCCAGCGTGAGGCTCTCCAGCCAGGCAGGGCTGGTTTCAGATTGCAGGTGCAGGGCCAATTCTCCACTGACCTCTGGGCTGGGATTTGGGATTGAGGTTGCCTGTGCAATGCTTTAAAAATATTAAATAAAAACGTGAAAAAAAATTATATATACACACCCTGTATGGTTTCTTATGGCATGGAAGGTGCTGGAGGAAAACAAGCACCTGGGTTCTTGGATAGGATATCCCCAGCCTGGTTCCTGAGCCTGATCCCAGCTCCAGGGGCTGCAGCCAGGATTCCCTGAGCCCATCCCAGCCACGGGGACCTGCACCCCATGGGTTTTACCTGGTGTCATTGCTGTGTCCCCAGATGATGAGGGATAACTGTGTCCCTCAACCTTCTCCCTCTGCTCTTCCCAGGTTGGTTTGGGGCCAGTCAGGGATTCACCAGCTCTTCCTCCTTTCTGACAACAATAAACTTGTCTTTAGCATTAAATAAGATTTACAGGAGCTATTAAAAGGCAACTCAAAGGCATTTTTCTGCATCCTGCTGAGGAAAGGTCTCATGTGGGAGGCAGGTGGGGCTGCAGGGACACGCACAGGGCAGCTGGGGACCCACCTGAGCATGCAGGCACTGCTGGTGCCACCAACAGCCCGTGCTGGTGCCACCAGCGATGCCATGGACACACAGCAGTGCCATGGACACACAGCAGTGCCATGGACACACAAGGGCACACCCTGGACAGGGCAGATCCCACACAGAGTGACCCCACACTGCACAGACTGCCCTGGGATGGACAGATGGACACACAGCAGTGCCATGGACACACACACAGCAGGGACAGGACACACAGGGACACCTCCTGCACAGGGCAAACCTCACACAGTGACCCCACGCTGCACGGATTCATCCCCAAAGCCAAGGCCAGCAGGACACCAGGAGCGCAGAGCAGGAGGAGACATTCCCACCAAGGGGGCAAAAGTGGGAAAACTTCAGCTCTTGCGCCCAGGAAGGTCCCTGTCCCTGCAGGGACACAGCAGAGGATCTGTGCAGGGGGTGGGTGTCAGCCTTGCTTTGGGCAGGCTCTGTGCCGTGCAGCAGCTCCAGGAACTCTGTGGGAAATGGGACAGAGGCAGGGCTGGGTTTTTATGGCTGGGAAAAGGAACACACAAACCTGCAGCTCACACAAGGTAAACACCAAACGCACCCCAGACTTCAGCTCACACATTCACATCCCTGTCCTGCTTCCCCTGCTGCACCCCAGGTCCTGTGGCACCACTGTCACCCTCTGCTCCTGTCCCTGCCCTGCACAATGAGGGGAGAGGGGACAATGATGACATGGCAGGGTGTGTGTCACACTCATCACTGCCCAGTTTATACCTGTGGGTATAAACTGGGCAGATTTAGCAACTCTAGGGCCTTCTGTTCTTCCTTACATCCCTGGGCCATTTCCCCACCCCTTAAATGCTTCACATTATTTATTACATTTCATTTAACCCCAGCCACGTCCTCCAAATAAAATTTATTTTGCAGCTGTCATTCAGGTTTACTCCAGCCTTAACCTCGTAATCCTATTGATTCCCTCATTATTCTGGGAGTGGGGATTGATTTCATGCCTTCTGTGCCGTGGAGAAGCCTTTGCTCATTAATCTCACCCACATTTACAAACAGCCCATCCTGCTCATTCATTATTTCCTCATTCCCTGACTCACGAGGTGCTCAGCTTGTCTGCTTTGCCTCCTGGTTTTGGGGTGTGGATGGAGAGGGAATATAATCCCTGTCCTAAATGGCATCCTCACAGCCTGGATCTCCGTGTCCAGAGGAATTCCCATGCAGGGAATCTGCAGAAAATCCCCCAGAGCTGTGCTCTGCATCACCTTTGGGACATGCCCCAGGTCTGCATCCTCACAGGAAACCACTGAAACCAACTGGGCTGGGAAAAGCAGAACCAATGGCTGAGAACCAGAACAAATCCAGCTCAGGAAGGTCTCCAGATGAGCATCGTGCACCCACAGCCAGGCCCCGCTGCTCAGGGCTGTTGGACAGGTACCAGCAGTGCCTGTTGCTGATGCACACACGTGTGCACACTCCAAACACACCACAAGTGTGTTTATAGGGTGTTATTAATCACCCAGAGCATTTCATAGAGCCCCATCCCCGTGCACAGCACTGTACAGTGTATGGGGGAAGACATGACCCCTGTCAGGGAGGCTTAGAATAAAAAATAGGCAGACACTGTAGTTCAGACACGTAATAAATCCCCCAGAAGGGCCAATCTCAAATATTTCAGCTCTTTCTCCCTCCCCTCCTATAATATATAATTGTCTTTGTTGGATCAATACAGAGGGGCTTTGTGGAAGGAGCAAGTTTAAGGGAAGATTAATGTAGTGAATTATACATGCAGCTAGGAAGAATTATAATATTCAGCTTCCAGGAGGAGAGGGAAGGGTCTGTGGGATCAAATCCTCCCTGCAGGGTGGGCACACAGTGCCTGGGGGTGCCTGAGGGATGGATGGATGGATGGATGGATGGATGGATGGATGGATGGATGGATGGATTCAGTGAGTGTGATTTCAGCATGGCATAAATCAGAGTGCCTGGGCTGCATCCCTCAGCCCCCCCTGGCTTTGGGGCAGGTTTTGTCCCACCATGAGGCTGTGCACCACCTCACCCTGCAGACACAGCCAGCAGAGAGCAGACAGGGCTCTGAAATATTTATCACTGGGATATTTGCCACTAAACACCCATTGTTCATCCACAGCAAAGCCCTGTGGGTTTTCATTTTCATAATTTCATTTTATCGTTTCTCTGGGTGCACAGACACTCCCCATCCTCTGCTCAGAGCATCCTACAAATGAATGCCCCCAATCCCATTAATTGCAGTGCCACAGGGTGAGCAGCACAGGGCTGGCTGAGCCTCCCCAGCAAGGTGTGCATCCTGGGCAGCACAGGCCTATCATATGGAATAAATTTAACTGAATCAAGTTTTGATTAAATGCCATAAACATGATTGATTTGGTTACATACCCTCTGCATGATGGTCTGTTTAATTTATTTTTTCATTCTGAGAAGGGATGTTGCATTGATCCCAAACATTAGCTTTGACTGCCACCATAAATTCCCATTTTTTTAGGGTGACCTGCAGCAGCCTTATTAATATTTTTACACTTAGCCAGCAGTTGGCAGGGTTAACCCTTCCACAGCGTGCCCAAATTGTGTTGTGGGGTGGGGTGACCTCAATGAGAACAGGGGAAAGTCACCTGCTTTAATGCCACCACTCCAAAGCCACCAAACCCTCCTAAAACTGCTCCCTGGAGCCCTCAGGACCAGGGGGATCAGCACAAACCCTGAGGCAGCATCTCCACAAGGCCTTTGGCAATGAAATTGTGCCCATAGCTTGTCCTAAGTGAGCTGTTTGCTCTCTGAAATCCCACAAAATCCAGCACACTTCTCACCCTGCCAGCCTCTGAACCAACACTACCACAGAATTCCTCACAACAGCTTCTATATCTTTCTTTTTATCAAGGGTAAGGAGAAAAATCCTGCCCAAATACATATATTTTAAATATTACTAATAAATTGGAAGAATGCTTTATGTTTTCAATATATTTTCAATTTGCTGCCATGGTCAGTATCTTGGTTGCTACATGTATTTTATAAGCAACATCAATGATAACCAGATTTAGCTGTTGGTTTCTCCATAAATACTGTGTTATCCACCAGCAGTGATCTCTGGGAACACAGTGCCATTAAAAATAATGCTGGAAAATCAGCAGGGAAACACCAAAAGCAAAAAAGAATAAATCACTTCCAAGCACATCTTGGAGAGACTGGAATTTTTGAGGGTTTATATGGAAGATAAGCTGATTTTTAACACATATTTTGGACAGATCCTGCAATCCCAGTGTCCATAAACCCCTCAAGGAACACACGAGCTCGTTGCAGGCCAAAGCAGGAAGGGTTTCTGTGCATTTGCACTCAGGACAGTGACAAAGGACACTTGGAGCCTGCCCAGGTCTCATCCCTGGTAGGTGGGACTCTGCACAGACCTACTCAATATCACTCTTGCCTCCTGTGTGGTTTTGTATCATTCCTTTCACAAAATCCCAGCATGTTTTGGGTTGGAAGGGACCTCAAGGATCATCTCATTCCACTCCCACCATCCCAGGCTGCTCCAAGCCCCCTTCAAGGCTCTGAAGAGCTGAGCAGGACAAGAATGTGAGGGCATCTCTAAATACTGAATTATTCTACAGAAACACTTCTGCTGTCCTCCTTCCAACCCAATTTATCTGTGTTTAATTTAATTGCAAAGCACATTCCCTCTGTTTTCACACAACCTCTGGGAGCTGGGCTGGTGATTCTTAGTGAGAAATCAGCAAGGATTTCACTCAGGATTAAAACTTTTACCTGCAGGAGTCCAGCCCAAGGATTTGAGCCAATTTGACCTGGATTCCAGGAGCAAAGCTGGAAAATGATGCTGTGTCCAGGCTTTGTGCAGGAACAGGAGCAGTGCACTGCCACCTTCCTTCCTCCTGGAGGAGAACAGCCCAAAATCACCCAAATTCACCCAAACTCACCCAAACCCACCCATCCCCATCAGGCCAATTTTAGCCTGGCTGCAGGCAGATCTCTCACTCACCTCAGCTCTCTTTTATGAGCTGGACAGTTTGTTCTCACTGAGGTCAGGTCCATCTTTCCAGGGTGCTCAAGGGAAAACATCCAAATCTCTCAGCAAACAATCCAGCACAGCCTGAACCACCACAGCTCCTCAAATCCCAGCAGCCCTCAGCCAGCACCTGCTGGGGGGGTATGTTTAATTAATGAATTAATGGATTTAATTAATGATTTCATGAATTAAATTAATGCGCAGTAAATTCACAAATTATGAATAACAAACATCCCAGGACCCTGCAAATATCACCCAGGAGATAAATCCTCACATCACCAGCTACACAGGGGGAGTGTGGATGGGTGCTGGCAACCTCTGAGTCCAGTGACCCTCATGCTACAGCCCTGGAAACACAAAAACCACCACAAAGCCATGGCAGCATCAGGGGTTTGTCTCCCTTCACCCTTGGCAGAAGCCAGGAAAACCTCAGCTCGGTATTTTCCCATGGTATTCTGGCTTTCTTGCTTTGAAGAAAAAAAAAAAAAAGTAATTATTTAATGGATTTAAAGGTTTCATAGCCTCTTTTCATCTAATATTTAACGTGCAAGAGTTTCTGCATACCCCAGGTTAGGTAAACATTAGAGAAGATTGTTTATAGAAATTATATACAGAGCGGCGTTGGTTTAATTTATCAAAAAAGGTTTTGTTGAAATAAATTCATTTTACAGTGAAACCCACTTAAACCTGTGAAAGGAGTGACCTGGTTGCAGTGAACCTGTTTGTGCCTCACCTCAGGGGACAGATTGAGCTGCACCACGATAGCATCTCCCATGTAAATATTCCCTGCCCTCCCAGAGAGTGGGACAGGGCAGAAAAGGTGCCAAGGAGAGCGGTGCCAGGCCCCACAGGGATGGAAGGATGTGGCCTTGGAGCTCACAGGGAAATCTGGGCACCACTGCAGTGATTTAATGCTGAATCCACCTCTCTTGTGGGGGAGATGGGAGCAGGGGGTGGCAGAGGGGTTCTGGGCTGCACTGTGATGCTGCAGAGGGAATGGAGGGGAATGCAAGGGGGAAATAAATAATGCTGGGGAAAATAAGTAATGCTGGGGGAAGGCAGGGGGAATACTGGGGAAGTGCAGGGGGAAATGCAAGGGGGAAATGCAAAGGGGGAAATGCAAGGGGGAAATGCAGAGGGGGAAATGCAGAGGGGGAAATGCAGAGGGGGAAATGCAGAGGGGGAAATGCAGAGAGGGAAATGCAGAGAGGGAAATGCAGAGGGGGAAATGCAGAGGGGGAAATGCAGAGGGGGAAATGCAGAGAGGGAAATGCAGAGAGGGAAATGCAGAGGGGGAAATGCAGAGGGGGAAATGCAGAGGGGGAAATGCAGAGGGGGAAATGCAGAGGGGGAAATGCAGAGGGGGAAATTCAAGGGGGAAATGCAGAGGGGGAAATGCAAAGGGGGAAATGCAGAGGGGGAAATGCAGAGGGGGAAATGCAGAGAGGGAAATGCAAAGGGGGAAATGCAGAGAGGGAAATGCAGAGAGGGAAATGCAGAGGGGGAAATGCAGAGGGGGAAATGCAGAGGGGGAAATGCAGAGGGGGAAATGCAGAGGGGGAAATGCAGAGGGGGAAATGCAGAGGGGGAAATGCAGAGAGGGAAATGCAGAGGCGGAAATGCAGAGGGGGAAATGCAGAGGGGGAAATGCAGAGGGGGAAATGCAAAGGGGGAAATGCAGAGAGGGAAATGCAGAGAGGGAAATGCAGAGGGGGAAATGCAGAGGGGGAAATGCAGAGGGGGAAATGCAGAGGGGGAAATGCAGAGGGGGAAATGCAGAGGGGGAAATGCAGAGAGGGAAATGCAGAGAGGGAAATGCAGAGGGGGAAATGCAGAGGGGGAAATGCAGAGGGGGAAATGCAGAGAGGGAAATGCAGAGAGGGAAATGCAGAGGGGGAAATGCAGAGGGGGAAATGCAGAGGGGGAAATGCAGAGGGGGAAATGCAGAGGGGGAAATTCAAGGGGGAAATGCAGAGGGGGAAATGCAAAGGGGGAAATGCAGAGGGGGAAATGCAGAGGGGGAAATGCAGAGAGGGAAATGCAGAGGGGGAAATGCAGAGAGGGAAATGCAGAGAGGGAAATGCAGAGGGGGAAATGCAGAGGGGGAAATGCAGAGGGGGAAATGCAGAGGGGGAAATGCAGAGGGGGAAATGCAGAGGGGGAAATGCAGAGGGGGAAATGCAGAGAGGGAAATGCAGAGGCGGAAATGCAGAGGGGGAAATGCAGAGGGGGAAATGCAGAGGGGGAAATGCAAAGGGGGAAATGCAGAGAGGGAAATGCAGAGAGGGAAATGCAGAGGGGGAAATGCAGAGGGGGAAATGCAGAGGGGGAAATGCAGAGGGGGAAATGCAGAGGGGGAAATGCAGAGGGGGAAATGCAGAGGGGGAAATGCAGAGGGGGAAATGCAAAGGGGGAAATGCAGAGGGGGAAATGCAAAGGGGGAAATGCAGAGGGGGAAATGCAAAGGGGGAAATGCAGAGAGGGAAATGCAAAGGGGGAAATGCAAAGGGGGAAATGCAAGGGGGAAATGCAAAGGGGGAAATGCAAAGGGGGAAATGCAGAGGGGGAAATGCAAGGGGGGAAAGGCAAAGGGGGTAAATACAAAGGGGGTAAATACAAAGGGGAGAAATGCAAAGGGGAGAAATGCTAAGGGGGAAAGGCAAAGGGGGAAATGCAAAGGGGGGAATGCAAAGGGGAGAATGAAAGGGGGAAATGAAAGGGGGAAAGGCAAAGGGGAGAAAAGCAAAGGGGGAAATGCAAGGGGGAAAAATAAGGGGGAAAAAACAAGGGGGAAATGCAAAGGGGGAAATGCAAAGGGGGAAAGGCAAAGGGGGAAAGGCAAAGGGGGAAAGGCAAAGGGGGAAAGGCAAAGGGGGAAAGGCAAAGGGGGGAAATGCTGTGGGAGGGAGGGAAAATTCAGGCAAAATGCAGGAGAAATATATGCAGCTCTAGCAGGCATAAAGGATGTCAAAACCCCTCCAGCCTCTGCCTGCCCCTCAGCCTCATCTGCCACTGCTGGTTTGCCATGATCGATTGCCATTGATATTGATAACTGCCGTTATCAGGCTCTTATTGTGGGAAATTACCAGAAATAACCCAGCAACCATTTTTCCCTTCCCCCGAAGTTTACTGCGAGGTGGGGAAAGGCAGAATCTCTGCTCTCGCCTCCCCTCTGCTGGCTCCAGCAGCTCTTGGCTCACGGATGGTTTTTGTGCTCTATTTTAAAAGTGAAGCTCGGGGAGGACAAACAGAACAGAGGGGGAAAAGCCCACAGCATTTCTCCCTCACGGCACAGGTCAGATTAACAGGGGGAAATTAATGCTAGCAGCTTTAAGGGAGATGAAATGCTTTGGGAATGAGCAGATGCATTAATTTGTAGCATGTGGCTTTAAGAGTTAATTTCAGTACCGGGAATCACATTCATTCATCCATCCTTTGAGGAGGCATAGCCAGGTACAGGGCTTTGTGCAGTTCCCACAGTCTGGCCTAAAGGTATTTATAGTCTAGAGCTGGGGGAAAGAAAACACAGAAAAAAGGGATGGGATAAGGGAAACTGCGCTTTGGAAGAAGTCTGTGCAAAATCCACCGAGGCAGAATTGTCTCGTTAACGGAGGGAGCAATTTGAAATTATATAGGAAAGGTGGATAAAACCTGGAAAGCATAAGAGCCAGCTCTGATTTCAAAGTCCATGGGAGCATTCCAAGGCAGAGCTTTAAAATTAGAAACAGCATGCAATGGTACTTTTCCACTGAAATGTCATGTTTTCCTTGAAAGGAGCTTTTTCCATCTCGAGAACGCGTTTTGTCACCGAGCAGTGAGTGCACTTCTCCCTACAGGCCTGCTGAGGCAAAAACCCTGGGAGAAAATGGACAATCACATCCAGGGGCTTGGCAAACAAATAAAAGCCAAGGAGAGAAGGGATTGAGCAGCACGTTTCCATCAGGGATGTTTGCAGGTCGTCCTGGGCTCCTCTGCTCTCTGTCCTGGAGACAAATTCAGGTGTTGTTTTCACCAGGTGGGGTGAAATCACTTGTGCAAGGTCCAGGAGGATCTCAATATCATTCCTGCCTCCTGTGTGGTTTTGTATCATTCCTTTCACAAAATCCCAGCATGTTTTGGGTTGGAAGGGACCTCAAAGGTCATCTCATTCCACCTCCCACCACCCAAGGCTGCTCCAAGCCCCCTCCAAGGCTCTGAAGAGCTGAGTAGGACAAGCAGGGAGCAGATCCCATTCCCAGCTGTCACTTGGATGCAGGAGAACCCCTCTGTGGGTTTTCAGGTCCCTCTGTGCTGGGGGTGATCCACCAGCACCCTCTGAGCTGTGACAGCCACAGCCACCACCCCGATGGCCAGCACAGTCCCAGCTCTGCTGCACCCCGTTGTTTCCAGGTGATTCAAGTGCCAAACCCCACAAACACACCCTGAGGGACCCCCAGCACCGGGTACGTGACAGTGGTGCCGCCAACCACCCCTGGCTGCGCTCATCCACAGAGAGCTGCAGAGGGAGAATAGGAAATTTAGGAAAGCGGGAATGCAAAAGGGGATGCAAAACTCCAAAAAGCTCCTGGCTTGGCAGAGATCCCCTGCAAGGCTGAGCTCACCAGGGGACAAGAAGGGGCTGGAGGAAGAGCCCCTGTGCTGTGTCCCCTACAAAGAGCCCCGTCCTTCCATGCTTTCCAGAGCAGCCACGAGCACACGGAGGGAGCAAATTCCCGGGGCAGGGAGGATGCTGGGGGGCATCCCCTGTCCCTGCCGGTGTCCCAGCCCTGTCCCCGCCCGGGGCCGCAGGTGCCCTGGGGACACGGCTCCCCCCGCACTGACAGCCCCGCTTTGAAGCGCTGCCGAGGCTGGCGGCAGCGGCAGGGCTGCGATGCGATGGCTTTTAAACTCGGAGCGAGATGAAAAGCAGCCGGAAACGCATCTGAAGGGTGACTGCGGGGCTAAGCCTGCTTTTCTCATGCTCGCTTATCCCGGGCTGCTCCGCCACAGACCGGGTCCCCCGGGAGATGCTTTCTCAAGCTCTGCTGCCTGTCCCGGCTTTTGCTGCTCACATCTCTGCTCTGCCGGGAGGTGAAGCAGCAACGGAGATGTAGACAGAGATGTAGATGACATCTCTTTCAGCAGAGATGTAAAAAACCTTTTTTTATTTTTTTTTTTTTTATCGTTAAAGGTCCTGTGTTGTTTCCTGCCACGACTGCCAGGAGCCCAAGCCTGGTCCTGAAGCAGCAGACGAGGTGCTGCCGTGGTTCTGGAGCAAGGGAAACTCCTGTGCTGCTTCTTGGAGTGATTTGGGAGGAGAAATGGGAGACTGGAGGGTGGCACTGCCCAGGAGTGGGCAGCACTCCGCAGTCATGCACAGCACCAACAGGAGAAAAATAATTCCCTTCCCAAAAGCATTCCAGGCTAAATCTACTATTCCTGAGCACTGACCACCTCTTCCACTACACCCCAATGGAACATGCCATAAAACCGTGGCCAGACAGCCCCATTCCCCACGGTGCCAGGCCACCAGGCAGCCAAGGCCAAGCAGAGCTGTCTGGGGCACACCAGAGCACAGAAATCACCCTGTGCCTGTTGCTCAACAGGGGAGACACCCCTGGGCATCATCAGCTGAATCATTGCTCTGACTGAGCAGCCAAAACTTTCAAATCAGGCTTAAAACACCCAAGGACCTTGAATGGCTTTTTACCTATCAGATTTCTGCTCTCCTGTGCATTGACTGTCGTGGAAATGGCTCTGAGAAGAGCAAACCCAGAATGCCACGGCTTGGAAGGAATTTCATTGCTTGTCGCCTGCACAGAGCCCCTGTGAGGGGCATTAGGAACACAGGAGGCCAGGAGAAGCCTGGATCTAATGAGATTTGTGCTAATTCATGTGATTGTTTATAAGAACTACGCTGCTCTAAGCCTGTTAAGCCGCCCTGCCTGGGCAGGACTATCCCAGCTCTGGGCTGAGCACCCTCCAGAGCCTGAGGTTTGCTCAGAGCAGCTGGGCGCACATTGTGCCTGGGAGAACACAGAGAAATCTTTGCTATTTCTCCTAAGGAAAGCCCTCAGAGCACTCTTAGCAAAAATCTCCCCCTGTTTTGCTGAGGATGCTGTCCCTGCACAGCACCAGGCTCTGGGATTCACGGGCTGGGAGCTCTGCAGGGACAGCAAAGCAGGAGCAGCCCCGGGGCTTTTCTGCCTCCTGCAGCTGCCAGCCCACCACCCCTGGGCTTCTCAATGAGTTCTCCATCAGGAATTCCCAGCACCAAGCGGGTGCTGGAGAAGAACACTGGGACAAACCCTCCCAGTCACTCACTCCCTGCCCCAGATCACACAAACCGGGGCCTGAATTTCCTCCCACCACCCTGCTGGAATAAACTGCTGCTGTTGTTGTTGTGTGTCCCCTTCTCTTTTCCTTTGTTCCTTCCCTTGGTTGGAGCTCGTCTGAGCCTTCCTCTCCTCTCCCAGCCAAGCCAGAGGTTACCCCAGCAATCAGCCCCTGGTGCCAAAGAGTCTGCACCGAGCTCAGCCCCGGCTCTGGGGGAGCCAGACATGAAGAGGGGGCTTTAATCTCAGATGTGCAGGCTGATAATCTGCTCTGCAGTTTGCAGATAGGGCGGTCTGGGCTCTCCCAGGCTCCAGGGAGGGCAGGGGCAGCCAGGACCACATTCCCATGCAGGCCTTGGGCTGGATTGTGCATCCAAACCACCCACAGCTCGTGTGGCCACCACGGCACCCGGACATGATCCTGTGCCCCCAGAGGTGGGAGATTTGGCCTTGGGTTTGCTGCAGTCACTTGGGAAATTATAAACAGCCTGTTCCTGTTCTGGAATGATCACAAGCATTGGGGGAGTCTCTGAGTG
This sequence comes from Ammospiza caudacuta, assembly GCF_027887145.1. Lineage (NCBI taxonomy): Eukaryota > Metazoa > Chordata > Aves > Passeriformes > Passerellidae > Ammospiza > Ammospiza caudacuta. The sequence continues at coordinate 10,515,937 of NC_080612.1, forward strand.
ACTCAAAGAGGGGAGCAGTGAGATTGGGGAGGGTGGGATCCCCTTCAGTCCTGAAATGGGGTCCCACAGACCACCCCAGGCCACAGCTGAGCTGCCAAAGCCATTTTGTGCCACAAGGAGCCCCACTGGGCTGTCCCAGGGTCAGGGTCCCCCCAGCCATCCCTGCCCGGGGACCCGATCAAGCCCAACCCAGGGCTCCCCACGGTTCAGGGCTGGCTTGGCTGCTCCTGCCCTGCCCCACACCTGACCAAGGCCAGGCACAACCCTCCCCAGGCACCCCAGTAAGAAGGAATTCTCCTTTTTGATAACCCCAAAAGGAGGAAAGCATCCTCCTGTTCATGGGGGACAGGACCCTCCACCCAGCCAGGGAGGGAGCAGAGCATCCCCTCTGGCCAGCGTTCCCCCACGCCAGGAAAACGGGAATTCCATGCAGGCAGAGGGCTCAGACAGCCACGGGGATGGGCTGTGCTTTAAAACAACCGGGGAAAGCCAAAACAGCCCGGCTGGAACCAAAACCCCTGCAAACGCTCCCTCTCGTGGAGGATGGCTGCTCTCCTGCTCGCGGCACGCCGGGAGAGGTCTGGCCCCAAAAATGTCCCAAAAATGCCCCAAAACTGTCCCAAAATGAGGAGCTCTGTGGGAACAAAGGGAGCTGGTGACACCTTCTCCTCGCAGCATCCTCATGGTGCCAGTCCCCGGTGCCCAGTGGGATCTCTGGAGTGAGCAGGACACAGCAGGCTGAGCTGGGGGCACATCTGAGTCCATCACTGAGGGGCCTGGATGCCTTTGAGGCTTCAACAACCAAATTCTGCCCCTTTTCCCTGCTGTGGAAACCCAGGAGTGCAGGGAAACACCAGGAATTCCTGTTGGCATGGCCTTGGCTGAGCCCCTCATGGAATTGACCCATTTTGAGGGTGTCCCCAAGGCCTGGAAGGGGACGGCGGCTGGAGCTGGCCCAGGGACAGCGGCACCGCAGTGTCCCCTCCAGATCATTATTTCCCAAAAGTCTTTAGCTGATTCCCCTCCCAGCCACGCAGGATTTTTGCACTCACAACACCTTTGTGCTGGGAGCCGAGCCAGGATCTCCACAAGGTCATTTTGCAAAGACAATTAGGTAGTGCCTCGACAGAGCTGTCTCATTTTAATTAGATCTTATTTCCAAAGAATTACCGAGCGTGCCAGGCCCGGGGCTGGAGGCAAGGGCCATTTACAGGAATCAATGGGAAGCAAAGGACAGATGTACCTGTGCTCACAGCAGCGCCAGGGGAAGAGGAGCAGCCTTTCCTGCATGATTTCATCCATGAATTCCCCAGGCAGTGCAAGACCTTCCGTGCAGAACACAGAGCATCGCTGCTGCAAGCTGCTTGTGGGGGCTCAGGCACCTCGGAGTGAGCACTCCCTGCGTTCCGAGGGGCTCTGGGGATGCAAAATTCCAAGGGATCCCTGGCTTGGCAGAGATCCCCTGCAGGGATGAGCTCACCAGGGGGACAAGAAGGGGCTGGAGGAAGAGCCCCTGTGCTGTGTCCCCTACAAAGAGCCCTGTCCCTCCAGGCTTTCCAGAGCAGCCACGAGCACATGGAGGGAGCAACTCCTGGGTTGGTGGTGGGTTTGTGGCAGAACCCACAAAGCTGGAGAATGGTCCAGCCAGGTCCCCGACAGCTGGACAGCTGCTAGCATGGACACCTGAACAGAAAAAGTGATCAGATACCCACATGAACCTCAGAAAGGTGGCCGTGCAGGTGGCAGGACACAGGGGACAGACGGACAGGAGGGCAGGCACAGCGTGGGGTACCTGCCAGAGACCCCCCCCCACTCCTGCAAGCTGCAGGAAGCCAAACCCCTGGGATCGCTCATAGTGGCACCCATACGGGCTGCTGCCTCTGGGGAACCCCATGAGGACCCCCGGGACCCTCTGAGGACCCTTTGGGGATCCCCAGGACCCTCCCGAGACCCTTTGGGGACCCCCGGGACCCTTTGGGGACCCTTTGGAGACCCCCGGGACCCTTTGGGGACCCCCGGGACCCTCTGAGGACCCTTTGGGGATCCCCAGGACCCTCCCGAGACCCTTTGGGGACCCCCAGGACCCTCTGAGGACCCTTTGGGGACCCCCAGGACCCTTTGGGGATCCCCGGGACCCTTTGGGGACCCCCGGCTCGGCCGCGCCCCCGGGGCCGCCCCTCGGTGCGACGCCGCTGCGCCACCTGGCGGCCGAGCCCGGGACAGCGCCGGGATTCCCTGCCCGGGTTTGGGGCGCGTCTCGGGAAAAACCCGGGATTGGTTTGGGATTGGTTTGGGATTGGTTTAGGTTTGGATTTAGGTTTGGGTTTTCTACCACCTCACAACCAAGCGGTGCCGTTCCCGTGCCGCGGGCTGGGAGCGCTGTGGATTCACCCGAGGGGCCAGCAGGGCTCCGCCCGCCGGAGCCTCCTCTCCTCCGCTCCATCCCGTCGGATGTCCCGAGCTGAGCCTCCTCCCTTCCCGGCTCCGAGCAAGGCTTGGGAAAAGGCCCCGGCGGGCGCCGAGGGGCGACGGACCTGGCTCTGCCTCGGCATCACCCGCCGCTGTAAACAACCGGAATAAACCGAGAGCCTCCCCTTTCCCCTTTCCCACCCTGCCCGAAGAGCAAGGACGGAGCAAACGGTGCCTGCGGCTAAGAACCGGCTCCGTATCAAAATAAACAGCTGCTTTTACACTGATAATTCTTTACCCCCCCCTCCCCTCCGCCCCCCAGACACCCACACGGATCAAAGCGGCTCTGGGAACCTTGTGGGACAGCCTGGACGTGCGTCCTTCTCACAGCCCCGGCCCGGGACAAGGACCGTGCCCCGGCGGGGATAACGGGGCAGAAGCGGAGGAATGGAGGGGCTAAGAAGCCCGGAGGAAGGACCCAGGCAGAGGGTCCAGGGGCTCAGCCCTGGATCAGGCGGGACAGGCAAAGAGCAGCTGAACTCCACACCGGAGCTCACCCCACCGCCCCATAAATCCCGTCCGGCCGCAGGTGCGGCCGCGCATCCGCCCCGAGCGCGCAGGTGCGCGGGGATGCCGGGCCGGGATGGGGCCGAGGATCCGCCGGGAGCGGGGGCAGAGCCCGGCGGGTCCCGCCGCTGCCATTGTCCATTGATCCGCCATCGGGAGCCGCAGACAGAGCGGCGGCCCCGCCGGTAATTTGGGCTCCGGGGCCGTGACCGCGCCCCCCTCGCCCCTGCGCTCCGCGGGGCCCTCACTGGGAGCGGGGCCCGGGGCTGGGCCCGCTCCGCTCTGTCCCGGCTGCGGAGGCAGCGCGGCGCCAGCCCGGCACGGGGAGCTGCCGCCCACCCGCCCGTTCCGTCCGTCCGTCCGTCCGTCCGTGCGGGGCTCCCCTTCCCCGACGGCCGCACCCCGCGCTCGCACGGGCGGGAGCGGCGGATGCTCGCTGGAAAGTTCCAGCGGGGATTGGATCCTGTGTCCCCAGGCTCTGTCTGGGCTGGGAGCAGCTCCTGGTGCGGGGCAGGATGTGTGCACCAGGCATGCCCAGCTCCATGGCATCGTTTCAGACCCTCACCCCTTCTGCAACTTTCAGTATTAAAGGGGAGCTTATAAAAAAATAGAGAGTGACATTTTACACAGACAAGGCAAGGGAGATGATTTTAAGCTAAAGGAGGTGAGATTTACATTAAATGTTGGTGGGAAATCCTTCCCTGTGAGGGTGGTGAGGGCCTGGCACAGCCTGCCCAGAGAACCTGTGGCTGTTCCATCCCTGGGAGTGTCCAAGGCCAGGTTAGATGGGGCTTGGAACAACCTGGAATAGTAGAAATTGTCCCTATCCCCAGCAGGGGCTTGGAACAAGATGGGTTTTATGATTCCTCCCAACCATTATTTGGTTCTGCTGTTCTGCCCCACACCCAAAATGCACAGTGGCCCTGGGGTAACACACAAACACAGCAGCCCAGATGAGGGGCGGGGGTCCTGCAGAGCCCCCCTGGGCTGCCCAGGGACGAGAGCCGAGGCAGCATTCCCCTCTGCAGGGCTGTGAGATGCTCTGGCATGAGCTCATGTTCCTGTTTACAAACAGCCGCCCATGGAGCCCTTCCAGCAGCGCTATTGTGCTGCACGGCAGCTCGGCCAAGGCGCTTTGTCCGCCGGGCCCACGGAGCCCTCGGGGCAGCTCTGCTATTTTTAGTGCCTGGCCAAGCACCTCGTGCATCGAGCTGAAGAAATCCAGAACTCGCCACGAACCCAGTGAGGATTTCGGTGTGTGAGGATCTCGCTGCTCTGCAGACACGGCACCAGCGTTTAGGTGGGAAAACAGCGGCTCCAGAAGACCCAGAGCTTTGTTTTTGTGACAGGACAGTGGGCACAGTGGCATGGCCAGGCCAGGCTTTGCCAGGTGCTGAGCCGGGTGTGCCCCTGTGGGGCCTCCCAGCGCCCTTTCCCAGCTGAGGAGCAGAAATCCCAGCCCAGTGCGTGACTAATCGGGAGCTGCTCATCGAGCTGCTTGAATGGGGCTGCTCAGAGCCTGGGGAAGGCCAGGGAGCAGCTTGGCTCCTGCTGGAACAGCCTGGCTGGGGGGGCCGGGCCCTGCTCCCTGCCTTTGGGCACTGTTCCTCAGGGTCACCATCATAACCAACAGAACACTTTTCCCCTCCCCAGTGAAGGGCAGCTTTGTGCTCCCACGGCAGGTTGGGATGTCCCGCTGGCACCAGGGCTTGGTCCCCATTCCAGGATGGGTGACAGGGTTGTCCCTGAGCCACCAGGATGGCAGGGACCCATCGTGAGGCTGCCCCAGCATATTCTGCAGTACCAGCACCATCTCCTCACTGTGATTTTCCCAACCACCTTTGCCTAAATCCAGCCTGGACGGATTAGAGGGAAAGGGCCAGAGGAGCCCCCACACTGGAACAGGTTGTCCCCCTCCCTAAACACACAGCCCATTAAATTGCTGCTCATCCTGAGTTTTGTTTATTCCAAAATAATCCTGCCAGCCTAACTTTAGTCACCACTCTTCCCTCCTCCTGGTGAAACCATTTCCACCTTGCTGCTCCCCCTCAAGCAGAAATACCCACAGAGGCAGCATCCCCTCTCCCCCACCGAATAACGCCCCAACGCCTCTCCTCACACCCTGGGGGCGTTCAGAGCCCCTTCCCCGCCCGCGGCACCGGGAGCGCGGGGGAGGCCGAGAGGGGCCGGGCCCGCCCCGTCGGGGCCGCGCGGCGGAGCCAGCAGAGGGCGCCCCGCGCCCGGCCCAGGGCCGCGAACCGGCACGGGAACGGGAACGGGAACGGGAACGGCGGAGGAACGGATGGGGAACGGATGGGGAACGGATGGGGAACGGCGCCGCTCCTTCCTCCGGGGCCGCGAACCCCGATGGGAACCGGGAATGGCTGAGGAACCAAAGAATGGAGGCCCCGCGACGGCCTCACCGGCCTCGGGGCGAACGGGGGGATTTAAAGCCCACCGCTAGCAGCGGCCCCATCCCCGACAGCACCGGCGCGCCCGGGTCGCTCCGCCACCATCCCGGACGGCACCGGCGTGCCCGTGGCATCCCTTCCCCATCACCCTTTCCCCATCATCCCCTCCCCATCATCCCCTCCCCATCACCCTTTCCCCGTGCCCGCCGATGCCGCTCCGCCCCGCTCCCTCCATCCTGCGGGCAGCGCTCCCGGTCCCCGCCGCTCCCGCAGCGTCCCCGCAGCCCCGGCGGGGCCAGCCCGGCACCCGGGAAGGTCCGTCCCGGTGCCTCTCCCGCCGCACCCGCGGTGCCTCCGCGCCCCTCCCCGCGCACCTGCCGGCCCGGGAGGGGCGAGCCCCGACGGGCAGAGCCCTGCGCGGTTCGTGCCCCGCGCTCCGCGGCCGCGCAAACCGGGGCGTTTCCCTCTGTCCCCGTCGGTCACGGCCGCTCCGCGCCCCGCGGAAGGGCAGGGGCGGCTCCCAGCGCTGCGCACCTGCGGAGCGGCGGCGGCCCCGACGGGGCGGAGCGGCCGCGGGAATGAAACAGGCGGGAGCCGGCAGGACTTCTCCGAGTAGAGGCTTTTTTTTTTTATTGAAAGATGTGAGAATTCATCAAAACTGAACAGACAGATACCCGAGTAACCAGCACGTTGCAAATCATGTATCTTTTTATTTTAAAACAAATATAGAGCACAGTCCTGTGATATTTAAATTTATTATACTTTTTTTTTTTTTTTTGTTCTGGAGTGAAAAATAAAAACCTGAGGTTTATTCCTGCATTCTCTATACCCCGCACTGTAACAATAGTTTAGTTAACTTTTGGATTCGTTAGTTTATTTTTTTTCTTCCAAAAGTCCGTTAAAGCATTGAAATCTTAGTTTTAATAACTCCAAAAATTGTTTTATCAGTGGCACATGATTGTCCTAGAGAACAGGCGGGATAAACAATATTTTAAAACACAGAGAAACCCTATCTCCTTCAATCACAAAGAGCTAAATAGTTTTCATTTACAATATATATGTTCATGTAAAATGAAAAAAAAACCGAAAAAAAACTTAAATGCGAGGAGTTAAACTCTAAATATTATATACACACCAATGTACAACTCTGAATAAATTAATACCAATTTGCATATTCTGGGATCCTTATAGCTTATTTACACAAATTACCATTTATTTCATAAATATCTGCCCAGGTACCCACGAGGCTCCCCCCGCCGTGCCCGCCCTGCTCGGCGGCGGCTGCTGCCGAGGCGGTTTGGTTTCCATCTTCCTTTTCTTATCTCTCTTTTATTTTTATTTTTTTTTCTTTTTAAATTATTTTTTCCTTCCCCCTCCCCTTGCACAGATGAGGGTTTGGCGATGAGGGTTCGGCCCTTCTCGCCCCTCACCGAAGCAGGGGCCGCCCCGTCCATCAGGTGTGTCGGTACCAGCTCCTCACCCTGCCCCTGGGGCGGGGGGCTGGGGGGTCCTGGGGGCTCCGCGGCCTCGCTGGGGCGGGGGGAGCCGCTCCCAGCCCCCCCAGCCCAGGGGTGGGCGAGCCCCGCGCTCCAGCTGCTCCCTCCGGGCTCTGGGGCGGCGGCTCCGTCCCTGCGCTCGCTCCCAGCCCTCGCTCTCCGCAATAAATATTTATACTGTGCTGTACAGAACGCCAGTGCTTCTCCGCCCCGCCGGGAGGGCTCGCTGCCCGCCCCGCCGCTCACTTCGGGGACTCCCTGCCCGGGGACAGCTCCCGCTGGCTCTCCAGCCCGCTCACCAGTCTCTGGATGTTCTGCAGTTCATTGAGCGACTCCTTCAGGGAGCCCTTGGGGGAGGCGGCGGAGCGCTGGGCGCCCCCCTTGTGCAGGGGCGGCTCGGGCAGCGGGCTGGGCTCCCGGCTGCTGCCGCCGCCCTTGGAGCCCTCGGCGCTGAGGCTGGCGGGCAGGCCGGTGGTCAGCAGGTTGGTGCTGGGCGGGATGCCCACCGGCAGCTGGTAGGGGCTGAAGCGCAGGCGGGGCCGGCTGCTGCCCAGGAAGGGGTTGCGGGACAGCGGCCCCGCCGCGGCCGCAGCGCTGGTGGCCGGCATGGCCGAGGCGGCGGCTGCGGCCGCTGCCATGTAGGTGTAGGGGTAGGGGAAGAGTCCGCCGAAGGTGGGCATCGGGATTCCCTGAGGAGAGAGAGAGAGAGAGAAAGAGCTGTCAGAGCTGTGCTGCTGCTCTGCTGCATCCCACCCTCCCCCCAAAAAAAGCCAAGGCGAAGATGGAACAGCCCAGTGTCACCCTAAGACCAGAGTGTGGGGGTATCAGCCCGTTCCACACAAAGAGAGGGGGTACAGCCCCTGGCACCCCATCCCGAGCCAGGCTGGTGCCACCGAGCACAAACCCCTGCCTGAGATCTGCCCCATCCCCTCCCCGCACGCTGCCTGAGCAGCATCACAGCCCCTTAACCACATTAAAACACATTGTTAAGCAGGATGGATAAATTAGGGGAGTTCAAAGACATCTTTATGTGTTCCACCAGAGGAGATGGGAAGGCAGCACCAGGGCAGGCGCTGTGGGAGCCCTTCAGAGCTGACAGGAAGACAGGGAGCTGCTGGATGGGGACAGCCAGGTCAGGCAGGGCCACAGCTCCTGACTCTGCCCTTGACTATGGAGGAGCCATAGCAGCTGCAAAAAATCGAGATTCCTTCTCAAATCAACCTCAAAGCCGCCTTCAAAATGTCCTCCACGTTCTGCCTGTGCCAAATCTGGTAACATCTCAGAAGTGTGTCCCCCCTTGTCCCTGTGGGCTGCAGAGGGCCTGGGGGAGGCTGGGGGCACCAGCAGCTCCTTCCCCACAATGGGGCCACGCTGGATGTCCCCACACTGGGGGTGACACTGGCCGGGCCTGACCTGCACCCCCAAAGTGCTGCGCTCACTCAAGGGGTGAACACAAAGAGGAGATTCCAGAGCCCAGCTGGACAGCAGGGATAGGGATGGGGACACAGGGCTTACCTGAGAGGCCAACATGTGCTGGGAGAGGTGGAAAGGGAAGGGGGTGGCCGTCCCTGCTGCGCCCGGGGCGGACGAGAGGGCTCCGTTCTCCAGGCTGCCCCCGCCGGTCACCGAGGCCAGCAAGTGTCCCATGCCCATGGCCGAGAAGGCGCCGGGCGCCATGGCAAACTGTCCCGGGTGGATGAAGAGGGGCTGCCCGGCGCCCAGCGGGCTGAAGAACTGCTGCCCGTGGAGGCCAGAGAGCGCCAGGCTCTGCAGGTGCCCGGTGCTCAGGTGCGGGGGGCTGTCCGTGTGCACCATCAGCGGCGCGAACGCCTCCTTGCCCAGCCCGCCGCCCTCCGTGTCCTTCTTGCCCGGCTCCGTCTCTTTCCTCCTTCCCTCCACCTTGTCCTTCTCCAGGCCCCGTGCGCCGAACAGGCCCTCGCCAGGAGCCTCCCGGGGGGATGCCCCGTCCTTGGCTTTCTCCGGGCTGTGCCTCTCCTTGCTCCGCTCCTCCGGGCACCGGGGGCTGCCCCGGGGCGTCGCGTCCTCGGCGCTGGGGCTGGCTGCTGCCACCGGCCGCTCCTCGGGCACCTTCTCCGCCTCCGTGTCGCTGTCAGCCCCTGGCTTCTCCTCTGCAAGGGGATGGAGGGGCACAGGTCAGAGCAGAAGCACCAGGGGAGGTGACAAAGGGGTCACTCACAAGAGTCCTGGTGTCAGGAGGAGGTGGGACAGTGAAGCCGCGATCGTTATTTATGGGAGAGACTCATTTTGGGGGTCCTCGTGCTATGGTCACTCTGGAGGATGGGGATTAACAATACCAAGTCCTGTGGCCGTGCCAGGCAGGAAAACCTGTTTGATGGAGAAGCAGAACCTGTCCCAGCATCGCTCCCCTCAGCTGCACAGTCCGAGCGGGCTGCAGAGAGCGGGCACTGGGCAGCGCGGGAGGAAATGCTCCTGCGTGTATTTAATTACATGGAGCTGATTGCCAGCGCACCGTGGATTTATTCCAAATGCGCAGGTTGAGACAGGTTAAAGAGGCAGTTTTAAGGCTGGGAGTATGGTACAGACTTCTCTAAAAAGGGCTTTAATTTAAAAAATCTCATTGAGCTCTCAGAGGAGGCAGGGGATGCGAGGCGAGGGGAGCTGAGCCCCTGCCTGAACGGCTCCACTAAACGAGAAAAGCCTTTTGCTGCGGGTGAGGTGAAGCTCTGCAGGCTGGGGCAAATATTCAGGGAAGCCTTTGAAAGTGGAGAGGGGTGTAATAAACCCTCCCTGCAGCTCGGGTGAGGGGTTGCAGTTTTGATGAAGGTTTGCGGGGAATGGAGTTGGTGGAAAGTTTAAAGAGCAGATTGATAGTGCTGCGAGACAAAACCCAGCATCAACAACTGCAGCGTGGGAGATGCTGGTTGATTTTCATTTACCAGCCTGAAGCCCTGGAGTTACAACATTTCTTTTCCTCTTTCAAATGTACTAATTCTTTTTCTTTTCTCTTTTTTCTCTCTTTTTTAGGGGAGGGTGAGATTCCCATGGAAGGAAGGAAGGGCATGCCAGGCTAATGTGGTGAGCACACAGGGTGCTTTGCCATTTCTTCTTGTATAATTTAAATACAAGAAGTATTATATCCACATCAGGTGTAAGAGGATCAAATATATATTCCAAAGAAAATACATAAAGAGAAAAACGTGGCAACTCGCGAATGCCATTTGCGTTTCCTCTGATTTTATCTTTTTGAACCCTGAGCTCCGCTGTGCGCATCCCCATCTTTATTTTCCCCAATGTTTTGCCTCGCTGCCCACAGGAAATCAGCACGAGCAGGAGGTTTGGGGACATTTGGGGACCGCATCCTGCCTTACCTCTGCCGCTGCCCTTGAGGCGCAGGGGGCTGGGCAGGGCGCCCACGGGCGAGTGCAGGGCATCGCGCACGGCCGAGGGCTCGCACGACGAGGCGTCCGACTCTCCCCCGTCGCGGTCGGGCTTGCAGGGCTCCTCGTACATCCGCAGGGACGGCAGCGAGAGCTGCTTCCTGCGGGACAAGGCAGCGTCGGGCCCGGCCGTGCCCCGCGGGCGCGGAGCCGGGGGGACGGGCGCGCCCCTTACCTCTTCTCCCGCCGGCCATTGCCCGTGTCCCGAAAGCCCTTGGCGAAGGGGTTGTTATCGATTTTCAGCTGCGTGATCTGAGGGGCAGAAGGAGAGAAGGGGCCATGTGAAGCCCCGGCCGTCGGGGAGCGCGGGGTGCGCGGCGCAGGCTGCGGAGCCCGCGTTAACACACCGCACGCTTTATTAAAAATGATGCTGAGGTTTGGCCTTGAATTATTAATAGCGTCTTAATGATAGGAAGTTATTTTTCACGGCCCCCCGGAGGGAAGATGGCGACTGAGCCGCTCGGCGCTGGTTAAAAGCTATTCTTATCCCTGCCTGCCACGGGCTGCCGGGGCCGGCGACACCAGGGCGCTCAATAATGCATGGCCCTGCAACACGGCCCCGAGAGGGGCTCTGCAAAGGGCCCGGCTGCCCGGCCCCGCCGCGACCCCCGGCCCGAGCATCCCCCGGCCCGAGCATCCCCCGCCCGACGGCGCCCACGGCCGGCCCTAGCCGAGCAGACAGAGTGCTCTTTAATCGATTGTGACTCTTCGCCATAAACTTTACGAGGGAAACAAGCCCACCAGGACCCTCAGCCAGAGCTGTCAATTAGCATCAGCAGCCAGAGCTGGAGGTGGGGGTCAGCTTTTGGGTTAAGACACACACACAACGCTTGGAAGGGGACGGCAGAGGCTCCCTGCTCCGCATGGTGCTCTGCCTGCTCACGGAGTGACACTCGCTAAATCATGAAAGCAACTAAAATTAGCTTATCTGCCTCTATTTTTTGGCTCCTGCAGAGCCCTGGGCACCTCCTTGGTGAGGCTGCCCAGGCCTGGTGCTGCTCTTCAGAGCCTGGGCCTGCAGCAGAGGCTCCCAGGGCCCAGAAAGGCGCAACAAACTCCACGAGGGAATTATCGATAGCAATAACAAAAATACTGACAACAGCATTAATGCTAACACTAAAAACAGCCATAATAATACAAGCAGTATGAGGGTGCATCCTCCTCTGAGGGCTTGGGGTTTAACGTTTTCAGTGTTTCTGCTTCTTGCCCTGAAATATCCTCGCCAACACGCACAGACAGAAAAATACCCTGATAGAGGGTAAGGGATGGGACAGGGGAGGGAACGGGGAGAGGGGCAGGGATGGGGACAGGGATGGGGACAGGGATGGGGACAGGGATCGGGACAGGGCAGGGACAGGGCAGGGACAGGGCAGGGACAGGGCCAGGGGTGCCCGGCCGTACCTTGTCGTTCTGGTAGGCAGTGACGGCGATGAAGTCGGTCTCGGGGAACACGTAGGTGCGGAAGGTGCTGTAGGGCAGCTTGAGGATGTCGTTGGCCCGGACGATGTGGAACCTGGGCTGGTACTTGTGCATGGAGTTCAGGATGGTCTGGGATGGGCGAGAGAGAGAGCACAGCCCGTGGCTGCCGTCAGCCTCCAGCTCCCTCCCTAAAAAAAAAACCCTTTTCTCCCGACAACAGCCCCAAAAAACACTCAAATTCACCATGCCGGCCGATGCCAGAGAAGGAGATTTCTTATTTTTTTTTGCTGATGCCATTGCAGGATCTGTCCCGAAAGAAGGAGGTCAGGGAACGCGGGCAGAGCAGCATCTTTGCGGGTGTTAAGCACGGCAATAAAGCAGCAAAAGGGATCTCCCAGTTTTATTACAACCCTGCAAACGCGAGGCGACTTTTCGACACGTTTCTCACCGCTTTTCATATTTCCGTCCTTAAAAATAAATTACTATCCCTCGCCACCACAAAAAAAAAAAAAAAAAAAAAAAAAAAAAAAAAAAAAAAAAAAAAAAGTTGAAAGGCTCTGGGTGAGTGTCGGGGGCAGCAGGAGCCGGTGCCAGCCCCAGGCAGCGCCTGCGACCTGAAAGCAGCGTTTCACCACGAGCCATGGCAAATTTATGTCTCGGAGCAACGCTGCAGAAGGAACAGACTTTTTTTTTTCTTTTCCAGCCAGGTGTCTGAAAGCCTCGCCAACACTCCAAGCCGTTCTCTACTCTTTCGTTTTATTTATTTTATATTTTTTTTTTAAGTTTGATTTGTTGTTTTTTTTTTAGTAAAACCCGAATTCCCCGTGATTTGGCTGAGGATTTTTGGAAGCGGCTGAACACCCCAAGCCGCTCCGACCCCTGGCCCCTCGCTGCCTGCTTTCCTGCACGATAGCTTTTAAATAATTCTCCAACCTGCTGTGGTCGGGCTGAAATGCAGAATTCACTGCCCAGAATTCGGAGAGGGACGGCGAAAGCTTGAGTAATTATTGTCAAATAACGTCAGCCAAATGGCTAAATAATTATCACTTCATTTCGGTTTAGAAGGTAATAAAAAAAAATCCCCTCATTTTTTTTAACCCAAGCAATAATCACCTGCTGATGAACTGTCGGATCGGTGTTATATTGATATAATCTAGATGGGATTTATAATAAAAATGGTGCAAAAAGTCTCATTCAGGCGTGCAAATCTGCATTCCTTTAAAAAAAATAATCATCCCTCTCTGACCAGATGGGCACTGGCTAAACCCTCATCTCGCAGATTTAACAGTCCGGATTTTGGACAACGACAGACACCAGAAATCTTTAATTGAAGGAGGCGAACCGTTAAATGCGCTGAATCAAACTAGTTTTTCACCAGTACAAAAAAAAGAAGATATTTTTTAAACTCCTTCTCTATCGATTTACCTTTCTGGCTATAAATAACCTCGCAATGTATTATTTAACAAAGACGCTGTTTCCTGCCTTAAAAGAAAAAAATAAAAGTGAGAGAGAAAAAATTTAAAAAAATAGAGAGAGTGGAAAAATAGAGAGGAAAAAAATAAAAAGAGAGAGGGGAAAGAAAGTTCTGCGGGAGATGCGGAGCTGCTCGGAGCGGGGTCCCGCAGCCCCCGGGATTTTACCGTAAATTACCGCACCGGCAGCGCTGCACGATGAACTTTCCCTTTATCGCCCCAAATGCTCGCTCGGAGGAAGGAGAGCCGGCTGGGGCGCTGGGATTTCCCCCTCCGAGCATTCCCGCAGGATCACGCTCTGACCCTGCGCCCGCGGGTCTCTGCAAATGCCAGCGCTCCCTCACTCACTCCCCGCCGCCTTCCCTTTCTCTCTCCCTCTCTCCTTTTCCTTTCTCTGTTTGTTTTGGTTGGTGGCTTTTTGGGCTTAATTCCTTCGTTTTGTTTTTACCTCCTTTAGGTGATGCAGACACCATCAACAGGGATACAAACAGGGGCTTTCTGTGGCAGATGGTGCCAACGATTCCAGCGCTTCTCCCGCCTGCGGGCACCCAGCGCAGGTGCGGCCGGTCCCGGCAGCGACAGCCCCGGCCCGGCCACCGCCCCGTCGGGGCTGCGGTCCCCGCACACCCACCTCCCAAAATTCCTCTCCCAAAGAGCCTCCAAGGCTGGCAAGAAGCAGCAGGACAGGCCGGGGATGCGGGAGCCAAGGGGAGCCTGAGGCTGCCCGCAGCTCAACCCTTATTTTCCCCCGGAGAACCGGAGCTGCCCCTCGGAGCCGGGCAGGACCAGGGGCTGCGGGACAGCCGGGGCACCGCAAGGCCCGGCCAGGCCCCGCCGCGCAGCCCGACACGGCTGGAGGAGGCTCTAAAGCCTCACGGTTTCTGCAGGGATATCACGGACAGACCCCGCGCCGGGCAGAGCCCGCTCCTGCCCAGGGACCCTGCCCGGGGCGCTCCGCTCTGCCCCGCAGCCGCACTTACAAAGCCGTGCTTATCCGAGATGTTGTTGGTGAGCTTGAGCTTGTGAAAGGCAACAGGTTTGGCCATCCACTGCTCCCCCGTGGCCGGGCTGTCGGGGTGGATGTACATGCGCTTGGGCATCTCCGGGTCGGCCTTGCCAGCCACCATCCAGCGGGAGTTGTGGAATTTGTACCGGCAGTCGTCGGCCGCCACTATATCCATCAGCAAAATGTACTTGGCCTTCTTGTCCAGGCCGCTCACCCGCACCTTGAACGGGGGGAACATCCTCCTGCGGAGAGACCCAGAGCGGTACCGGGCTGCCCCCGCCCGCCGCCGGCCCCGCCGAGCCTCCCGCACCGCCCGGCCCCGGCCGTGCTCCCAAACCTCCATCTTTCAGCTCAGCTCGCTGAGGATCCCCAGCCTTCCTCCCGTCCCACCTCTTCTCATCCCGCTGTGCTGCCCACACCGTGGCAGAAAGCAGGGGAAGAGCTCAAAAATCCCATTTCAAGAAATAAGAGGAGAAAATATATTCTTGTTTTCCTCTATTTCTCTGCCCTTCGCCGAGCCGCTCGCTCGGCACCTCGGGCTGCCTCCCCCGGGCCCGGGGGCCACGGGCAGGGCCGGGGACGACCCCGGACGTAGGGAAAGTTTGGCAGGAGGGAAGGAAGCTGCGGGAAGCCGCGAAAACAACGGGATCGGGGGGTTCCGAGCGCTCAATTAACGCGCACGGATTTAATTTGGGATCGCGCTCGGAAAAGCAGCAATGGGAGGCGGAGGGGAGCGGTGACGGGAAAACTCGGAGGAGCCGGGGGGGAAACACCTCCGAAAAACTCCAGGGATCGAAACTGCCCGCGTTAATTCACGGCAGGGATGGGGAGCGGGATGGAGCGAGGGGCGAGGGCGCTGCGCGGCCGCGCAGGTGCGGAGCGGGCTGGGGGGGCTGCGCGGGGCCGGCTCTCACCTCCCGGACTTGGTGATCACCATCTCGGTGCCCAGCTTGTGGAACTGGTCCCAAAGCTCTTTGGCTTCCAGCGTTACTTTGGGGTCGTCCTCGACCTCCTCCTCGGGTTCCAGGCTTTTGAGCGAGCGCAGATGGGCGGCTTGGTGGTGGTGTCCCAGGGCCGAGACGTGCAGCCCGGCCTCGGCCGCCCCGGCCAGCCCCGGGTCCGGCATGGGCTTCGCCAACGCCGCCGGAGGCAGAGCCAGAGCCGGGAAAAAGGACGGCTGGGCGGCTGCGAGGAAAGCGGACATGGGGAAGTCAGCCGGCCGGGGTGCGTGGAAGGGGTGGTAAGCCATGGCAGTCCCTGGGAAGGCTGGATCTCTCATCGGTGCATCCACAAATCCAGGAGAAAAAGAGGGATTCCCTTTACAAAAATGCTGTGTGTGTGTGTATTTGTTGGGTTTTATTTTTTTCCCCTCTCCTGCCCAGCCAACTCGCTCGAGTCTCTGGAAGAGGAAGGAAAATCAACAACACACACACACACTCTCCAAAAAAAAAAAAAAAGAAAAAAGAAAAAAAGAAAGCATAAAAAAAGAGGCGAAAATCAGCCGAACTAGATTCGGGATTAAAAAAAAAAAAAAAAAGAAAAAAATATAAAAAGAAAGAAAAAAATAAGAAGAAAAAAAAAAGGAAAAGCGAGGCAGTTCCCGGCTCCTGGGACTCCCGGTCTGCGGAGGGGAGACAGTAGGTCCTTATTTTTTGTTGTTGTTGTTGCAGCGAGGGAGAGCGAGCGAGGGAACAAGCCCTCCCAGGAAAGTCCTTCCCGACACTAAAATAGAAACAAAAGCCGGGCCGGGCTGCGCGGGGCTGCGCGGGCGCGGCGGAGCAGGGGCGGCCGCGCTGCCCTCACACCCCCGCGGGCCCGGGCTGCGCCCCGGCGGGGCCGCGCCGGCTCCGCGCTCCGCGCTCGGCGCTGCGGCTCGGGCTGCTCATGGCCAAGGGAGCCGAGTGGGAGCGGTGAGATCTTGTCCTGATCTCTGTAAAACTGTGACTATCTCACATGTCCTTCCTGCTCTGATCCGCCCGCTAATGAGCCAAGCCCCCTTGATTGCTGATTTTACGCGTTTCAGACCAATTGTGGATCTGCATAGGCGGGGTTTTGACAGCTCCGGCCAAGCTCCGGGCGCGGGGGGGCGGGGGGCGCGGAGGGAGGGAGGAAGGGAAGAAGGGAAAAAAAAAAAGAAAGGGAGAAAAAAAAAAAAAAAGAAGAAGAAGGTGTCGGAAGCATCGGCAGTAAGAAAACATGTCAACAGAATAAAATATTAACCAATGACAGAGAAAAGTGCTCGAAATCCCACCCCCGGCTCCTTTCCGCATACCGGGTCAGCCCCGGCTGCGCCGCCGGTGCGGGGCCAGCGCGGAGCCGCCTCGGCGGAGCGGGGAGCGGAGCCTCGGGGGCGGGGGGCGCGGCTGAGGCCCCCGCCGGTCTGCGCGGGGGCGGCGGGCCGGGAACGGGGGGAGAGGCCGGGGGAGCCCGGCGGCGGCCGCCTTACGACAGATCCTGGAGAGCGGATCGCGGTGGGGCGCGTCCTGCCCGCCGCTCCAGCCGCGCAGAGCCGCGCACAGCCCGCGCAGAGCCCGCGCACAGCCCGCGCAGAGCCCGCAGAGCCGACGGGGCGGCCGCCGGAAGCGCGGCCCGGCGAGAGCTGCGGGCGAGGCCCCGAGCCCCGAGCTCCAGGCGGGTGAGTCGCTCCCAGGGGTCGCCCCCCACCCTGCCCGCAGCCGCCCCGAGCCGGAGCGGGGGGTCCCGCCCGCAGCTCCGCGCCCGCGGAGGAGGCGCAGAGCCCCAGACCCCGCCGTCGGGGCGCGGCGGGTGCGCGGCCGGGGCCAGCGCGGCGGTGCCCGGCCGGAGGGGCTGTTTACCCGGGCGGGGGGAGGCAGATAAGAGGAGGGGGGACACTCCGGGGCTGTTTGCTGAGGGATTAGGGCCGGTCCCGCCGCGCCGGGGCCCGGGGGGGCGGCGGGCGCGGTGGGTGTCCCCTCGGAGAGGCCGGTTTGGAGATCTGCGCTGATTAACTGAGGGCTGCGGTGGCTGAAGAGGGCCCTGGCGCCAGGCGGCTGAGCCCTCACAATAAAGACCCGTCTCTTGTCACTTCATATTTACCCCCAAATCTTCAAAAAGCGCCCTGCCATCCTTCCAAGGCTCCTGCCCCCGCCGCCTGCGCTGCGACCAGGCGGGACGGGGGGGTGGCGGCCGGCCCCCTGCTCTTCCCCCCGGCCTGTCCCCCCTCGTTCCCGGGCCCTGCCGCTCCGCGGGTGCGCAGCGAGGCGCGGCCGCCGCCGCTCGGAGCCCTCGGCGTTCTGTGGCGCTGCTCCCCGCGCAGGGCGCGATGCGGGGACCCCCGGGTGTCCCCTTCCCATCCCGACTGCTCCTCTCTGTTCCCCCGCCCCGATTCATCCTGCAGGCAGCGCCCCCCGCCCGCAGAGCCCCATTCCCATCTCCATCCCCATCGCGGGGATCCCGGGGCCGATCTCCACCTGCCCCGGCCCCGCGGCAGGTTCACCTCTGCCCGCGCCGCGCCCCGGGGGGGTCCCGCTGACCATTGAACGGGCAACGGGGACTGAAATTTAAACCCAATTTGGACTTTGCTTCCTCGCCGCCGTGGAAAACTGCTGACGGCAGCTTTGGCAAAAGTGGGCTTGCTTGAATTTTTTTTTCCCCCAATTTCCCCCCCACCCACGACAAGGAAAAAGTGGAGCCTTTCCTTGCCTCGGGGCGATGTCCCCACGCCGGGACGGTTCTCCCGCGGACTCCTCGCCCTCTGCTCCGCGGGAGGATCCGGGGCCGGCCCTTCATGGCCTGGAGCGGCCGCGTTTCCTCGGGGAAAGGTCGCCTGTCCTCGGGCCACTGTCCCGCACCGCTGTAACGCCGCAGAATAAAACCGATCCAGAGCAGCCTCGGCTCCCGACCTTCCCTGGCGACGGCCGCCGGTGGGGCTGCGGGATGGGGGCGAACGGGGGGCGGGGAACCAACGGGGGCCGGGAAACAGCGGGGACCGGGGAACAACGGGGGCCGGGGAACCAACGGGGGCCGGGGAACCAACCGGGGAACCAACCGGGGAACCGACTGCGCTGCCACCCACGCGGGCCCGGACACCACCCAGGAGCCCGCGCCCATGGACGGGCCGTGCCCGCATCGCCCGTCCGTGACCGGGCACCGGGCAGGGACAGAGGAGGCACCGGGCAGGGACAGAGGAGGCACCGGCCTCGGTTCCCGTCCCGAGGGCAGCCGTGCAGTGTCCCCGCTCTGTCCCCTGTCAGGGAAGGTGTTCCAGCCTGCCCCAGGTCAATGCAGCGCTCGGGGCCGCCGTGCTTGGCTCCTGGGAGCCGTCCCGGTCCCCAATCCCCGCGCCGGGGGTATGGAGACCGGGCTTGTCCCGTCCCGGGATCCGTCCCGGGGATCTGTCCCGGTCCAGCCCGGGTAAACCGTCCCGTCGGGCCGCCCCCGCCCCCCGGCCGCCCCGCACCGCGGCCCCGCTCGCTCTTCCCCTTTCATCTCTGCCCATCTCCACTCATCATCCCTTTTCTATTTTTAGCCGGTAGACTTAGGCCTTGGCGCCAGGCCGTTTAAGACCTGTCAAAGTCCTTCATATTTCCCTCATGTCACATGGACCTTTCGCTCTCTTCCCCGCGCCATGCGAGGGCCGTAATTTGGATCTGTGAGCTGGTGAGCAAATGCAATTTGCTCTTCTCCATCGCTGTGTTGTCTCCGTGACCCCAGCCAGCAGGACGGCTGGTGTCCTGTCCGGGGCACTTACACAAATTGCGGATGATTGATGAAAAATAACAATTCTCACAAGCAGCCGGGCCTCCGCCTTCCCCTCCTCCCGCTGCAGCGGCCCCGCGCCCCGGGGAGCGCTCCCCCCGACGGCTGCACCGAGCCAAAGGGGTTTTCTCGTGCCCAGGGCGACCCGTCGGGCCCCCCATGCCCTCAGTGATGCCACGGCAAGAGGAGACCCCCGGGCCCTTGGGAAGGGCGGCCCGGCTGCTCGCACCTTCCCAAACTGGGGTGGAAATATCGCGGAGTGGGGGAAGGACGCGGTGCCACAGGGCTGGGCTCTGCTGTCCGTCCCCGGGAGCAGCCGGACAGACAGACAGACCTGGGGACGTCAGAAATTCCCTGAGTGAAGCCACAGGTGCGGGGTGGGGGAGCTCCCTCTGTTCCCAAGGGAATTCGGTCCCCCAAGCCCCGGGTGTGTCCCCCGGTCCGAGCCGGCCCTGCAGCCCCAGCCGGGCCGTGGGGAGGAGGCGAGAGCAGCCCCAGCAGCTTCGCAGCCCCTTTTCCCCGCTCCACCTAGGGGGGAAAAGAGCTCCACTTGTGACGGGACTGTCCTCGTTTGATCTCACCCACCTGCGCCCAGGACACCCCCGCTCCTCTCTCCTTCTCCGGGGCGCCGCATCTCCCCTCGCACCCCTGGGAATCCCCTGAAAAACCCCCCGGGGGATCCCGGGAAAACGACTCCGCTGCCCCGCCGTGCCCCGGTGCCCGCGGGAGGGGACGGGGAGGGTTCGATGGGCACCGGGGCCCGGCTGGTGCCCTTTAATCGACAGCTGCCCAGGGAGATGCTCGCTCTGACACCGGCCTCGGCACCGCCACCCCGCTTCTCCTCCCTCTGCGCTGTCCTAGGGTGCGCAGGGAACCCTGCGGAGCCCCCCCAGATCCCCCTGCCCTCAGATTGTTTAGATTTCCCTCCAGCTTTAAAGAAAATATTTCCAGTAATCCAGATTTCTGGAAAATAACAACATGCGGGGAGACGCAGACACAAACGCCGCTGAAGTTTATGCAGAGTTTGAACAATTTATAAACACATTTCCCAGCCTGTTTGGCGGGGCGGGCGGCGAGTGACCCCGGCCCGGCCGGGAGGAGACGCACGCATCCTCCATCCTCCCGTTACACCGCGCCGCTTGGAGCTGTGAACCTGCACTTCATTGAATTTTAAATCATTTTATTATTTTTTGAGTTACGGAGCGCCGTCCCTGCGCGGGGGCGGAGTGACCCCTCCAGCCCAGCGCCCCCGGGGCTCTCCACGTCGGGGCGCGGCTCCGAGCCCGCACCGAGCCCGCTGCCTTAAAAGGAGACGGGAGCCCCGGTCCGGGCCGTGCAGAGCGAGGGGACCCGCCTGGAACCGGGGCTGGCCCCGGGGATGGGGACGGGAACGGGGATGGGGATGGAGGGGCGCGGTGGGGGATCGCGCAAATCCCTCTGTTTAAAAAACTTCCATTCGAGAAAGTGTGTCACATCCCGGCGCGGGCGCCTAATCCCGGCCTAATGGCATTATCGCCGCCTCATCGCCGTCATGGGACGGGGCCGGGGCCGAGCACAGCACCCCCCGCCCGCCGCCACGCGTGACCGCGGCTCGGTGCTGCGGGGAAACGGAGCCGCGGAGCCCCCGCGCCGTCGGGGCGCTCCTTGCCGGGAGCCGGGCTCGGTGTCGCTGCCCCTCGGGTCCCGCTGTCCCCTGGAGGGTTCAATCGGCTCCTATCGATAATCGGGTCCCGCTGTCCCCTGGTCCCTTCAGGGGCTCTATCGGTTCCTATCGATAATCGGGTCCCGCTGTCCCCTCGGTGCTCTATCGGCCCCTATCGATAATCGGGTCCTGCTGTCCCCTAGGGGCTCTATCGGTTCCTATCGATAATCGGGGTCCCGCTGTCCCCTCGGT
This sequence comes from Ammospiza caudacuta, assembly GCF_027887145.1. Classification (NCBI taxonomy): domain Eukaryota; kingdom Metazoa; phylum Chordata; class Aves; order Passeriformes; family Passerellidae; genus Ammospiza; species Ammospiza caudacuta. The sequence continues at coordinate 10,536,749 of NC_080612.1, forward strand.
GCTCTATCGGCCCTTATCGATAATCGGGTCCCGCTGTCCCCTCGGGGCTCTATCGGCCCTTATCGATAATCGGGGTCCCGCTGTCCCCTCGGGGCTCTATCGGCCCCTATCGATAATCGGGGTCCCGCTGTCCCCTCGGGGCTCTATCGGCCCCTATCGATAATCGGGGTCCCGCTGTCCCCTCGGGGCTCTATCGGCCCCTATCGATAATCGGGTCCCGCTGTCTGCCCGCGTTCCCCAAGCGGAGCCGGTCTCGGGAGGGACGAGCCGGGGCTCCTCTCTCAAATCCAGCAGCCCCAGCAAACGGCGTTATTTGATACAATGATATTGTTGGGGTCCTCTCTCTGCTCCCTCTCTGGATTAACAGCGAGGATTTGGGGTCCGGAGTAGCCGGGACGAGGCTGCCCCACTCCCGCAGCCTGAGACCTCCTGGTGAACAGGGGAAAAGCGACGGAATCGGTTCCGGAGCAGAGAGAAAAAAAAATCACTGGGGGCTCCAAGCACGGTGCAACCTCCCCAGTCGGCCAAAAAATCCCGTTCTGAGAGGGGACCCTGCCTGTACAACAAAATCCTCGAGGACAGGGGACATCCCGGTTTCTCTCCCTTGTTAGTTTTAATTTTCAAGCTGTTCCTGGTGGGTGCAGTCCCCTCTGAAAGGGGGAAGGAGCAGGGCAGCCCCAGCCCTAGAGGGTCACTCAGCCCCCCTGGTCCCCAGAATCCCTTTTCTCCCTGTTTGGGGCCAGGAGTTTGGCAGAAGTTGGAGGATCAAAGGAAGGACGGGTGAGCCGGCCCTGCGTGGGCAGAGCTGACAGGGTCTCACATCTCGGCCTGTTTGCTTCAGACGGGATCTGGGAACTTGTCTGGAATCACATCTGAAGCAGGATCTGACGCCGCTGGTCCCACGTCACGTGAGTTGTGGTTTTGGTCTAGGTTTGACTTTTAGAATTGCAGAAAATCACTGTCTCGTGTTTATTGGAGAGAGCATTCACTGGCCAGAGAATAAAACCAGCCAGAATAAATCACGAGCTGGTCCTGGGCAGGAGTAACACTTTCACTGCAGCTGTCCCTTTCCTGGGTGTTTCACCATGGTAAATTTGATGCACACCAGCCCTGCATGGAAGGGCCAACTCCCATAACCTTGATTTACATTTCCTCCAAAACCCAGAGCTCCTCCAAGCCAGAGAGGTGGAACATGCCCCTGCAGGCAGCACAGGCTCTTCCCATCCTTCACTTCTTAAAACCAGTCTGAAAACTCAAACTGCGCTGGGGCAAGGCCTCACCTCAGCCCTGCATCCAGCCCCATTCCCGGGCACCTCTGCATTTAATTTAATTTTCTCATTGCCCATATTTTCCCTCACCTCTCTGTAGGCGCTGGGATCTTGCACTGACCATCCTGGGGAATTGGGGGATTTTGGCACGGGCAAATATGCTGAAACCCGCTTTTCCAGCCTCCTCGCTCTCAGGAGCTCGGCGGTGCGGGCAGATCGCTCTCCATGTGTTTTCCATGGATACCTCAACGGAGGCAGCCCCAAATCACAAGTAAATAACAGCCCGACGCCGGGCCGCCGGCACAAAGCAAGCAATTGCCCTTCCCGCAGGTCACCAATCTCTTGACACACGGTCTTTGAGACCTGGCCACGGGGAGCGAGGCTGAAAAGGAAGGAAAGACAGTGGGGACAATGGCTGGCTAATAACCCTCGTCCCAGCTTTGTCTGGGGGCACTCGGGGTGGCGCTGGGGCCAATTCATCCCCGCAGACAAAGCCGCGGGACGGTCCCGCTCACCGGGCTCAGCGCGGGGCTGGAGCTGCCGCAGGTACGAGCAGCCCCCGCTTTGTGGCCAGCAGTATTCCCCGCTGTGTTTTCCCCTGCGCGCTGAAAACAAACCCTTCACTTGATCCGTTTGTCCTCTCCGGTTGCCATCTGTCTTGCATCCTTCAAATCTCACCTTAAACCAGCGCCTCTCGAGCAAATCCTGGCCGCCAGCCCCGGGGCCGCCTCGCCCGCTCCGGGCCCGGCGCTCCGAGCGCTCATTGAGGTGGAGGGGATTTGAGAGCGCGCAGGACACGCCGGGATTAAGGGCACAGATTGCTCTGCCCGGGCTGCAGCTCTGCCTGCCCGAGCCTCTGCTCCCTCCCCTTGGCCCCAGCGAGGTGCCAGCCCCATCTCTCTGCCCTTCAGGGGCTGGTGGGATGCAGGGATGCGCCTGAGCCGCCCCCCGGCTCCTCCTGCTTCCCCTGCAGGTGTGGGAACAGGAGAGGCGGCACCGGGGGCTTCACACACGGGGCTGCTCTTTGGGTCTCGGGAGGTTTTGCTGTTAATGGCAGCCCCGTGAAAAGTCTCTGTTTCTGCCCGCATGTCTGAAGAACAAGCAGGATTTCTTCAGTTTTCATTCTTAAAGTTGTTTATTAAATCTTATCTATAAAATTTTTCTCCCTGCCCAGACGAGATCTGCCCAGCAGGGCAGCCAAAGGCGCTCTGACCGCCCCCAAGGCAGTGTTGTCTTTTTATACTACAAACTACGTATAACATATTTACACTTAATTCCCAATACCTATCACCTCTATAACATATCTACAATTACTTTCTAATACCTATCAACTATGTTAGACAGTGCACTTCTATTCTAAACCAATCCCAAAGTGCCAACATCACTGCAGAAGATGGAGGTAGAGAAGAAGAAGAAGAAGGACTGGACATGCCCGAGTCTCTCCATCTTGTCCCCAAAACCCCCATTCTAAAAATCCCAAAATCTACCTTTTCACCAGGTCATAATTTTATTATTGTACTGTTTAAACTTCTGGGACTTTCAGGTCCTCATACAAAGCTGGCAATTTGCTCCATGGGTCAAAATCAAATCCACAGGTGTTCTGGGCTGCGTGCCAGGGTCTCCGAGCCTGTCGGCAACTCTGGACACCCAGAGGGATGCACTGAGTTCTGGCATCTGTACAGATGTGCAGGTGCTGTCTCACCTCACATATCCCATCCCATCCCACCCCATCCCATCCCATCCCATCCCATCCCATCCCATCCCATCCCATCCCATCCCATCCCATCCCATCCCATCCCATCCCATCCCATCCCATCCCATCCCATCCCTTTATCCAAAGGGCTCACACATCCCTTGAAGGTTCAGACCAGCACATCTCCCCGTGCCTCCATTTTAGCTCCTGAATTATATTTAATTACCTCACATCCCCCTCCAGCCCTTGCTGTGGTGGGGATCACCTGCTCCCATCAAAATCTTGCTCTTCTTTGGGAAAACCCCTCCTTGCTGGGCTTCATGGGCGCTGAGAGGAGCTCAGAATTCTGATCCAATCCTCTGGAACTGGTGAGATTCCTCCTGGAAAATCAACCCACAGCAAAGCTGATGGTGTGAGCCACAGCAGGGTGACACATGGTGGTTTTTGGCTGGCAAGGACAGCCCTGATCCTGCCCAGCTCCACGGACACTGTGGATAACTGGAGCAGGAGTGTCACAGTCTAGCCAGTCACCCGGGCAGGACAATGGCATCACTGCCACATGACAGCTGGACTTTCCCCTTTCCACAGCAAAAAGAGCAAAATTCAATGTACCTTGAGAGGTGGCTGCAGCAAAAAGAGCAAAATTCAGTGTACCTTGAGGTGGCTGCAGCAAAAAGAGCAAAATTCAATGTACTTTGGGAGGTGGCAGCAGTGTGGGCACCCTGGCATGGGAGGAGAGGCCGTGGGACATTCCTGACTTTCCCACTGGGGCTCATGGAGTGGTGCAAGGTGGGATGGGGAGCACGGGCAGTGGCATCACCTTTTATTAATGTCCTGTAATAATATTGAAAATATTCACTGGGAAATAATTATGTCCCACAAAAGAAGCAGCAGCCTGTGGTTTGAGCCAAGACTGGTTAGCAATACTTGTTTTTATTAAAGAGACGTTTCATGTCTGGTTTATAGATTAGATTTTAACCTGACAACCTTTTAACATTGTATTAAATTAGAAATTAACTTTGTACGGCTGCTCACCGAATAATTGAGCCACTGATAGGACGAGTGCTAGGGAATATTTCAGATAGCAAAGTTCCCAAGAAAATTCAGAGCCTCCTCCTTGATCCAGACCAGGGCTTTGCTATTAATTAGTATTTATGACCAGGTGGCAGGAATGCTTTCCAGGGAGCATCCCTGCGCTGTGCCCATCCCCAGGGACGTGATGGAGGGATGCTGCAAGCCCCTGACCCTGCTGCCAGGATTTCAGCACAATTTCCTGCAGCAGAAACTCCCAAGAAAGGCAAAAATTCAGCCTGGGAACTCCCTGACAGATGCTGTGCCCGGCTGGGCAGGGACAGGGACAGGGGACAGGGACAGGGGACAGGGACAGGTGAGGGGCACAGCTGAACCTCCCATCCCTTCGCTTCCCCATTCTGCTCCCAGCAGCTCCTGCAGTCCCGGCAGACAAATCCTTGTCCCGGTGCCTTTTCCATCTGTGACACAGGCCAAGCAGTGGATCCAATTATTTTTTTCCTAGCACACAAGCCACTAATCATTTATTGCATTAAAAAAAAAAAAACAAAAACAAAAAACAAAAACAAAAAAAAAAAAAAAAAAAAAACAAAACAAAACAAAAAACCTCGTCTCCTCAACTTTTGTTCCCGTTTTATCCAATTAAAACTCAAGGGAAAAAAAAAAGGTAAAAAAAAGAAGTTTCGTTTTCTCCTTTTTTGCAATCACAAAGACCCGATCTCAGCCCCATTGACTCGCTAATTGTAAGCACTCAAATGGTCGGGTTTAAAGTTACACTTAGCAGCTGTGAAACATTAGGGTGAAGTGATTACAACCTACTGGAGGATACCGAACATTTTTACAATATCTCAGGAGCACGAGGGAAAGACAACAGGAAATGGCGCAAACTTTCCTACCCTGCACAGCAACAGGCCAGAGCAAAGGAGCGAGAAAAGAGAAAATAAATGTAGAGACGTGGCGCAGACGTGGTTTGGATGCTCAAAAAGTCCCTGAGGAAGCCGTGGTGGGAGCACCATGGATTTCCCCCAGGGAGGACGGGGAGCAGCGTCCAGGGATTGCACTGGGTGCGAAGCGTGCAAGGCGTGCAAAGCGTGCACAGTGTGTGTGCCAAGCTCTGCTGAGGAAGGAGATCCTGGCAGTGTTTTGCCCTTGGCCAGACCTTTGCCTTTCCCAGCAAATATTCTGGGCCTGGGGAAGCTGCTCAGGGCAGGACAGACCAGAGCCTGTCCCTCAGAGGGACAGGATGGGGTTTGCCTGGGCTGGGGCTCAGCATCCCCAGCAAAGCCACCAAACCCTGAGCTCCACGAGCTCTGCAAAGCTCCAGGAGACCCTGATGGTGACACCCAGGCCCTGGACTGCTCCTGGGATCTGATTTCATTTGAACTCGGAGCTGTCACGATGGAAAACCACTGATTTCCCACTCCTTTTCCAGCAGCCCAATGTCCCCCTCCCATGATTTAAGCTCGCTACACGTGTGTGTGTATTACAGAAACCAGGGTAGGATAAGAAAGCAATATTTCATGTTAATTCATGAAATCTGAACTCAACTTTTAATAGAAGAGCCCCACTTTATGCCCAGAGTGATATACAGTCAGCCCTGCTTTAAATGAGACATTTTGCCTTTTGAACTCAGCAGGAGCCCTCTGCTTACAACTACTGGAAAGAGTTTAAAAACCTGCAAGTCCCCTTGTCTCTTGGGCTCTTTGGTTTATGTCATGGCACAGCATTCTTGCTGGGCTGCCAGCTGCTGTGCTGGGAACCTGGCGTGTCAGAAACTCACCTGGAGAATTTCCACCGCGAAATCCTGCAAAGCCCACGAGCCGCTGGCTGCTTTCCAGAGGGGTTTGGATCGAGTTCCCAGGCTGGAAACCTGGTTCTGTTAAAGCCAGGGGTGAACCTCCCTTAAGAGCAGCTTCTAGACTTACCAAGGAACAGAAATGTTCTCTCCTGGTGCCTGGAAATGAGCTCTCATTTGGCTGCTGAGGCTGAGGCGGAGGAAGGGTGCTGTGGCCACCTGGCACCCAGCTGAAATGGGGCTTTTAGGGCCATGGGTGTGAGTGAAGAACACAGTGCAGGGATGTGTTGGATTTACTAATGAATCAGATCCTACAGAGTTATTATTGAATGAAATCCTACAAAGCTATCATTAAATCAGACCCTACAGACCTTAGAGTGAGTGATAATTCAGACCTCATGGAGTTATCAATGAATCAGATCCTATACAGTCATCACTGCAACACACTCAGTTTTCTCTGGCTCACAGAAGGGCTGGAACTCAGTGATTATTCTGCTGGGTCATCTGTGAAAGTATCAAATTAAAGTTAAATTAGCCACCTCATGGCAATGCTTTTTTTTTTTTTTTTTTTTAGGCTCTAGACTTTCTTAACAGTTTGGCTACAGGGCTATCAACAGCAGCGAATTTAGGACATTCTTTTCAATGAACCAGACTGAAAATATTTTGGTACAGCCCCAGTTTGTAGGGTTTTTTTGAATCTCTTCCCCCCCACTTTAAACAAAACATCCTGATTCAAAGGAGCTTCTTGCAGACTGGGAATTTCCACATGGCCATATTGCAGCACTTATAAAAAGTGATTTAATGCCTGCCAACAACAAATACATTTGCAATGACACCACTGTGTGTTATGTGCTATCCCACTCGGTGTGCTCAGCCAGAAGCAGCCAGGCTGTCCCAGGCAGGAGGGAGAGGAGCTCTTTCCTTCCTTCCTCTCTCCCTCCAGGAGAACTTTGTCCCTTTCCCCGCTCCTTGGAAAGCCTGGAAGGAAACAAGCATCACGGTGACAACACAGTCCCTTCTGTATGTGTTAATCTGGATTTTGTTTGAACTTTTGGAGCTGACCTTGGCTTGAACCGTGTTAAAAACCCTGACTGGTGTGGACTGACTTGACCCTGCGGTCCCATTTGTCCGCGGTGCCAGTCCTGCCCTCAGCCCTGCACTTCAAGCCTTTATTTTACAGACAAAAAGGAACATAACATTACAGCAGATATAGCCAGCAGGCCAGAGCTGCAAGTACTTACTTAGAGGCAAAACTCTCCTCTGATTTCGTCCCAAGGAAGTTATTTTTTTGCTTGAGAAGAGACTGACTGAAAACCAAGCAAGAAACTGAAATTATTGCTGTAAACTCTCGCTTTTTATTAGTGGTTTCCAAGCCTGAAGGAAACAAAACCTTCTGAGTGGCTGTGTCACAGTCAAAAGCAAAAAAAACCCCAACAAAACCAACCCAAACCAAACCCAAGACTGAACTGGGTGTTTGGGGATGGAGTAGGAAGAGGGTGGTTGGTTCTGCATCCCTTGGTGTGGCTGGCTGGAGCTGTAAGATTTGTGGCTTTCGATAGTTTCCTCTCCCTGCCATGACTCAAAAGGCTTCTATTAAAAACAAGTAGTGGGAAGGAAATTTCATAAGCTGACAGCCCCATCTCACTCTGCTGCTAGACACAAGTTGGCTGAGATGTTGGAATTTGTGTGGTTATGATGTGTGAGCCCAGAACTGTTTTATCAGCAGGGTTATGCAGCGCTAGCTCTGACTCTGCACGTTCAGAAGGGTGCAGAGGTTCAGGCTGCTCTGCAAAGCCTCTGGTCCATGATCCTACAACAGAACAGATGGAGATGGGGGCTCTGCCTCCTGCACCTGGTCCTTGTCCCACTGGAGTCAGTGGGATGAAGAAACAGAGCCCCAACCAGAGCATGGTGTTGGTTTCAGAGGAGCCAAGTGGGTGCAAGGCACACCCCCTAAATACCTTGTTTTAAAAATCCTGTCTGTGCACACAAGGACAAGGAAATGGGGAGACAAAACCATGCTAGACTGGCTGCATAACAGCCACTGATGGCTTTAATTAAAGCCCTCAAGTCAGTAAATACACACGGAGTCTGGTCCAGGGAGGTACACAAAGCCCACAGTCAGCCCAGTAACACTCCATGAACATTGCCATTTAAGCTGTTTTTTGTTTAACTTAGATTTATTCAATGACACATGCATTTCTGGACAGATAATCCGAGTTCCAATGAACAACTTTTATAACCAAATATGAGAAATCCGTGACTGCAATTAGTCAATTAAGTACATTTCTAAAATACATGACTAGAAGAAAATCGGAGCGAGAGAGAGAGAATTCTTCCAAAGAACAAAAAGAAACATTTCCATTGGTAATACTCCTGGCATTGATGAGTATCAGAGGGGAAGAAGGGCAGCAAGGAGACATGATGAGGAAGGAATAACATCATCAACCTGTCCACAGAAAGTCCTCCAGTTTCCAGTCTCTCCAGTTCATCCAATAATGCTCGGCACTTTCACGAATGGTGAGAGCTCCCCTGATTTACAGAGATTCATCTCTCAGCACGAAAAAAAGCAGAGAACAGTTGTGAAACCTTGTGCTTGACCCAAGATGGCTATAGGAGTATTTCTCCTCACCCAACCTCTTCCTGAAGACAGCGAGAAAAGAAGCTGCAGAGCTCTCAGGACTGAAGATGGAGCCTCTTCGTATTGCACAGGAACACAGAGTCAAGATTTCATGAGGATGCTTCGGGAAGGTTTAAGAGTCATCAATATTCATCAGGGTAACGAGAACCATCCCGGGAGCTGGCAGGTGACAGACACAGCGGGATTGATGGGGGAGAGGCGGCTCCATCCCCCGGCTGGGCGTGTCCCTGCATTGGGGAGTCCCGCGGGGAACAGGCTGGATGTGTCCCCTCCTGGAGCGTCCCCGAGGGGCGGCGGCTTCAGGGGAATCCCGTGGGGAACAGGCTCAGGGGCTGGTTCTCGTTGGTGGGCAGCGGGGAGCGGTAGCCGTCGAAGTTGCGGGGGATGCTGCCGCTGGTGGAGCCCGAGCTGTTACTGAGCGTCTCTATGCTTCCCTCTCGCTGAAGCTCTGCAAGGGAGAAAGAGAGAGAGAGAGAGAGAGCAGCTCCCGGTTAGAGTTTGGGATAAACCCCCAGAGCCGTCAGACAGATGCTTTACTGACAAATCCCTTTGTTGTTGCATTGCTCTGACATTTGCTCAGCGTCCTTTCCTGGGCTGGTTTGGGAATGGCTCCTGAGGAACGCCAGCTCCTGCTTCCACCTCTCTCCAGATGGAGGCATTGCTGCTGCCCTTCCCTGGGGCCGAGGGGACAGGACAGGGTTCCATGGTGGGGATGTCACAGTTAAACTCAGCACGGTCTGAAGGGGACAACTGCAGATGATGGAAAACGCTGGGAAGGGCCATTGGCAGAGTGTGAACCACTGCCATTCCTCACTTGGAAACACCAGGACTTTCCACAGCCCTTAATCCTGCCCAAATGGATGTAAACAACTCAGCTTTTTCAACTCAAAGAGAAAATATCCCCTTTCCTGAGCTGTGCCCCGAAGCACAGAGGAAGCAGCCTGGCTGTGGCTCTCCCTGTCCTGCTCACACCCACCCAGCCCTCTCCCCTTGCTGACCTCCAGGAGCCTTTGGGGCTCCCTGATCTTCCAGAGGAGGATTTCTGGGTGTGCAGGGCATGGTTTCCAGCCCTGTGAGCCACTTGAACCCTGCAGTGGGCTCGGTGGCTACACTGGCAGCACTCAGCAGGGACAGCAGGCAGAGCCCCAGGGAGGGCACAGGAATCCTCCCCCAGGGTGACAGTGGTGACAGGAGACACGAAATACTCTGGGGAGTTGTGATGTGGGACCCCGAGCATGATTTGGTCTGGGGATGGGGTGGGGACAGGAGTTCTGGGCAAATTCCTCTGCTGCTAAGGGGGAAATGGGACCTGGAGGGGCTACAGGAGAGCTGGAGAAGGATTTTTATAAGGGCATAGAGTAACAGGACAAGGAGGAATGGCTTTAAATGGGAAGAGAAGTTTAGAGGGGATACTGGAAAAAAATATTCCCTGTGAGGGAGGCGAGAGACCAGAACAGAGAAACTGTGGCTGCCCCATGCCTGGAAATCCTCAAGGCCAGGTTGGATGGGGCTGGAAGCAGCCTGGGATGGTGGGAGGGGTCCCTGCCCATGGCAAAGGATGGAATGAGATGAGATTTAAGGTCCCTTCCCACCCAAACCTTTCTCTGGTTCCATGTAAGACTTGTCTGGAGTGGAAAGGAGCCTGAGGAGCTGGAGGGGCAGTGCCTGCTCTGCTCTCTGCTAAATCTGCTAAACATTCCTGCCCTTCCACTGCCTCACCTGGGATATTTAACCTCCTTTAACTTTGCCTGCAGTGGGACCCTGTGATAAGGACAGATCTATACACAAAGAACAGGGAACAGCAAAAATTCAGCTTTTCCCTAAAACATAAAGTATCCATCCCAGCCCAGCATCCTCTGGCACTGCCCTGCTCCCCCTGGCACTGCAGCCCTGCCCACACCTGGCACTGAGGACTGGGGGATTTAATCCCTTATCCAGGAGGGAACCTGTAAGGAGATAATCTGCCCAGCATACACGGAAAACAAATCAGCAGGAAGCTGATCACCCTGCAAGCAGCGCTGGCAATGACCTCAGCTGCATTCAGCACCATCTCTTGCCAGTATCTGGTGAAGGAATGTCCATGTCTAAACCTCTTCATTTTCCTCACATCCTCACTCTCCCCTGAGTCCAGGAAGTAAAAACAGTAATTTAAATCAGAAATGAGTGGCGTATCCCACACTAATACTGTGCTTATCCTGTCTGATTTGGGGCTTTCATCTCCCTCAGCACACAGCTGGCTTTGCTTAGAGGTCCCACGTCAGAGCTGGGGATGCTGGGCAGTGCTGCTGGGCTCCCCCACACCCAGCACTGCTCCTCCTGGGGTGATCCCACTCTCTTTTCCACCCAGAATGGATTTCCAGGCAAAGTGTTTCCAGCAAGGCAAGGGAGAGGGACAGAGAGAGGAGTTTTGTTTTCCAGTGGCTCCTGTTTATCCCTGGGGTTGAGCTCATGGCTGCTGTGGGACCCTGCGCCCTGCCCGGGTGGGATTTGGGGGGATTTGGGTTTTTCTGGGTTCTGCAGGAGCTGGCAGCTCCTGTCAGCTCTGCGGGGCCTGCCAGGGGGTGGCACTGCAGAGACTGATGCCAGGCAGGGAAAGGCAGGGAGCAGGAATCCGGGATGCAGGGCTGCGGGCACAGGGCCGGGATGGGAATCCTGTCCTGGCTGTGTCCCACAGCTCCGAGCTGTCCTGAGCTCCCCTTGCAGCTGCCAGGCAGGAAAACCTGGCAATTCCTGATGGAGAGGGACAAAAAGCAGGGCACAGGAGGGGCAGAGGCTCTGCAGAGCATTTCCCAGCCCAATCCAGGTTAGGGGGTGCCAGGCTAAACCCAGGGAGCTCCCACATGCGAGCTGCCATCCCTGGGCACACATTCCCCATGGAATCCCAGTGCTCTCTCACAGCCCAGCTCTCTCTCTGGAACTAATTACCAGGCAGGCAGACGAGCAGTGAATTCTGATACCCGAGGAAGCCCTGGAAAAGTGCTTGGCTGCCACAGGGAGCTCTGCTGTGCTCAGGAAATTGGGCTCTTGCCCTCACCCTGGCTGGCTCTGCAGCGTGGCTGGGTCACACCAGGGGGGCAATTAGCCATGACATGGTCACCAGGGACCACCTGCCCACACAGCTGAGCCTGCACACAGGCAGAACAGCCTGTGCTCCCCCAAACTGCTCTGTTTCATTAATAAAAAATAATAATAATAAAAAAATCCAGTGTATGTTATTATTGTTCCTCCCAGCCCCTAGAGCACAGCACAGGAACAGCAATGAGATTCCCATGGGAAGCACAGACCAGACTGGGAATGGCTCCATGGCATGGGGACACCCTTCCTGTCACAGGGGGAAAACTGCAGGACAATTTCTCGTAGATCTGGAGAGACCAAGCAAGTGCAGCAGGAGCTGCAGGGTGGGGCTGTCAGGAGAGACAGGTCCCTAAAGCCACCCTGGGATGGGACAGCTAAAAAACCTGGAAGGACCTGATGTCACACAGTCAGACCACTGGGACAACACAAAAAGGAGCAAATCTCCATGAGAAGGAGGGGAGTGGGTGTCAGGAGAGCCCAGAGCAGCAGGACCAGGGAGCAGCAGCACCCCAGGGCTGCCCAGGCAGTGATTCCCTCCTCTCCAGTGGAGTTAGGCCAGGAATGGACTTGGCCCCAGCAAGTCTGAGGGTTATTGTATCTGCATTCCCCCATGCACACACTGTCGAGATGTATTAACTTCCTTAAATGTACCAGTGAAACAACCTCTTATGATACACTTTAATGAACTTGTACAGTAGCCAACAAATTGTGCATCATATAAAACCCATTCCGCCTTATAGACTCTCTGGCTATTTTGTAATAACTGCAATTTGCTTCTGCTGAAGCAAGATAACCAGGGTTGAGAAGTCAGGCTCTGCAGAAACCTAAATATTTGATTTGGGGGGGAGTGGGTGGGAGAAGGAAGAAAGGGGCCTCTGGGAGCTATTTATGGGGTCAAAATAACATGAGACCTGCTCTTCTTGTAGCGTTTCCACCATCAAGGAAATGAAATACTGTGAGAAGACCAGCACTTGCATTATTTTGGCCCCATAAATGGCTCCCTGAGGCTTTCAGAAGCCCGTGAAAAACAAACACAAATACAAATAAATGCTAATACTGGAAACGTAAATACTAAAACCTGCCCATGTCCCCGGAGGAAACGACTCACAAAGAAGTCCTGCCTGCCCTAAAAAAAAAAAAAAAAAAAAAAAAAAAAAAAAAAAAAAAAAAAAGGGAAGGAGCTGGAACATCTGCTGAAGCCATGAGGAGAAAGTCACTTCAGGGGAGCTGGGAACAGCCCTGCCTGCGCTTTTGACAGTAACAGTAATGGGCACTGCTGGCATCACCCAGGGTCCCAGAGAAACGGGATTTTCAGGGCACACACACACTTTGCACCGTGCTGGAGGCAGCAGCAGCAGTGAAAATCCTCGTGGCTGCTGGTGTGGGATGGCAAGTGGCCATCCTGAGTCCCTGGGCCAGCTCAGAGCAGCCATCCCCTCACATGGCACAGCTCTGGGCCTGGGGGAGCACTGGGACAGCAATGGGGCACCAGAGGAGCTGGGAGCAGATCCTGGCTGTTCCCTGCCTGCCATGGATGCCAGCAGGGCTGCCCTGCAGTGTGGAGGGTGTTCCATGAGCAGCTGGCAAGGAAACCTTGTAGGAAACGTTTATTTGTGCTGATATTCCCGAGTGCCACGCTGCAGCCAGCCTGTGCTGTCCCTTGTTCCTCTGCCCCAGCCACGCTGCTCTCCTGAGGTGCCTGCTGAGGTGGAGGGAGGAAGAAGGGGAAGAGGAGGAAGAGGAAGAGGAGGAGGAAGAGGAGGAGGAGCTGCTCTGGGCACAGCCCGGGGTCTGCAGGCCTGGGAGAGCGCTGCCGCTCGAGGCCCAGCTGCTCCCTCCATTCCAGAAAGCTCCAGGAACTGTCAAAGGACCCCATCAAATCCAAGGTACAAAGGCCTGCCAAGCCTAAATGTGAAACCATTTTATAGGGCACATTAATTCAATGCCTGAAGAAAATCTATACAGGCCTCTTTTGCCCGGAACACTCATAAATTATGCTGCCTTTCTTAGCCGTGCCGCTCTCCTGTAGTGGCCCACTCGAAGCCCTGATATCTCCTTTATGTCCACTCAAAAATCTCCTCTCCAGTGCATTATTATTTCTTCTAATGGTTTTTCCTTTCTCTCTGTTTGCCTTTCCCCTCTTTAAGCCCAGTTTCAAAACATCCCAAATCGTTTGCTGCAGGAGCTGACCCTTTCCTCTTACCTACGGAGGGGCTGCCCGGGATAAGTGATCCAATGACAGCAGCCTGATGTGTCAGGGCAGCGGGGAAGCGGCAGCAACTCTGAATACAAGAATTATTCTTCATCATCTCAAACTGTCACAACACATTACCCTCAAAGCCGCAGCTCGCTGAAGGAGTGACCCTGCACTGAATGGGAGAGTGCTCGGGGAAAGAACTAATTGTAGCCTCTTTTCACACGTCAGTCACTTTTCACAGCACCGAGCCTTTCAAGCTCAACTAATGTCAAGTTCCCTTTTCCTTTTGCTGGGCTGAGTATTTCTGATTTTTAAGGATGGCATTTTTAAAGGAACAAGGTCTCTGGTGAGGGATGAGGCCGGGGAGGGGAGGGAAGGAAGCGTCGCAGTGAGCACGCATCAGAAAGTCCATCAGACGCCCCAAGACTCGTTAGGAATTAGACAATTAACAAGTAGGAATGCAGGAAGTGGGGTAATGGCCAACAGAGCTCGAATCTCCTCGATTTCATTTCTGTCATTCACAGCAATTACTCTGGAGGACTTTTCAGGCTCTGCCGTGAGAGGGAATGTGTTCAACCCCTTCCCGAAATGAGGGACAGGAATTTTCCAGGGCTGGGGCACAGACACAAGGTACTGCTCACCAAACCCACCTCTCCCCATCCACGGGGGCTTCTGAATAAACTAAATAAGCTAAAAGGCAAAAATTTAAGCCTGTTTTTAAAATCAGACATTTCCCTTTCGTTTTGGAGGAGAGTCCCTGCGGAGAGAGCTCTGGGAATGCCAGCCTGGTCCATGATCTGGGGCAGGCACACATAAGGGCCCTCCACAGCTCCTTGTCTGACTGGAATCCTGACAGATTCTGTGGCAAGGATATTTTTTCACGCTTACATTTACACAATGCCCATCATAGGGGACTTGCAGAACTGTCTGGGGCTTCCCGAGTGTTATTTATTAACTGTAATGAATAATAATTATGGAGCTTCTGCCATCTGGATTCTCACTCAAAAGGGCCCTATTTAAAAGGAACGCTAAAAGGCAATTTGTATTAACACAATGGAAGTCTTGAGGATCTCTTAAACTGTTTGTAATTTACACAACGCTCCCCAGTGAATGGGTGAGTTAAACATTTTAATTTCCCTGATTGCTGCTGAAGGGAGCGGGATGCGCTCCCCTCAGGAGCTCACACGGGCACTTGTGCAGGAAAGGCTCCATCCTTCAGGATTCAGACAACATCCCGAACTCTGCTGGGTGCTTTTGGCACTGTTTCTGCAGGAAACATTCACTCTGAGCATCATCCCTGTGCCCAGGGCAGCGGGAGCTGCTGCTGGGACACACAAGGTGGAGAAGAACTCAAGAAGAACTGATGTGAGCTGGGGAACCACACTGGGATGAGGAAATATCAGAGTACTGGGAAATTACATCAATTACATCGCTGCTACTGCACTTGGAGGTTTTTCTTATTTCCCTTTTTATTTTTTATGAAATGCAATTATGCTAACGAGGGAGCTCTAATTATAATCCATCTCCAGCACCCTTGGCGGCTGCTTGGAGCGAGGGGCTCTGGGGATCTGCTGGCAGGGAGGGCACAGGGGGGCACTGCACCCCCAGGGCAACCTGTGCTCTTGGGGATTTGGATGAACAAAAATTGTAATATTCAACTGCAGTGAAATGACAGCACTGAGTCCTCGTTAAAAATCTTAATTTTTCCAAGTTGGTTTTGATTTAAGATGGCCAGAAATTTCTGGGCAAATGTGTGTTGCTCCTTTCCGGAGGGAGCGCAGGCAAAAAGTCAGTTCCCAGTTTTATATATGGCTATGATTACAATTTCCCAGTTTTATATATTGCTATGATTACAATTTCAGCTTATTATGATAATGTTCCAAAGTCAGTTAAAGCTGCTCTCTGCCCCAAGCCTTGTTCACCTGCACTCAGCACAGTGGGACTGACTTCCTGCCATGCTCTGGGTGACAGCCTGACACACCTCAGAAATGCTTATTCTTCCTTTTTCATAAACTCAGCAGATTCACAAAAGAGATTTTAAACTCTTTTCAAATGAGGAAATTAAAAAAAAATAAAATCATGTCATCTGAGCATGGAAAATCAATTCCTGTGTTAAAACTGTCTCATCCTGTCACAACCTGAAAGATGCTGAGATGCCACAAAAGCACCTCCATTAAATTTGCAAGTAAAGAAGACTGGGAAACACTGCCTGAGCAACTTCTGTGAAATCAGGATTCAGTGGCCTATGTAAAATATTAGTTCCTGTCAAACTGCCTTACAATAACTCCAGTGCTGAATCCACCCAGAGCTGGCTCGTGCCATGCACTTGGAGATGAAAGCTGGCATCCTGGAACAAAGGTGGCAGCAAGGAGATGGGGAAAGGAGAGATCCAGGGGAATGGAGACAGAGCCTTGTGAACATCAGAGTCCCTCTGAGAGCCCAAATCTCATTCCTAGTGCCTGATTTCACTGCAGGGATGCCAAACAATTTAACACTTGCACAACAGGGAGGACACCTGAGCTTACAGAAATGCCCAGGTCTGCTTCAGTACAAAGAGATCAGTGAGAAAAGGACAAGACTTCCTGCAAGAACTTCTAAACAGGTTGTTTACTCCTTTAAAAAGAGCAAATGTGACCTGAGCCCATGGAGTAGGAGACCCAAGACTCTGGCATCTGGCCAGACTTGACTCTGAGCATTTTATGGAAGGTTAAAAGTGCACCAGATAAAGGATTGGTATTTAGAGGGAGAATATTCTTCAAGATAGGCACTTTCACAATGACTTCCAGTGCTTTTAAAAAATAATCTCAAGTTTCCTAGAGCTGTATATTTTTGTAAAGAGGTTTAGGATGTTTTCCTACATAAACGGCTCTTCAGAAGGATGAGTTGCCCATTTCAGCCAGCATGTGAAATCTCAAAAGGTAGGACAGCCAAATAGAAAATAATTTCTGCAGCCCATCACATCCTGCAAGCCTACAACTCCTTGTGCAAGACTTACAGATGAGGTTTTTGAATGAATATGCAGCAGTGCTTGGGTTTAAAGGAATTCTGTCTTACCCCATCCTGAAAGTTTCACTGTGCTGCTACTCCAAATTCCTGTAAGATATCCTATGTGGAATACATGATTTCCTGTGCCAGCCAGCGTGTGTGGACAAGTTTTTGGATGCACTTAGGCAGAACTATCTTGCATCTTTGGTTACGCAAGCAGCACATCTGTGTATATCAGACCAAAAGCATTTGCAGAGAAAACACTGTATTAAAATTCCTGGGTTTGCTCTCTCATTCCCAGGGTTATGGGAGTGCCTTGGATTGCTCAACACTGACCCCTCTGTCAGCCTCTAGTCCACGAAGGAAATTACAAATGCAAAGTAAAATGCATGTTTATGACACCTACCACGTCCTGCACCCACTGAACCCTGGGGATATTGCTCAGAAATGCTGGAGGCAATGCTCCTATTCCTGGAACATCTTCTGGCCAGAGCAGGTGTGGATCTGAGCATCCCCCTTCCCTCCAGAGCTGGAGCCACTCGTGTTTCAGGACACAGAGGTAAGGACAGGGATGGCCAGGAGCCCCCAGGGAGTGCTGGGCTCCCTCCTCCTCCTCCCTGGGCTCAGCCAAACAGTGCCAGCAAAAACCTGGGTTAGGAAATGCTGCCTGAAGGTCAAACCCACAAACCTGGTGATGACCTTGGGGTCTGAGCAGTGACTGCTGACACTCTGCATGAGAGTTTCACACCTGACCCTCCAAATTTCAGTTCCTTTCCCATCTAAGACCTAATTCTCTCCTCTCTGTGATGCCACCTCAGCATTTGGCCTCCTTAAAGGCAGGAAGAGAGCCCTGGGGTGGACTCAGTGCTCAGAGAGCCTCTGTGCAGCTCCCACATGTGCTCTCTGTGCTCTGACACACACGCACTGCTGAGCTGATTTTAAAAGTATAGGATTACAAAGCAAAGCCATTCTGGCACAACTTCTAGTGCTTCTGACACAAAGTGGCCTTTTGGGCCAGGCAGAGGCTCTGGGCTGCTCCCCTGGTGCAGATTGATGCTGAGGAGGAAGCTAGACCAGACTGGAATTTGGGTTTGATTCAAAGAAAAAGTTAAAAAGTTTTGGGCGGGGAGCAGATGCTCAGCTGGTCCAAATCAGGAGAGTTTTGCTGAAGCTCACGAAATGATGTCACCCCAGCCTCAGCCCTGGCTGCTCATCTAAACACTTCAAGGCTCTTGAGCTGGGAGAGCTCAGGTGGAGCTCAGGACCAGTCTCCTCCTCCCACTGCCCTGGCAGAGGTTCAGTGTCACAGGAGCTCCAAACCCATCCAAACCATCCCAGCTCCAAATGCAATTTATTTAGTCTATTCACTCAATTTTTAAAAAGGTGATGTTGACATGGCTGCTTCAAGCAGACCAGCTTTGTAAACACAGCCCTGATTTTACAGAGCACTCAGAGCTTGCAGCCATTCCCTTAAAATCACAGCTCTACCTTGACTGAGCATTAACCCAGCCTGGAAAAACAGCACACAGTCTTGTGGGCTCTTTCTCTTGCAGGGCTGCTTGAGGCTCTCAATTATATTTATATTTATATTTATATTTATATTTATATTTATATTTATATTTATATTTATATTTATATTTATAATCGATAATTATTTTCATATTTATAGTTATATATATTAAAAGATCTATAGAAACAATATATAAAATTATAGATATAATATACATACAATAAAATATATTTAAAATATTATAATATATTTAAAATACATATTATATTTAATAAATATTTATAAATATAGAAAATTATATAATATATAATATAGAATGTATTATATATAATATATATAGTATATAAATATATAAAATATATAAAAGTATGGTTTTTCATATATATATATATATATATATATAATCTCTCTTATTTACATAGCTCCAAATTCTGATGTGGGACATAAATATCAAAGAGCCTTGATAAAAATGGCATTCAAAGCTTAATTTGCCGCTTTGTTCACGGAGCTGTTGAACACAGCAATTCACATTTGTGCTCCTGAAACCAGAAGGCAGCTGGAAATAGTAAATTCAAGGTTTTTGCTTTTTGAAAGTCATATTTTAAAAATTGTTCCAAGCACTGATTCTATTACACTCCATCTTTGTAGCTGCACTCTTACAAACGTGGGGATGAGCTTCAGCTGGTGGAGGAGCTGGTGGAAGGCAACCCTGTGTGAAACCTGAAAAACCTAATGGCAAACCAAGGCATTCCTCTGGTCACAGCCCCCAGAAAAAGCAATTTAAATCATGATTCTGCCCTGTATTTAAGCACCTGGCAGTGAAATTCACACAAGTGCCCTCTCCTTGTGTTGTGCTCCTCTGCAGACGTTTTGCTCCCATTTTGGTGGGTGACCAGCCACATTTCCAAAAGATAAACCAAAGAGAAAACACAGTCCTGGCATGATTTAACCCATTTTTTTTTTTTTCCAGAGGGTGTGGATAAAAGTAGCCCTGAGTGGAGGACATAAAGCACTCCCAAATTTAACATCAGGGATCTGTCCCTGCACAATTCACCTCCCACTGCTGCCTCCGTGGCTGCAGGTGAGGGAAGAAGGCTGCAAGGTTAATTTGTCTCTTGATTTGTGCTTCCAAATTAATTTCTACCTGACAAGGTGGGGAACAGCTGTGCCATGTGGGAATAGATGGGAGAAGCCACCCATGGGGAATGCTGTGCTCTGCCTGAGGAGAATTCCAGCACAGCAACACATCCAAGCCTCTCCACAACACAGGGCAGTGGAATCTTTTCAGGAAAATTCCACCATTTCCATTTCCACCCCAACCAGGGCTCTCCACCCCAGTCCCTCTGGCTCCTGCATCCCCTGCTATGCCCCTGAGCTGGAGCAGAGCCTTCCCACAAAAAACATCTTTGGAAAGGGTCAGAAAAGTGATACTGACCATTTGTCTTTCACAACACCATCGAGTTTTGGTGTAAACACAGAGTTCATGTCTTGGGCAGTTACTGAGAAAGTCACTGGCCAAGGGAACAACAAATAAATATCCCAAATAAGTAAATAAACAAATAAAAGAAGATGGCGTTTAAGCTGTGGGGGTCTTTTTGGGAAATGGCATGAAATGGGTCACACAGAAAAAGGCAGCACAACTTTTACAGAGCCCCATTTTTACTGAAAGAATCTCCCTTTTGGAGGCTCAGCTACCTGCAAGAACATCTGCAGGGGGCTGAACACATTCCCCTTTTATGGGGAACCTTCAAACAGGGTTTCTTCATTTTCAAAACGTTCCCAACCAATTTGTCATTTTCCTTCCTCTTCATTTTTTTTTTTGGTCAGTGGATGGTGCACACAAAATTGAGCAATAGTAACCAGAGGAGGATGAAAACTGCAGCTTGAGAAGGAGCTCAGGATATGATTCCTCCTCACCGGATGCCTGGAAGATGTCACTGAAATTCCCTCTCCCTTAGTGCAACCCGTGTGGAGCCAATATGAACTCCCAGCAAAGTGCTTAAAACCCCATTATTTATAATAACTGTTAAATGATGAGACATTGTTTACCCAGATTGGAAGATAAATTCTCACTTACAGAATGCTCGCCTGACCGTCCTGAACGTCATCTGGTTTTTATTTAAATGCAAAATGAAATTAGGCTCCCAATAACACAGCAGAAGAATTCAATAAGATGGGGCTTTTCACTTACAGTTTAATATTAACATTTTCCCATAAATGTTAATGAATAAAAGTCTACTGTTTTATATATTATCCATGGTGGGGAGACAGCAGGCTAGGGATGGAAGGAAAGCTAATCTTTTCATACCACAAATTAGGATATATACTTCAAGGAGGACTAAGTGTTCCCAGCACTGCCAGGGACCTGGCCCCAACCCTCCTTCCCCTGGGGGCAGCCACCAGAGCTGATCCCATGGGGATGCTCAGGGAGTCTCCACTGATCACCGAGATCCTCCCCCAGCCCAAATCCCTTTGGCTTTGCTTCTCATTTTCCCTGGCCCTCTCTTTCTGCCTGCACACTGTGAACATCAAACACCCGACACCATCACTGTCCAGCACGTCCTGATGCTCTCAGACTCCAGCATGGAGAACAAGGCAGGATTACTGGGAAAATCAGGTGGCTCTTTGTGTGATATCCTGTTAGAGAAGGGTGCAGGAGTGATGGGAGGTGAGGGCACAGCTGCAGGCCACAGTGACAGGGAATGATCCAGCATCCAAAGGGAGAAGCACCAGGAGCAGAGCGGCTGAGAGTGCTGGAAGCTGCAGGGCCACAGGGTTGGCTCACACTGCAACCTTTGCATTGCCTTGGCACTTGACTTCCCACTTACTGCAGAGGGTTTGCTGTGTTAATGTCTATTTTGCTGTTTGGTGACTCATACTTCACCCTACCTCTCTAATGAGTGTTCATTTAACAGTTTGACTGCTTAACAATTTATTGCACAAATGGGTTTCCATTCCACAGCCTGCTCTCCCATCTCCCCTGGAGAGGGGAATGCATTGTTTATGAGATCTCTGTGATGGCCTGTGCTGCACATCCCAAAAATCAGCAAATACTCAACGGCTCTCTGGGGCTGCTGGGCTTGGGAGGAGGGACAGGAACTGTCTTGTCTTTATTCTGCCACCACCTCAGCAGCTGCAAGAGGTTTTGGCTCACAAAACAGCTGTAAAAATACCAGTCCTGGTTCAAATGCTGGGACCCGAGGGCTCTTATACTTACTGAGAGAGATATGCCTGCCATAAGTCATATCCTACACAAAAACACCATAGAAAGACTCCTAAAAGGAATGACAAGGTAATTATAGGAATTACAGATGGAAAAATCCCCTTGTCTCTGCCCCCTTCCCAGTGTGGGACCGCTCGGTGTGGGGCAGGCTTCAGGCCTCAGACTTTTAAAGGGAAGATTTAATAAACACTGAGAAATATTTCCAAATATTTAGAAAACCCAAAATAACACATTTCCAAGCCAAGCTGTGCAAACAGAAAATGAATTTAGAAAACTTGTTAAAAACCCAACAGCTTTAGCGTGCACCAAAGCATGTTTGGGTAGCAGGAATCACCTCGTGGGCAGGATGCTGCAAGCAGAGCTGGAGGATGCTCAGCCCTGGTGCAATACCTACCATGGCTCTCCTCTTGCTGCCCCTGGAATCACCAGCAGAAGCCTCAGGGATGCAAAAAGCTCCATGCTTTAGGAGGGACTCAGCAGACAATTAAATGTGAGCAAAGCCAAGCTAGACAGGACAGAGCTTTGAATTTTCCTGTGAAATTCTGGAGCACTGCAGTTAATTTGCTTAATCATTAGGAGGAAAAACCACAACCCCCAGCGAACCAAAAAAAACCCCAACACAGCAGCAAATCTGCAAGGAAAAAAGGGAATTGTGTCTCTGTTCACTGCTTTTGAGACAAAGCACTGGAAGAAAAATGTCCAGTTCCAATAATGTCATAACCTGATTACAGCCTGACCAGAAGAGCTAAAACACTTGCAGAACAATGAGTAAGAAATTAAGTTTTAAATTGAGTGCTGGCCCTATCTCGTGTCACTTCTTTATGTTCCAGTGGAAAGGACAGTGCTGAGCTCATTTCATATCGAGCAGAGTGAGATGCCTGGATGCAGACACCATTTAGTCATCTCCTATATGTTCCTCCCCATTTCTTTCTCTGGGAGGAATGACAAATCCAGGAATGTGACTGCACTTTGTTTTATTATGATATTGATTTTCCCTGCAGAGGGGAAAGTGCATTTATCCCCCAGGTCTGTGTGCTGGCAGGGAAGGGTTAACAAAATGTTTATCACAAAGCTGGCTTCAGAGTTGAAAGTAATGTGATCAGTAATGAATTTTGTGTTACATTAGGTTGTATAAATGGACAGACAAGCGCAGACAACAAGTGGCCAGGAGTCGGGGCTAATCTAATGATGTAAAAATAGAGACAGCACCAATTATACTTGGGGCCAGCTCAGAGCTCCTGCAGGGACTGCAAATGAATAGGTACAAATCAAATTACTGACTAATAGACGCACTACAAGAGAGGGCAGTCAATGCTAAATACATTAGGGCCTTGTGACCTCTCTGCTCTGAACAGCAGAATCCTAAATTTGACTTAAAAAAAAAATCAAAGAAACTCTTGCTCATTTAAGGAGAGCAACAGAACAATGTTATTTGTGAAATGACTTGAGACACTTTGATATTTTTTGGTTTGTCCCCCTATGGCCATGTTAGGTACGTGGCCCTTGGAAAGCTGAGAGAGGGTTTGCTTTTAGAACAAGGGAAAACACTTTTTGTGCAAAAGTTAAAACCTGATAACAACACAGTTATGTTACATACCAAAACATTTCAAAGCCATGTGCCTCTTTGTGGTGATGTTTTTTACTGCTACTTCACCGGCTGTGTCTGTATCAAAAATAAAATATTTCTTAAATAAAAAGGCCTTGATTTAATAAGAAGAAAAAGAAAAGGAATCTCCCCACACCACAGTTGATAATAGGTAAATGCAGTTGATCAAGATTGTTATCAAATGGCAGAAAGTCAGAGGTGTCTTGTGGCATCAGTGCTCCCGTTAGAATTTTCCTACAAACAGTAATGAACCTGAATTCACATCAGAAATATTCATGGTATCAGCATTCACACCCTCTCCCCCTGAAATAATGCATGACCTGGAAGAAATTCCAGTAAAACCTCCCAGGGCTGGTGGCAAGATTGGATTTGGAGACATGGGAAACGACTGGGAAATTAAAAATGTCCTTGTTGGACCTGCCCAGGGCTGTGGGATGGGGCTGCTCAGGGACACCCTTAGACAGGAGAGAGTAAAAATCCCACACTGAAGTGTCTGAAATCCCAAAATGTGTGCAAGGTCAATGCTCCTCTCATCCAGTACTTCCAAAATGGTGGCTCCTAAAGAGTCTGAATTTTCCTTTCTTTTCAACCAGGCCCATCCAAATAAACCTTTTGTAGGAAGAACTGAGCTCCCAGACTTATTGGAGGGGGTAATTTAATCTCTGACCCTGGGATGAATATTGTGAAAGTTCAAAGGCTGCTTTTAGCATCGATGTTATTTGATCCACCAGTGGGTTTGCTGCCCAAGCTGGTTTTGCACTGAACCTATGCAGAAATCTCCTGGCAGAAATGCTCTTCAGGGGGAAAATAATTTACTCTGTGTATCTGTAGCCCATGTCTGAGTTAGGATAAAACACAGTTGAGGAGAGAGAAGGGGAAATTGTCTTAGAAAGATTAAAGAGGAAGGCAGAAAGGAAAGAAGGGAGGGAGGGAAGGAGAGAGGGAGGGGAAGGCACCACTGAAAGCTCTACCTCTGTAAAGGGTTAATCCCATTCCTCAATGTACAGGTACATCAATGTCCAGGTGGCTGCTGATCCTTGAATAAAGCCTGTGAGCATGGGTATTTTCTCCTCTGGACAAAACCCCAGGAAGGATGGTCCTGGAACAGGAGCCACCTTGCTCTCCTCCCTTTGCTTCCACCTCAGCCAGGCACTGCAGGAAATGTGTGACTTCCCTTCTCCAGCCCCCAAATCTCTCAGGAAGGTTCCAAACCCATCCCTCTGCAAAGCTCAGAGGTGTCCAGACCCAAGTTAGGCTCAGCCTTGGGGCTCTGGCTGGGGACCAGGACCCAAAGTGCCCAGAGCCCCAATCCTGGGTATCCTACAGGCCATTCCCTAACACACATCTAATTAGCTCCACTTACTTACATCCCATTAATCAGGTTAAAGAGTTTGCTTCAACATATGAGCTTCCTTCAGCGTATTATGAGCCTGTTGATGAAATTTGGAAGGAATCCAGGCAGTTTCCTGAGGGCCAGAGGTGCTCCTCCCTGTGCCACCTGTGGGTGAGGGCTGACCTGGAGGCTTGCAGGAGTTTTGGAAGAAAGATGCATCTCAAAAACCATCCTGCTGCTCCCCTGCCATAGGCTGATTTCAAATATTAAGCCTAGAAGTGATCAAAATACACTGGAAAGCTTAAAATGTACTTGCTGAAGGAGTAGGTAAGCAGAGGATTTATTAATTACAGTATTTTTGGAGGGAAAGATTTCTAGCCTGAGCTGATAATTCCTTCCTGTCCAGTTTGAGTGGAATCCTGTCAGGGATATTTGTCTTCTGGAAGCAGAGTTTCATAAATCACAGTCCTAGGGTGGTTTTTTTGGGGGGGGGAATGCAATATGAAGCTCCAGCACACACTTAAGAACTGCACTGCAAATGTAAATATTGTAGCTGCTTGAAAACAAAGCTCTGCAAGCAAAAGAGGGCACTGACCACTAACATTTGTGTCTAGACTTGCATTTTTTTTTTCTTTTCAGTGAGAGTTTGACAGAAACTGGAACAGCAAAAACATCTTTTTTGCATCTTTGCCAATTTATGCCTTCCTTGGAATTAAATGTGTATCTGGGCTGACAGCTTATGTACAGCAGACTCCACTTCAGATAGACATGGGTCATCTGAATAATTGGATAACAAGGGGAAAAGCTGGTTTCCCAATCAAGCCAGCTAGCTGGACAACTGCAGTTATCATTTAGGTCACAAGGAAAGGAGGTTTTTGGGGGCTGTTTCCAGCCCTGGTTCTTCTCCCACCCTGTATCCGACAGCCCTTGGCACGGAGTCAGAGGTGGAACAGCCCCATCCAATCCCCCTTCCTGCAATGCCAGATTATTCCTGATGTTTTCAGCATCCTCCAGCTGGATGTTTGTGCTGTGACCAACTTTTGGGTATTTCTGCCTCTGCCAGTGGCCAGAGCCAGGTTGGTGTTGCCACCCCTGCTTTGCAATGCAATGGGGCAGGTACAAAACAGAGATTGTGGGAATGTCAGCTCTCCAAAGTGGTCTGTGCACCACGAGCACACACTCCCTGCACACCCCTGCAGCCTATCAGCCCTGATTTCTATATAAACCTACGTGTCAGCTATGCCCTAACAGTTAAGGCATTAAAAGAATCTACTTATCTCCTGCCATTAAGTGCATGTCAGGACCAGTCGAGCACTTGACAAAGTCTCACTGTCCACCCTACTGCCCAGTTTGTGTCCACACATTGGACCCCAGCACAGCACATGCACGGATCTTCAAATTCCCAGCTAGAAATATTCATTAGTTTGTGCTGAAGTTTGAGTAAGATTTTGCAAGTTTTGTTAAAACTCTGCAAAATCCATTTAAGGACTGAAGAGAATGCACAGAGCACAATCAGAGGTTAAAGCATGCAAAACATAAAGGTGTGAATAAATTAAATTATTTTAGGATTATTAAAAGGATTATAAATTCCACAATTTTGAAGAAATATAAACACTGGTTTTGAAAGAAGCAGCAAGACAGAAATCAGTTACCAACAAACAAACCTCCAGTGCCCTTTCTGCTGAACTCTTTGCTGTCATTTCACTGTGGTGAGTGGGCAGCAGAGAACCCAAGGAGGAAAACTGAGTTTTTTCAAAGACAATTCAGTTCAGCCAAGCTTGGTTATGATATAAGTGGTTTGAGGGAAGTGAAAACTCTCCTACTTGTTATGAGCCAACAAAGACACCTCTTTTTTGAAGTGAGGGTAATGCAGCTCCACGCTTATCTCTGCCCATTTATTAGGCAGCAGACAGATGAGAGCCCTGTGGTGGAATGGTGCTGGCAGCCAGCTCCAGCCCTCTCCCTCAGTGAGTGCAGCTCTCCAGGTACATCTGAGCAGGAGGGAACTTTTTCTGTCTGTCTGCTAAAGAGGAACAGCTCAAGAGCTGTTAGGGGATGGAAGTGGAAAGGGCACGGGAGTTCACCCTCTTATCACCAGGTTTTCTCTGCTGCTCTGAGTCACCACATGCCCAAATCCTGAGAATAAAGTGTGTTAGCGGTGGAGAGAGTCCCAGGACAGGCAGGGCAGCACAGAGTGTTAATGACAGGGAGAGGAGGGTGCTGGGATGGGGTGAGCTGGGTCAGTGCTCATGTTACTCATTATTGCTGCGTAAAATCGCTGCTCTGAGATGGCATCTATCTTACACTCATTAGGGAGATTTATGGGGCTGGGGCAAGGGCTGGGAGAAATCTCTCTGGATGAATATTAACTCAGTGATGGCATCTCTATAAACAGCTCCTTTCTGTCTTTACACCTGCAGGACTCTGAGCCTCATGCCAAAGAAGCTGGCACTGGCTGCCATCAGGAAGGAAAATACAGAGCCCTGTCTCTGACAAAGTTCTTGCTTTACAATATAATACACTGTCAAGTCTCCAGGGCAGCCAGTCACCCTAACCTGGCACATCTGGAAGGCTTCAGCTTTCAGAGGAGCTATTCCCCTCACCTTTCCCCTTCCACACACAGCCTGAGGGGTGCTGACCCATTATCAGCAGTGGACACCCTCCCAAAGTTCACACTGATCACAGCCTGGGTCAGTGAGTGATGAAATATGTGCCTTTCTCTATTTTCATAGCCTGCTTCTTCCACCTTCCCAGCCCTTTACAGACATGAGCTGATTGAAGTCCACACCAGCAATGTGAGGGAGGCACTCTGTCCTCAGTGCACTGGTGGCAAAAAGCTGGTGAGGATTTGCACCAGGGTGCAGCAGAGCCACCCTTAGTGCTCAACCAAGCCTCTCAGTTAATTCCAAATCTAACTCCTTTGGTTTCATCTCTCTCAAGATGGAAAGCAGAGGAAGGAGAGCTGGCAAGGTGACCAGCTGGGTTATGGAGGGGTTTCTGCTGCCTGGACCTACAGACAAGGGCTAAAATCCTGCTCCTCACATCCCCCTCCTCCAGGCTGTGGGAAGCTGCTGCAGTTTGGTACCTGCTCCACAGAGAGCCAAGTCAGGATGAGCCCTGATGGAGCTCGAGGAACAGGGAGAGCTCAGAGCAGCACAAGACCCTCAGTGATACATGAGGGCAAGAGCAAAAGGAAGAGACAGATCCTGCTCTTCCTGAAAGATCCATAGGTGGGCATTCCCACACCTTGCTGCTGGTTTCTCCTCTTTTGCCTTCCCAGGGAAGCTGCCAGGAGAGTGACAAGTGAGTTGGCAGCTGATGTTAGGGGCCAGCATCACTCTGAGGTGTTTTACTGGAGGTGTTTTTTGGAACAAGTAGAAATTGATGGAGACAATAAACCCACAGTAACTGTGCTTTAATTCCTGAGCATCTCCTGCCACGGGCCCCCTCCTGACAGCCTAATCTCTGATGTGCCATTCCATTTACTTAAACAGATGATACAATTTATCAATATAATGGACACTGATGAAGATGGATTAATTTGGATTACAGAACCAGCGCTTCACAGTGGCTCTATTGAGGACACAAAATGAGGATGTGTGTGATGATGGCATTGTTTGGAGCAGGGCAGCAATCTGCACTGGAGGGGATGCAGGAGAGCCCTTGTCCTGGCTATATGATAAGGAAGCTTCATGTGCCAATATCTCAGGCTGTGTTTATGTGATCTACCACTAAGTTCCTTTTAGAAGTGACTTCTGAGATCCCCACAAAGAGAGAGAGATAGAGAGAAATAGAGAGAAATAGAGAGAGAGGGAGAGAGAGAGAGAGGAGCGCACAGAGAAAAAAAAAGCGAAACTTAAAAAAAAAAAAAAATTAAATCAAAATCACCATTGGGTGAGATGTACGTGATCTCTGATCACACCTCTTCTTTGTACCTGTTCCTGATCCCACCATGTCCCTGCTGGGGGACTCGCACATGGCGTCGGCCAGGCGCTCGCGCAGCCCCTCCTCGCTGGGCTCCATGGAGGACATGTGGCGCAGACCGAAGCTCTCGGGCCAGCTCCCACACACCTCCAGCAGCGTCACGCTCCGGTCGAAGGCACCTGTGACACACACAGACACAGGGGACACGTGAGGGATGCTGGGGGAAATGGCTGCTCGCTTTGGAAATGCAAAAACCTTTACAAAAATACAACAAAGGAAAAGTTCGCAGCGGTGGGAACACCCCTCATGGATACCATGCTGCCAGTTCACCTTCAAAATGGATGTTCACCCTTTTATACCCCTGGGGTTTGATCACCCAGCCATGGCCCCTCCCAAAGTCTATCACTCAGCTCTTTTTTGCCATTTATCAGCGCAAACTGCTTTCCTGTAACTGGACTGGAGGTCAGGTGTTGCCTGCCTCACCCCCTAAGCACTCCCAAGCTTTTCCATTCCCACCTGCCCTGTGGATGCCGTGGGACAGAGAGACAAATGACAAGTGTTTCTCACAGCGGCTTGTGAGAAGTTTTAGGGAGCTGGAAAGATGTGATAACCTGTTGGCTATAAACAATTTGCAGGTAGTGTTTTTCTCCTTTATTTTTCTGTTCCTCGCAAGGACAGTGTCTGAGAAAGATGTTTCTGTTAGTTAGCCAACAGAACAGAATCTATGGTACCACTCCATAAAAACCATGTGGTTCTTTTGAATAAAGCCTTCTTTGCCTTTGCTACCATCCTGCCTCTCACCTGTTCCTGTCCCAACCTCAGTGCAAGAGCGACACTGGCCCAGGTAAGGGACACCTGTGCAGCTTCTTTGTACCTGTCCTAGACACCCCAGGCTGTCTGATGGCAACAATACAGAGGAAAAGGGAACCATGGGGAGAACAGAGGGCATCTAAACTACAATAACATAACTATACATCACTAAAGCTTTTCTTAATATTCACCCAATAGTTATCCCTTAATTGTGAGAGTCAATTGTCTTATTATCCATCTGTAACAGACACCCTGGCACCAGCTTCCTCCCGTGTGTGCTGTGTTTTGGGTGCCTGAAAAGCTGATTTTAGCACATGAGTTAAAGGTTAGTGTTACAGCACAGCACAGCAGAACCCTAAGTATAAACCAACTTCTATCAAGTAGCTGTAATCAAAAAGGTGAAATTAAAATATAGATTGGTATTAAAATACATAATAAATACATACTGAAATTAAAACACAGACTGGTGAGAGTCAGGAAAGCAGCACAATAACACAAATGTAAATGGCATGCAGGTATTTTTATGTTAGACAATTAGGAATTATTTTTGATCAGTCTTCCATTGGGATGCTGCAGAGATGCTTCTTCCCCCTCCTCATCTTGGACAATGGAAAGAGTAATTTTGTCTTTGCTAATGGGAAAAAAATTTACCTAAATTCCCGTTCTTGCTCTGAAACAGAGAAGAGGCAGAGCTGCCTTGTGTCTGACGAAGGAACAAATGGATCAATTCCCTCAGTCTGGAATATCTGTGGGTTTTCTCTGGGAAGTTTTAGCTCAAACGTGCTCTAACAGAGGCTTTTCTACCAGCAGCCCCTACTGAAAACTGGCTCTTGTGAGGGAGTGCACGTACCTACAGAAGATCCTTCAAATAATTCTCTGACTGCAGTTATTACCTCATTCACAGCAGGGTATGATGTTCTGCCGAATGCAAAGATTAGATTCTGAATTCAGGATCACTTCAAAGTACAAATTAAAATTATTCTCCTTTATTATACAGCAAGTCTTCTGCGAAGGCTTACTTAAATCATTCCCACTTGGAACAAGATTACAGTTATGCTTTGTTCCTTCAAGCACATACCATTTACTCCACTATTAGGTAACTGAATATGCAGCGTTTATTGTGCCTGGTTTCTGCCAGCCTAGCGAGGGGAAAAAATGCAAATGCCAATGTTTCTCAGAGTTAAAAGTACATGAAACACGTCCTTGTTATCAGCCCTTTGGTTTTCCCCTTTGATCAGCCGTCAGAAACTATCTACACTTGTAGTCTGTGACTGTACAGCCTCACAGCACACCCCCTGCCTCTGACAGGTGGTAATAGAAAGGGTGAGAGACCAAGCCCCGCGGCAGGCGGCCCTTCCTCTGATAACGCCCCGAGCACGGGCTGATAACGATGGTAAACACTCGGGCAGCCAGCGAATCCATCCATCAGCAAAGAGGGGCTGATAATTCCGAGCTCTAATGGCACGGGCTGCAGCGCCGGGGCTGGCATTCAGGGATTTATATGGGCTGCACTGGTGACTCCTGGCTCCTGAATTTCATCGGCGCTGATTTATCTGCTGGCCTGGCTGCAGAGTGGATTCCTGGCACTAGAGAACCATCAGCACTGAGAGGGACCTCTAGAAAACACTGAGATGGATCTTTGCAAAATGGGGGAGTGGATTCCTGGCATAAGAATACCATCAGCACTGAGAGGGACCTCTAGAAAATGGGGAGTGGATTCCTGGTACCAGAAAACCATCAGCACTGAGAGGGACCTCTAGAAAACACTGAGGTGGACCTCTGCAAAATGGGGGAGTGGATTCCTGGCATAAGAATACCATCAGCACTGAGAGGGACCTCTAGAAAATGGGGGAATGGATTCCTGGCACTAGAAAACCAAAACCGTCAACTGAGATGGATCTATGCAGAACAGGGGAGTGGATTCCTGGCTCTAGAAAACCATCAAAAGCATCAACACTGAGAGGGACCTCTAGAAAATACTGAGATGGAGCTTTGCAAAATGGGGGAGTGGATTCCTGGCACTAGAAAGCCATAAACACTGAGAGGGACCTCTAGAAAATGGGGGAATGGATTCCTGGCAGTAGAAAACCATCAGCACTGAGAGGGATCTCTAGCAAATAGGGGAATGGATTCCTGGTACCAGAAAACCAAAACCATCAGCACTGAGAGGGACCTCTAGAAAACACTGAGATGGACCTCTGCCAAACGGGGGAATGGATTCCTGGCACTAGAAAACCACAACCAACACTGAGAGGGTTCTCTAGAAAATGGGGAGTGGATTCCTGGCACTAGAGAACCATCAACATGAGAGGTACCTTGACACAACGGGACTGTGGCTCTCTGTGATACACACACTTGAACTCTGGATGAGTCCCAGTTTCAATCCAGACGAGGAATGACCAAATATTTCAACTTTTAATGGCTCTCTGGATTTATAAAGATGCTCCAGTCTACTAATTTGTTTTAAAGCGAGGGTTCTTGAAGCTTGTTTGAGAAAATTCAGGGAGGAGGCAAAGTAATTGCGACGATGTTTAAATCTCTACAGCATTTTCATGATGTCAGCTCTCCTAAAGGCAGGAGGAAAGGCAAAAATTGGGGGTTTTTATAAAGCTTTTTTTCCCCAAGTAATCCTTCTACAGTTTCATACAGCTCTGAGACGCCCTCTCAAGACCCCACAGATTTCAGGTGTTTTTGACAGAGCTGTTCATGTACCCTGAGAGTGATCAGGACTTTTAAACCTGCTTCCCAAACCCCAGGGAAGCAGCAGGGACACGATGAGCTCCCACAGGTTTTCAGGGCTGTGCCAGAGATGAGAAATCTCCTCTTTCCTGGTGTCAGCCCTTATTCCAAAAGTGAGAAATGGGAGCATTTCTGCTCCTATAAGCAGACATATGAATAATAAGGCAAATGGCTTTTGAAGCTCTGCCAAGATGCCTGCTTGTGTGTACAGGGAGAAACTTCATGGAGTGCTGGGCTCTGGCTCCTGAGATCCTTGAGTGAGAGCAAAGGAGACAAGTGCAGTGTTACCTCTGCAATCAGGGCCAGGAGCTGCCAAAACTTCTTAGCAGCAACGTGTGAGGCTGCAAGTGTTAATGCAAATGCAGGTTGGAGGGATTAACTGCACTGAAAGTTTGCTTGTTAAAAAAATGCATGGCTGGGGAAGCTGTAGTTTTATCTTTCCTCCCTTTTCACTCCTTCTCCGTGATAGCAGTGCACATCTGGCAAGAGCATTGATATCCAGACATCCAGCTGGGATTCAGCAGCCACCACTGCAGCCCGTGGTGATCACTGAATCAGGCAGAGGAGGTCTTTGCTCCATCATCTGCTCTGTGCTGCAGTGGAACCCATAAATTCCCCCTAAATTCAATGGGTGATCACTGCCTGAATCAGGCAGAGGAGGTCCTTGCTCCATCATCTGCTCTGTACTGCAGTGGAACCCACAGATTCCCCCTAAATTCAATACAGACATTGATAGAATGGGTTCCAGGTAAAGCTGAACATGCAGAGTGTGACTCAGGTTATTCAGGATGTGGGGGTGGAAAAGGGGACCTTGCTTGGGCAGGCAGGTTCCTTCCTCCTGTAAATCCCTGGCTCTGTCCCTCTCTGATGTAAAACAAAACTGTTTCAAGAAAAACAAGATTTATTGTCATGGACCTTCCTGTTCCTCCTGCCAGTGCATCAGCAGACACCACATGTAGCAGAGTAAAATAATTAAATATTTTTTTCAAGGCAGAATGAAGTTCTGGGTATTTTTACACCTTGCAGAGTGACTCTGGAGAGTGTGCCATGGCCATGGGCTGGCTGCTGCCAGGAGCCTTGGGTTGCTTTGCCCTGCCTACATCATTCCCAAAGGCACAGGGGCTAATGGCATTAAACTTCCACTGATAGCAGCCCAGCCTATCTCTGCTATTTATTATATTGTAATCTCTCCTTGTGGCTGCCTCACTCTCCCCTTTTCAATCCCAATATCTCACTTGATAAGGTATCAGATTCCCCATCACTGACCAGCGAGGAGTTTACGAACAAACCTGGCTGGAGAGTCCTGCCCCCAGAATGGCCAAACCAGAACAGAACCAGGGCACCCACAGGGCTGAGAAAGCTCCTGCTGATGCAGGGATTACTGAGGGCTGAGGGGAGGCAGGCTGAGAGCCCGCTGAGCCCTCCTGCCAGCCACCAATGCCAGCCCCTGACGTGGGAACCCAGATTCCCCCTGTCCCCAGCCTGGACACAGCATGGGTGGGGAACAGGTCCCACCTCAAAGGAGAAATTCATTTAGGAACAGCTCAAGGGTGAGCAAAGTAGGCATGATGTGAGGCTGGCAATTACTTGTGAAATCCTGGTGAAATCTCATTAAATCACCGAAATCTTATTGACTTAAAATTGTGTCAATATTTCATCTTATTGCACAGTGCTTTCAAGCCTGCAGAACACTCATTCTGCTTTATTTATTGAAGATGAAACTGGGTGGGAATGAAGATCATCACCCTCCTGTGTATGATATCCAGGCATCATCCCAGAACCCCAAATCACCCAAATGGAACAAGCAGGACCCTTGTCTTGACCATACAGGTCCACAGTGCTCAGTTTTGCAATTCCAGCCCAAATGCTCTGAGCTAATTCTGCTTCATACACAGAATTGTCCTAATAAAACTTTAATTTTTGCCTGAAATCAATCTCCCACTTTCTTTCCACAGATATTTGCCTCTCAAGGAGCACCACCCTTTTCTCTTGCCACTGCTGATGGAGCAGAACCAGGTTCCCATCTTTCTGCTCAATATTTTATTAATGGCAAAGGCTTCTGTCATTACTCACACCAAATTACCTTGCTTAGACACACAGGATTTGTCTCTAGCATTGCAATTGTTTCAAGGCTTTTAATATAAAAGCAAAATAAATTTTACTGAAGAAAGGAAAAGAAAACCCACCCTAAAGCTTGGAAATGCCCATTCATTTCAAAGTCGAGAAAACCAGAGAAACTTCTTCTCTCTAGTAGTAAAAAGTATTTTTACAAAATGTTTTAATGCTTTTAGTGTGTTATTTTTCTAAGTCAAAATAGCTAAGCTAAATCTTTCACCATAGCTCTTTAATTCAAAAGCCAGGGGAAATTTTTTTCATTAAACCTCTGGACGGCTTTGTTTAAAATATGAAATCAAGTAGCTCCATTTCCTGTCTTCTAAGGAACAGTAAATCAAAAAAGAGAATGTTCTCCAAAAATATAGCAATGGTTCTATTAAAGAGCTTGACAGTTTTGAGCCTCACCTTGCATATTGCAACATACATGTGAGCAAAAATACCAGAGCAAAGAGGAAGGGAAAGAACCTGCCAGTTTTAATTGATAAAAGATGCACCCTGATCAATGGCATGCATTGACCCTGGTGATGTCAGACCCTGAGGAGCCACCAAGAGGGACAGAAGGGTTTTCCATCCCCTCTCCTGCTTTTCCTGGCCTTTCCAGAAGCAGGAGTGGATTTTGGAGGGGCTCTTGGTGACCTCGGCCAGGAGCAGGAACCCCTGGGTGTGTGAGGAGCCAGCACATGGAAACTCCTGGCCCAAAGCAGTGACTCAAACTGCACATACCTCCTTTGAACATGAAAGGTTGAACTTTCCTACAGGCCCTGCCAATTCCCTTCTGTGCCACAACTTTGTGATTCCAGCAGGAATGCCACAAAGCGGCCGCTCTGAGCACTTGAAGGGGAATCCAAGCAAACATTTGAGTGTGGAGAAGGAACATCCCCCCGAGCTGCCCTGGATCTGGTGGCTCTGGGCTCATGGCACGTGCTGCTGCTGCTCCTGTGCTTGGCTCACATGTGTCCCACAGCACACCAGGTACCAAGGGACAGAACACTGGTACACGAGGTGTGAGTGTTAATTATTGCCTCTGGAAACCATGGCAGGAGCCACAGCCTTTGGAGTGACTCTGCTCCCTGTCATCCTCCCTCCCACAGGGTTGCTTTTTTTCCAGAACTGCTCACAGTTCTGCTATAAACAGGACATTACTCACCAGCTCTGTATCCTGTGAGTGCATTTAATTAATGGAGCCTTCAGCCAGGGTACCCAGTCCCACAGCAACCAACACTTCCAAATGCTGAACGCCTTTGAACTCTTGGCTAAGTCAGGCTGAGAAGTTGCTCATCCCTCCTCAGCACCACAGACTTGTAAACAGAATTGCTGTTTGTTCCTCTGTCAGGATTTCTAGAGGAGGTTGGGCCCAGCAGCCTCAGGAGCTCCATGCCCAGCAGCTCCAGGGATGGATGCTCAGGGAGGAGGTGCCACAAACTCAGCACAGCGGCCCAGGCAGAGTTGGTGATGTCCATGATCATGGTGCAGGTCCTTAGGGACCGTCCCACCCTCCTCCTCCTCCTCCTCCCCACATCCCAACAAACTCCCAATGCCCCAGTGCTCCTGCACAAAGGGTTAACCAGGGGCTCAGGAGGTTTGGGATGCTCAGGAGCACAGCCAGCCATCACAGCCGTCCTTGAAGGCTTTCAAATGCAAGCAAGGCTGCAATTTTCAGAGCTGAAGCAGCGAGATATTTTTATAAATACATAAATCTTTTCAAGGAAAAACAAATATAGAGAAAAGAATGTAAACATTATTGTAAAATGCATAATAAAATGTCTGTTGTTTGTTAATTTTGCTCCTTATTATCCAGCCTATCTGTACCACCGATGTTGAAACATTTGTCTTTTAAAAATTTTTTTTTATACTCCCTTATTCATTTAAAAATAGTTTCCTGCATGTTATATGAATAAGCAAAACCTAAGGTTCTAAATCCAGGGGAACTTTGAAGTATGAAACCCATGGTCTATGGGAACTATGTTTTCATTAATCAAAGTAGATGTTTCTAAAGCCATCAGATTTATCATGACTGGATTTCATATGTGAAACCCAATATACACACAGACATACACTGCTTGTCCTTTTGGATTAGTGCTGACCTTTTACTCTCCTTTCTGAAGGATCTGCCTTTCCTCAGAGCGGGGCTGCCCTGCTTTGCCAGAGCAGCCTTGACAGAGTGCGTTTCCAGCTCTCTGTGTCTGACTGCGAGTCTGGGCTAAGGTCAAAACATAAATGATTAAGTGTATTTATTAAACTCTGCCTTTGCCTTGAATGCTCCCAGTGCCTGTCAGATGCCATCCAACTGTGCAGATTCCTGCTGCCAGCACACCTGGCCACCAAACCAGGGGCCCTGGTGCCTCCACAGCCCTGTGACCCCAAAAGCAGAACAGAGCCCCCCAAAGCTCCCCCAGCACTGCCAAGGGCTCCTCCAGCCCTTACTGAGCTCCTGGCTTCCCCAAGACATTGAGGTGAGTGCAAGGACACAGGATGGGTTAAACACTGGAGGCAGGATGCGACAGCCACCCAAAGCAGGGAGAGAAACAAGAAAACACAACAAAATGCGTGCTTAGCGTTAACAGGGAAGTTGGTATGGTGGTACCAGAATTTGGAAGTATTTTGCAGAATTTTGCAGTACCAGAAGCACAAAACTTTGTCATCTTGCCTTACACAATAACACAAGGGGCTGGGGCACAGGTGGGTGCAGCTCACCCACAGCCTGAGGAGCACAGTGCACTGAACAATCAGCTGAGAGCATTTTCCCAATACTGGATGCTCTTTATTGAGCTGCCCAAAAGCAAAAAGAGATGGAATCTCCAGTATAACTGGATGCTATTATGATTTTGAAAACAAAATCGCCCTCTATAATAAAATTAATTTCCAAGCAAAAACTTTCCCCCTCCCCCTTGAATACCAAGATTTGTGCATATTTTAATGCTCTACAGGATCAGAATGCCTGGAATAAATCAGGAATGCTACAACCAGCTCCAAGCCCCCTTAGAGATTAACATTTCTTTATATTTAATCCTGGCATAAGGCAGAGTGTCCTGAAGAACCCAGGGTTCTGCACAAGCCTGAGTTCCCAGGTATGAATCTGCACAGCAAAAAACTTCACCTGATGTTCTTTCAACCTCCAGGTTTGGAAATTTCATTAAAAAAGGATTCACTAAAGATCTTCAGCACTTTTTAAGTTTTTGCAAGGTTGGAAATGTTTTCTTGTGGTATTCACATACTTATAATTCTCAGTCCTGGTTAAAATTAGAAAATCCAGTAACTTTTTTTCCCCCCCTAGTAGATTTTCCCACTCTCCAAAGATCTACGACTTAGCTAAGCTTACAATAAGATGATTATTGAGATTTTCAACAATGCCTAGGAAATTTAAACACAGAATGAATTCCATTAAATCTCAGTGGAGGCTTTTTTAGACAAGCCTTTATTTTGTTTGACTTCTCTGAATAAAAGCAGCGATTTTAGGATGCTGAAGCCTTTTGTGCTGGCTTCGGTGGGGAAAACGCTGTGTGAGATGCAGGAAGGATACATCTGGTATTTCTGTGACACCGCATAATGATCCTTATTCCTTTACATGCCAAGTAATTTCTGAACTCTTGGGAAGAGGTTTGCAGCCATACCCTGTCTTAATGAGGTAGGAATATGCCAACTCCACTGCAGGGGCTGCAATAATGCATTACTTCCCTTAAGAAAACAGATTTATCTTGCTTATTATCAATCTGGGGGCATGTGCAAATACATAGCCATATACACATGTACAAAGGACACACAATGGATTAGAAAAGGCTCATATTTACCCACAAGTAAGGAAAGATCTGACAACTCATTGGGGTTTTTGGGATAACTGAGATCTTATGTTACACTTTGAGACACAAGCGTGGATTTGTCATCTTGCTTGAGCCTTAGTGGTGGCTGTGTGAGCCAAGGAATTTAATTCTGATTGTTTCATTTGAATTAAAAAAGAAATCTTAGTGTTGAAAAAACATTGGAACTGTGCTATGTACTAATACATCACTCAAATTGTAACAGGAGACTCCTCCTTGTGCAATAGCAACAGAGAGTGTGGGAAGGCCAAGTTCATCATGGGGAGAGTTTATCTGAGCTAAACGTTGGGGAGACCTGTTTGAAACCTGCTGCAAAGGGGTGAAGGCTTCCCCATGCCCATCCCAGCTGGATGGAGCTGCACAGCAGGGCTGGGTGTGGTTCTGTGCCCAAACCCTGGCCCAGGATCCTCAGCATCCTCCCCACGGCCCCACCAGGCTGGGGGGACACAGAGCTCTGCTGGGCTTTGGATCATTTCTCCTTTATAATATAAGCAATTTGCAGCCTGAGAGATGTTCACAAACAAGGAGGGACAATGAGCAGTTTCTTGTCAGCCAGGACAGGAGAGCTCAGAGCAGAGCATCTGTGGGGAAGCAGCTGAGCACTGAGCTCCGGAAAGCAGAAATTTGGTTTATATCACTAACAACCCGTTAGGAGAGAAACTGGAATATTTTCTGCATTATAAGAGCAAATATTTCTCTGGTCTCATATCACCTTTCCCAGATGAAACATTTCACAACCCAGCTGACTTATAAACAGAAACCAAAATATTTTCCTAAGGTGGATCAGTGATCCCACTCGGTGCTTCCAAGCTGTAATTTATTTGTCTTACCTCACTGTGAGATAATGTGCACGCTGGTTCCAAGCTACTGTCTAATCACTGCCTGGACATGGATAAAGGAATCTCACTTACAAACACCAGGCACCCTCTGGGTGTTTGGGAATTGGCCACAGGGTGACTCTTCCAGCACGGGGGTGGCAGTGCCCAGCTCCTGCAGCACAGGGTACAGAATTCCAGAATGGTTTGGGTTGGAAGGAACCCTCAAGACCATCCTGTTCCATCCTGTCATTGTCAGGGACACCTTGCACTACCCCAGGGTGCTCCAAGCCCTGTCCAACCTTGCAGGGATCCAGGGAGAGCCACAGCTTCTCACCCTGTGCCAGGGCTTCCCACCCTCACAGGAAAGAGCTTCTTCCTAATGATGAACCTTCTGGAGCAAATCTGAATTACCATACAATTTATTAGGGTTATATCCAACAGGATGAGCAGAGCCTGCTGGAATCACAGCTTCCCCTCAAGTATTTTAACATATTTCAAACCTGGCCCAGATGGATTCAGGTGTTAAAGCAGAGTGATGGAAATGTTTGTGTTTGGGGCAGCTGAGCGGGACACAGCACCATTAACTTCAGGAATTCGTTTGGAAACTCAGCAACTTCTTAACTGAATGACCAAGACCAGGGGATGGAGAAGAGATTACAAAATACACCTAAAGCACTGAGGCAAAATGAGTTTTCAGGGCTGATAGAGAGAATTTTGTTGTTTACACCAGGGAAGAGCTGGAACATCGAGGTTTAAGTGAAGGTGACCACAATGAAATCTGCCTGAGGACAACCCAGTGCAATGCCACATCTTCGTACAAGGTGTGAAAACACAGATGGGACCTCCAGAGCCACTCCTGCCCTGGCCAGGCAGCACATCCCAGCACCCCTGAGCATTTTGGAAATTGCTCACTCCAAGTCTTGAGATCCCCCCAAGAACACCAGAAAAATGTGTTTCTTTAAGGACTACAGAGAAACATGAAATTTTATGTTTAGAAAGTAATAAAAACTCAACAAAACCTTAAACTTGTTTCCTTGTAATCCTTCCAAGGCAGGGAAGATAAATTTTTTTGGCCCGGTTCTGAATTCATTAAAAGCCTGTGCCAAGTTGCACAAGCAAATTATCTGAGCTCCAGCAAGGACTGGACCTACAAAGCACTGAAACCTCTGGTCCTGAGCCAGCTTAAGCATACACTTACTTTTAAGCATGCAAACAGCCCCAGTGACTTCAATGGGAGTATATATGCTGGAAGTTAAGTGTGTGCTTAAGTGTGCTGCTGGAGCGTGGCCAGAGAACTCACAGCACCAAGGCCTGATCTCCTCCCAAAGCCCATGCAAGGCAGGGATTTCACTGCAGCCAGGCAGGACATGGCTGGGCAGCAGCCAGCAGCCCCTGAAGTTCTCCTCTGCATCCATGGAGGAGGTTTTGCCCTTGTCACTTGTGTTATCCATCAGGCATCTGCTGGCTGGATAAGGCAGAGCGACGTGGCAAGGTGAGATGATGGAGTGAAAAAATGATCACAGCTGGCACATCCCAGCCCGAGGCTTTTGGTCACTGAACTCATCTCCCTCTCATCCTCAGCACACGCTCAGCTCTGAGGGACTCAGCCTTTCCCAGCTCCACGTTGGCTGCAGCAGCTCCGAGTGCAGAGAGGAGCCAGGGCTGCACTCTCTGCACTCCCTGCTCGTGGCTCTCAGCAAAGCTCTCAGGAGCCAGCAAGAACTCCTGAAAAAAGTCACACAAGGTCTTTGAGTGCCTTGAGTGACAACAGCATTTTGGCACTTGACAATGGCACTGACCTCCTGCTACAGCAATCACTAAAGGTGACTGGAAGGGTGTGCCTGTAGGGTATCACCCTAATGGGGATGGATTAAAAGGGAAATTTTCCTTAATCTTTCTTACTTTTCTTCCCACAAAACCAGGAAAAAAAGATGAAAGAGGGTGCATCAACCCAAAATAATGCAGAATAAATCACAGTTAAAAGGGAAGTCTGATAATTCACATTGATGAATCACAGTGTGCCCTAAGTTGGAAAGACAAGAAGTGGATTTTTATGGTCAATTTTTTTTCTTCCTTCACTAAACTTTCTTCCTTCACTTCCATTTTGGAGCACTGATGGCAAGGACATGCTTTGCTGTGATTTATGATGCAATAAAACCTCTAATGTCAACTGGGATGGACCAGGAGTCACCTGGTACAGACAGAGGGAAGAAGGAGACATTTCAGTAGAAGTCCAAACCATGCCAACCCCAAATCCCTGCCTGAACCAATAGATTTCCCTGGATCTAGGAAGAAACATTTCAGTTTTCATGGCACTGTGGCCCTGTCCTAGCATGGCCCAAGTGGGTGTTTCTCACTTCCCACTTCCCACTTCCCCAGGAGGTCCTGATTCAGCTTCACAGCACCTTCAAAACACTTTAGAGCAACTGATTTAAGGATGGGAAATGTGAGATCATCCACACCTGGAGCTGGAGCTGCCCCAAAATAGAGGGCAGAGGAGCCCCAGGTCTCTCCTCATGGACCAAAGCATCAAAAACCAGCACTGTGACTGTGACTTTCTGGGTTTCAACACCTAAACCCTGCTGCAAAATCAGCTTCAACCCACGAGAAGAGTTTGATGATTATAAAGATGCTGCTTGCAAAGGCAAGATGGATTCTGAGAGCTGCAGCCTCCCATTCTGGTGGACAATAAATATTCCACTTAAATGATGGCTTGTACATTTTTGAAAGGATAAACCTGCTACTAATAACCACGAATCAAAAGAGAAGATTCCAATTTTTATGCCAGAAAGCTAGCAAAAATCTTCAGTGTGTTATAAACAAGTATCCATCATTATAAACTAAGTTCAACATGTAAAAATCCAAAGATGGAGTTTATTGTCTTTAATGGTTGAGAAATGACAAGAGTGTTTGGTTGAAAAGGAATTTAGCAAGAAGTAGTTCTGTACAAGAACCAAAATCTGTCTTTAAACAAGAAAATCACTGCTGACAGTTTTACAGTAGAATTAAGCTGTGGTGAACTCTCAGAAGTGGGGCTAATCACAAGTTTCTGGGGAATTTAATGTGGAAAAGAAAGCTGATTATTAGGGAGACTGACATAATTCAGGTAGAAGCTGCTCCCATACCTTTTCCAGACTAAAATGGTGAGTGAAATTTGATGTTTTGCAGAGGGAATTCTGCAGCCTGCAGAACCACCTCCTTTGGGGAGGATCTGAGATCTCATGGGATCCAGTGCTGCTCCAGCTCCAACCACCCTCCCAGCAGCTCAAAGCTTCAGCAGGAAAAACTGACTCCAAACCAGAGAGAAGCAAATCCAAGGAGGCAAGGGAGCTAATGAAGATATGAGAGGGACGCAGCACTCGTGATGAAGTGGCTGTGTAAATTCAAGGGGAAGTATTTCCTCCAGTGGGCAAGCTCAGAGGTGGAAGTTGTCCAAGGGGAATCTCTCAAAAGCCCTGGACAGCAGCAAAAAACACGACAAGGAACTTGCCAAATGTTTTAGTGCTGTGCTGAAAGATCAAGGTGAAAGGAGCCTCTGCGCTGGCAGCCGCGGAACAAAGACAGAATTTCCTGGAACAGAGAGTGGAGCTGTGCAAACCCATCATCCCAGCTGTGAACTGAAGAAATAACAATAATAACTTTATAGAGGGAGAAGCAAAAGGGAAGGGGGAGAAATGAAGTAAAATCTTTTGCCAGATCTAGGTAACACCACCGTCCCAATCTGCAGATTAATTTAAATCAAGGAATGAGAAAAAAAACGATGATGAAGGAAAAGAAATATTTCTAAGCCCATTAAGCGACCAGATTGGGAATGTATCCTGGGAGAAGTCACTTTTGCTAAGCACAATTATTACCTTTGATACATTAAAAACTCAACAGAGGCACCAGGAGTTTCCTACATGGAGAAAAGGTTCCAAAAGTGTGTGAGGGCATGTTCAAAGCACTGGGGGAACAGCGGGGCAGCTCTGGTGTCTATCAAGCCATGTTTATTGATGTTCTTGCTAGCTGAGGCAAGGTTTGGGAACATGGATCATAACACCATTTTTATACCCTATAAAATACACTGTGAAGTGATGAGGAATGGGAATTGCTGAGCTGCACCAGGCAGGTCCTTTAGAAAGGAGCGAGCTCTTTCGTGAGACTTTTTACAGTGCACACAGCAATTCTCTTCTTGCTGTGAAAAAAAATTGGGAAGCCTCCAAGGCATATGTTTCACAAATCTCCAAAAAGTGGAAAACAAGATTCCAAGAGGAGAAGTGTGAGAACAGAAGTTCAGGGCGAGCTTCCTGTGTGTCCCACACTGGGGACAGATGGGGCAGGGACCAGCCCAGGACATGTGCAGCCTTCCCAAGCTGTTTGCCTCATAACTGGTGTTAGGATGAGATTTGGGACTGCACTGGAAGCTGGTTATTCTCCCTGTAGTCACAGCAGATTTTATTTAATTGCATTCAAAACAGAAGGCAAAAAATGGAGATGTTT
The DNA here is from genome assembly GCF_027887145.1 of Ammospiza caudacuta. NCBI lineage: Eukaryota > Metazoa > Chordata > Aves > Passeriformes > Passerellidae > Ammospiza > Ammospiza caudacuta. Next base: position 10,579,804 of record NC_080612.1, read on the forward strand.
AAGCATACCTGCATTTTCTGCTCAATTGAGCAGAGAACTGCCTTCCCATTGCAGAGGAGAATTAGCACCTTAGCACCTTGTTTCTCCAGGACATTTGACCTTTGCAGCTCCACAAACCAAGACACTGGCTAATTTTCATCTAGTTGGACACTGTTAGGAAGCTACTGAGGAAGTGGGAGACCTTGGAGGTGTTTTGGTGAAATATTTAAACTGCAGAGTTGCCACTGAGCTGGAGGCACCTTGTCCCCAGAGCCCCTGAAGCCCTGCCAGGCCTGGAGATGATAATGACCTTCATGGGTATAATTCCATCTTTTCCGAAAGTCAGAACCAAATCTGTGCCCAAAGCTCATCAGGTGGGACAAGGGAGAGCATCACCTGAGAATGTTATACCAATATGATAATTTTTGGGGAGATGCAATAAGGATCTCCTTATTAGAAATGTTTCCAACACACTCTGAATACTGTGGACACCAGAGTAAAATAACTTTTTTAGTTACTTTACTTAGTAAAAGACTCAGCTTTATGTCTGAGTCCTGTTGATACTGCTCTGCCCAGCCCAGGGGAGTCACCTGTCCATCTTATGGCTCAATTTCCCCATCTGTCTAATAGCAGCTACCTGACTTCAATTTTCCAAAAGCAGATATGTGGGAATGCTCTGAGGGCTCAGCAGTAAGTCAATGCATGCTGCTGCTCACAGCAGACCCCCTGTAGTTAACAATATGGCTCTGGAACACCTTGAAAATCTAAACCAGATGAGTACAGTGCCCATCTACATCAAAAAGCTGCTTTTTTTCCAGACTGTGCTGTTGTTAGGTCAGAGAGCTGCGAGGCCCTGGCTTCTGAGGGATGAGCATCAAAAGGTTCCAGCAGGTTCAGAGCCCCCATCCTAATTCTCACAGCAGCAGAGACAAACAGCCTTGAGCTGAACTGGAAATCTCACTGCTCACACAGAATGCACTTCACCTCTGTGCTGAGAAGGCCAATATAACATTTAAGACTCATTTTCAGGGCTTAGCAAGACTTAAGTGGTGCAGAGACCTAAGGGCAGCCTCTGGCACAGGAGGGGATTTTATTCCCAATAAACTACCAAGAGCCCACAGTGCAAATTTCTGCAGGACCCTTGACAGGATGACAGCTACAGAAACACAATAATCCAAGAGACTTGTAACCACCAATCCACCTACCCTTCTCCTATAAATAACAGGTCCAAGACAAAGGAAGTGGGAATTAGATGCTTGTGGTGAATTGCAGAGAGCCAAAGACCTTAAATGATACCCAGTACTTACATCTACACTTAATTAGGAGTGAAACTGCAGACATGAGACCTCAACATGTGGTATTCACATGTGGGCTCAAGAACACTGTCAAAGGCACTTTTCCTAGGGTTGAAACAGCGAGGGGATGATGCAGAGGGGAGGTCTGGAGGTGCCTGCTGGACATCCCTGGCTGCCTGGGTAACACCCTGTGCCCAGAGCTCCTGCTCTGCCCCCACACCCCCTGCAAGCCACACAGCTCCAGAGAGGTCCTGAGGTGCCTGCTGCATGCACTGACTGAGCAGCTCAACCTAAACAATCTGAGATTCAGATGTTGGTGTCAGCACTAATGGGAAATAGGAGGCAGCTCCAGCACAGCTCCACTGGTCCAAACTCTGCTCTCGGTTATGACCTGGCCAGCCCAGTAAGGGCTCAGGGAATCTGCATTCTGCTGTGCTTTAATGACTTTGTCTTGTAGACTTAAAAATAAACTTGTAACTTTTTTTTGACCCTCCATAAAACCCCAGCTTGATTTTCTCCAGGAGTAGACACAGGTTTCCTTGTTATCCTGATATTACTTCAGAGATGTCTGCAACCGAGTCAGGGGTCTACTGCTGAAATCCCAGTTCCACCAAAACCAACAGGAGTTTTACCAAGGCATTCAGAGAAGGCAAGGTTTCAAAGAGAAAAATACATCAAAAAATACATCAAAACCCGAACAAAACCTTTTCTACAGATATTTTAAATAGATTTGAAAGAAGGTATTCTGAGAGTGCAACTCCGTGGATGTCACTATCACATTGTGGATGAACAATTCATCATTTCTACAGCACTGTAGTGAGTTGGACAAGCTCTCTGCCAACAAAACCAGAGACATCTGCAAATCGGATTTAAAACCATTTTTTTTTTAAAACAAAATGATTAAAAGTTGAAGAAACACTTCCATATGGAAGAATCTTACCCCAACAGGTCACCACAAAGACACTTCAAACACAATAAAACAGGAAGTGCTAAAAAAAGCATAGCAGCTCACAAAAACCCCCACAACCTTTTCCACAGAAAAAATATATGTCACCCTGTGTAGAAAAACCATTTGGCAGCATAATGTGTCTTTAATCTGCTCAATTTGCTTATTATAGTAAAGGGTTAGAGGAATTTTCAAGCAGTGGCCAAAAATACTACAATGATATCCTCCCCTTGCAAAGTAAACTTACTTAAAGTGAATTAACTTCTTCAACTTAAATATTTCAAAGCTGAAAGTGCCCCCACTGAAAAAAAGCAAAGCTCGTGGCCACAAAGGATGGTTTAACTGCTCAAAGGCAGGAGCAGCAGTGTCTGCCCAAGCTGGGCTGTGCCAGGCTTTTGCAGAACTCGAGGTAGGGGAGCAGCAAACACCCAGCTGAGCTTTTCATGTGCCTCTTACTGGACTTTAGGAAGGCAGATGCACTTTGAGGCAGCAGGAAAATGTAATATCCCAATATTTCTCAACCCTAATCCTGATGGTTGCATGCACAGGGCTGGGAGCGGAGCTCTGCTGGCAGCAGAGCCAAACTCAGGATTACCCCATGTCAGAAACAAATTGATTCTGAGCCTATTGATCTGCCAAATTGCTTATCAGGTTTGAGAGCCTTTAAAAGTCAAGATAATAGTTAGAGGGGATGGAAATGACCCAGGGAAACCACGTTCCTTTAGTGCCTGCCCTGACACAAACGGGGCACAGGGCATTGCAGTGACCATCGCTCCTGATCTCTGCTCTCCTGACCCAAGTGCTTGGTGCTGTTAAAGCTGATAATTTATACAACTGCTGTGGCAATTTCCCATCTTATCTACCGTTAGGAAACTGTGCATGTGACCAACTTGCAGCTGCCTGTGGCACAGCTGGGCACAGCACTGACCCAGGGCAAAGCAGCATCCCCTGTCCTGGCACTACAGAGATGCCTGGAAGGGGCCAACAAAGATAATAAGAGGAAAAATTAAGGAAATCAAGGCTGCCTGCTCTTGATATTTAATATCCATGGGTTAAATACACAAAGGTGCAAAAAGCTTAATAGTATTTGTGGCTGAAATTAAAACTTTAGAAGAAACTTATAGTGAGCAGTAATGTATGCAATGACATCTGGGGCTGTAATCAGCAAACTGCTTTCAAGAGCTGCCAAAGCAAACAGCCAAATAACAAATCCACTTTACAGATCATCAATCTGGTCGGGCACTTGCCAAGGTAAATAGTACAAGGCTGAAGTTTGCTTTGCAAACCAGTGAGCTGGGAGTTTAGCAAGGCCTGCTTCCAGGACAGCCAGGCTGGGGCAGGGTCCTTGAGGGAGAAGTTCAACAATCTGAATTCAGCCAGCGATCAGGGGGGCAGAAAGATGAAATATAACAACATCAGGGATTAAAAGAAATGATAAAAGGGACTCAGGTTATGCTCTTAACTCATTCACAATGGTGATTATTAGTGCTGGTACAACTCAGACCCAAAGGCTCAGCTGAAGCAGAGTTTATTGTAACGCTGCTTTGCACATTGGGCAACACTTCATGGGAACTCCAAACCTAAGACTGAAAAAAATTAGTAGGAAATGAACCTTCTTTTATTTTCAAATGAGATAAAATCTGGCTCCAACTACCATATTTTACATTTTAGTGAAGAGGATATAAAACATCAAACAGTGATTTTCTTTTTTCATTATGAATGCAAGAAAGATAATTTATGGCGGCTGCAAAACATTTATTTAAGAAGTAAAGCCTTTATGTTCTGTATACAATTTATAGGGCTGTAAAAGAAAGAAGTGAAACAACTGCAGCCATAACATGTGCATTTATGAATAATAATTGTAAGTCCATTTTGCTAAATACAACTTCTGCTGCAGAGTTCATTCCTCAGTTGATTGGGAAGTCCTCGAGTGCAACCTCAAATTTTTTAAGCTTATATTCTTGGCTAAAAAGGGAGCTCAAGACAAAATTGCTCAGCAGTTTATGTCAAGAACTGGACAGAATAATAGCACAATGAATGCATAATATTATTCAAGTGGTGAGAGATGGCATATTCCTGGTGGGAATTGCCTCAGCTCTGTCTTCAAGCACAAATATTTGATTTTGGTTGCAACACAGGCTGAGGAGCCTCCAAGCCAGGACACCCCACGCATGGCTCCTCATCCCTCACCTCAGGGCGAGACAGAGATGGACTCATTCCCTCCCTGCAACCAAAACCCATTGCTTAAGTGCTGTGTTGATAAACATGAGCCAAAAGTGATGAAATTGGCCCAATATTGACTGCAGGAAAGGTGACCATTAGCACAGCTGGAACACGACGGGGACTCAGGGGCTATGCCTGCATGTTTGTGTGGGCAGTTAATGCACACTGAGCCTGGATTTTGGGCATTTATTTGCCATTTCTCCTGGGGAACAACACACAGCATGGTGAAAGCTGCAGGTGGTTTGTCCTTCAGTGCTCAGGAACCTGTGCAGGGGTTACCTCCAACCCCATCCTACCCCAGCAGCTCCTTCTCCCCACCCTAAATCCCCACGAGTTCCCACTCCACACCCTCTGGTTTGATCACTGTCACCTGGTTTTTTTTGGTCACGGTGAGAGCCTCAAACAGTTACAGCAAAATTTCAGCTAATCAAAGCACGATGCAGCATGGGAACAATTTAGAGCTGTAGTTGGAAGTAACTAAGTGGATCCCCCACAGGCACAGAAAACAATTCTGATGACGAATCTTTCACAGTAATCAAGAGGTCCTGGACCCGTAATGAGTCGAGTCTCACGAACCTCCAGTGGGTTTTTATGACACTGCCTGCTTTGAAGGGCTCAGAAGAGGCATTTTCCTCTCTTCATCCCACAGATTGTTCTGACCCCAAAGAGCTCCCTGCCTTCTGTCCAGTGGTCATCTCTCCATCCCTGCCTTAAGCTCCAGCCCAACCAAGCTTAAGCTGACCCTCATCTTTCCCTGGCTTTTACTGACAGGGCTATTTTCTATTTTGGGAATTTTCCCCTTCTACTTCTGTTACACTGAAGAAAGCCAGCATCTGCTATGACAAGACAAACAGATATGGCTGCCCCAAACCCTGAGCTTTCAGAGGCTTGGCAGGAGCCCCACGAGGAGCTGCCGGTGGCCAAAAACCCTGATAAAAAGGATGTGTAAGTCCTCAACACTATCCATGATGGAAACAACTGCAGCTCTCACTGGAGGTCAGGATGCACACAAAAACAAGGCTACATGTGTAGCAGATTACAACAAACACATGGCTGAGATGGACTCGACAGATCAAATGTTGGACTTGGACGATGACACATGGAAAAGTGGAGTTTAGCAGGGGGGAAAAAGCAAGGGAGAGCCCATATGTTCAATTAGTGAGACACAAAGCTTTTGTTGTATACCAAAAATAGCAAATAAAAGTCTGTTGTCATTTTGGGATAGCCAGATGTGTTTCATTTCCAGCTTCACATCTGAACGTGTGGACCTGCCTGGAGATGAAAGGGAGGAAAGTGTGGCAATGGCTGAGGGGTATAATTACATCAAAACTCTTCCTTCCAAACAATGCCTGAGCACGCTCCCCCGCACCTTGCACAGCCCTGCTCGGCATCCAGCACGATTCTACAGGATTCTACAGGACTTTACCTGCTTCCCAGAGCCGGGACTGCTCCTTCCAGACCTTTCCTCACCAACAGGACCCCTCCTCATGCCAGCAGCTGCCTCTCATGTGCTGCCAGCCCAGCTCCTTGGCTCCTGTGCAATGACATCCCATGGGGGACACAGGCTGCAAGGGGGAGTGCTCGGTGGCCAATTTTTGATGGTTACTTGGAAAGATCCCACCTTTCCAGAGAACAGGACCGGGATTTTACCTCCTGAGCAGACTCCCAAAGGGCAGAAGTGGGTGCCAAGTCATGAGCAGAGCAAGAGCTACCTGGCCTGTGAGTGTATAAAGCAAACACGAGTCTATAACCAATAAACACAACTCACTTAGGTAGCACTCAACCAAAACCAGATGGGCTCATCCACTGCAGGTTTCCCTTCCTTTTCCTCATTATTCCCCCCTCACTGCTTTTGAGTTTAAGTTATGTTCAAACAAGGAACGCTTGCCAAGGATGTGACTTCCCAGAGTTCAGGTGTGCTCCCTGGTTTGACATGCTAATTTAGGCAGGAGTTTATTCACCCAGCTTTTGGAGAAGGAGAGGAGAAAATGAATCCCAGTGGCAGTGGAGCAGTGTGTGTCCTCAGCAGAGCACCTGGGCAGATTTTCCTGGTGGCCACCAGCACCATCTCCCAGCCCTCACCTCCCACACAGCAACGTGCTTCCCCTCCCAGCTTGGGGCAGTGTTATTATCTCCCATTCCCTAATGGAAAAAGTGAAATATGCAGGGATTCAGTTACATGCCCAGGATCACCCAAGAAGCCTGTGGCTGAGCAGGGATTAGACCTTGGAGCTCCCCAGCCCTTGCCCAGCTCTTAACCACAACGCCATCCTTCCTGAGTGCTTTCATGTAGTTATATTTATCTTTATGTAGGGTCATCTTGGCTCCCATCATGAAAAGCACATATGGTTTCCAGTCCTCAAATTGCCTGGGTAAGGGTTAAATATTCAAATATAATGTTATTCCTGGCATTTATGGAAAAGTTTCTCAGTGCTGATTCCAAAATCCCATGGCATTTTTGGAGCTGCTGCTCTGTATCACTGATAGTTATAAACAGGCTTGTCACTTCCAAGCCTGTGAATTGATAAAAACAAAGTACTTTATCCAAAGAATTAAAATTAGGGTAAATGACGAGAATGTGGCCACACATTTGCATTTGCTAATGTTCTAATATGAATTTTATGATCACATAACTGTGATCCACAGAATTACAGGAAGAGGCAAAGCAGTGAATGCTGCTGCAATTACCTATGGACACCCAGGTTAATCTTGATCAAATTCCTTGTGTCAGAGCACTTTACATAAATTCTCAACTCATAAACCCCCTCTGGATTGCAGTGAACAGCTGTAGTACACAAAAGGTTAATCAAAAAAGAAATCACACAAACACCAAATGCACACAAACCCCTCGAACCACCCTGATCTCATTGGTGCTGCTGCAAAAAATGATTACTAAAGAAATCCAAATGGCAAAGCCACTGGTCCCAATCTGTACTTAGGGGATATTCAGGGCACTGCCTCCACCTGGGGCTGTGGTTAAGCACTTTATTCCTGATTCAGCTAAACCAGAACTGCTACACTTCACCTCACAGCCCCTTTGGCTTAATCCAGACCATTCCAATACCCACCCAAACAACTTAATTCCTCTTGTGTTCCTACTGCTGTGTGCAAAGCCCAGAAAGAAGACGACAAAAGGAAGATTTACTATCACAGTCTATCTTCTGGGTTAGCAATGATTGATGGACTCTGTGTTTCTATCTGATTTTTGTTTCCACTCAGGGTAATGTATAAAGGAATAAGAGGGTGAGCAATAGATCTTTTCCCAGGGAGCAGCAGAGAAGCAAAGCCAGGCTGGGCATCACTGCCAACACTGTGCTGGGCACTCCAAGGGACAGGAGCTGCCCAGCAAATGCCAAACTGCCACCCAGAGAGGAGGCATTATGTGTCCTCATGTTTTTCAGCTCCTTCAGGAAGGCTGTGGAACGCTATCAGCAGCAGGATTTGGGGAGCACTGATAACCACACCACAGATGAAGGAAGCTCTGTGTTTGCACCTCATCTGCACCACGTGTAGGTCTCAGATACCACCATCCTGTGTTGCTGCTGCAACTGTTCACTTCAGTGTTTTTAAACAGATCAGCCACAAGACCCATCCAGCCAAAACAAGGGGAAAACACATTCCACATACCGAAGGCAGTTGGATAAAAACCCTTCCTGCACTCATTAAATACTGTGTCAGACACTCACCAGGCACCACACTTTTCAAAGAGCTGCCTGTTTACTCCATCATTGCTAATATTCAAGATACATTTAAAGTAAATAGGTTAGGAAAGCATTTGATCTCATTGCTGCCTGGTGCAGAGGCTGGGCCGGCTGGGTTTCCTGGTAGAGTGAAGCACTCTGAGATTCCTTGAAATCTCCACTGGTTCTCCTCTATTCCAGCACTAACACCAGGGGAAAGGAAACTGCTGTGGAGAACAGAAAATCTGTGTGATTCACTCCACAACTCATAGCTGTGGGCCCAGCTCAGCAGAGCTCCAGGAACTGTAACTGCTCCAGCTGACTCAAAAGCTCAGCCCACATCTTAGGATGCCCAAGGAGGTGGAAAGTGCCCCATCCCTGGAAATGCCAGCTGGATGGGGCTCTGAGCAGCCTGGTCATGCAGGAGCCTTTAGAAGCCCCTTCCACTCCAAGCTTTCAGTGATTCTGGTGGGGTGTGAGCCCACACCCCTGCCCCAGGCAGAGCCAGCAGTGCTCACTCAGCTCTCACCTGCCTGGCTCTTCAAAATGAGCCCCAAAGGTCACTTGGGCTCGGTGGCAGCTGCAGGAAACCCATTTTGCCACCAGAGTTCATTTGAAAAAATGAAAACCTGCCTCTGCTGCATCCCTTGTCATCCTTCCCCTTGCCCTTCATGGCCTTCCCTCTGCTGCACCGCCCCACGTGCTCCATCTCCTGCTTGATCACTGAAACAATGCAAGAAACGCGAAAAAAACCCAACCCAAAGCCACAAACACCAAAAAGTTGCAGCAGCAAAGCTGAGGGGAAATGAAGTGTGGGGTTGGAAGGAGAAGGCAGGGTCAGGGAAGGGCTGGGAGCCTCTTAAACTGGCTTTGCTGCGGGATAAGATGCTCATGTAACTACACCCTTATTAGTGTTATTTTTTTAAAGCTGGATCATTTCACAGATCTGCTTTAAAAACATGTCATAAATGAGATCTGCTGCAATGGAGCAGTAATATGTGCCTACAGCTGGAGCCTGAGCAGAGCTGGGCTAATTTAGCCCAGCTGAAGACCTGAGCCTGCACTACCCCAAACTTTACTTCACCACTCTGAAGGGGGAAAAGTCCTAATTGCCCATGCACTGCTCTTCCCTCAAATGTAACCCCTGTCTGGAAGATTAATTTGCTTGGTACTAAAGATTTAAAAAGAAAAAATTAAACCACCCCTCCAAGCCATCGATTTAATTTAAGGTTTTGTTTCGAAATACTTGGACAATTTCCAGATCTTCAAAGTTTTGACCAAAAATAGAAAGCATATTCTGCAACTGATTTTAAAGATCTGTTCTGTTTATTTACTTATTCTAATATTACCACAACTGCTCTTAAAAAAAAAAAAAGAATCCCAAGGGATTCCTTGCCATTCAGCCCTTGACAGGGAGGCATCTGTACTCCTCATCCTCGTGCAGGTGCTGGCAGGGAAATGCCCCTAACTACATAAAGGGATTACCTGGCACTCTTTAATGGGGTGGACGGGAGCCCTTTGGCTTTTTAAGTACCTCAGTGCCTGAGAAGTGCCTGAGAAGAAGTCCTGGCATCCCTGCAATCCCACTGGACACAGGCAGCGAGGCAGAGGGGTGGGAGCCGGAGCTGCAAGGCTCAGCGTGACCACACAGCCTGGGCATTGCTGCTGGGGGACCAGACAGGTCCCTTCCCACACACAGACCCCTGCAGAGGGGGAAGAGAAGAAAAACAACCCGCCCAGACAGCCTGTCCTGTCAAAGGCTGTGTGTTTGCTCACTGGAAGAGGCACAAGCACAGCTCCCTCCTCACCGCGGCATCCCCAGCGCAGCCTGGGGCAGGTCACTGCAGCTCTGGAGCTGTTCCCCAGCTGTCCCAGCTGCACAGACAGTCAGCCCCTCCTTGCAGTGCAGAGCAGGACTCACTAATGCCTATAAAACAGTTGGTGCTTTCCACATGCAAGTGTGAGGAGGAGGAGGGGTGCTGCTGCTCTTTCAAGGAAATGTTCTGCGGCAATTACACCGTGAGAGACGCGCCGGGCCTGCCAAGTGACAGTGTTAGGAAACTATGTAGACAAAAGCCAAAAGACAAAACCTTTTTAATTATAATTCTGGCACTCGAGCAAGGATTCATATTTACAATCCTCTATGGAAGTGACTGGTGCTGCTGCTGAGGGATGCACGTGGCTCCAATGGGGTTTGCACGGGGCTGGGACCCTCACCAGTTTCCCAGGAACTTTCTGCTGCACAGGAGGAGGAAAAGGGGATGGGGAGGGCAGAAAATGTCCTGTCACTCCTGTAGGATGGCTGGCAAGTGGATTATGGAGCCAGGATGCAGGGATGCTCAGCAGGACCTTCCCTTCTCCATCAAGGTGAAAACTGCTCCTTAAATATTTATGACCCTTGTTTTTCCCTGACCTTCTTGTTCATACCCTGGTAGCTGCTGCTCTAACACTCCACAGGTTTTTAAAGCCATTCCAGTATTTATAGGTGTTGTGGTACTTCTGAGGGGTTGAGTTCCACTGGGACACTGCCATGGGAAGCAGCAGCATTCCCATAGGAAAAGCAGGAATGTGAGCAGAGAGGGGAGCCTGGATCCCAGCTGGGGTCTGTGCCACCCTCCTGGGCAGCACCATGGTCCCCCTGCCTTCACCCAGCACAGCAGCAACCCCTGCTCTGCCACATCTGCCTTTCTGACATGTTCTGCATCAATAATTTACTGGGGAGGCAGGCTAAAGTTACAAGGCATTAAATCTTGCACTTCCAGCTTCACACAAGTTTTCAGGACTGCTGGGCCTGGGGCTTGTTTGGAGTAGCCCAGAGGGGGAAAAATCCACAGTGTTCCCATGATATATGTTAAAGTAAGCTGCTCTTTATTTCAATTTGGGGAAAGTTAAGCAAAGCAAACCCTCAGATCTAAGCTGCAGGATTGAAGGAACAGGTCACAAGGAAGCGAGGAAATTCAACCATATCCACATGAATGACTTAATTTTGGTTTCTAAACCCATATCTGATTAACCAAAGACCTCCATTTTCATCTAGTGACTACATTAAATATAAACAGACATCCATCACAGAGAAAAAAGCAATAATTACTATCTGTTGAAGCCATCACTTCCGTGCCATTTGGCAGAGACCTTTCCATGACATCCCCATAATTTGGCATTTTAGGGCAGTGAGAGACACTGCTCGACTCTGCTGCTGCGGCAGCTCACTCCACTCACAGGAAGAGCCAAAAGGCATCAATTTCTATAAACCCCTGAGCATCAGTAGAGAGTAGTAAAAGCATAAAACTCCGGCCAGATGCTTTGAAAGCCACCAAGCCACTTCCTTATTTTCCCCTTTCTTTCTGGAGCAGCTGCACCCAGCGAGTTCTCAGCACGCTCAAGAGTCAGGGAGAGAGTTTCAGTCTGACTGATGCAAAATTTAAGGACTTGTCACCACAGCCATCCTCTGGGAAGTCTTTCAACACTTGGCTTTTGTGCCTATTAAGATCCTTTTCAGACCTAGCATTATCTGTGAAAAATCAGCATATGGAGCAATGTTTCTCAGAGATTTTTAAAAAAGCAAAATCCAAGTGGGGAACTTCTAACAGTGCAAAATGTCACTAATACAAATGTACCCTAAGGAACAATTTTACTGGGGTCACGTAATATTCTTCAGTTTTTTATTCCAAAATATTTTTCACAGTTGTCATTAGATGGCACTTTTGTTTGTTGGCTGAGCAGAGATACCAAAACCCAAAGCAATTACATAGAAATAGGATTTCAGGCTATTTCTCCCTCTAAAGCTGGGATGGAGCCTTCCCCTTGCCCCTCACCCAGCCAAAGCCATCCTGTGCTCAGGGCTACCAACACAGTGCTCTCCTGACCTCCAAATTCACTTATTTTAATAAAACATGCTACTCCAGCCATCTGACATTTATTATGCTTAAGCAACATAAAATAGAAAAGAAACATCTATGACCAGAAACAACCCTTCAGCTCCCTTTTATTGCCAAGGTTCTGAAATTCTTTTTTCCCCCTTTTCTCGCTGCTAATAACAGCCTCCCTGCTCCACCTTGGTGCTGCAATATTGCAGGAAATTCCCCCCCAAACCCCCTAATGTGGATGGCAGCTGTGCAGCTTAAAGCTGCTTTCATTTCAGGGTTGAGCTGGACTGTTCCTGTCCCCATTCCAAAGGTGCTGACACTTTTCCTGCTCCTCACAGAGCTTTCTGCATGGGAAGGGTGGTCAGGCATTGGAAGGTGGTGGAGTCCCCATCCCTGGAGGTGTCAAAGGAGTGACAGATGTGGCACTGAGGGTTGTGACAAGGTGATGATCAGTCACAGGTTGGATTCAAAAATCTTGGAGGGCTTTCCCAGCCTCAATAATTCTGGCATTCAGATCTGAATGAATGAATGAATGCACAGAGAGCCACTCTGGAAAACCCTGGAGCACCAAGGATGTTGAATCTCACTTTTCCATCCATCCTGCTCCCAGTCTGGGAGCCAGGCAGGCGAGCAGAGGAGCTGTGACTTTAAGATCCCAACCCTTTTCCCTGTGCCCATATATCACTGCTCCATGCTGTGGTGGCTTTCCTGCCTGCTGCTCAAATTTGTCCAATTAGACACGGCCCCACAGGGTGGAATTCAGTGTGAAATGTGCCTACTGATGTCTGCAAATGAACCAACACTGACCTGCTGCTTTAAGGCCTGCAAGTGACAGGCAGAAAAATGCCTGCCTGGGACAAAAGCAGGAGGGCTGGCTGTGCAAAAGCCCAGATCAGCCTGTTAAGGGATTGCCAGACTCAGCAAGGTAAAGTGTGTGAGCTGCTGTGGCACTTCGCACCTCAAGCTGTGCTGTCTCACACCCCTGACCCCTCCATGGCGACATAAGTCTCAAGAAGAAGCCAGGATTATCTGTCTAAGAGTCTTACATGTGTCATGTAAGGTCAGGTGCCAACTGCAATGTAAATTAGTAGTTAAGAGTATTGGTAGCTAGACAGATGCTGGGAGCCTCAATTAGAAAGAAAAGTCAGATTATAAGTAATTAAGAGATACAAAAAACGCTTCAGGAGCTAAATACCTAAACTGCCTCCAGTGTTGTGTTTTGTTTTTTTTGGTTTTTTTGTTTTTTTTTTTTTTGTTTTTTTTTTTTTAAATAAAGCATGCATTCCTGAGCTCTCTCAGATTCTGTTTGGAACATCTCTGTAGACTACAAAGCTGGTCTCCATACAGACAAAAATCCCTGGTGTGCTGTGGCCAGAAGGAGCAGGAGGGGAATTTTGGATGCAGGTGTCTTTATTGGGCACAGCCATGGCTTTTGCTGCCCAGCTGCTGGAAAAGGGGGAGCTGCTCATCCTCTGCCACCAATGGGTCAAACAGCTTTCCAAATACATGTGTAATTTAATAATTTAATAATTTCTAGTGTGAATATTGTTAAAGAAGAAGAGTGACATCTATCTCCCTGCTGTCCATCCCAGATCCAGCTAAACATGGGCACATGCACTCCCAAGTTGCTGATGGCCTGTTGACCTGAATCTACTTTATAAACATAAAGATCTATAAAATCTGCAGCACAGGAAGAAAATAAAACCATGAATCTCCTTTTAGAGACAGGAAAACCAGAGTGGAAAATCTGAATGTCGCATCCAGGTGAGTTTGTGGATGAGCTGGGAAAGCTCCTGCAGCGCTCCACCTCCCTGCTTCAGCTACACAATATTTGTTTTAAGGACTGCGTTTAAAAGCTTTGCTCAGCCTGGAAGAAGCCAAACAGGCACTTAAGGACGTTCTGGATGTGGGGGCAGAGCCATGACCCCGTGGGATGGGGGCTGTGGGGAGCACTGGCCCCAAGGGGTGTGTGTTACACTGCAGAGAGCGTTAGGACACATGGAAACCACACACTTGGGCTCCTTATCAGGGAGCTCCAGCTTTGAAGAAGCCACTCACCATTTTAAAGTGGTTTTCCTTTTCTTTTTTTTTTTTTTTTCCAAGCCAAAAGACTGTAATGGGCTCCTGAGAGCTCTGTGACACTACAGTAGCACCTGCAAAGGACTAAGGAACACTTATGTCAACAGGGAGTTCAAGGCTAAGGCAAGCACTTCAAAATCCTGAGAAAATTCTTCCAGAATTTCAGTGTTTCAGTTTGCTTTGTTTTCAAAACACCCCATTTGGTGGGGGAGATGCTCCTTGTTATTTTACAAACCATTCTGTATTTCCCCAGCCATAAATCATGGAAGGAATTGACAACCTCCTGACGTTGATTAAATGGCAGCTGATCCCTCAAATTGTATTACCACTGTTTGTACAACACCTAAGGTTCCCAAATGCTGTTAGCCCTGGACAAGACCTATAAAAATCTTCTGGCCATGGACCTTACTCATATTTTCTAGCACAGCAAATGATTAGGAAAAAATAAATTCAGGCAGAAGAGCGTGGAACTGAAAATGCTGTGGCTGCCATGCATGTGAATGGGGTAAAAGAGAATCATATAAAATATATGGTCAGTGTCAAAAGATAACTGGATTTTTTTCTTCCAAAAAAAAGCATATTTATGGTAAAAGTATTACAATGCTACTGTATGACCTTCCCACCAGAGGCAAAGGCCCTGAACTGCCCTGGGATGTCGAAGGATGCCTAAGACAGAAGCATCAATCACTCAGATAAATGAAACTATCTCTGTGTTTTTATTTTTTTTTTCTGTTATTTAGAATCACAGAATAGTTTGGACTGCAAGGAACATTTAAAGGCGATTTAACCCAGGGCAGGGACACCTTGCACTAGACCAGGCTGCCCCAAGCTCCGTCCAACCTGGCCTCGAACACTTTCAGGAACGGCATCAATTTTTCACCAATTTCTTGGTGAAAAGGCTGTTTTTCTCATTCAGTTAAAGCCCTGGAAAAGTTCTCCACCAGCTGCACAGGGAGCAGGGCAGAGAGACTGGGAGGAAAATCCCTTTGGGAGGTGGTGGGGAGGAGGAGGCGCTGGCAGGGGCACCAAGCCCCTTCCTGCAGAACAAGGAGCTCTTGGTTATCAGCAGGGACAGGGCTAACTGCAGAGCCCATCTTATGCTCACAAGTTTTGCCATAGGACACAGAGCACAACAAACTTCTTTGTAATTTAGATCACAAGTTACAGAGATATCATCCTGTGACGATAAAACTTCCCTTCTGTGACAAGCCGGGCCTGAATGAAGGCAGGGCAAAGACTGGGGAAGTATTGTTAACACGAACCTTTGGAAGGGTTTCTGCATTTTTTTGTCACCCTTTTGTCCTTTCAGAAGCTGTGTGGATGGTTATGGCAGGGCTGCCTATGTTATCTTATGTACTAAATCCGCCTAGATCTGTAGATGATGTCTTAGGGGGTGAAAAAGATTAATAAGGAATCACTCCAATGGCTTTAG